>NC_136360.1:22072500-22795000 GCF_037039965.1 Doryrhamphus excisus
CCTGTAATAATTATATTGAAAGGGGTAATATTTGCATTTTTTTTTCTCATAATATAATGACTTAAATCCCTTAATAATCATATTGAAAGGGATACATTTTTGCAGTATATATTTTTTGTTTTTTGCAATTTGTTTCTCATAATATAAGGACTTAAATCCCATAATAATTATATTGAATAAGGTAAATTTTTGCAGTAGTTTATTTTTGCAAATTTTTTCTCATAATATTAATGACTTAAATCCCGTAATAATTATATTGAAAGGGGTAAATTTTTGCAGTAGTTTATTTTATTTTTTTTTCAATTTTTTCTCATAATATAATGACTTAAATCCTGTAATAATTATATTGAAAGGGGTAATATTTGCATTTGTTTCTCATAATATAATGACTTAAATCCCGTAATAATTATATTGAAAAAGGTAAATTTTTGCAGTAGTTTATTTTAGTTTTTTTTTTTCTCATAATATAATGACTTAAATCCTGTAATAATTATATTGAAAGGGGTAATATTTGCATTTTTTTCTCATAATATAATGACTTAAATCCCATAATAATTATATTGAAAGGGGTACATTTTTGCAGTAGTTTATTTTTGTAGTTTTTTGCAATTTTTTTCTTATAATATAATGGCTTAAATCAGGTAACAATTATATTGAATAAGGTAAATTTTTGCAGTAGTTTATTTTTGCAAATTTTTTCTCAGAATATTAATGACTTAAACCCCGTAATGATTATATTGAAAGGGGTAAATTTTTGCAGTAGTTTATTTTTTTATTTTTTTTCAATTTTTTCTCATAATATAATGACTTAAATCCCGTAATAATTATATTGAAAGGGGTAATATTTGCATTTTTTTCTCATAATATAATTACTTAAATCCCGTAACAATTATATTGAATAAGGTAAATTTTTGCAGTAGTTTATTTTTTCAATTTTTTCTCATAATGCAATGACTTAAATCCTGTAATAATTATATTGAAAGGGGTAATATTTGCATTTTTTTTCTCATAATATAATGACTTAAATCCCATACTAATTATATTGAAAGGGGTAAATTTTTGCAGTAGTTTATTTTTGTAGTTTTTTGCAATTTTTTCCATATAAATTGAGGAAGCAAAAGCAGTATCAGCCACAAATATCGGCCCAAGCAAAATCGGCCATCAGCTAAGGGTGATGGAAAAAAATCGGTATCGGCCGGAAAAAAACCATATCGGTCTATTCCTAGTTTATACATCTACATCTAAGTACATGGCTTGCTAGCGCTAATACTTCTTTTCCTATTCTGTGCTCTACAGATGGCAGACAGGACTCGGCCATGAACCTCACCACCAATGGCACAAACAGCATTAGCATGTCAGTGGAGCTCAACGGAGTCATGTACACTGGTGAGTTGCTCCATCATAACATCGACACTCAATGTCCTCTTCCTTTTCTTCTCAGTATACATGGTTTTTATAAAGACTACGTAAGAATGCAGGTTTTTGAATTTTGACCGACTCGGTCAATACTAGTGTAAGAAAATATTGTTATATCGATATATCGCGATACTTGGTTCTACGATACTGTATCAATATTAAAAAGTATAAATTGATATTTTAATGCATTTATCATAGACTGTATATGGTATTTATTCAAGTGCAGACACGGCAAAGGTTGAAAAAAAAAATTTGTGAAAAATTTACAAATTTATTGACAAAAATATGACAAAATTTAAAAAAAATGACAAAAAATGACAAAAAATGTATAAAAAATGACAAAAAATGACAAAAAAAATGACAAAAAATTGACAAAGCCGTTTGTAAAATGTGTTGTGTTTCCCGAATAAAGTATTCGGGAAACACGACAAATCAGAAATTGACAAATTTCATTGACAAAAATGTACAAATTTATTGACAAAAAAATGACAAAATTGACAAAAAATGACAAAAAAATGATAAAAATGACAAAAATTTACACAAAAAATGACAATAAATTGACAAAGCCGTTTGTAAAATGTGTTGTGTTTCCCGAATAAAGTATTCGGGGAAACACGACAAATCAGAAATTGACAAATTTCATTGACAAAAATGTACAAATTTATTGACAAAAAATGACAAAATTGACAAAAAATTACAAAAAAATGATAAAAACGACAAAAATGTACACAAAAATCGACAAAAAATTGACACAAAAAATGACAAAAAAATTACAAAAGCCGTTTGTAAAAACAAATCAGAAATTGACAAAGTTCATTGACAAAAATGTACAAATTTATTGACAAAAAATTGACACAATTTACAAAAAAAATGACAAAATGGACAAAAAATTGACATAAAATTGACATAAAAATGGACAAAAAATGGACAAAAAATGGACAAAAAATGGACAAAAAATGGACAAAAAATGGACAAAAAATGACCAAAAATTGACAAAATGTGTCGTGTTTTCCCCGATACTTTATTCGGGAAATCTACGAGTCCACTTCACAAGACACCATGAGGACCTGCCGTTACCAAGCAATGCCAAGGTTCTTTTTGTATACTACAAAAGTACTACTGTGATATTGCAGGTATTTTGTTTTTCAAATTGATATCACTATTTTGTTAAATAATGCTTATTTCAAGCATCCTTAACCCTTAGATGCACGAGTGAGTGGACCCCACACTCTTCCATAAGTGGGTCAAAAATGACAAATTGACAAATTGACAAAAATGTACAGATTTATTGACAAAAAAAGGACAAAAGCCGTTATTTCCTAAGTTATTTCCTTTAAACTTAAATAGCCAAACACTTACCACTTCCACACGGATAGGGAGGATAACTATTAACAGTTATTTAACCTTTAACATGAACATGAATCAAACGTAATAATTTTTTCTGGGTACATGATACCATACAGCATCCATATCAAACTTGCGCGGGCCGCACTAACATTAAACTTTCATATCAAGGCGGGGGGCCTCAAACTAGTGTCCGGCGGACCACTTTTGGCCCGCGGGCCACATGTTTGAGACCCCTGATTTATACATATTTTGCTAAGTATTTTCTGAGAGATAATTCTTCATCTTTTTTTAATCTTTTTTTTATAGACATGACAAAACACGACTATAGTCACATTTATACTCTTTTTATTTACAACATATTGCGCAACTGCAGGGTCTTGAGACACATGCTAACTCGCAAACTAGAGAGCTAGCGACCTAAACGGTAGCCTTCAAGTTATTTCCTTTCAACTTAAATAGCCAAAAACTTACCACTTCCACACGGATAGGGAGGATAACTATTAACAGTTATTTAACCTTTAACATGAACATTAATCAAACGTAATAATTTTTTCTGGGTACATGATACCATACAGCATCCATATCAAACTAACATTAAACTTTCATATCAAGGCGGGGGGCCTCAAACTAGTGTCCGGCGGACCACATTTGGCCCGCGGGCCGCATGTTTGAGACCCCCTGATATAGAGTCTCTTATCGACGCTACAATACATATTTTGATAGATTAACTCAGTCAGTTAGTGTCGACGCCTCCTGGTTTGTCTAACTTATCTTTGCATTGCAGGTGTCCTTTTTGCTCAGGCAGCAGCCGGGTCAGCCCCGTCGGGCGCGTCCCTCTCCGGCAAGGCTGTGGGCAGCGGCCGCGGCGTCGCTCCTCAACCGCTACAACAACAGCAGCAGCAGCAGCAGAACGTACCTACCTCAACCTCCAACAACCCAGTGTCTTAACAAAGCATCAGCCTTCCTCTTTATTTTTTTAATTATCATGCTAAGTAAAGCCAAAAAAAAAAAACAAAAAAAAAACCTCATTTTCTACATAGTCTATGCCAAAAAAAAAAAAAAAACAAACAAACACACCGACACAAACTGTAACTCAGCCCACTTGAATTACACGCTCAGGTTTTCTGTCATCAGTTCACCTCTTTTTGTTCTTCATAACCGCATATCATTTTTGGAGGAAAATATCCCAACATAGAGCCAGTATATGTTAAAAAAAAAAAAAAAAGTATATATGTACAACCTGTGAATTATTTATTTCTGCATACATGTACAGCTTATGGAAGAACAAAAGAGAAGATAATAACCAGAAGAGGGGTAATGCACTGTTTACACTCACAAACACAGCTACTGACTGACAGTAATATTTTACTATATTTGTTGTTTATCTATATTATTTTTATTCTTTTTTTTTTATTTTTATCATTTAAATCTTTATCAATCTTTTCACTGCAGGAAAACATCTATATATTTAGAGGTCTATAATAATAATAATAATAAAAAAAATCTATTTTTAATCATAAAAGCTTTAAAAAGTATATAGGGTTTCTTAGGGAGCGTATAACAATGCACCATTGTGACCTACTTCTGTGTTAAAACCAGATACCTTATTCACATGGCAGACGTTACAGAGCGGTGTCCTGGTTTGAAACGAGACCTGCGGTCCGATCGGGACCACGTGTCTCAAATCTCAAGCCTGAGGATTTTTTTTTTTAGTTTTTTTTTTTTTTTTTTTTTTTTTTTAAAAAAGGTTCTGCCGGCACTAATGTTTATTTTATTAATATATTTGGTTCCTGTGCTGGTGATAGCTGGACGTTCCTGCTGAAATCATTCATCGTTTTCTCCGCTTCCATATTCGGGTACACCAAGATGAAGGCTCAATTATGCTACAGGGTCGCCCCATCTCTGCCAAAACACTAGAGGGCGGTGTTTGTTTTTTTTCTGAGAGTAAACAACCCTAACTCTTGTGGACTAGCTATTTAGCTCCCTGAAGCCGGGACTTATTATATATATGCTACTCCAAGCTCTTCATATTTATATTAGATCTATAAAACTGATCAGATTTGCGTACAGTGGAACCTCGGTTAGCATCATTAAACCAACATACGCTAACCCAACATACGAAGGTTGCAGGGGGGTGCTGGAGCCTATCCCGGCTGTCTTCAGGCGAGAGAGGCGGGGAAAAACAAACAACCATTCACACTCACATTCATACCTATAGACAATTTGGAGTCGCTAATTAACCTAGCATGTTTTTTTTTTGGAATGTGGGAGGAAACCGGAGTACCCGGAGAAAACCCACGCATGCACGGGGAGAACATGCAAACTCCTCACAGAGATGGCCGAGGGTGGGGAAAGACAAAATAAGAAGCCAAAAAGTTACCACTTCCGCACAAAATAGGAGGATAACTCATTCATTAATTCATCCATTTCCTACCGCGTATCCTCGCGGGGGTGTTGGAGCCTATCCCAGCTGTCTTCGGGCAAGAGAGGCGGGGTACACCCTGGACTGGTGGCCAGCCAATCACAGGGCACATATAGACAAACAACCATTCACACTCACATTCATACCTATGGACAATTTGGAGTCGCTAATTAACCTAGCATGTTTTTGGAATGTGGGAGGAAACCGGAGTACCCGGAGAAAACATGCAAACTCCACACAAAGATGGCCGAGGGTGGAATTGAACCCTGTCTGCGCGCTAACCACTAGACCACCGTGCCGCCCTAATAGAAATAATGTAAATAAATAATAGTTTTACAATTGGAAGTGTATATAAATGACAAAACATCACTTTTAATTGTTGATGGGCAGCCGCATGGACTCCATTTTCATGTTTTGCTGTGAGTTCTTAGTTTCACATGGCCTTTATCAAAATGCTGTTATTTGGCCCCATTGTGGGTTATTTTGTAGTCGTGATCAACAAGGAAAGCATAACTCCAGCGGCGTGGCGTAACTCCAGAGATGACGTCATAGGCAACGACTTCGGCTTTCTATGTTGTTAGCATGCTAACATGCCGCCCAACATGGATGCTAAACGGAACTTTTTGATGTAAAGTGAAAAAACACTAACCGAGGTTCCACGGTATTGCATATTTTTTTGGCACGCCCCAATTTGCTGTATTGGTGGAAAAAATGGAAATAATTTTTAAAAAAGCCAAATCACAACTCAGCGGTCCGCGTCGCCATTGATGAAATTTTTTCTCATAATATAATGACTTCAATCCCGTAACAATCATATTGAAAGGGGTAAATTTTTGCAGTAGTTTATTTTTGTAGTTTTTTTGCAATTTTTTTCTCACAATATAATGACTTAAATCGTAACATTCATATTGAAAGGGGTAAATTTTTGCAGTAGTTTATTTTTGTATTTTTTTTGCAATTTTTTATCTCATAATATAATTACTTAAATCCCGTAACAATCATATTGAAAGGGGTAAATTTTTGCAGTAGTTTATTTTTGTATTTTTTTTCAATTTTTTCTCCTAATATAATGACTTAAATCCTGTAATAATTATATTGAAAGGGTTAATATTTGCATTTTTTTCTCATAATATAATGACTTAAATCCCGTAATAATTATATTGAAAGGGGTACATTTTTGCAGTAGTATATTTTTGTATTTTTTCAATTTTTTCCGCATAATATAATGACTTAAACCCTGTAATAATTATATTGAAAGGAGTAATATTTGCATTTTTTTCTCATAATATAATGACTTAAATCCCGTAATAATTATATTGAAAGGGGTAAATTTTTGCAGTAGTTTATTTTTGTATTTTTTTGCAATTTTTTTTCTCATAATATAATGACTTAAATCCCATAATAATTATATTGAAAGGGGTAAATTTTTGCAGTAGTTTATTTTTTTGTTTTTTTGCAATTTTTTTCTCACAATATAATGACTTAAATCTCATAACAATCATTTTGAAAGGGGTACATTTTTGCAGTAGTTTATTTTTTTGTTTTTTTGCAATTTTTTTCTCACAATATAATGACTTAAATCTCGTAACAATCATTTTGAAAGGGGTAAATTTTTGCAGTAGTTTATTTTTGTATTTTTTTTTGCAATTTTTTTTCTCATAATATAATGACTTAAATCCCATAATAATTACATTGAAAGGGGTAAATTTTTGCAGTAGTTTATTTTTTTTGTTTTTTTGCAATTTTTTTCTCACAATATAATGACTTAAATCTCGTAACAATCACATTGAAAGGGGTAAATTTTTGCAGTAGTTTATTTTTGTAGTTTTTTTGCAATTTTTTTCTCATAATATAATGACTTAAATCCCGTAATAATTATATTGAAAGGGGTAAATTTTTGCAGTAGTTTATTTTTGTATTTTTTTTGCAATTTTTTTCTCATAATATAATGACTTAAATCCCGTAATAATTACATTGAAAGGGGTAAATTTTTGCAGTAGTTTATTTTTTTTGTTTTTTTGCCATTTTTTTCTCATAATATAATGACTTAAATCCCGTAATAATTTGACTTTGGCGGGGGAACGGCGAACTGTAGCATAATGAAGCCTTGGGTTTTTTTGTCACTTTTGCTGGCCTCGATGGCGTGCTGGATGACTCTTCCTGCTAACTTCCTGTTCCAAGAATGTTCTCAGGTGTCCGGCGCGTTTGCAAAGCAGGAAAGTCAGTTTCTATCTTTTATTGTCCGTTTTTAAGCTCGTCTTTCTTGTGAAGTGCTCGTCTTGAGATCAGATGTGTGTGTGTGTGTGTGTGGATAAAGAAATCTCGCTCACTTGGACAATCAGGTGGTCAGGAGGCGCAAGCTGCGCTTCAGAGGACCTGACGGTAGTTTAGCTCATATGTGGCGCTTTCTGTGTTTTTGTATACATTTGTTGTGTTTTCTTCAGCATGACTTTTTATGTGCTTCTGATCCAAGTGCTTCTTATATCCTGTGCTGTTTGGAGGACCATGTCTGTCTTGAGACCGGGACCAGAACCGAGCCTGTCCCCTGGCGTCCTCAGGCGTAGAGATTTTTTGCTTAAAAGGCGCTTTTGACAATGTCTTTGCAGTTTGAAGTAGATCAATTTTCAACGTTACCTCAGATTGTCCGTCATCCCGTACCACACTACGCCAAACAACCTCATTCTTGCTTAAGCTAGCGTTAGCATGTAGCTTCTACGTGGAGGCCTTAAACGGTACGGCGGTTGTTGCTTTGTTCAACGCCTTGCTTTACTGGCCGCCCAGACCCCCCCATCATCATCACCACCAGCTGCTATTCTTGCCTTTACTTGTTTTATGACTTCAGGGAAAGACACAGTTCAAGTTACGAGACACAGTTATGAGAATCAAGTCACAATATTATTATCATAAAACTAAACGTGCAATTCGACAAAATCCTCAACAGTCCCCAGTTAAAGTTTATAAACAATGAAATTGGCAATATTTTGGCACCACCCACTATCTATATTTATGTGATTTTGTAAACCAGGGGTGTCCAGAGTGTTCCGGAGGTAAATTTTTGCAGTAGTTTATTTTTATTGTTTTTTTTTTGCAATTTTTTTCTCATAATATAATGACTTAAATCCCGTAATAATTATATTGAAAGGGGTAAAAGATTTTGCAGTAGTTAATTTTTTTAGGGGTTTTTTGCAATTTTTTTTCGCATAATATAATGACTTAAATCCCATAATAATTCTATCAAAAGGGGTAAATTTTTGCAGTAATTTTTTTTTTTTTGCAATTTTTTTCTCATAATATAATGACTTAAATCTCGTAACAATTATATTGGATTAGGTACATTTTTGCAGTAGTTTATTTTTGCAATTTTTTTTCTCATAATATAATGACTTAAATCCCGTAATAATTATATTGAAAGGGGTAAATTTTTGCAGTAATTTTTTTTTTTTGCAATTTTTTTCTCATAATATAATGACTTAAATCCCGTAACAATTATATTGGATAAGGTAAATTTGTGCAGTAGTTTATTTTTGCAATTTTTTTCTCATAATATAATGACTTAAATCCCGTAATAATTATATTGAAAGGGGTAAAAATTTTTGCAGTAGTAAATTTTTTTTAGGGTTTTTTTGCAATTTTTTTCGCATAATATAATGACTTAAATCCCATAATAATTCTATCAAAAGGGGTAATTTTTTGCAGTAATTTATTTTTTTTTTGCAATTTTTTTCTCATAATATAATGACTTAAATCTCGTAACAATTATATTGGATTAGGTAAATTTTTGCAGTAGTTTATTTTTGCAATTTTTTTTCTCATAATATAATGACTTAAATCCCATAATAATTCTATCGAAAGGGGTAAATTTTTGCAGTAATTTTTTTTTTTGCAATTTTTTTCTCATAATATACTTAAATCCCGTAACAATTATATTGGATAAGGTAAATTTGTGCAGTAGTTTATTTTTGCAATTTCTTTATCATCATATTAATGACTTAAATCCCATAATAATTATATTGAAAGGGGTAGATTTTTGCAGTAGTTTATTTTTGTATTTTTTTTCCATTTTTTCTCATAATATAATGACTTAAATCCTGTAATAATTATATTGAAAGGGGTATTTTTTTGCATTTTTTTCTCATAATATTAATGACTTAAATCCCATAATAATTATATTGAAAGGGGTAAATTTTTGCAGTAGTTTATTTTTGTAGTTTTTTTGAATTTTTTTTCTCAAAATTTAATGACTTAAATCCCGTAACAATCCTATTGAAAGGGGTAAAATTTTGCAGTAGTTTAATTTTTTAGCAATATTTTTCTCATAATATGACTTCAATCCCGTAACAATCATATTGAAAGGGGTAAATTTTTGCAGTAGTTTATTTTTGTAGTTTTTTGCAATTTTTTTCTCGTAATATAATGACTTAAACCCTGTAATAATTATATGTAAAGGGGTAAATTTTTGCAGTAGTTTTTTTGTTTTTTGCAATTTTTTTCTCATAATATAATGACTTAAATCCCGTAATAATTTGACTTTGTTCTCGTGTTAATATGACTTTTTCCCAAATGAACTTTTATATTCATATATTTTTCTTTATATTTGAGTGCTGCTAAATTATTTTCATTTTTTATGGACCTAAAAGTTTTCTCCCCCCCCCCTCTCCTCTAATATTTTTGATTTTATTGTAAAAAAAAAATCCCTCTTTTCAGATTTTTTAAAATAAAACAGCCACATGCTGCACTTTGGACACCCCTGGCTTAATGCATACGTTCAATAAGTTGGATTTTTAACTCAGCTACTTATCCACTAGGGGCGCTGTTCAGTAACTTGGATTTTTAACTCAGCTACTTATCCACAAGGGGCGCTGTTCAGCAACATGAACTGTGTTCGTGTCTTTTTCAGGTGTGCCACCTACTACTAAAAGTCAAGAACTGATAGAACATGATGAGTTCTATTAACCCCTTACATTTTAGCTCAGGGGTGTCCAAACCTTTTCCAGGGCTACATATTGAAAAATCATGTTTTTATTTTGTAATTTTGCAAAAAAAAGCCAAAATTCACAAAAAGATCGGGATAGTCGGCTTCTGAGTGGAATTCCAGAATCAACCAAGTACATTTTTAAGTTCATCTTCATGTTTCTATTTAGTTTTACTTTTTTTTGGTTTAATTTTATTTCTCCAATACGAGTCACACTTTGGGCACCCCTATGTTAGCTGGACGTGTCACCTTTTACCCATGTGACAGTCCAGGTTCCAACAATATGAGATGAAATGTGCAGTTTTTTTGTACGTTTACGCACAAAAAAGTACAAGATCAGCTGTAGAAACTGCTGTGTTTTTTTTTTTTAAAGCTGTATACCAGGAAGTACTAATCAAACATCGCTTACTTGTCATGACGATATGTCAAAGTGCCTTCTAAATGGCGACTACAGTACAGTACATATGCACACTATGGAAAGCATAAATTAACGTTATAAAGAAAAGATACTTTATATTAAAAAGGGGGAAAAGGTTATGGTTTTTGTCACTCGAGTCGTTGTTCACCGGTGCTGAAAAGAGCTGACAATCAAATCAAGGCGCTCTAATTAAAAGCATCTGTTCCGGGGACGTAAAATCCAATCAATTCCAATTTAAAGAATCTGATTTTTTTTGTTTTTCTTGAGCATTCCCCCCCCCTACACCCCCCCTCAGAATGACCTTTTGTCCCTTTAGGCAACAATCAAGCACGTTCCCCCCACCTTTCTATATATAGATCTGTTTCCAGTGTATCGACCAGAAGAGCAAGCGGCTAGTCTCTCTCCTTTTTAGTTTTAATATTACGACAACACTGTATACCTCCAAACGGTCTCGAACATCCCTTAACTACTGTTTAGATGCATTTCTACCTCATGGAATCGGAGACGCTGGAGAAAAACAAACAAGGTGTTAATCATTTTTAATCACCTTCAGGAACCATTAGTGCAGGGTTCCATTTTTTATTGCATGTTATTAAATAATTAACAATGGAACTCGTGTTGATCCCTTCCAGAAATTCTGACTCAAAACGAACACTTTTTTAAAAAATATATAGTTTTACTTGTAGAAAAAAAATTCCAAATGCATAAAAATGAGGAGTAAAAGGGATAAATGAACATAAAACGTCACTTTTACCTTCACTGAAAACTTAATTGTTGAGAAAGAACGTTTCTCGCCTTCTTTATGCTAGCACTCCATTGTGAGTGAGTTTGATGCTAACGGCGTAACTGTGTTCGTTTTTGCGTACATTTTCAATGTCAACCCAAAAATACGCTAATCGGGTCCACATCCAAAGCTCTGTTCAAATATTTTGATATTGGCCTGATTGGTCTGATATTAGCATAAAAAATTTATATCAAAATTGATATTGGTATCAGATTTTTTTCCTGATCATATTTAAAAAATATTGTATACAACACATGTGTTCATTCCACCACAGGAGTTATGTCATGTTACACATGTCGGTATCGGAAATCAAGTTGGACAATATCGGCATATCGGTTTTTGGCAAAAAAAAAAAAAAAAACTATATCAGACATCCGTGCAATTAAGCCAATAAAAGCTTTAAAAATATATCCTAATATTATAAAAAATTATAACAAAACATCCAAAAAATGGTCACGTCAACAGTACTTTGCCAACAATAAAGTCATATTATTAGGGAAAAGTTGTAATCCAACGAGCACAAGTAATCATACGGGAATACCGTTGTAATATCATGAGGTAAAATAACTTAAAATAACTAAATTTTAGTAGCTTAAGTTGAAATATTAAAGAAAAAGTCTTAGTAAGTGTATTACTATGAGGGAAAAAAAACAACAAATAAAGTTTTTTTTAAAGTTTTTGGAAAATCCAAAAAAATTGTGAGAAAAGTTTGAATAAAGTAGAATAAAGTCCAAATTAATAGAAGAAATTGTTGGAAAATTTAAAATAAATAAATTAAAAAATATAAAAAAATATTGGAATAGAGTCGCAATTACAAGATGAAAATTTAAAAGAAAAAATAAATAAATAATAAATAGATGTACTGTGATTGGCAGCCGGGATAGGTTCCAGCATATACCCCTTAATGAATGAATGAATGGATTTTGAAAAAAATAATAATTTTACAAGAATAAAGTCAAAATATCAAGCGCAAAAATTTGTATTCTAACAAGAAAAAAAATTGCATTATTTTACAAAAATAAATATTTTATTAGCACAGATTTGAAACATTAAATAATTTTTGTCTGAAGTAGTAATATTTAAAGAAAATGAAGTTGTCATTGGGTTGAGAAAACGGTTATATTATGGGAATAAAGTCCAAATATTATGAGGAAAAAAATATACAAAGATTATTTAAGAAGAAATTAGAAATATTTAGGGGGGTGTGGCGGGGCAGCAAAAATACTAATACACTTTTTCACTTTTTTTACCCCCTTTGGAATATATATAAGTTGCATTTAAGTGGAACCTTGCGTCCTTTCATTTGTGACCCTCGGTGGAAAAAGTTTGGACACCCCTGCTGTAGCATATATTCAGTTTTCGGAGTGGCCCAGCAAAATGAATCACTGCTGGGGGGGGGGGGGGGGGGTAGTCTTAACTTTGTTTCTGGTAGCTTTCAGTCCAAACAATATGGAGTCTTTGTTTGGTGGCTTTCAGCACATTCTGGACCAGAACTAGAAAAGTACACATTTGGGGCCATGAATCACTTTGACTGTATCTATTTGCTCCCTGCTGCTATAAATCCGTACGGAATTTTTCACCACGGCTTTTATGGGTTGGGGGGTGCTTGTGTCGCTTCACTACCGGCTCCGAAATGTGGACTGCAAATGATAATGATGATGATAAAGTATAACAAGATGCCTTCTGCTGTGACAATTGTATGAATTAACCTGTATTGCTAATATTCATGGAATAGATGTGGCTTTTTAGGGGTTTATATCATATATGTTTTTTTTTCTATTTCTTTGCTTTTGTTTTTGAGTATGCCGTAGCAGTCCAGCACACAGAGATTACGTTTTAGAGCAGATTTATTCATTTAAACATAATGATAATGTGACTTTTTTTTGTTTTTTTGTTTGTTTTTGGAAGCAAACTTCAGATAGGAAGCGAGGCCTCGTGCCTTGTCTCTTGAAACTTCTCAGGAAAATCTACCTCTACCTCCAGTTTGATGCATTCAGGTGTCAAGTTAAAGTTTAGTGGGTACACATGTACAGCTCAACGCTTCTGCTGCTGGTGCGAGGACCAACAGCAGGGAACCCCGCGGCTCAACAGTACTGCTGTTTTTTTTTTAGCACTGCTAGTAGTTTTCAGTCTGTTCACTTAATGTGTGCTTATTCCTTTCTTTATCTAGACATGATTTTAATGAATGGGTTTCCTAGTAACCACGGTAACAGTGAAGTGGGCAGCCAATGCAACTGTTTCCTTTTTCTTTGTTTTTGATGGGTGAAGATCATTCTTGCCTGTTTTACTCAATATGTGTTTGTGTGAATACTTTAATTTTGAATCTGAAATTAATAAAATATCACCTTTCTTAAATGTCACCACTTGTTCAAACTTTATTTTAATTCACAGTAACTTTATAGTGTTTATGTTTCTGTCACAAAGCAGTAATATTACCTTTGGCCAAAGCCACCATAGCTGATGCCTGTTACGGATTTTGAAAATAGTCGTTAACTTACTAGAAAAAGGTAGTACATTTACAAGAATAAAGTCCTAAATTTATGACAACGGTGTTTTTAAACGTTTTTGTTTTTTTTATTTGGGAATTAAAGAAAAAAGTCGTAACATTAATGCAGGCATTACCTGAGACAGCTATGAAAAACGGGGACTTATGTGACCGCGGGGCGGGGTAAGGAAGGCGGAAGTGAGAAGGGCTAGCTAGACATGCTAATCTGTTTGTGTTCATCTACCCTGTTTTGCCGCCGCGTTATAAATAAAAGCGGAAGTTTCCTTCCTTCCTGAAGAGTTATGCTCTATTTTCCCTCCGACATGTATAACATGTAATGTTCCGACTTTTAACTGCTAATACAAATATAAGGTATTCAGAAGACTTATCAAAGACGCTACGGACGATATGTAGTATTTTTAAACTGGTCACGAGGTGTCACAAAAACTGCATGCACACATGTTATGCAAATTAGACGATGAAATATCTGTCGATAATTTACTATTTAGTCTATCTTTCTATTAAGTCACCAATATGTGATCCAGCACGCTGAAATGTAGAACAACTAATCTGTCAAAATGAGGACAAGCAGATTACAAACATTTTCTGTTTGTAACGATCTAGCGACCCCGGCTGGTCAAAAGAAGTATTACATCACTAAAATAAACAGTACATCAGCTTCAATTGTTTTATACTAATTTATTATGAATGTATAAGTTATTGAGCCTCAAATACAGTTTACAAATGAGTGGATTGATACTTATCTGCATACCAAAGGTGATGGAGTCAGTGATGAATCGAGATGAGATCGACATTTTTCAGCTGTCTTCTGTGTATTTTCACAAATATCTGTGGATGAATGAAAATGTATTTTTGTAGATGAAAATACATGACGGGCTCAAGTAAAAAAAAATTTGGATACTTGCCCAGAATTAACTTGGTATCGGATTGACACCGCAATTTCTAGTATCGCCCCCCTCGCGTCGAAGCAATGGCTTTCTGAGACACCGCCCCCCAAAAAAGTGTCAACACTCCTAACCAATCACACCCCGGCACATTTAAACAAGTGCAAATGAGCGCACGTTTCCAGACCAAGCGAAGATGAGTGGGGCGGGTCTAAAGAAACTGGTCGAAACGTTTTTTTTTTCTAAAAATGGAACACAGCAAAACACTGAACAGGAAGTATTAACGGCGATGCTGTGATTATTTAGTGGTTAATACTTTACATTTTAAGCAAAAATGAGACTCAGGTCTCAGAGAACCCTCGCGGCCTACACAGAGACGCCGAGGAAAACCCGCACGCCGTCCAGTAACAAAGCAACACCGAAACGAACGCGGCTATCGGTGCCAGAAAGTCCATTCGAAGACAAGGTACCGTAAACTATTACCCACTATTACTACCTTTATCACCACCGCCAACCTAAACAATTGTCAAACTATATACATTACTTTATACTATAACATGGTCGGATGTTATGTGACTGTTTGTTGCTAGCATGCTAACGCTAGCATGCTAATGTTATGAGCTTAAACAGGTACATTCAATTCAATAGTGTTCCCTCCATAAATCAACAAACAAATGCCGTGGTTCATTTTAGAATTACGAACTGTTGATCACATTTTGACGGACCGATTTTATCAATATTGTCGTTGTTGATGCTAAATATTACAATTATGTCCCTTATGTTCTGTCTTGATTTGATTTGTCGTTGAATTTACAGTAACGACAACAGCCAATCATCTTCTCTTATCCGATCTAGTCAAAGCTCATACCCGGAAGTGACTTTATATTTTGCTATTACACGTTTATGCTGTAGCCCTGTCGATGCTGATGCTATGGTTAAGTGTTAAGCATCATAGCGTGCAGACAGGAGAGAGGATTACAAAGTCCAGATCTACGTGAGAGGGGTCCCAATAAGTAGGTCGCCATGCATGTTGCTGCTGTAGTTATACACACACACTGTAAAGCTGATATATTTATATTGTGTTGAATTTTACACTATAAAGCAAAAGTGTCTACAGCAGGGGTCTAAAACACGTGGCCCCCGGGCCAAACGTGGCCCGCAGGACACTAGTTTGAGGCCCCCGCCTTGATATGAAAGTTTAATGTTAGTGCGGCCCGCGCAAGTTTGAAAAAAATTATTACGTTTGATTAATGTTCATGTTAAAGGTTAAATAACTGTTAAAAGTTATCCCCCCTATCCGTGTGGAAGTGGTAAGTTTTTGGCTATTTAAGTTGAAAGGAAAAAACTTGAAGGCTACCGTTTAGGTCGCTAGCTCTCTAGTTTGCGAGTTAGCATGTGTCTCAAGACCCTGCAGTTGTGCAATATGTTGTAAATAAAAAAAGTATAAATGTGACTATAGTTGTTTTGTCATGTCTACAGGGCTCTAATAATGCTTTGTTCATTTTAATCTGAAAAAATAATTTGTCTACCCACCAACTATATGTGGTTTCTTAAGTGTTTATTATTTGCCCTTGTATTATTATTATTTTATTTATTTATTACTGATTGATTTTCTTTATTCTTGATTTGTTTATTTATTTTTCATCTTATTTTGTGCAGAAAAATAAAAATGAAGATATTTGAGAACAGTGGAATGTTTTATCAGAGCTTTTATTGTAGAAAATTGGAACCAAAGCACTGAAAAAGTGTTCGTATTCATTCACGTATTCATCAGGGATTGGACTTGTGTGTGGAACGAGTCTATTTTAATATATTTTACAATTAGGGAGCGTTAACGTCAGGCACCAATGCAATGTAGCCCCCTCATTTTTATCCTTATGCGTTGTGCTTATTTATAATTAACACAGTGTACACGTTTGTAAAATGAAAATAAGTTGTCATTGACCAAGGTTGAAGAGTCGCCCGACGCTGGAGACATTCCCACAATGACGAGGCGACTGCTGCCTCGTGGTCGGCCAAGAAAAAGAGCCATTGCTGCGGATGACAAAGAAGCAGGTGATTACCACTAAAACAGCTTTGACGGCGCTATATACAACAACCATTGTTCTGCTCACATCCTGACGCTGTTCAAGATTCAGTCTTCAAGACTCCGACCAGGCCTATCTTGCGACATGAGCACATCCTGTCTGAGATCGCCGCGGTTTCTCCTCCTAACTCCACAGCCAGGAAGATCTACACACCCATTGCACGATTCCTCACACCGAGCAAAGAGAGTGAGTAGAAGCTACAGGTGTTTTTCTTTTAACCGCCCTTGATTTATCGTTTAACTCTGTAAATATATATATATATATATTTTAATTCAGACTACAAGAGCACAGGAAACAATGTGTTGATGAGCCCAGAGCAAGGCGTCTTTGGTTATGGCTCCATTGACCTACTGGTGGGAGACGAGGACGACCACATCTTCAGTCCGTAAGCGTAACACAACCTTATTTTACTGCCATTTATAGCTTTAGCGACTCCAAACGATAACTAAGCTTGTTCTTGGTTATGGTTTTATTTCTTTTGAACATGCATTGAATTACAATTGAATGCATCACTTAATCAGTAAATCATCACTTAATTTTACAATCAGTAACTGTTACATTTGTGCACTTCCTGCTTTCATAATATAGTTTAAGGTTCGGTGATATGAGCATCCAATGCCATAATGGGTACCATAGTAAGTGTCAATATAGTGATATATATAGCACATCATGACTGGTTCAAGACTCTTCATCCTTGTTTTTAGCAAACATCAACTGCTTTTTTTTAAAGTAATATCTTATCTATTTATTCCTTCATTTTTATTTTTTCTGTTTTTATTGAAGACAAACCAAATTGACAAATGGTCTCAAACTATAGGATAGAAATTTTCCAATAGTTATTATTTTTATTTAAGTCATCCTATTTTTTTAATTTATTTTTTTAGAATTTTATTTTACAATTATTTGTATTATTTTATTTACTACTTTTATTTAAGTCTTTCTTATTTTGTAATATTTGTATTATTTTTTTAGACTTTTATTTAAGTCATTTTTGCTTTTCAATTATTTGTATTTATTTATTTGTATTTGTATTTATTTCAGTGATTTTTGTTTTTGAATTATTTTTTGAATTGTTTATATAATTGTTGTAGACTTTTATTTCATTCGTTTTTATTTTGGATTATTTTTTTCTGATTTATAAGACTTAAGTCATTTTAAGTTTTGAATTATTTCTAAATTTTTAATTTTTTTTAATTCTTTGTATCTTTTTTTCACTTTTGTCATTTTAACTTTTCAGTATTTTTGTTATTTTTTAGACTCATATTTTAGTACAAGGATAATTCATTTATACACTACTTTTCATGATGTGACATGTTTAGCAGGGGTCCGAGTTTGCTCCAGCATACCCCCGCCAATAAGGATAAGCGGCATAGAAAATGGATGGATGTGCCATTTACAGCTCAAAGCATGTTTTTTTTTTAATATTGGATCACTTTCCCCAACACGTCTAATGCCAATTGTCTTTTCAGCTTCACTTTCATTAAGAACCTGCCATCACAGTCCCACTACTCCCAGCCTAGAGTTCCTGACATCCCCCCGAAGACCAGGAGCACCCCTGAGGCCACACTTGTGGTAGACCTGGTGAGTTCCACCCTCTTTTAAGAGGTTACATGCGGAGGGCTTAAGTTGATTAGGGATTTTTCTTCCCGTGGTCATCAATGGAATTTGTAATGCATAATAGTTCATTCCCGCCAATATGTTTTTCAAGTTACAATGCTGTTATTTGGCTTTGGAACGACAAAGCTACAAAAAAGTGGGTGGCGGTAAAATTTATTTGTAGCGGTCCAAATGTATTGTGTGTGTTTTTGTGAAGTGAAAGTGCCATGATACATGTGCGTGGTCACTCAACTTCCATCATCGCACCAACAGTCCGGCTCACGGTGTCATTTTTACAAAGAATGCAAAAAATCATCACACAGCAACTTAACACCTTGAAGATAGGTAAGAAACAGGACAAGTAAGAATATGAGTTTAAATGGGAAAAAAAAGACTACGGCTATTTTAACTTCAAAGCAAAGCTACAAAAAAGTGGGTGGCGCTAAATTTATTTGTAGCGGTCCAAATGTATTGCTGACATTCCACCAGAAGTCACCAATGTTATTTTTCTGCTTTCAGGAGGAAACCCTGATGTTCAGCTCTCTGAATATGATTGACAATGCGGAATACACCTTCTACACTGCGTTCCAGCATAATCAGTACAAGGTGAGCCCCCCCCCCCCCACTTGATAATTCAACAGTTTATTTAATTTTTCAACGCTTTATTGGTGGTGCTTGACAAATATATGCTTATAGACAACCACAGATCAGCACTTCTGTCGCTACTTTTTATTTTTTTTGTCATAGTGCCAGATCCATTTGTGGCGGTCTGAATGTATTTGTGGCGGGCCACCACAATCAAATGAATAAATATAAGTCAAACACTGGTCTTAATTGACTGACAGGTTTACGTGATCCTGCGGCCACATGTGAAGGAGTTTCTGCAGTCCATGGCGAAAGTGTATGAGGTACGTTTCAAAGTTCCCTGGATTGTTTTTTTTAGTCTGTTAAAACAGATGGGCTGATTAAATGGTGCCCCCTGCTGGCGAAAAATCGTTAGCTATTTTCCAGTACTGAAGTGGTTCTTTGCTGCCCCCTATCTTTGGGTTACACTGATGCTTTTTCTCATTTATAGTATGCCTAATAGTAATATAGTAATATCAGAACTGAATATTCTCTTGAAAAAACATACACACATACAAAAATAGATATGTTGTTTCCCAGTGCGATGGTTGCTGGTTCAATTATCAGCTAATTTTTATTTTTCTGCACAAAATAAGAAGAAAAATAAATACACAAATCAAGAATAAAGAAAATCAATCAATCAGTAATAAATAAATACAATAACAATAAAACGGCAAATAATAAAAACTTAAGAAACCACATATAGTTGCTGGGTAGACAAATTATTTTTTCCAGATTATAATTAACAAAGCATTATTAGGGCCCTGTAGACATGACAAAACACGACTATAGTCACATTTATACTCTTTATTTACAACATATTGCGCAACTGCAGGGTCTTGAGACACATGCTAACTCGCAAACTAGAGAGCTAGCGACCTAAACGGTAGCCTCCAAGTTATTTCCTTTGAACTTACTAAATAGCCAAAAACTTACCACTTCCACACGGATAGGGAGGATAACTATTAACAGTTATTTAACCTTTAACATGAACATTAACAAACGTAATAATTTTTTCTGGGTACATGATACCATACAGCATCCATATCAAACTTGCATTAAACTTTCATATCAAGGCGGGGGCCTCAAACTAGTGTCCTGCGAGCCACATTTGGCCCGCGGGCCGCATGTTTGAGACCTACTGGCTTAAGCGATTAAATATTCATTGACTTCTGACACTGATGTACCACTTTCCCAACTATAGGGGGAGCCCTAGAGCCATACTGTATTACACTGTATATGGAATATTCTCTTGTGCAGTAAATTAAGCTTGATGTCGTCTTCCTGGTGTGGAATTGTTTCAATGTGTTGTTGTGTTCCAGCTCTTTGTTTACACATGTGCAAAGAAGGAGTACGCCGAGAAGATTCTCGACATCCTGGACCCTCAGAGGAAGCTCTTTCGGTAGAACTCCCCGACAATCTGTTTCCACTTGTTTAAATAATGTATGTTCTCATAATGCATGTAACATATAACTCTGTTGCCCTTGCAGTCACCGTCTATATCGGGATGAGTGCGCCTGTGTCCTCGGCCACTACATCAGAGATCTCAGCATCCTCGGGAGGGATCCGAGTAAGATCGTGGTTCTGGACAACGCACCACACACATACCCCTATCATGTAAGCAGTACTCAGATTTTTATTGTTGTTTATTGTCGTCGTCCATTTCTCCAGTTTCAGCTTGATGTGTCATTTTTGTTTTGCAGTTGATGAATACTCTCCCCATCAAGAGCTGGTCTGGCGAGTCAGAGGACAGAGAACTCCAGAAGATCATCCCCTACATGGAGAAGCTGTCTACAGCGGTTTGTTTTTGTATTCGTTCTACACCCGGGGTGTTCAAAGTGGGAAGGGGGGCGGGGCAAGAAACAGCAAAAAGACACAATAGCCACATTTACATGGACCTAAATATTCCAATTCCATTCCGGTTATTTGCTCAAACGGAAAGAATGTAACCTTTCTATGCACCTCATTCCGAAAGAAAAGTGCCAATCCGAATTAACATATAATCGGATTCACAGGGTTGGAATATTCCTTTCCAAAATAAGAAAGACTTAAATAAAAGTCGTAAATAAAATAATACAAATAATTGTAAAATAAAATGTAAAAAAAAAACCAAGGATGATTTAAATAAAAATAAAAAGGTCTTATAAATCATTAAAAAAATATTCCAAAATACAAATGAACGAAATAAAAGTCTACAACAATTATATAAATAATTCAAAAACAAAAATCACTTAAATAAATGGCAAAAAATACAAATAATTCCAAAGCAAAAATGACTTTGATAAAAGTAAAAAAATAATATCAATAATTCCAAAATAAGAAAAACTTAAATAAAAGTCATAAATAAAATAATACAAATAATTGTAAAATAAAATTCTAAAAAAAAACAAGGATGACTTTAATAAAAATAAAAAGGTCTTATAAATCATTAAAAAAATATTCCAAAATACAAATGAACGAAATAAAAGTCTACAACAATTATATAAATAATTCAAAAACAAAAATCACTTAAATAAATGGCAAAAGATACAAATAATTCCAAAGCAAAAATGACTTTGATAAAAGTAAAAAAATAATACCAATAATTCCAAAATAAGAAAAACTTAAATAAAAGTCATAAATAAAATAATACAAATAATTGTAAAATAAAATTCTAAAAAAAAACAAGGATGACTTTAATAAAAATAAAAAGGTGTTATAAATCATTAAAAAAAATATTCCAAAATACAAATGAACGAAATAAAAGTCTACAACAATTATATAAATAATTCAAAAACAAAAATCACTTAAATAAATGGCAAAAAATACAAATAATTCCAAAGCAAAAATGACTTTGATAAAGTAAAAAAAATAATACCAATAATTCCAAAATAAGAAAAACTTAAATAAAAGTCATAAATAAAATAATACAAATAATTGTAAAATAAAATTCTAAAAAAAAACAAGGATGACTTTAATAAAAATAAAAAGGTGTTATAAATCATTAAAAAAAATATTCCAAAATACAAATGAACGAAATAAAAGTCTACAACAATTATATAAATAATTCAAAAACAAAAATCACTTAAATAAATGGCAAAAAATACAAATAATTCCAAAGCAAAAATGACTTTGATAAAGTAAAAAAAATAATACCAATAATTCCAAAATAAGAAAAACTTAAATAAAAGTCATAAATAAAATAATACAAATAATTGTAACATAAAATTCTTAAAAAAATAAGGATGACTTAAAATTAAAACGTCTTATAAATCAGAACAAAAATATTTCAAAATAAAAATGAATGAAATAAGTCTACAACAATTATATAAATAATTCAAAAGCAAAATGACTTAAATAAAAGTCTAAAAAATAATACAAATAATTGCAAAATAAAATTCTAAAAAAAAAAGATGACTTAAATAAAAGTCATGTTCGGTGAGACACACAAGCACCGGACTTGATCACCAGGTTGAATTATCTGAGCACAATAATTCCAAATAATTGAGCTCCCCTAGGGAACACATACGCTATATAGCAACATTATCTCTCAAATGGCTTATTTTGGCTATTTCGGGTAATATAAGTGTAAAGGTGACTCTAGGGGTGTTACTTCATGCCGAGAGAGCTCTACTGTTAAATGTATTGGGTCAAAGTTTCTTTATAAGTAAGGAATCCTACTTCGTGGTGGAAATTCACTCACCGCGATCGGGTCTGGAACCACAATTTGGACACCCCTTTTACACCCGATGACAAAACGGTTATCTGTAAATTTACACTCTTTACACTGAACTTTTTTTTTTTTTTTTCTTCTCCGTCTGGCCAGCCGGTTGCGAATAAAACAGCAGGTTATCTCTTTTCAGCAGCCTTTCCACTTCCACGTGTTGTCATCCAATCTCCTGTGTTTTTTCAGGAGGATTTTCGGGAGGTTCTGAAGAAGAGGAAGGATCACTTCCACCGGCTGCTGTCAGAGGACTGACATGACCAAACCCCCACTCGACCCCCCCCCCCCAAATCCACTTACCCAACCTACCGCTTTAACAAAACCTACTGCACTCTCGCAGCTTATATTTGCACACCTCCTGGTGACTTTAAAGGGCATCGCCTCGCTATTTCAAACATGCTGCTGCATTGTAAAGCACCCCCCCCCCAAAAAAAAACATTTCCCAAGTCTCATTCCATAGGGCAAATACACCCCCCCCCCGAGCTCAAACTTGAAATGTGTTGTAGATACTTCTTTTAATTTATTAACTATATCGCAAATCACCTATGGTATCTGATTTATTTTTAGATGCAGTTTTAATGCAATAAAACAACCCTAATAATGGGAATTATTACAACTTTTAGTCCACTTTTGTTTTTGTTTTTGTGAAGTGAAAGTGCCATGATACATAGTATGCGTGGTCACTCGACTTCCATCATCGCACCGAGGTCATAATTGTTCTCAGGTTGTTACTACAGTTTTCTGCCCTCTCACTTTGTAAAGAATCATTTCCTGTGCAGCAGGAAAAAAGCTAATGGAAAAGTTAAGTGGGGGGGGGGTACAGTAGTACAATGGCTTGTACATTTAAAAGCAGCACACGTCCACGTTATAAAATGGCAAATGTGTGATGACCAGGCATCTCTTTATTTGACAGAAGCCGAGCCAGAGCTGCGATGACGAAGCTCACGACAAGCTTGTCAACACATTTGAAATCACAGGCGGTGATTACGCAATATAACAAACAGTCTGGCTCGCGGTGTCATTTTACAAAGAATGCAAAAATCATCACACAGCAACTTAACGCCCGGAAGCTAGGTAAGAAACAGATGACAAGTACCAATATGAGTTTAAATGGGAAAAAAAAAAGACTACAGCTATTTGAACTTGTAGGCAAAGCATTTCTTTGGTTATTGCTGCAATGATGTCAGCACCCCTGCATCTGGGGTGGACAGAGGCACCAAAATATATGATTTAACGTATGTATGTATGTATGTATGTATATGTACGTATGTATGTATATGTACGTATATGTGTATATGTATATACGTACGTATGTATGTATATGTACGTATGTATGTATATGTATATACGTACGTATGTATGTATATGTACGTGTGTATGTATGTGTATGTATATGTACGTATGTATGTATATGTATATACGTACGTATGTATGTACGTACGTATGTATGTATGTATGTACGTACGTATGTATGTATGTATGTATGTATGTACGTACGTATGTATGTACGTACGTATGTATGTACGTACGTATGTATGTACGTACGTATGTATGTACGTACGTATGTATGTACGTATGTATGTACGTATGTATGTACGTATGTATGTACGTATGTATGTATGTATGTACGTATGTATGTATGTACGTACGTATGTATGTATGTACGTACGTATGTACGTATGTATGTACGTATGTATGTATGTACGTACGTACGTATGTACGTACGTACGTATGTATAGGTATGTATGTATGTACGTACGTATGTAGGTACGTACGTATGTAGGTACGTACGTGCGTATGTATAGGTATGTATGTATGTACGTACGTATGTAGGTACGTACGTGCGTATGTATAGGTATGTATGTATGTACGTACGTATGTAGGTACGTACGTGCGTATGTATGTATAAGATTTCTTACTCAAGACCTTTATTTTTTTTTAAACTTTAGAAGCCAAAACTTACCACTTCCACACAGGATGGGAGGAGAACTTTAAAAAAAAAAAAAAAAGTCGGACATGCCATGGCTGACTTCTTGCCGGTAATGTATCAAAGTTGTTTCTTATTACTGCCATCGAGAGGCCAGAATACATCATATTTTAATTTCAATTAATTTCACCAAAAAAACAGGACAGAGCGATAATTGAACAGCCATATTGCCAGGGGCGACTGTTTTATCATCAAAGCATTGCAAAATAATCAGGCACATATACAATATATTTGAAGAACACAACAACAAAAAAAACAGATACTTATAAAATAAACACAGAGCAAAACAGAAATACTCGCTCACAACACCCTTGTATCGGTCCGATACCGATGCTACTATCAAAAACATCTACATCTGGATCGATCCTCCCCCCCCCTTTACCCTCCTCTTGTAGCTCCTTTGCTTTATTTGCTCCATATGGTGTTTGACATGGTACCCAGAGCAGGGGTGGGTGGTGGAGGGGGGTGGAAGGAGTGGTGTGGGCGGAGGAAAAGCCTCGTATTTTGTCAGTCCTGAAATTTGATTCACAAGTTCAGGATCCTGGAAGACAAAAAGCAAACGGAGAGGGGGAGGGAAGAAAGGCTTTTTCTTCTTTTTCTTCTTCCTCTTGTAACTCCACAAATAGTCCTGCTGGAAAGGTAAGTTGCTTTATTCCACGTTGTGCGTGTGCGTGTATCTGTGTGTGTGATTGACCTAATAGAAATAACATTGTTTCATTTCATTGTGATTTTTCTTTGCGGGTAATTACGACTTTGCGCATACTGGTTCATTCTGATTCATCTAGAACCCGACTCATGTATACCCCCCCCCCCCACGCCCCCTCCCCTTAAAGCTGCACTTTTATTGGAATTGCATCAACATGCCTGCAAGAGTCGCACGGCAGCGGGAAAAGCCCCCCCCCCCTTCTCCTCCACCCCCCCCCTCAAAGCAGGAGAAAATGCGCATTTTCCACATGCACCCGCAATACCTCATCATCACTTGAGTCTTGCTAAACGATCAACATTTAAACGCTGTTTTTTTTTTAAAAAAAAATCCATTTGCACGCTAATTTTCTCGACCGTGCGCCAAAACGTCTGCAAGCAACGTGAGCAGCACATGTCAATCAAAGTCAGCGTGAGTGAGCCGAAAACCAACAAAGAGATTTTTGTATAGTTTTTGTGACGTTCGAGTTATTTTGTACCAAGTTTTAAAAAGTCAGCTTTGTGTTCAACGTCAGTGGCGCACAAAAGCGTTTATATCTTCTTTTCTATCCTTTAAAAAAAACATTATTATTATTATTAGGGAGTTACGGTAATGCCTCGTTCATCACGTTAATTGGTTCCAGACCTGACTAAAAATAGTACAAATAATTACAAATAAATTTACTTAACAGTCTAAAAAAATAAAACTTAAATATGAGTCTAAAAAATAATAAAAATACTAAAAAGTTAAAATGGCAAAAGTCTAAAAAAGGATACAAAGAATTAAAAGAAATAAATAAAAATGTAGAAATAATTCAAAAATTAAAATGACTTAAATGTCTTATAAATCATAAAAAAATTAATAAAAATGAATTAAATAAAAGTCTACAATTATATAAATCATTCCAAAAATACACATAATTCAAAGCAAAAATGACTTAAATAAGTCAAAAAAATAATACAAATAATTCCAAAATAAGAGACTTAAAAGTCGTAAATAAAATAATACAAATAAGTGTAAAATAAAAAAAGAATCTTAAAATTCTAAAAAAAAAAACAAGGATGACTTAAATAATATAATATAAATCCTAAAAAAATATTCCAAAATAAAAATGAATGAAATAAAAGTCTACAACAATTACATAAATATTTCCAAAAATAATTCAAAAACAAAAATCACTTAAATAAATGGCAAAAAATACAAATAATTCAAAAGCAAAAATGACTTAAATAAAAGTCTAAAAAAATACAAATAATTCCAAAACAAGAAAAACTTAAATAAAAGTCAAATAAAAATAATATAAATAAATAAAATACAAATAATTGTAAAATTAAATTCTAAAAAACAAGGATGATGTAAATAAAAATAAAAAGGTCTTATAAATCATAAAAAATATTCCAAAATAAAAATGAATTAAATAAAAATCTACAACAATTATCTAAATAATTTCAAGAATAATCAAAAACAAAAATCACTTAAATAAATGGCAAGAAATACAAATAATTCAAAAGCAAAAATGACTTAAATAAGTCTTCAAAAATAATACAAATAATTCCAAAATAAAAAAGACTTAAATAAAAGTCTTAAACAAATAATTGTAAAATAAAATTCAAAAAAAAAAAGGATGACTTAAATAAAAATAATAACTATTGGAAAAATGTCATCCTATAGTTTGAGACCATTTGTCAATTTGGTTTGGCTTCAATAAAAACAGAAAAAATAAAAATGAAGGAATAAATACATACATAGATAAATTATTACTTAAAAAAAGTATAAAATAAAAATTACTTAAATTTTAAGTGTAAAAAAAAAACTGAAAATGACCTAAATAAAAGTGGCCATTTGATTGGCTGTCAACTGGGATAGGCTCCAGCTTCTAATGAGGCTTAAGCGGCATAGAAAATGGATGGATGGATAAATCAAAGGGTTGAAGACTCAATAAAAATAAGAATTAAAGATGACGTCAATAAAAGTTGATTACAACTTAATGAGCATTGGAAAATGTAGGTCCCATTTTTAGACCATTTGAGAACCCACAGAAGGTCATGTGTCACATGACCTAATTAGCACGTTTCCCCAGTGGGGAAAAGTAGGCCTGCAGCAATTCTTTTTTTTAATCTTGGATAAAATATTAATATTTGATATTCTCTGTGGGTCATCTCTCCGGTTTTGTTTCTATCAGGTGCCAGGCTGCGTGACTATGAGCACCTCAGGGCTTCAGGCCAGCGACAGGCAGAACGCGAAGGAACTCGACAGCATGAAGGAATCCATCAGCGACATCATCAACCAGCTCCAGGACATCGACCCCGCCAGACTCTCCTTCTCCCCCTTCCTGGACTTGGACACGCAGATCTGCATGGCGCCCGTGTCCGATAGCCCCGAGTCCTCGGTGGAGGAGCTGCACTCGTCTTCCCACTCGGCCTCCGGTTCGCTGCGCTCCCTTGAACCTCCGCCGCCATTGGCTGACGAGCCAAAGAGTGAGTGATTTCTGTTGCTTTTTATTTCCTGAGCGAGGAAGTAAAATAGTTGAAAGGTCAACTCAGAACTTGAACTTGATCCTAATTTAAATCCAAATTCTGGGATTTGATCCGGATTTTACTTTTATTCTAAAAGTCACGGAGCCGTGAAAGTTTTATGTGTCTTGTTTTTAAAATAGGAGACAACCCCGTGCTGCTGCTCAAAAAACCACATGGACCACATTATTAGTCACAACCACATTACCCAATATCCTGCCGCCCTGCCAGTACACTTGGTATGAGTGGAGGGTACGAACCCCTTACCGTTACCATGGCCGTCGGTCTCATAACTTCATGACAAAGTCTGAGTCTTATTTTGTTGACATTGGATGGAAATAGGACCGAGTGGTTAGCACGCAGGCCTCACAGCTAGGAGACCCGAGTTCGATTCCATGCCCGTCCATCTCTGTGTGAAGTTTGCATGTTCTCCCGCTTTCTCCGGGTACTCCGGTTTCCTCCCACATTCCAAAAACATGCTAGGTTAATTAGCGACTCCAAATTGTCCATAGGTATGAATGTGAGTGTGAATGGTTGTTTGTCTATATATATCACTATATTGACACTTACTATGGTACCCATTATGTCATTGGATGCTCATATCACCGAGTACTTTGGTACGTGACAAAAGAAAAACAAACAAACAAAAAAATTACTTAATATGAAAAAAAACTTAAATAGAAAAAAAATAAAAGAAAACTTAAATATGAGTCTAAAAAATAATACAAATTTTTAAATGACAAAAGTCTAAAAAATACAAAGAATTAAAAAAAATTAAAAATTTAGAAATAATTCAAAAATTAGAAGGACTTAAGTCTTATAAATCATAAAAAATATTTCAAAATAAAAATGATTGAAATAAAAGTCTACAACAATTATATAAATAATTCAAAAAATAATTCAAAAACAAAAATCACTTAAATAAATGTCAAGAAACACAAATAATTCAGAAGCAAAAATGACTTAAATAAAAGTCTAAAAAAATAATACAAATAATTCCAAAATAAGAAAGACTTAAAAGTCATAAATTAAATAATACAAATAATTATAAAATAAAATTCTAAAAAAAAACAAACTAGGATGACTTAAATAAAAATAATAACTATTGGAAAATTTCTATCCTGTAGTTTGAGACCATTTGTCAATTTGGTTTGGCTTCAATAAAAACAGAAAAAATGAAAATGAAGGAATAAATACATACATAGATAAAATATTACTTTAAAAAGAAAAGCAGTTGATGTTTGCTCGTACTTCGGTACGGTGTGCATTATTTTAAAAAAAAAACTAAACTGTATTATGGAAAGCAGGAAGTGAACAAATGTAACAGTTACTGATTGTAAAAGTACCAGATGGAGGGGTAGGATTTAATAAGCTTTGCTTCTTCCTACTCCTTTTTGACATGTGGAACTGGGAACTGATTATGTGATGCATTCAATTGTAATCTGATGCATGTTCAAATGAAATAAAACCATTACACTCACATAGCACAATCAGAGTTGCAGTTATGTAGTTACAAAATACTGTCTTTTCACTTTCACTTTCTCCAAGGGACACGACAACAGCTATTTATACTCTGTTTACTTTCATTCTGGGCAGTTTTATGCTGAAAATCCGAGATCCAGATGTTGTAATGGGAATCAAACTCATGAAATGAGAGTAAACATGTGATAATTATATGCGGGTTAGCGTGAGTGTTAGCCTGCAAAGGGCTGATTCCGCTGTTTGGTTTTGGATACTGCATGAAAATGTCGCTCCGGTTTGAACAGGCTCCTGCCTCCGGCGTCCCGACGATGGCCTCCACTTGGAGCAAAGTGGCGACACAGACGAGGCACCGCCGGATCAAACTCTTTCCACTCCGATCACCACAGAGCGGAATTTGGACGGCGCCACGGAAAACTACATCAGCGCTCCAACTCCGGATTCTCACAGAGACATCCCCAACGGCACAGACGCACCAAGATGGAGTCCGGAATCCATTAATCCGGACTCTACTGCAGATGAGGGTCGACCCCTTATAAGCCCACCCCCGGAGAGCGTGGAGCTGACTGTGTGGAGCCCAGAAAGGGCGGTAGACACTCATGAGGGTCCACATGAGACGCCGCCTGGCGTACCGCGCCGTTGCAAGTGTCGATGCTGTCACAGCGGTAGAGTCCTCGCTTTCATTTCGATGCTGGCGTCTTTTCTGTGTGCGGCCGGGATTCTCTATGCACTCTATTTCTACGTCAACATCAGACCCCCTGACTGCCCCGACGTGGCCAGTCGGGTCGTCTTCACTCTCTGTTGCTGCGTGGTTGCCGCCCTCCCCGTCGTACTCGGTAGGCACCCACTCACACACACACACACACACACACACACACACACGCCGTCCACAACAGACACACACCAAGCGTAAGATTATGAAAGGATTCACTTTGTCTGGCCGCCTCGTCTTGGAATGTTTCGGCGTCTCCTGTCCCCTTTCATTTGGCGCACTTTCAACGTCAACGCAACACGCCTCTTGGGGGGGGGGGGGGCATCGGCTCGTTGCTTTGTATGTCGCTTTAAATGGAAAAAAAATACAATGACATGAATTTACCTGGGGACCACTGGAGCTAAGGTCTGGACAACGCTGGGTCGCATCAGGTTTTTAAAAAAAAACGCATTTATTAAAAACAGAAAAAATTTAAAAACTTTGCTTTGGTTCCAATTTTCTACAATAAAAGCTCTGATAAAACATTCCACTGTTCTCAAATATCTTAATTTTTATTTTTCTACACAAAATAAGATGAAAAATAAATAAACAAATCAAGAATAAAGAAAATCAATCAGTAATAAATAAATTTAAAAAAAAAAATAAAAGGTCAAATAATAAAAACTTAAGAAACCACATATAGTTGGTGGGTAGACAAATGATTTTTTTCAGATTAAAATGAACAAAGCATTATTAGAGCCCTGTAGACATGACAAAACACGACTATAGTCACATTTATACTCTTTTTATTTACAACATATTGCGCAACTGCAGGGGTCTTGAGACACATGCTAATTCGCAAACTAGAGAGCTAGCGACCCAAACGGTAGCCTTCAAGTTATTTCCTTTCAACTTAAATAGCCCAAAACTTACCACTTCCACACGGATAAGGAGGATAACTATTAACAGTTATTTAACCTTTAACATGAACATGAATCAAACGTAATAATTTTTTCTGGGTACATGATACCATACAGCATCCATATCAAACTTGCGCGGGCCGCACTAACATTAAACTTTCATATCAAGGCGGGGGCCTCAAACTAGTGTCCTGCGGGCCACATTTGGCCCGCGGGCCGCGTGTTTGAGACCCCTGATTTTTACATATTTTGCTAAGTATTTTCTGAGAGATCATTCTTTATCTTTTTTTTAAATCTTTTTTTGTTTTTATAGACATGACAAAACACGACTATAGTCACATTTATACTCTTTTTATTTACAACATATTGCGCAACTGCAGGGTCTTGAGACACATGCTAACTCGCAAACTAGAGAGCTAGCGACCTAAACGGTAGCCTTCAAGTTATTTCCTTTCAACTTAAATAGCCAAAAACTTACCACTTCCACACGGATAGGGAGGGTAACTATTAACAGTTATTTAACCTTTAACATGAACATGAATCAAACGTAATAATTTTTTCTGGGTACATGATACCATACAGCATCCATATCAAACTTGCGCGGGCCGCACTAACATTAAACTTTCATATCAAGGCGGGGGCCTCAAACTAGTGTCCTGCGGGCCACATTTGGCCCGCGGGCCGCATGTTTGAGACCCCTGATTTATACATATTTTGCTAAGTATTTTCTGAGAGATAATTCTTTATCTTTTTTTAAATCTTTTTTTATAGACATGACAAAACACGACTATAGTCACATTTATACTCTTTTTATTTACAACATATTGCGCAACTGCAGGGTCTTGAGACACATGCTAACTCGCAACCTAGAGAGCTAGCCACCTAAACGGTAGCCTTCAAGTTATTTCCTTTAAACTTAAATAGCCAAAAACTTACCACTTCCACACGGATAGGGAGGGTAACTATTAACAGTTATTTAACCTTTAACATGAACATTAATCAAACGTAATAATTTTTTCTGGGTACATGATACCATACAGCATCCATATCAAACTTGCGCGGGCCGCACTAACATTAAACTTTCATATCAAGGCGGGGGCCTCAAACTAGTGTCCCGCGGGCCACGTGTTTGAGACCCCTGCTCTTGGGTCTCTCAGGTCTAATTGTTGTGGAATATTGGAATCATTTTCCGACCTAAGTCAGGAAGACGGGAAAGCTTCACATCCTTTCCTGATGTTGTCAACCTGCAGACGCTTGATTTGGACGCAGAACCACAATTCTAAAAAAAATTTTTTTTTTAAACATATATGGAAGAACTAGAAAAAATGTAATTTAACAAGAAAGTACTAATTTTTATCATAATATGTTAATATGTTGAGGAAAATAAAATCATAAATAATAATGAAAGAAAGATGTTATTTTTTCTCATAATATTATTTAAAAAATTGACTGGAGTCCAGTCCAGGGTGTACCCCGCCTCTTGCCTGAAGACAGCTGGGATAGGCTCCAGCACCCCCACGACCCTCGTGAGGAAAAAGCAGTAGAAAATGAATGAATGAAAATAATAAATAATAATGACATAAAGATGTTATTTTTTTTCCTCATAATATTATTTTAAAATTTGACTACGATTGGCTGGAGTCCAGTCTGGACCCCACCTTTCACCCAAAATCAGCTGGGATAGGCTCCAGCATACCCCTGCAACCCCAGGGAGGATAAGTGGCATAAAGTTATCATTTTTTAAGTTGTAATGTTAAGAGAAAAAAGTCAAAATAATATGGTGATTAAGTTATAATATTATGAGAAAATATAATATAATATTGCAACAAAATTTTAAATAGTTGGAAAATTATTTTTTAAAAAACAGCAGAAATTAAAAAAAACTGCTGTAAAAGTCAAAATATTATGAAGTTGTAATTTTACGAGAATAAACTCATAATATTATGAGGAAAATGTATTCATTTTATTAACATTGAGTTAAAATGTTAAAGAAAAAATATGTTTTTTATTATTATTACAAACAAACAAAAAATAAAGTTGAATTTTTCTGAAAATTAGTTCATATTATGACTTTAGTAGTAGGAAAATTTTTTTTACAAAGATTAAGAAGAAAGTTGAAATATTTTGGGGGAAAAAGCATTTGACGGGAAGCACAAATCCAAGAAAATACAGCTGGAATAGGTGCAGATTCTGGAAGATCTAGAAAGTTTTCTGTGCGGGTTATTGTATGTAACTGCTCTATAGGAAATCACAACTTTAGTTATACTACTAATATGCTTGTATTAGGGACCCAACACCATCTTAAGTCTATTTAAAGCTGCTTTTGATGAATGCTGTCTGCTAACGTGTTTTCTTTCGTGTCTTGCCCCCGCCCCCCTGCCCCCCTCCCGCCCTCGCCGTCCAGCAATGCTCGCAGGCGCCGCGTGTCGCTTCTGCAGCGCCTCCTTCAGTTGGAAGGAGTCACCTCCCGGGAGACACACGGTTCAGCAGCAGTTCGTCACCGCCTCCTTGGAGCTGCTGTTCCTCTACGTCCTCAACCTCGTCGTCATGGCGACGTTGCTGCCTCAACACGAGCTCAAGTTGGTGCCAATCCTGGTCGCCATGTTCATCCTGGGAAGGTAAGACTTCAGAACGTGAATCACGGTTTTTCAAAAATATATTAATGAATAAATCATGCTGGTTTTGTATTTGAATGCAGCCGGTTTTGTCAAAATAATGCATAGTTCAGCAAATTATAGTTCATTATTTGATTTCAACACAAAAACATCACAATCCGCGAAATGTGGAACCCGGAATTTTTTTTTTTCAGATTAAATGATATATTTGAACAGGTATGCCTCTCTAAAGGGGAACTGCTCACAATCCTTATGTAAAATATGAACTTTTCTATGCATTGAAGCGCGAGAATACAAGTTAATATGAGCTAGCTAACAACTGACATCATGGAAAAAACTATTTTGAAGCTAAAGCCCTAAAAGATAAAAATAATTAAAAATGTTTTTAAAATTTGATAAAATAAAAAATAATTCCAAAATTTAAATGACTTAAAAAAATATAAAAAAAACATTAAAAAATATTCCAAAATAAAAATGAATGAAATAAGTCTACAATAATTATATCAATAATTTAAAAAAATAATTCAAAAACAAAAATCACTTAAATAAATGGCAAAAAATACAAATAATTCAAAAGCAAAAATAACTTAAATAACTTAAAGTCTAAAAAAATAATACAAATAATTCCAAAATAAGAAAGGCTTAAATATAATAAATAAAATAATACAATTAATTGTAAAATTAAAAAAAGCCCTCACAAAAAACAAAAAAACACCAACAGTGTTCCATTTACATAACTGATTTGTATATTAGCCAAGCTACACCGATATTATTATTATTATTATTATTATGCCTCTCTAAAGGGGAACTGCACACAATCCTTATGTAAAATATGAACTTTTTTATGCATTGAAGCGCAAGAATACAAGTTAATATGAGCTAGCTAACAACTGACATCATGGAAAAAAAAAATTTACGCTAAAGCCCTCATACAAAAACAGTGTTCTATTTATATAACTGACTTGTATATTAGCCAAGCTACACCGATATTATTATTATTATTGTTGTTATTATTATTATTATTGTTATTATTATTATTATTAATCGAGCGATTATTATCGGGCGAGAGGCGGGGTACACCCTGGACTGGTGGTCTGCCAATCACAGGGCACATTTAGTCAAACAACCATTCACACTCACATTGGAGACAATTTGGAGTCGCTAATTAACCTAGCATGTTTTTGGAATGTGGGAGGAAACCGGAGTACCCGGAGAAAACCCACGCATGCACGGGGAGAACATGCAAACTCCACACAGAGATGGCCGTTGATGGAATTGAACTCGGGTCTCCTAGCTGTGAAGCCTGTGTGCTAACCACCCGGCCTCTGTGCAGCCCTGGTTCAGTATATTTTTCATCAAAATAGTAGTCATGCCAAAATGTTGTGTTGCTGCTGGATGTTCACGGTATCTGAGTGATACTGTCGTGGGGGTGGAATCGAACCCTGGTCCTCCTAGCTGTGAGGTCTGCGCGCTAACCACTAGACCGCCGTGCCGCTTTTCTTGATATATATTAGTGTCGATTCATCATTGTTGTAATCCAAATTGCTGCACGGCGGATGAGTGGTTAGCACGCAGGCGTCACCGCTACTAGACCCGAGTTCAATTCCACCCTCTGCGTGGAGTTTGCATGTTCTCCCCGTGCATGCTAGGTTAATTAGCGACTCCAAATTGTCCATAGGTATGAATGTGAGTGTGAATGGTTGTTTGTCTATATGTGCCCTGTGATTGGCTGGCGCCTCTCGCCCGAAGACAGCTGGGATAGGCTCCAGCACTCCAGTCGAAAATGAATGAATAATCCAATTGGTGGTTTGTTGTTATTCCTTCGCCACAGGCTCATTTACTGGGCAAGCCTGAATGCGTGCAGCTCCTGGCGAGGGTTCGGTTCCGGCCTGACCGTCTTCCCACTCCTGGCCATGGTGGCCCTCAACTTGTACCTCCTGTACACCCTGAATTTGAAGCAGCCGCTTTTCGGCTCCCGGGACGTCCTCCTCAACCAAGTCACCCCGTCTCCGTGGACGACGGCGGAGACGTCACAGAGTGGCCCGAGTGGCAAACCAGACATGGCGGCCACAGACTTCCTGGACTCCCAGTGAGGGACGTGTGTGCTCTCGTCTTTCAAAGGAGGAGACGGTTACAAAAATAAGTCATTCCTGTGGTCTGCAGTCCGGCAAAGCTACACATGTTGCCACGATAACCTCTTTGTCCTTGACGACTTGGACTTTTGAAAATTGTTTATTATCTGAAACTTGAGAGCTCTTTGCCTGCTTGTGGTGGTGGTTATGGTGGGGGGGGGGGGTATGGGGGCTCCTTTGAACCATACCCGAGTTCTCCTGTTCTTTCAAGCTTTTCCAGAACCTACAACATATTCCATGTCTAGAACTTGGAAAGTAGCTTAAAAGCGATATGTGTGTGGGGCCGAAAAACACGATTACTTGTCAGGTTTTAAAAAGTAAAAAATGTTTGTTCTTATGAAAACTGAATAAAACCCGCTTGTGGAGAGAAAAAAAAAAAAGCTGTCCGCTTTGGTGTAGACTCAGGAGCTATTCTTGGAGAAACGTATTTTTGTGTGTGTGCAGCTTCGGGACTGTCATTATATGCACTCTCCAACGCCCCCCCCCCCCCCCTCCCTGCTGATGATGCTGCAGATGATACTCTCTGTGTATGTGGCACACAAAACCAGACCAGAACTTAAAAACAGGAAGCCAAGAGAAGCCTAATAAAAATAAGCTTCATAGCACAGTAGCATCTTCATCTATGCAAAAAATATGTGTTTTAAAACTAATGTTGCAATTTTTTGAAAATTAAGTTGCCGGTCAAATATTATGGAAATAAACCCATAATTGTGAGAATTTTTTAAAAAATAAAATGATTTAAGTGAAATTTTAAATCAAACTGAAAAGTCTTTAAGTTGCAGAACATTTGAATCACACTTTAACCGCGTTATTATGGGCAATGAAGGGGTTGCGTTCAAAGACACCATGCAATTAAACTTAAATTTGCATGTTTTGAGTGTTATTTTCTGGAACATACTTAAATGCAGTAAATTGTACGCTCACATTAAGTGCGTTCATCATCATGTGGCCGGCACGGAGAGCATAGAAGAGTCTTCATCTATGGAAAATATGTGTTTTAAAACTAATGTTGCAATTTTTTTAAAATTAAGTTGCCGGTCAAATATTATGGAAATAAACCCATAATTGTGATAATTTTTTTTAAAATAAAATGATTAAAGTGAAATTTTAAATCAAACTGAAAAGTCTTTAAGTTGCAGAACATTTGAATCACACTTTAACCGCGTTATTATGGGGGCAATGAAGGGTTGCGTTCAAAGACACCATGCAATTAAAGTTAAATTTGCATGTTTTGAGTGTTATTTTCTGGAACATACTTAAATGCAGTAAATTGTACGCTCACATTAAGTGCGTTCATCATCATGTGGCTGGCACGGAGAGCATAGAAGAGTCTTCATCTATGGAAAATATGTGTTTTAAAACTAATGTTGCAATTTTTAGAAAATTAAGTTGCTGGTCAAATATTATGGAAATAAACCCATAATTGTGATAATTTTTTTTTAAATAAAATGATTATAAACAATTTTAAACAAAGTGAAATTTTAAATCAAACTGTAAAGTCTTTAAGTAGCAGAACATTTGAATCACACTTTAACCTTGCTATTATGGGCAATGAAGGGGTTGCGTTCAAGGACACCACGCAATTTAAGTTAAATTTGCATGTTTTGAGTGTTACTTTCTGGAACATACTTAAATGCAGTAAATTGTAAGCTCACTTTAAATGCATTCATCATCATGTGGCTGGCACGGAGAGCAGATTGTGGAATAAACTCATAATTGTGAGGATTTAAAAAAAATAAAATGATTATAAAAAATTATTATGAACAGCTCCAAATGAAGTGAAATTTTAATTTATGCCAACTGGTCGCATCAGTCATATGAGACCGAATACATAATATGTATTGTTTAATAAATTATTAAACAATTAATTATTAAATAATTAATAAGCCTAATAAAAACAAGCTTCATAGCAGAGGAGCGTCTTCATCTATGGAAAATATGTGTTTTAAAAGTAATGTTGCAATTTTTTGAAAATTAAGTTGCCGGTCAAATATTATGGAAATAAACCCATAATTGTGAGAATTTTTTTAAAAATAAAATGATTAAAGTGAAATTTTAAATCAAACTGAAAAGTCTTTAAGTTGCAGAACATTTGAATCACACTTTAACCGCGTTATTATGGGCAATGAAGGGGTTGCGTTCAAGGACACCACGCAATTAAAGTTAAATTTGCATGTTTTGAGTGTTACTTTCTGGAGCATACTTAAATGCAGTAAATTGTAAGCTCACTTTAAATGCATTCATCATCATGTGGCTGGCACGGAGAGCAGATTGTGGAATAAACTCATAATTGTGAGGATTTAAAAAAAATAAAATGATTATAAAAAATTATTATGAACAGCTCCAAACGAAGTGAAATTTTAATTTATGCCAACTGGTCGCATCAGTCATATGAGACCTAATACATAATATGTATTGTTTAATAAATTATTAAACAATTAATTATTAAATAATTAATAAGCCTAATAAAAACAAGCTTCATAGCAGAGGAGCGTCTTCATCTATGGAAAATATGTGTTTTAAAAGTAATGTTGCAATTTTAGAAAATTAAGTTGCTGGTCAAATATTATGGAAATAAACCCATAATTGTGATAATTTTTAAAAAAATAAAATGATTATAAACAACTTTAAACAAAGTGAAATTTTAAATCAAACTGAAAAGTCTTTAAGTAGCAGAACATTTGAATCACACTTTAACCTCGTTATTATGGGCAATGAAGGGTTGCGTTCAAAAACACCACGCAATTAAAGTTAAATTTGCATGTTTTGAGTGTTATTTTCTGGAGCATACTTAAATACAGTAAATTGTACGCTTCATGATCATGCCTTCATCATCATGTGGCCGGCACGGAGAGCAGAGTACTTGATATAGATATGCTAGCACATCTTGTTCTAAAGGAGACAATTATGGACGTGTTCATTGTTTGTGTGCATTATATGAACCAATAAGTGAGTTTAATTATTATTTTTTTACATCTAGAGTGAGTTATTTTGAGTGTGGGTGATAAGAATGTTGTCTTTTTGTTTATTAAGACCACACATTCACACATAACAAAGATAGTGTTGTGATCATGGGAGTTCGGAGTGTCTGTGAATGCACCTCGAGTGAGTATCGCTTGCCATGATGCCATTGCGTTATGTTGTTAACGTATATGTTAAGATAATTAAGATAATTTATGAAATTATTAAATATTTTTTTTGTCTTTCAATTTATGCAAACTGGTCAGCCATATGAGATCTAATACATAATATGTATTATTTTTAATTTTTGCATTTACAAACAATAACACACAGTTGTCATATTTACGTAGTTGCAGTATATATTACAGAAAATATATTAAATCTACATTATAAAATTACAATTGGGTCTACACGCAGGCCACTAGGGGGCGTAAAGCAAAGCCCGATATTAATTAATTCATTTATTCATTCATTAATTCATTAATTTTCATTGTTTTTCACTAATAAGTGTTTGATCAAATATCAGCTTGCAATAAATCAAGAGCTATTTTAGTCTTTACGGCAGCGCCCTCTAGCGCCAGAAAACTGGTTATTCACGCCAAAAACCACTGTGACGTAATCAGAATCCCAAAGATGGCGGCGTTGGTAGGTAAGTCATGTTTTGGCACAAAACAATAGACTTTTGTGAACCTAATAGAGCTATTTAAGTGTCGTTTGTGATTTATATTTGAAAACCAGCACACATAAGATCACATTTGTTACGTTTGGGCATGGTTAGTATCCTCAGGAGTGTGTTTTTCTACATACGCACGCTGACCTTGCTGTGTCTGTGTTAGCATGGAAGCTAACAAGTAAGCTAGGCAAGACGATGGTCATTTTGTAAAATAACGGCAATATTATAAACAGACAAACCACACAAACGACACGATAAACGTCTCCATAAAAAGTTTATTCGTATCGTTTACATCGTTTAAATGTATTTAAACTATCTATTCTATCGAACTAATCTATTCATGCATTGTCGTGATGCTTCAGAAAACCGACACTTACGTCAATAACTATGATAAACTTGCCGTTATTATTAAACGAGTGTGTTTAATATTTGTATTTTGCAGTGCCTCGCCTAGCCATGTTTGGCAACTTTTGTAAGAGGTAAGAACTTTTCGAATCACCCTTAAAAAAACAGCTTTGCTCTAACATGTTACAGAACTCTTCCCCTTTTTTTTTTACTGCATATTCTATTATATGATATTTTTTTTTACCTGTGCCACTAACTCTACTTTAGGTTTATCAAATAATTTCTGTCATTATGACATATATATGTGCATAATGTTTGAGTTAGTCACCTGTTCAGACACAGTCTCAAGTTATTGTTTATTAATGTACAAGATTAGACACATGCAATACAGAAAATTATATGTAAATGTTACACTAAAAAAGGGGGAAAAAGTGGGCTAATAAATTGACAACAAAAGCACAAATATTATATAGGATTTCAGAAAACAACAGATGGAATGATACAGCACTTTACAAGAAGCAATGAAGTCTGTAAAATTAAATAATAATAAAAAAATCAAAAAATTGTTACAACTATAATGATGAAAATAGTGATATTAATGGTGATTATAATAATGGTGATAATAATAACAATAATAATGGTAATAATTATAAAGATTATAACAATAATGATAACAATAATAATATTACAATGATAATAATAACAAGGGAAAACAAGACCGTGGCATGAACATGATTATATCTTGATTATATTTAACATGATTATATTTTGCTTCAGCCTACTCCTTTTGGGCTTGTGATCAGATAGTTGAATACAAATGTAAATAATGGAAAGTTATATTTGGATTAATGTAAGAAATGCACTGTAATGTTTCATATATTTGCCCAAATAAAATTAAAAAAAAAAACATGATTATATCTTGCAAAAAGGGGTAGGCATTTATAAGCTTTTGCTTCATCCTACTCCTTTTGGGCTTGTGATCAGATAGTTGAATACAAATGTAAATAATGGAAAGTTATATTTTGATTAATGTAAGAAATGCACTGTAATGTTTCATATATTTGCCCAAATAAAATAAAAAAAGAGACAAATTACCTAAAGTTATTCAAAGACTCTATGTACATGTTCTCCATTCTACAGACCTATGTCAGTGTTAGTTCTTCAGCAGAAGAACCTGCACGACAACACCACCACCAGGTGAGATACTTGTGCTCATATGAGAAAATAACAGGTTGTCATCTAGCAAGAATCTTGTGGTTCTTCTCATGTTGCATCACCAGTGTGTGTGTGAGATGTTTACTTTCCTTCCATGGCCTTCCGTGCCACATAAATGCAGACCGATTTTTTTTTTTTTAAAGCATTTTGCACGCTTATCCGTTTGCAGTGTGGTTCCTGTCAGAGAGAAGAGCACGGCGGTGGCGGCTGCCAAACCAACATCCGTAGCCAGCAGCAAGGGCGAGTATGTCATCACCAAGCTGGATGATTTGGTGAACTGGGCGCGTCGGGTGAGTCGTCTGTCTTTTCTTCTTATGACCGTACCGACTAAACGACCAAATGTGTCGACAAACGTAGACGCACGACGACAGCGAGAGCCAGGCGCTCGGTGTCAGCTGCGCCAAGTGCAGTAGTTCTTGACACGAAGCTTTTCATCGCAGAGGTGTAATAATAATAATAATAATACATTTTATTTGTATAGCGCTTTTCAGAGTACTCAAAGACGCTTTACAGTAGAGAAAAAGAAATAAAAATAGATTAGAGTAAAAACAGAGTAAACGATGCATTAAAATACAGTATTTATATTTTTATAATTTATATTATAATTATTTATTTATATTTATTTATATTTATATTTTATATTTATTTATTTATTTATTTGACCTTCATTTGCCCAGGCAAGCAATTTAAGAACAAAAGAAATAAAAATAGAGTAGAGTAAAAACAGAGTAAACGATGCATTAAAATACAATATTTATATTTTTATAATTTATATTATAATTAATTTCTCTAAATTATTTATTTAATTAATTATTTTTTATTATTTATTTAATCTTTTACATTTTATTATATTAATATTAATGTTTTTATTATTTTTATTTTTATTTTTTTGCCCTTCATTTACCCAGGCAAGCAATTTAAGAACAAAAGAAATAAAAATAGAGTAGAGTAAAAACAGAGTAAACGATGCATTAAAATACAATATTTATATTTTTATAATTTATTTAATTTTTTAAATATATTTATTTATATTTATTTATATTTATTTATATTTATTTATATTTATTTATATTTATTTATATTTATTTATATTTATTTATATTTATTTATATTTATTTGACCTTCATTTACCCAGGCAAGCAATTTAAGAACAAATTCTTATTTCCAAATGCAGCCTGAGCAAAAGCACTCTGACGGGAGAGAGTAGTGCTGAAAATAAGAACAACGTTATATAATATTACAAATAATACAGTAAATATGTACAATCAATACAATACACGGCGCCGTTGTGTTACCGCTCTCAGAGCTCCCTGTGGCCTATGACCTTTGGCTTGGCGTGCTGTGCGGTGGAGATGATGCACATGGCGGCGCCCCGTTACGACATGGACCGTTTCGGAGTCGTCTTCAGAGCCAGTCCCAGGCAAGCCGATGTGATGATCGTGGCCGGAACGCTGACCAACAAAATGGCTCCAGCTCTGCGAAAAGTAAGGGCGAAGAATTATACGCTGAGAAGTTGCTCCAAAACATTTATTTATATCTCGTTTCTTATAGGTGTATGACCAGATGCCTGAGCCGAGATACGTCATTTCCATGGGAAGGTACGATGCCGACTTTATAAAAGCCACATTTTCTCAACTTTCTTGTCCTCCGGTTTAATTTTTATAACCGAAGATGAAATCACGATGTGCTCATCCAGCTGTGCTAACGGAGGAGGCTACTATCATTACTCGTACGCCGTCGTCAGAGGCTGTGACCGCATCGTACCGGTGGACATTTATGTTCCAGGTAGGATTATCATCACTAATTACACACACAGACCTCTGGGGTTCACCGCAATATGTCGAGAATCTCCAAAACCAGAACCAAATCCTTGCAAATCTTGAAATGGACCAATCAGAATCGTTTATTTAGACGGCAGTCCGTAGTCCACAGTCCGCGTTTTACCCACACACGTTGTATAACAGGGGTCTCAAACTCAATTTACCGGAGCTAGGTTCTGGGTGAAGCCGGGCTGTATCAGGTTTTTTTTAAAAAAAAAAAAAACAAAAAAAAAACGCATTTATTAAAAACTGGAAAAAAAATCAATAATAATAATAAAATCTTCAATGCTTTTGCTTCTGCTATACCCTACACTTTTTCAGTACTTTGATTCCGCTTTTCCACACCAAAATATCTGATAAAACATTCCACTGTTCTCAAATATCTTATTTTTCTATACACAAAATAAAATTAAAAAAAATAAACATATTAAGAATAAAGACAATAAATCAATCAATTAGTAATAAATAAGTAAAATAATAATAAAACAGCAAATAAGAAAAACGTAAGAAACCACATACAGTTGGTTCAATTGTACAGTATTAAGTTATTTAACCTTCAACATGAACATTAATGAAACTTAATAATTTGACCCAATTAGCAAGTTAGCATCGTACTCAGTTCCAATCTGGGAGCAGCGTCGTAACTTTTAACAAACATGTTTTATCTTGACGTGTATTTTCCCGTTTTATTCCAAATCATTTCCTGCATTTATTTGCACCCAGCGTCATATAAGCCTTTAGCTTCATTGCTAATCCAAAGCAAAACAGGGCGGGGTAACAGTATGGGCGGGGCAAAATCATGTTAATGTTTATCTGTCTGTTCGCTCACAACGGACAGATAAAAAAGAACCGATTTTTCTGTAATGCATTTCCAATAAAAATTCATTGCATATATCAGATTTTTTATAACGGATTTGGCAAGTTCAATTCTCATTACCTTACGTCTCTTTTCATTGTCCAGGTACATTGGAAACATAGTCAAGGAAGTGCCTTTTTATAACGGATATAAATCCGATATATGCGTAAAACGGACATTTTCCGGTATACGCATATAACGGATTTCGCTTATATCGGACAAAACCGGTGGGAACAATTGAATCCGATACATCCGAGGTTTACTGTATATTAGAACAGCTGCAATAATGAGCTAATAATAACATGAATACATATCTACAAGAAAAGGCGGAACTTCCCAGCTTGATTCAGGTTTTACCATTAACTGCGCATGATCCGTGCATTATTATACAGCAGGGGTCTCAAACTCGCGGCCCGTGGGCCAAATGCGGTCCGCGAGACGCTAGTTTGAGGCCCCCACCTTGATACCAAAGTTTAATGTTGAAACGACAGCTTAAAGCTGTGTGCACACCGGACACCATTAACATGATTTTGCCCCGCCCATACTGTTACCCTACCCTGTTACCCCGCCCTGTTTTGGTTTGGATTAGCAATGAAGCTAAAAGGCTTATGACGCCAGGTAGAAATAAACGCAGGAAATGATTTGGTTCCATTTCTCTGTGTATTTTTCTCACCTTTGCTTCACAAATTATTGTTTGACCATTAAGCATTTTTTTCTGTATGGTATCATGTACCCAGAAAAAATTATTACGTTTGATTCATGTTCATGTTAAAGGTTAAATAACTGTTAATAGTTATCCTCCCTATCCGTGTGGAAGTGGTAAGTTTTGGGCTATTTAAGTTGAAAGGAAATAACTTGAAGGCTACCGTTTAGGTCGCTAGCTCTCTAGTTTGCGAGTTAGCATGTGTCTCAAGGGCTTATTATTGTTTGACCATTGAGCATTTTTTTTTCTGGATTAAAAACACTTTACTAGTACACAAATGTGTCTATTCAATAATGTTTCATTGTGGTGCGCAACCTATAAATATCACTGCTTACTACGACTACCATGTGTAAGGTAGTATGGCATGCCATGTTAACATACATGTACACAATGTGATCTATTTAATTATAATCTGTGTAGGAAAAGAAACACAAGAAATGATAATTATTTCATCTTTATTTGAGATTCTCATGTGATGCCACAAAAATGAAGGTGATATCATTATGGCGGTCTTTTCATTTTACATGGGGCAAATTCGGGGGAAGTAGTTCTCACCTTAAGGATTCCCCATGGGCAAGTCATTTTTTGTTTTTAATGTAGAAAACTATCCAGTAAAATAAGAAACGGGAGGGATCTGAATGTAAACAAACCAGTGAGTCAATGTAGGAACAGATGAAGATGTGTGTGTGTGTGTGTGTGTGTGTGTGTGTGTGTGCAGGCTGCCCCCCAACAGCAGAGGCTCTTCTCTATGGAACTTTGCAGTTGCAGAGGAAGATCAAACGCGAGAAGAAGTTGGCAATTTGGTATCGGAAGTGATGAAGGCGTTCTAATGTATGTATGACGTGTGTGTGTGCGCGTAACCCGACTTGTGTTTTATTTCTGGTCTCATTCGGGAACATATAGCGGTCTTCTCCAATATGGAGCTGTTAGGAAAACACCTGAATAAAGTCATGATGTTATTTAACATAACGTTCCGACCTTCAAATGAAGCACTTCATTAAAACGTGCATTCAAGTTATATCCAACGTTATTCCATGGATGTGGTTTGTTGTTGCTCACATGGATATATAGGCTACTGGCCACCAGGTGGCGCCTGTTAAAGTTGATTTAACTAATGCACCCAAACAAGAGGAAAGAAGGATATAAAGCAGGGGTCTCAAACTCTATTTACCTGGGGGGCCACTGGAGCTAGGGTCTGGGCAAGGCTGGGCCGCATCAGGTTTTCCAAAAAAAAAAAAAAAGCTTTCTTCTGAACCAGGGGTCTCAAACACAGAGGCGGGGGCCTCAAACTAGTGTCCTGCGGGCCGCAGTTGGCCCATGGGCCGCGTGTTTGAGACCCCTGATATAGATGCTGTATGGTATCATGTACCCAGAAAAAATTATTACGTTTGATTAATGTTCATGTTAAAGGTTAAATAACTGTTAATAGTTATCCTCCCTATCCGTGTGGAAGTGGTAAGTTTTTGGCTATTTAAGTTGAAAGGAAATAACTTGAAGGCTACCGTTTAGGTTGCTAGCTCTCTAGTTTTCGAGTTAGCATGTGTCTCAAGACCCTGCAGTTGCGCAATATGTTGTAAATTAAAAAAAAAAAGTATAAATGTGACTATAGTCGTGTTTTGTCTATATGTGGTTTCTTAAGTTTTTATTATTTGCCGTTTTATTATTATTATATTTATTTATTACTGATTGATTTGATTTTCTTTATTCTTGATTTGTTTATTTTTCATCTTATTTTATGTAGAAAAATAAAAAGTAAGATATTTGAGAACAGTGGAATGTTTTATCAGAGCTTTTATTGTAAAAAATTGGAACCAAAGCGAATTTTAAAAAAAATTTTGTTTTTAATAACTGCGTTTTTTTGTTTTTTTTTGCAAACCTGATGCGGCCCAGTCTCACCCAGACCCTAGCTCCAGTGGCCCCCAAGTAAATTGAGTTTGAGACCCCTGTTCTGAACAAAAAAATCAATTTTAATCTTATAAGCTCTTGTGACCCCCATGTGTAGTACCCTAATTTGGTCACTAGGTGTCAGTAATGTTACTGTTTAGCTAAAAATACATGAAATAGCTGCTGAACAGTGTAAAGCCTACTGCACACACCTGCAAACAAAATATGTATTATGTGGCATTCATTCACCAACAAACCTGATCTGGATTTATTTTTATTAGAAGCGGATCAGAGTAGAAGGCACATAGTAGTAAAAAAAAAAAAGTGCAGCAGTATTTTGCACTTTACTCCTTGATAATAGTGGGGGTGATCATCTTGGAGAAGGAGTAGTATTTGCATTCAGCGGGTGGTGCAATGTCCATGGTGGTAGTGCTTATCTTCTCCTTCCTGAAGCCGGCATCAAGCAGATGGGGCACTTGGGTCTCCTGAAATCATTAACAAGAGTTAACCATTTTTATCAGTAATATTCCAAGTGTTACAATATGGATGAACATGCATAATATGGACTCTCAATGGATGGGGATCATAAAGGGAAATGCAATAGTGATTAACTGTAACATGCAAAAAAAAAAAAATTCCTGATTGTCTCATAACCTTTTAAAAAGAATTCCGTAGAATTCCAAAAGTGGACTTTGTCTTGCACGGGTCATGTAGTTACTGACATTGACACGTGTCCTATAAAGGCATGTTATTCTTGTCACGGGTTAAGTCCCATAGGTATGCATGGTGGACTTTCATTGTTTTTCATTCAGTTGCAGAAACAACCAATCAACGGGCAGGATCGTGTCTAGCTCCGCCTACGTCTGGGACCCCCCCCCCCTCTCCCCACAGATATTTTGGCAACCAAGCCGAAATGCTAGGGGAGACGGAGGCCATTAAAAGTGGCTTTTCGTGCTTTTCCCTGCTCGTGAAGGCAACCGACCTCAAACATGGTCTGGATGTTGTCGTATTTGGTCTTGAGAAGCTCTCCCCAGGAAGTCAGGTTGCAGTAGGTGAGCACGCCGCCGCTCTTCAGCAGCCTGTGCGCGTGACCCTACAAAGATGCGTAAGACAATTTCCAAACCATTAAATGTACATTAGATCCCAAACGGGTCTATTTTGACATACCGCAAAGCATGCTTGGTAACATTGTATATTCTCTACCAACCTTGATAAAGTCAAACTGGTGAGTGTGCCATGAGTCCTCGGACAGAGGGTAAGTGTCATACAGGATACCTGGAAAACAGGGGAACACGCTTGTACGCATTATTATACTTTTTTTTTTTTATACTACGAGATGCAGCCACATTCGTGCATTTTTTGCATATGCAGCGATTCCATACCATCAAAGTGATTATCTGGCAACGTGGGTACAACCTGCTCCCAGAGGCCCTTCAGAGGGACAACCTGCGGTGACACAAAAAAAAAAAACTCATTTCACTCACCTTTTTGTAACGCTTTATTACCGTAAAGCAGGGATCTCAAACACGCGCAAGTTTCATATGGAGCTAGGGTCTGGGTGAGACTGGGCCGTGTCAGGTTTAAAAAAAAAACAAAAAAAAAACGCATTTATTAAAAACAGAAAAATGAATAAACTTTGCTTTGGTTCCGATTTTCTACAATAAAAGCTCTGATAAAACATTCCACTGTTCTCAAATATCTTAATTTTTATTTTTCTACACAAAATAAGATGAAAAATAAATAAACAAATCAAGAATAAAGAAAATCAATTAGTAATAAATATAATAATAATAATAAAACGGCAAATAATAAAAACTTAAGAAACCACATATAGTTGGTGGGTAGACAAATGATTTTTTTCAGATTAAAATGAACAAAGCATTATTAGAGCCCTGTAGACATGACAAAACACGACTATAGTCACATTTATACTCTTTTTATTTACAACATATTGCGCAACTGCAGGGTCTTGAGACACATGCTAACTCGCAAACTAGAGAGCTAGCGACCTAAACGGTAGCCTTCAAGTTATTTCCTTTAAACTTAAAAAAGCCAAAAACTTACCACTTCCACATGGATAGGGAGGATAACTATTAACAGTTATTTAACCTTTAACATGAACATTAATCAAACGGAATAATTTTTTCTGGGTACATGATACCATACAGCATCTATATCAGGGGTCTCAAACACGCGGGCCCCCGCCTTGATATGAAAGTTTAATGTTAGTGCGACCCGCACAAGTTTGATATGGATGCTGTATGGTATCATGTACCCAGAAAAAATTATTACGTTTGATTAATGTTCATGTTAAAGGTTAAATAAGTGTTAATAGTTATCCTCCCTATCCGTGTGGAAGTGGTAAGTTTTTGGCCTTTTAAGTTTAAAGGAAATAACTTGGAGGCTACCATTTAGGTCGCTAGCTCTCTAGTTTGCGAGTTAGCATGTGTCTCAAGACCCTGCAGTTGCGCAATATGTTGTAAATAAAAAGAGTATAAATGTGACTATAGTCGTGTTTTGTCATGTCTACAGGGCTCTAATAATGCTTTGTTCATTTTAATCTGAAAAAAATCATTTGTCTACCCACCAACTATAAGTGGTTTCTTAAGTTTTTATTATTATTATTATATTTATTTATTACTGATTGATTTTCTTTATTCTTGATTTGTTTATTTATTTTTCATCTTATTTTGTGTAGAAAAATAAAAATTAAGATATTTGAGAACAGTGGAATGTTTTATCAGAGCTTTTCTTGTAGAAAATTGGAACCAAAGCACTGAAAAAGTTTGTATATTTTTCTGTTTTTAATAAATGCGTTTTTTTTGGAAAACCTGATGCAGCCCAGCCTTGCCCAGACCGTAGCTCCAGTGAGTTTGAGACCCCTGCTGTAAAGCATATCAGTTGAAGTTCTACCGACCTTGTGTGGCTGACACTTTGCCCAGTTCTCCAGTCGGGCAAAGACTCCGTCATTGCACTCGATGATCCAGTGCTCCTCGATGGGGAAAGACTCCAGTTTGGTGGCTGCGATGGCCATGCCGAAACCGATCTCCAAAACGCGACCACCTAGTGGAGATTTACACCAGTTGGATGCATGTGGCCTGAAAACCTCATACGATTTTTTTTTTATTGATTAGCACCTAATCATTTACACTGATAATTGCAATTTAGTACAGTATATTCTGTTCATGACTCCTTTAATATCAGCATAATAATGTATGCATTAATGTTAAATACAAGACAGTCAAAGGGAATTCACACACATGGGAGTGGTGAGGGTCTATTTTCACGCAAATCAAAGATGAGTTTTCCGGCCTCCCCCCTGCAGACATCTTGGCCGACCTCCACCAGCACAGTGACAGCTGTTGGAGAACTCTTCCAGGACCATGCAGCTCACTTTCACATATGTGTTACTTGATCCAAGTAGTAGTTATTATCTTCTACATGTATTTTATGTATATATATTTTTTGTTGTACTGTTGCATTGTCTTAAAGTCGTTGGATATTTTATTTTATTTTTATTTTTATTTTTTAATTTATTTTCATTTAATTTTTTATTTATTTTTATATTTTATTTTATATTCATCAATTATTAGTATTTTATTATTATTAGTATCACTAATACCGGTCCTTGGTATCAGATTCATACCAAAATCTAAAGTCGTTTAATATTTTTATTTTATTTTTATTTTATTTTTTGTATGTTTATATTTTATATTCATCAATTATTAGTATTTAATTATTAATATTAGTATCACTAATACCGGTCCTTGGTATCAGATTCATACCAAAATCTGAAGTCGATGGATATTTTTTTTTTATTTTATTTTTAGATTTTTATATTCATCAATTATTAGTATTTCATTATTAATTATTAATATTAGTATCACTAATACCGGTCCTTGGTATCAAATTCATACCAAAATCTACACTACAGCCCACCCCCAACAAAGATTGTTAATATGCAGTTTTAAATCTTGTAATACTACGGCTATGTCACAAAACACCGCATACAAAGTGATAAAAGTATGTTTCATTTATATTATACACATAATGTTACTTTATATGCTCAAATTGCAACGTACTAAACCAAATACCGGACAACCCTGTCGAACAAACAGGGTTGTCCGATAATGGAAACCAAACACAAGTAAACTACCTTTGGAGGCAGCTACCGTTGACAGGGAGTGCATGTACGGGGTCTCCCAGCGCTCCATCACGGGCTTATACACATAAAGTTACTTTATATGTTCAAACTGCAACGTACTAAACCAAATCTCGGACAACCCTGTCGAACAAACACAGTTGTCCGATAATGGAAACCAACACAAGTAAACTACCTTTAGAGGCAGCTACCGTTGACAAGGAGTGCATGTACGGGGTCTCCCAGCGCTCCATCACGGGCTTGCCCATGATCTCCAGGTGGGTGTCGGCGTCATTGTAGCCGGCGTTGGCGTCGTGCCATGACGGCTTGCAGTCCTCTCCCTTTGAGAATATCGGCTGGCCGGTGGCGGTGGTGGTCATTTTGTGTCGCGATGGGAGTCCAAGGAGATGTCTGACCGAAACTGTGTCTTCACAGCGAGGAGGGCGAAAAGCGAGAGGCCGGCGTTTATATCGGGCTGCGTCGTGCTGACGCGGCGGGAGTTGGACGACAGGTCAAAAGCTCAACAGAGGGAACGGTGGTCGCTCTGCCCAAGATTGTCTCCAAGTAAGATGCGTCACTCTGGTGAATAATTTGTCAGTGGAAGCCCTGACAAAACCAAAGGTCAGAAGCACAATTGAAGTTGTCCAAGTTAATGAATTAATCATAAAAATAATAATTATAAGCGCTTACTTGCCGTCATTAAGGCTTTTTAAATTATATTAATGTTTTTATATAAACTAGATACAGTTTATATAAGCGATCCTTTGGAGATCCTTTGATTGTAGCACTTAAGTGGTTCAAAATGAATCAGTATTGTATGCTTATTGTTTATCAATATTTAAATAACTAGAGTTAGTTATATTTATATACACTTCACTCTTAAAACACATCCATAAAAACACAATTGGGATCAAATATCTTCAGAGTGAGAACTCGTTCACGTTTCTTGTTCTTTGAGTGCAGCAAAGGACAGCTGAAGTTCCCTGTTGGATTCCACACAAGGAGGCAATATATTTTACTCTTGTTGCATAACATCTGAACAAAGACGTACCTTATTTAACAATTCTATTCCAATACATAACAATATGCGGTTATAATGGCAACTGATATTGCTAAAACTGTTGCAATGTATATTATAAATCAGGGGTCTCAAACACTGGGCCCCATTAGATTGAATAAAATGAATAAATTTTGCTTTGGTTCCGATTTTCTACAATAAAAGCTCTGATAAAACATTCCACTGTTCTCAAATATCTTAATTTTTTTTCTACACAAAATAAGAAAATAAATAAACAAATCAAGAATAAAGAAAATCAATCAGTAATAAATAAATATCACATTTATACTCTTTTTATTTACAACATATTGCGCAACTGCAGGGTCTTGAGACACATGCTAACTCGCAAACTAGAGAGCTAGCGACCTAAACGGTAGCCTCCGAGTTATTTCCTTTAAACTTAAAAAGCCAAAAACTTACCACTTCCACACGGATAGGGAGGATAACTAATAACAGTTATTTAACCTTTAACATGAACATTAATCAAACGTAATAATTTTTTCTGGGTACATGATACCATACAGCATACATATCAACCTTGCGCGGGCCGCGCTAACATTAAACTTTCATATCAAGGCGGGGGCCTCAAACTAGTGTCCTGCGGGCCACATTTGGCCCGCGGGCCGCGTGTTTGAGACCCCTGCTGTATGGTATCATGTACCCAGAAAAAATTATTACGTTTGATTAATGTTCATGTTAAAGGTTAAATAACTGTTAATAGTTATCCTCCCTATCCGTGTGGAAGTGGTAAGTTTTTGGCGATTTAAGTTGAAAGGAAATAACTTGAAGGCTACCGTTTAGGTCGCTAGCTCTCTAGTTTGCGAGTTAGCATGTGTCTCAAGACCCTGCAGTTGCGCAATATGTTGTAAATAAAAAGAGTATAAATGTGACTATAGTCGTGTTTTGTCATGTCTACAGGGCTCTAATAATGCTTTGTTCATTTTAATCTGAAAAAAATCATTTGTCTACCCACCAACTATATGTGGTTTCTTAAGTTTTTATTATTTGCCGTTTTATTATTATTATTATATTTATTTATTACTGATTGATTTTCTTTATTCTTGATTTGTTTATTTATTTTTCATCTTATTTTGTGTAGAAAAATAAAAATTAAGATATTTGAGAACAGTGGAATGTTTTATCTGAGCTTTTATTGTAGAAAATTGGAACCAAAGCAAAGTTTTTTAAATTTTTTTGTTTTTAATAAATGCGTTTTTTTTTTTTTTTTTGGAAAACCTGATGCGGCCCAGTCTCACCCAGACCAGAGCTCCAGTGGCCACCAAGTAAATTGAGTTTGAGACCCCTGATGTAAACGTAGGCCACAAAGTTCATACATACTAACCATTTGTTCCACGCTCCAGCTGTTTAAACGCCTCCCCTCTGCGTGCAAAAATAATGACGCTGCCATGTTTACAAACATAAATGTTGCAGGTGTTTGACTTATTTATTTTTCAGGAACAGTGCATTAAAACAGTTGTATATAATTTAGCACCAAAAAGCAGTCTTTGGCTATTAATTATCAGATAAGCTAACCTTTTCATGTGTACAACATGACATGCAACACAACGGGACTATCATGGCCCAAAACAGATCACTTCAGCAGCTTCACATCGGCTCTATCACCATTACCCATCATGCACTTGAGTCGCATTAGCTGAGGCTGAGTGGGGTTTACTCCTCACTGAGGGTCCTCATCCAGTCAGCGATTTATATCCACCTACCTCTCTTACTGGGGCCTCTCCAGTCACGCTGCTTTGAATAATAATGTAAGAGCTCGCGTTCACGCAGTAACAAACGATGGGAACAAACGATGCAGGTCTCGTGTTGTGACACGATGCTACACAGCTAATTAAAGTGAAATCGGCAAAACCTGAAGTCATCACAGCACAATGTGTTGTCTTTGAAAGGCAATGATTCAGTTCTCCAACAGGTGTCTGCTTATGTTAATATTCATGAAAATTGCAAAAAATGCTCATGTTAGCGTGCTAGCAATGCTAACATGCTAACATCAGCATGATAACGCCTAGAATTGCTAACACCTGGCATAATAATGGTAAGTGTTTATATGTGTCTACAAATGAAAATACCAAAAAATGCTAATATGCTAACGTTAGCATGCTAGCAATGCTAACATCAGCATGGTAACACCTAGAATTGCAAACACCTAGCATGATAATGGTAAGTGTTTATGTGTGTCTACAAATGAAAATAAAAAAATGCAAATATGCTAACGTTAGCATGCTAGCAATGCTAACATCATCATGGTAACACCTAGAATTGCTAACGCCTAGCATGATAATGGTAAGTGTTTATATGTGTCTACAAATGAAAATAGCAATAAAATGTGAATATGCTAATGTTAGCATGCTAGCAATGCTAACATCATCATGGTAACACCTAGAATTGCTAACGCCTAGCATGATCATGGAAAGTGTTTATATGTGTCTACAAATGAAAATACCAAAAAAATGCTAATATGCTAACAATGCTATCATCAGCATGGTAACACCAAGAATTGCGAACACCTAGCATGATAATGGTAAGTGTTTATGTGTGTCTACAAATGAAAATAGCAAAAAATGCTAATATGCTAACATTTGCACGCTAGCAATGCTAACATGCTAACATCATCATGGTAACATCTGGAATTGCTAATGCCTAGCGTGATAATGGTAAGTGTTTATATATGTGTCTACAAATGAAAATACCAAAAAATGCTAATATGTTAACGTTAGCATGCTAACAATACTAAAATGCTAACATCATCATGGTAACACCTAGAATTGCTAACGCCTAGCATGATTATGGAAAGTGTTTATATGTGTCTACAAATGAAAATAACAAAAAATGCTAATATGCTAATGTTAGCATGCTAGCAATGATAACGTTAGCATGCTAGCAATGCTAACATGCTAACATCATCATGATAACACCTAGAATTGCTAACGCCTAGCATGATAATGGTAAGTGTTTATATGTTTCTACAAATGAAAATAGCAAAAAATGCTAATATGCTAATGTAAGCATGCTAGCAATGTTAATATGCTAATGTGAGCATGCTAGCAATGCTAACATGCTAACATCATCATGGTAACACCTAGAATTGCTAACGCCTAGCATGATAATGGTAAGTGTTTGTATGTGTTTGTATGTGTCTACAAATGAAAATAGCAAAAAATGCTAATATGCTAATGTTAGCATAGTAGCAATGCTAACATGCTAACATCATCACGGTAACACCTGGAATTGCTAACACCGAGCATGATATTGGTAAGCGTTTATATGTGTCTACAAATGAAAATAGCAAAAAAATGCTAATATGCTAACGTGCTAACATCAGCATAGTAACACCTAGAATGTACCGGGAAGGCTAAATGTCCCAAACAAGTGCTCTGGAGTGGAGTTATATGCACAAATGCTGAAAATGGTCTCATCTCGCAACAATCGAAAAAAAAAAAATGAGTGCATTGGGAGAATCTAGATTTAATACTGCCTTTATTTTATTTTCAAGCTTACTTTGCACTGAACAGGAAGTCCCCCTGTTAAAATATGATTGTCAATGGGACTGAAGTCAAAACAGCTCCTAATTGTGCTTAGTTTATTCTCAGGACACTCCAACGTTTTACTACATATTGATATTTTACTATCCCCCTCCCCTCTGATGGGGTTAAGGTTTAACATGCATTGTTTTGTCCAGCTCAAAGCAAAGATAATGTCCAGTAATCAGTGGTAAAGGGCAACCAGATACTCACTATCAGCTTCTTGTCTTCTTTTTCAGATGATTTCCTCACCACATATGCTGTGTCAAAGTCGAAAAATGCTTTTGTCTGGAAAAACCCCCCAAAAACAAACACATCTGTTCCATCCATCCATTTTCTATAGTGCTTCATATCCTCACTATAGGAGCCTATCCCAGTTTCGGGAGTATATTTTCCATCAAAAAAGTAGTAATGCCAAAATGTTGTGTTGCTGCTGGATGTTCACAGTATCTGAGTGATACTGTCGTGGGGGTGCTGGAGCCTATCCCAGTAGTTGAGAGGCGGGGTACACTCTAGACTGGTGGCCAGCCAATCACAGGGCACATATAGTCAAACAACCATTCACACTCACATTCATACCTATGGACAATATGGAGTCGCTAATTAACCTAGCATGTTTTTGGAATGTGGGAAAAAAACGGAACCCGGAGAAAACCCACGCATGCACGGGGAAAACATGCAAACTCCACACAGAGATGGCCGAGGATGGAATTGAACTCGGGTCTCCTAGCTGTGAAGCCTGTGTGCTAACCACCCGGCCACTGTGCAGCCCTGGTTCAGTATATTTTTCATCAAAATAGTAGTCATGCCAAAATGTTGTGTTGCTGCTGGATGTTCACAGTATCCGAGTGATCCGAGTCGAGAGGCGGGGTACACCCTAGCCAGCCAATCAGAGGGCACATATAGACAAACAACCATTCACACTCACATTCATACCTATGGACAATTTGGAGTCGCTAATTAACCTAGCATGTTTTTGGAGAAAACCCACGCATGCACGGCGCGAACATGCAAACTCCACACAGAGACGGCCAAGGGTGGAATTGAACCCTGGTCTCCAAGCTGTGAGGTCTGCACGCTAACCACTCTACCACCGTGCCACCTAATATAAAACCAGCATAATAATAATAATAATAGGATGGCAGTGATGTCAGGCTCTTTTTTCCATGTTTGCTGTTATTTTTTAATATTTCAACTTTCTCCCAAAATGATTTTTAAAATATTTTCTTCTCTTAATATTATCCCCAGAATATTTTAACTTTATTGTCATGTCATGTCTTTTTTTTTTTACCCCAAACAATTTTATTTGATTTAAAACTTTATTTTATTTTGTGTTTCTCATGTTACGACTTAACATTTTTGTATGATACTAAAATGACATTTTTCCAAATTTTTTCCACTTATTTCAATTCTCTCATAATTATGACTTTATTTGCTTAATATTTAGACTTTATTCTCACCACTGAATTTTTCGCAAATTTTTTTTTCTTTATTTATTGTTTATTATTTGTTTATTCTTAGCTTTATACTACTAAAATGACGTTTTTTAAATCTCATATTATGACATTTTCTGTTAATATTTTTTACTTTTCTCTTGTAAAAGTATTATTTTTAATTTTCTAATTATAGTTTTAGAATGTACTGCGAGCCGTGGATTGCAAATGGCCCCTGGACTGCACTTTAGACGTATAGAACAATAGAATGCATTATGTCACCATGTGGTGTGTGATGGGTTGTGTGCTGTAGGTGTAGTCTATTGATAAAGTTGTGTGTGTGTGTGTGTGTGTGTGTGTGTGTGTACACCAAACGCGGGTATGTGCTGCTCTCCTGTGGGTGTATTCCATACACATGATTTAAGAAATTCTATATTTTATTATTGGTAAACAATAAATGGACATGTATATTTCAAAAGTACATTCTGCCAATATGAATTGCCAAATTACATTAAATGTGATTAAATTTAAACATAGCATACCATGAGCTAACTAGCTAGCCTCCGATGTATTTATTCTAAACTTAAAAAAAAATGTTTTAAAAGTAGTGTGAAAGAAATACAAAGTAAGAAGCCAAAAACTTACCACTTCCACACGAAATAGGAGAACTTTTTAAAAACTCAAAATCATGTCAGACATGCCATGGTTGTCTCATTAATGTAATGTTACTGACGTCTAGTAACCATAATACTACATACAGTACATGTCTGTCAATATTATTTGACTAATAATACAACAGTCAACCAGGAAATAGCAACACAAAAACTTATTTAAATAGTAGTAAACAATTTTTTTTTCACAGTGGGGTTGGAAATAATGAATCTCGATAAATGAGTAATTACTGTAATGTCTTTGTTTATGAGGGACAAATGTACTTGTGGTGGTCTAAATGTATTTGTGGCGGGCTGCCCCAAATTTACAAAGTTAATTCATACATTCATTCATTTTCTACCGCTTTTTCCTCATGAGGGTCGCGGGGGGTGCTGGAGCCTATCCCAGTAGGCGAGTTACACTCTAGACTGGTCGCCAGCCAATCACAGGGCACATATAGACAAACAACCATTCACACTCACATTCATATCTATGGACAATTTGGAGTCGCTAATTAACCTAGCATGTTTTTGGAATGTGGGAAAAAAACGGAGTACCCGGAGAAAACCCACGCATTCACGGGGAGAACATGCAAACTCCACACAGAGATGCCCGAGGATGGAATTGAACTCGGGTCTCCTAGCTGTGAAGCCTGTGTGCTAACCACCCGGCCTACTGTGCAGCTCTGGTTCAGTATATCAGTCATGCCAAAATGTTGTGTTGCTGCTGGATGTTCACAGTATCCGAGTGATACTGTCATGGAGGTGCTGGAGCCTATTCCAGTAGTCGAGAGGCGGCCAGCCAATCACAGGGCACATATACGCAAACAACCATTCACACTCAAATTCATACCTATGGACAATTTGGAGTCGCTAATGAACCTAGCATGTTTTTTTGGAATGTGGGAGGAAACCGGAGTACCCGGAGAAAACCCATGCATGCACGGGGAGAACATGCAAACTCCACACAGAGATGGGTGGAATTGAACCCTGGGCTCCTAACTGTGAGGTCGGCGCACTAACCACTTTCAATATTATTTGACTAATAATACATAATAAATAAATAATAAAACATATGTAAATAGTGTTTTTTTTTTGAAATAATGAACCGCGATAAATGATACTTGTGGCGGTCTAAATGTATTTGTGGCGGGCTGTTTCAAATTGACAAAGTTAATAATGTAAAGGAAAAAATGTTTTCTTTGCCATTTGCAATGCACAGTTAAAAGTCAAGTCATTAATTTGTTCAAAGGTACTAAATATGAAAAATAATATCCATACTTTGTGGTTAAACAAATGTTAAAGAAATGTGATGTTAACGACACTCCGGCGCCATTGGGAAGCCATTGGGAAGGAGCGGTGTTCCTTTAAAGGCGCAGCTCCCTGCAGCGTCGTCATTGCGCAGAGCAGTTTGAACCAAAAAGCGGAGTGACCTTCCTCCGCTCTCAGTCTGAGAGAGAGGGGCAGCACTCAAGCGAGAAGCCGGCCACAGCTCCCACAAGCCCCCCTGCTTTATAGCCTCAGAGATGAACTTAGTCGGCGATGAAGTCGGGTAAGCTCCTTGTGACGAAGCGCTGTTGTAATGTAATGGATCTCGTCCTTAATTAATTGTTTTTATTTTGTTGTTTGTTGTTGTAACTTGCACTCTGTCAGCAACCCAGCTTGTCAAGCTGTCATTTGACAGCTAGCGTTAGCTAGCAAGCTAGCTTAGCTCCAGTAAGTTAGCGGGACAGCTAGCCGGGACAAAGACGGTTCAAAAAGTGAAACTTATAATAAAAGTGGCGCATATGGTGGCTTTAGTAGAAACGCAGGACTTTGCTTCGGGGTTCTATCATGCGGCGTGTTACGGTAATGTGCAAAAGTGTTATATTAGTCACTTATACCAGCTGCTGAGCTAGCCTAGCTAGTAGCGCTTGCCAGCCAAGCCAAAGTCTCACTGACTTGGCCAAGAGGACACTTAGCGGGCACCGCTGGAGGATGTAGCATCCTATCCCGCCCGCTGGTTCTCCACTTTCGGCTCAGCGGTCAAGTTTGTTGTCCGATAACGAGCCCGCATAAGGAAACTTAGACAGTGGACTAAACAGCTGCCGTATCGCTACGGTTATCCAGCATCCGGGTGAACCTGTCCGCATACCGGGAGCACCCCCTCCTCTGTGTCCCGTTCCGGAGGCACCATGCTAGGGTGAAGACTGCCTCTTATACCTTAGTGGTAATATAGAATTATTAAAAAAATGTGCTGAATTTAAATATTTAGCTTTTTATAATGGCACTTTCATGTGTATTTTGACAGTTATAGCTCATATTTACCTAACTGTGTAAACTTATGTATTTGCTGTTTACACCTGACTACACTATGGCTGCAAAAAAAAATAATACAACTTGATATGTACTAACCCAGGGGTCTCAAACACGCGGCCTGCGGGCCACATATAATAATAATAATAATAAAAAAAATAAAACGGCAAATAATAAAAAGTTAAGAAACCACATATAGTTGGTGAGTAGACAAATTATTTTTTTTAGATTAAAATGAACAAAGTATTATTAGAGCCCTGTAGACATGACAAAACACGACTATAGTCACATTTATACTCTTTTTTATTTACAACATATTGCGCAACTGCAGGGTCTTGAGACACATGCTCACTCGCAAACTAGAGAGCTAGCGACCTAAACGGTAGCCTCCAAAGTATTTCCTTTAAACTTAAAAAGCCAAAAACTTACCACTTCCACATGGATAGGGAGGATAACTATTAACAGTTATTTAACCTTTAACATGAACATTAATCAAACGTAATAAGTTTTTCTGGGTAAATGATACCATACAGCATCTATATCAGGGGTCTCAAACACGCGGCCCACGGGCCAACTGTGGCCCGCAGGACACTAGTTTGAGGCCCCCGCCTTGATATGAAAGTTTAATGTTAGTGCGGCCCGCGCAAGTTTGATATGGATGCTGTATGGTATCATGTACCCAGAAAAAAATTATCATGTTTGATTAATGTTCATGTTAAAGGTTAAATAACTGTTAATAGTTATCCTCCCTATCCGTGTGGAAGTGGTAAGTTTTTGGCTATTTAAGTTGAAAGGAAATAACTTGAAGGTTACCGTTTAGGTCGCTAGCTCTCTAGTTTGCGAGTTAGCATGTGTCTCAAGACCCTGCAGTTGCGCAATATGTTGTAAATAAAAAGAGTATAAATGTGACTATAGTCGTGTTTTGTCATGTCTACAGGGCTCTAATAATGCTTTGTTCATTTTAATCTGAAAAAAATCATTTGTCTACCCACCAACTATATGTGGTTTCTTAAGTTTTTATTATTTGCTGTTTTATTATTATTATATTTATTTATTTATTACTGATTGATTTTCTTTATTCTTGATTTGTTTATTTATTTCTCATCTTATTTTGTGTAGAAAAATAAAAAGTAAGATATTTGAGAACAGTGGAATGTTTTATCAGAGCTTTTCTTGTAGAAAATAGATAGTAAAAGATAATAAAAACTGTGATTTCTTTAAAATGAAAGCACACGGCCTTGAACATGGTGTGTGTGTGTGTGTGTGTGTGTGTGTGTGCGGGTGGGGGGGAAATCATGAAAAATCATGAAAAATCAATGAACTCTCCTACTGTGATGCTCATTGGTCTTTTGTTTTTGTTTTTGTTAGAAAATTATTTGTCGGTGGACTGGACTGGAGCACCACACAAGGTAAGTATATTAAATATTATTTTATTTAAACATGTGAACCCTAAGCTCATTTGTATGCAACATAGAGTCAGTGGAATCTGTCATTGTCTCCAGGACACGGAGATGTAGTTTGTTGTCTTACAGGAGGAGCTAGCTAGCTTCATGATTATTAGGACTGTGAAAAGATAAATAAAAACATTGTCGAGTCTACACTTAAAGCGTTGAATATTGATGAATGTCTTTCCTAATGGCGCTAAACAAATGAGCGCTATCGTATCTCTCAACCTTACAGACCTTGCTTTTCTGCCGTATGGAAATAATTGTGAAATTTATTAATATTGTGTCATTTGAATAACTGTTTTGTTTAACGACTGCGTGGCTGTAAAACAGCATTGAAGAGCACCAGTAGTAAGTCTTCCTCACAGGACTGCAATCTATTTGTGGCTGTGGTGAATAGGAACAACAAATATGTTTACAAATACAAAGAAACGTTTTTTTTCTTGCCTATTGTTAGTCCAAATATATGCATATTCATAGAAATGTAAATATATATTTTTCCTAAATTAAAGATTTTTTCCCCATAAAATGACTATATGAACTAAAATACAAATAACGATGTTATAATACATAATATTATACACTGGTCACTAGGTGTCAGTCATGTTACTGCAATGCTCCATGAGACACACAAGCACCAGATTTGATCCCCGGAACAAAAGGCTTTTGTTATGTTTGAAATATCTTACACGCGCTACATAACCCACGTAGAGTTGAAACTCAACTCTGAACCCCCGACATTACTTCCTGTCTTAATGAGCATGTCTTATATACTTTATTTATGTCTACTACATTGGATCATACGAGTGTAAAGGTCACTATAGGGGTGCTATTTCATGTCTAGAGGGCTCTAATTATGTTAAATTATATTTAGAAAGTCATAAGCTATTTTCATTCATTCATTCATTCATTTTTTACTGCTTTTTCCTCACGAGGGTCGCGGGGGATGCTGGAGCCTATCCCAGGTGTCTTCGGGCGAGAGAGGCGGGGTACACCCTGGACTGGTGGCCAGCCAATCACAGGGCACATATAGACAAACAACCATTCACACTCACATTCATATCTACGGACAATTTGGAGTCGCTAATTAACCTAGCATGTTTTTGGAATGTGGGAGGAAACCGGAGTACCCGGAAAAAACCCACACATGCACGGGGAGAACATGCAAACTCCACACAGAGATGCCTGACGATGGAATTGAACTCGGGTCTTCTAGTTGTCAAGCCTGTGTGCTAACCACCCGGCCACTGTGCAGCCCTGGTTCAGTATATTTTTCATCAAAATAGTAGTCATGCCAAAATGTTGTGTTGCTGCTGGATGTTCACAGTATCCGAGTGATACTGTCATGGAGGTGCTGGAGCCTATTCCAGTAGTCGAGAGGCGGCCAGCCAATCACAGGGCACATATACGCAAACAACCATTCACACTCAAATTCATACCTATGGACAATTTGGAGTCGCTAATGAACCTGTAGTGGGGGTATGCTGGAGCCTATCCCAGCTGTCTTTGGGGCGAGAGGCGGGGTACATCCTGTACTGGTGGCCAGCCAATCACAGGGCACATATAGACAAACAACCATTCACACTCACATTCATACCTATGGACAATTTGGAGTCGCTAATTAACCTAGCATGTTTTTGGAATGTGGGAGGAAACCGGCGTAGATGAGACAGATGAGAAAGCGTTGGAGTCAACATAAAATGAATGAATGAACGTTAGTATTTAAATATTTGAGTACACAGAACACATGCCTGTCAATGTTATTTATTTTATTTTACATTATAATGTCATGAGCACTTTAATGAGATGAGATTTGTTTGTGCAGCACATCAAATTACATCCACGTGCTTTTTTTAAAATATTACTGCTTGTCCAGGTTGCGCTTTGCAAGAATTTTACTGATCCGTATTCCTATTTACAATATGCATTTAGTCTGCTTATGCAACCTCCTCGTTTGGACCTCCGAGAGATGGTCTCGCCGCCCAGGGGGCTGGCAATCTCAAAACACTGGTGTCAACAATGGGCCCCCCAAGTATAGCAAAACAAAAGTATGTAAAATTAGTAGTAGCGGGGAGCAAAAATCATCCTTAGCGAGTTGCAATGGGCAGTTCACATTGCGTGTTATGTAAACAGTCAGGGTCAGGGGTCAGGGTGACGCGCAGTCGAGCGAACGTGGCTTCAAACATAATGCGGCTTCAACTCAGACGTGAATGAAGTGTTTTCTTGTTTACTTGTTAAACACAAAAATAAGCTAATGCTAAGTCAACTTGGTATTTTGTATTTAACTAACACAATACAACTGCGTAGAACAGGTTGATCATTTCATTGCAGACGTTGCAAAAGGGAGAAAAACACTATGTTGGAATAAGAATTGTATACTTTCCATAAATTCAACATTATAACTATAACTATAATTTGTTTAGGATTTCATATAAGCATTGGTAGTCGACTGCATTTTATAACAAAAACTACTCATTCTTAATATTGTCATAATAGGGTTGGGCAATATTTTTTTATGTACCGGTATTAGAGTAAATAAGAGCGCCGTTTGCCCATGTCTGCCTAAACAAAACAAGAGTGTCATGCAAAATATATTCCATATGCAGTTGGAATTGCATGGGTGGCTACATCTTCCTTCGCAAGCACAGGCATTACTATTTGTTGAAGATTTTGTAGCAATTCATTCATTTTCTATCGCTTATCCTCACAAGGGTCATGGGGGTGCTGGAGCCTATCCCAGCTGTCTTCGGGCGAGAAACAGGGTACACCCTGGACTGGTGGCCAGCCAATCACAGGGCACATATAGACAAACAACCATTCACACTCACATTCATACCTATGGACAATTTGGAGTCGCTAATTAACCTAGCATGTTTTTGGAATGTGGGAGGAAAATTGTTCTTTCCATGATCCAAATTGTTCTTTACGTGATCCAAATTGTTCTTTACGTGATCCAAATTGTTCTTTACGTGATCCAAATTGTTCTTTGCGTGATCCAAATCGTTCTTTGCGTGATCCAAATCGTTCTTTGCGTGATCCAAATCGTTCTTTGCGTGATCCAAATCGTTCTTTGCGTGATCCAAATCGTTCTTTACGTGATCCAAATCGTTCTTTACGTGATCCAAATTGTTCTTTACGTGATCCAAATTGTTCTTTACGTGATCCAAATTGTTCTTTACGTGATCCAAATTGTTCTCTGCGTGATCCAAATTGTTCTTTACGTGATCCAAATTGTTCTTTACGTGATCCAAATTGTTCTCTGCGTGATCCAAATTGTTCTCTGCGTGATCCAAATTGTTCTCTGCGTGATCCAAATTGTTCTCTGCGTGATCCAAATTGTTCTCTGCGTGATCCAAATTGTTCTCTGCGTGATCCAAATCGTTCTCTGCGTGATCCAAATCGTTCTTTGCGTGATCCAAATCGTTCTTTGCGTGATCCAAATCGTTCTTTACGTGATCCAAATCGTTCTTTGCGTGATCCAAATCGTTCTTTGCGTGATCCAAATCGTTCTTTGCGTGATCCAAATCGTTCTTTGCGTGATCCAAATCGTTCTTTGCGTGATCCAAATCGTTCTTTGCGTGATCCAAATCGTTCTTTACGTGATCCAAATCGTTCTTTACGTGATCCAAATCGTTCTTTACGTGATCCAAATCGTTCTTTACGTGATCCAAATTGTTCTTTACGTGATCCAAATTGTTCTTTACGTGATCCAAATTGTTCTCTGCGTGATCCAAATTGTTCTCTGCGTGATCCAAATTGTTCTCTGCGTGATCCAAATTGTTCTCTGCGTGATCCAAATTGTTCTCTGCGTGATCCAAATTGTTCTCTGCGTGATCCAAATTGTTCTCTGCGTGATCCAAATCGTTCTTTGCGTGATCCAAATCGTTCTTTGCGTGATCCAAATCGTTCTTTGCGTGATCCAAATCGTTCTTTGCGTGATCCAAATCGTTCTTTGCGTGATCCAAATCGTTCTTTGCGTGATCCAAATCGTTCTTTGCGTGATCCAAATCGTTCTTTACGTGATCCAAATTGTTCTTTACGTGATCCAAATTGTTCTTTACGTGATCCAAATTGTTCTCTGCGTGATCCAAATTGTTCTCTGCGTGATCCAAATTGTTCTCTGCGTGATCCAAATTGTTCTCTGCGTGATCCAAATTGTTCTCTGCGTGATCCAAATTGTTCTCTGCGTGATCCAAATTGTTCTCTGCGTGATCCAAATTGTTCTCTGCGTGATCCAAATCGTTCTCTGCGTGATCCAAATCGTTCTTTGCGTGATCCAAATCGTTCTTTGCGTGATCCAAATCGTTCTTTGCGTGATCCAAATCGTTCTTTGCGTGATCCAAATCGTTCTTTGCGTGATCCAAATCGTTCTTTGCGTGATCCAAATCGTTCTTTGCGTGATCCAAATCGTTCTTTGCGTGATCCAAATCGTTCTTTGCGTGATCCAAATCGTTCTTTGCGTGATCCAAATCGTTCTTTGCGTGATCCTAATCGTTCTTTGCGTGATCCTAATCGTTCTTTGCGTGATCCAAATTGCTCTCTGTGATCCAAATTGCTCTCTGTGATCCAAATTGCTCTCTGTGATCCAAATTGCTCTCTACGTGATCCAAATTGTTCTCTACGTGATCCAAATTGTTCTTTGCGTGATCCAAATTGTTCTTTGCGTGATCCAAATTGTTCTTTGCGTGATCCAAATTGCTCTCTACGTGATCCAAATTGTTCTCTACGTGATCCAAATTGTTCTCTACGTGATCCAAATTGTTCTCTACGTGATCCAAATTGTTCTCTATGTGATCCAAATTGTTCTCTACGTGATCCAAATCGCTCTTTACGTGATCCAAATCGCTCTTTACGTGATCCAAATCGTTCTTTACGTGTTCTTTACGTGTTCTTTACGTGATCCAAATTGTTCTTCTCGTGATCCAAATTGTTCTCTATGTGATCCAAATTGTTCTTTCCATGATCCTAATTTTTCTTTCCATGATCCAAATTTTTCTTTCCATGATCCAAATTGTTCTTTCCATGATCCAAATGGTTCTTTCCACGATCCAAATTGTTCTTTACATGATCCAAATTGTTCTTTACATGATCCAAATTGTTCTTTCCATGATCCAAATTGTTCTTTCCATGATCCAAATTGTTCTTTCCATGATCCAAATTGTTCTTTCCATGATCCAAATGGTTCTTTCCATGATCCAAATGGTTCTTTCCATGATCCAAATAGTAAATGTGAAATCATCCATCAGTCAAATGAGTGAATTCCCCTCCCATGTCTGGACCTTGTTTTTCTGCTGGTATACTGGAAAAGCGGTCAAAATGAGAATCCCCTGAAGCTTCCATGATGAGAAGAGGAGCTGGTTGTCATTGTGTTGGCTAATTGTACACTTATGATTTCACTTGGGGCTCCAAATATTGCTTTATAGTCATATTATTATTATTATTATTCTTATCGGGTTGAAATTTTGTTGAAATAGAGTTTCATAGATAATAGAGTCAAAAAGCCTTCATACAATAAACAAATGTTTTGCGATTTTTTTCAATTAGCGCTCCACATCGTACTAAAGGTTGCCCACCCACGGTCGAGCCTGTGTCCAGCCATGTTTGTTCCCTTGTGTAGCTTTTAGTCTTGTCTGCCTTACCAGTACCGTAGCATACACATCAGAAGCACAGCACTGTGAAACTCAGCTTGTTCCCGCCCTTGGCATTGCCCGCAGGGCTTCCCAGCTATGAGGAAAAAGCAATTACAGACTCTTCATTTGTTCAAACTTGCATTTGCCTCAGTTGGTGTGGGCCGCCATCTCAATGCCGTGGCGTACGGGGCTGTGGAAGATGACATTGTGCATGAGGAGCTTCAATGAGCTAGATGTTATATATATATATATATATATTTAGAAATTAATACCGCACAAAACCTTCTAATTTTATGAATAGTTGATTCGCCTTTCAGCACATATACTGAAAGTATTTTTTAACATCTTTCATCATGCTGAAAGTGTCCATACTATATCTACCCCTTGTGTTCTGGAGGCAAACAGGGCTGAGTCATGTCTTTCATAACTGCAGTATTTCTGTGTTAAAGTGTGATTGTTTTGGTCTTTATTTTCTTTTTTTTTATCTTCTTCCCTCAGAGACACTGAGAAACTACTTTTCACAGTACGGGGAAGTAGTGGATTGTGTTATAATGAAGGACAAAACTACTAATCAGTCACGAGGATTTGGTTTTGTCAAATTCAAAGACCCCAATTGTGCACGGGCGGTGCTGGAGACAAAGCCGCACATTCTAGATGGGAAAAATGTGAGTATTTCTTCTAAAAAAAAACAAAAAAAAAGGACAACTACAACAATATTTTCACGTTCATATTTTCCCTCTGAAGGAAAACTGCATTTAATATTAAGATATGCCTTTATTCGTCCCTCAGTGGGGAAATTTGTATTGCACAGCAGCAAGAGTACAGAGTTGGTTAAGCAGTACAAAATACACAATATAGAAAAATAAACAATATAAACAACCCAAGTATTTTACTGTGATCCAAATTGTTCTTTATGTGATCCAAATTGTTCTTTATGTGATCCAAATTGTTCTTTACGTGATCCAAATTGTTCTTTATGTGATCCAAATTGTTCTTTACGTGATCCAAATTGTTCTTTATGTGATCCAAATTGTTCTTTACGTGATCCAAATTGTTCTTTATGTGATCCAAATTGTTCTTTACGTGATCCAAATTGTTCTTTATGTGATCCAAATTGTTCTTTATGTGATCCAAATTGTTCTTTACGTGATCCAAATTGTTCTTTATGTGATCCAAATTGTTCTTTACGTGATCCAAATTGTTCTTTACGTGATCCAAATTGTTCTTTACGTGATCCAAATTGTCCTTTATGTGATCCAAATTGTTCTTTACGTGATCCAAATTGTTCTTTACGTGATCCAAATTGTCCTTTATGTGATCCAAATTGTTCTTTACGTGATCCAAATTGTTCTTTATGTGATCCAAATTGTTCTTTACGTGATCCAAATTGTTCTTTACGTGATCCAAATTGTTCTTTCCGTGATCCAAATTGTCCTTTATGTGATCCAAATTGTTCTTTACGTGATCCAAATTGTTCTTTACGTGATCCAAATTGTTCTTTACGTGATCCAAATTGTCCTTTATGTGATCCAAATTGTTCTTTACGTGATCCAAATTGTTCTTTACGTGATCCAAATTGTTCTTTACGTGATCCAAATTGTTCTTTACGTGATCCAAATTGTTCTTTACGTGATCCAAATTGTCCTTTACGTGATCCAAATTGTTCTTTACGTGATCCAAATTGTTCTTTACGTGATCCAAATTGTTCTTTACGTGATCCAAATTGTCCTTTACGTGGTCCAAATTGTTCTTTACGTGATCCAAATTGTTCTTTGCGTGATCCAAATTGTTCTCTACGTGATCCAAATTGTTCTTTATGTGATCCAAATTGTTCTTTACGTGATCCAAATTGTTCTTTACGTGATCCAAATTGTCCTTTACGTGATCCAAATTGTTCTTTACGTGATCCAAATTGTCCTTTACGTGATCCAAATTGTTCTCTACGTGATCCAAATTGTTCTTTACGTGATCCAAATTGTTCTCTACGTGATCCAAATTGTTCTTTATGTGATCCAAATTGTTCTTTACGTGATCCAAATTGTTCTTTACGTGATCCAAATTGTTCTTTCCGTGATCCAAATTGTCCTTTATGTGATCCAAATTGTTCTTTACGTGATCCAAATTGTTCTTTACGTGATCCAAATTGTTCTTTACGTGATCCAAATTGTTCTTTACGTGATCCAAATTGTTCTTTACGTGATCCAAATTGTTCTTTACGTGATCCAAATTGTCCTTTATGTGATCCAAATTGTTCTTTACGTGATCCAAATTGTTCTTTACGTGATCCAAATTGTTCTTTACGTGATCCAAATTGTCCTTTACGTGGTCCAAATTGTTCTTTGCGTGATCCAAATTGTTCTCTACGTGATCCAAATTGTTCTCTACGTGATCCAAATTGTTCTCTACGTGATCCAAATTGTTCTCTACGTGATCCAAATTGTTCTTTACGTGATCCAAATTGTTCTTTACGTGATCCAAATTGTCCTTTACGTGATCCAAATTGTTCTTTACGTGATCCAAATTGTTCTTTACGTGATCCAAATTGTTCTTTACGTGATCCAAATTGTTGTCTACGTGATCCAAATTGTTCTTTACGTGATCCAAATTGTTCTCTACGTGATCCAAATTGTTCTCTACGTGATCCAAATTGTTCTCTACGTGATCCAAATTGTTCTCTACGTGATCCAAATTGTTCTTTACGTGATCCAAATTGTTCTTTGCGTGATCCAAATTGTTCTCTACGTGATCCAAATTGTTCTCTACGTGATCCAAATTGTTGTCTACGTGATCCAAATTGTTCTCTACGTGATCCAAATTGTTCTCTACGTGATCCAAATTGTTCTCTGCGCGATCCACATTGTTCTCTGCGCGATCCACATTGTTCTCTGCGCGATCCACATTGTTCTCTGCGCGATCCACATTGTTCTCTGCGCGATCCACATTGTTCTCTACGCGATCCACATTGTTCTCTACGCGATCCACATTGTTCTCTACGCGATCCAAATTGTTCTCTGCGCGATCCCAATTGTTCTCTGCGCGATCCCAATTGTTCTCTGCGCGATCCCAATTGTTCTCTGCGCGATCCCAATTGTTCTCTGCATGATCCAAATTGTTCTCTACGCGATCCAAATTGTTCTCTACGCGATCCAAATTGTTCTCTGCGCGATCCAAATTGTTCTTTGCGTGATCCAAATTGTTCTTTACGCGATCCAAATTGTTCTCTGCGTGATCCAAATTGTTCTCTGCGTGATCCAAATTGTTCTCTGCGTGATCCACATTGTTCTCTGCGTGATCCACATTGTTCTCTACGCGATCCAAATTGTTCTCTGCGCGATCCAAATTGTTCTCTGCGCGATCCAAATTGTTCTTTACGCGATCCAAATTGTTCTTTACGCGATCCAAATTGTTCTCTGCGTGATCCAAATTGTTCTCTGCGTGATCCAAATTGTTCTATTTTCCCTCTGAAGGAAAACTGCATTTAAGATTAAGATTAAGATTAAGATTAAGATTAAGATATGCCTTTATTCGTCCCTCAGTGAGGAAATTTGTATTGCACAGCAGCAAGAGTACAGAGTTGGTTAAGCAGTACAAAATACACAATATAGAAAAATAAGCAGTAAAATACTTGGGTTGTTTAAGTACAAGCAAGTGTAAGAGTAGTGTAGATGTGTACCTGCCTGCAGCTACTTGTGCAGATGTTTCCCTTTTTCTAAAAGTCTGATATTTGTTTACCCAACAAGACTTACCAGTTCAAAGTCAAATTGGCAGTATTGGAATATTCAGACGGATAGAAACATACCACAAACCAATGCAGTATTTCTTCATCCAACGACCAAAAACTGTCCTCTGTCTCCTGTCAGATTGACCCAAAGCCGTGCACTCCTCGAGGAATGCAACCTGAAAAGTCTCGAACTAAAGAAGGATGGGTAAGAAAAAAAATTGGATTTCCTCTGGTGAGAGACAATGTTAGGCGTTTTACCCTGGAATCAGACTTCCTGTCACAATCTGCCCGCGCAAAGATAATTCCAGTGGCACTTGCTAGAGTGCAGACCTCCCCCCCCCCCCCCCTGAGGCTAAAATGTTAAAGAGAAAAGTAGACCGCCATATTAGCGTTGTTGTCCGTCCATTTACTGCCTAACAGGTTACTTTGCTTTTTAGACGGGGGAGGGGCCAACAGTTTGTCAGTTTTAAAAAAAAATACAATTTTAAGTTTGCAACACTGGCCCCTCCTGCTACGTCTTCTTATTCTTTGGCAGACCTATCGCCTTTTCATGTGTTTATGAGATATTGCCAAATGTATTTGTGGCGGGCCACTACATATAAATGAATGTATGTGGGGAAACATCAAAATAAGCAATTAACAGTCCGTTTTGTAGTTTGCAGCGGTGTACACTACAATGTACTGCACTCGGCACCTTTTTTTATTAATGATGGTTATTGAAGTACATTATCTTTGTAAAGGCAGATTGTGCATGTGTTATTGCAATTGTTCTAATGTTATTGTTATAAGTGTCTAGAGTGGATTTTATATTTTAGCCTTCCTCTTGTGTTAGCTTTCTGGTAGCATCTCTTATGTTTTGACCCATGTATTAAATCAGATATAAAATACACTAAAAACAATAACCATCAAATTAGCTTCTCATGTCTTGGTTACCTTCTTAGGCTTCCTCATCCATGAAAATGTTGCTTTTAATACTTTTGGCCTTTTTTTGTCACTATACCCCTCCATTTTAATTTACAAAAATGGTCAAATGAACCTCAAAAGAATATTATTAAATTCATAAATGGAAGGTTCTTTTGTTACCTGGCTATTACTGAGGGATATAGAACATATCTCTTAAATCAATGAGTTTGATTTATTTTCTCATTTTAGTATTCATCACTAAAGAAACATCTATGGTGTTGGGGTCAATTTTGACCCATATATATTCATGTCAAGAAAAGGTAGAAAAAGTTATTGTTTTCAGCAACACAACTTTAGCATAAAGTGAAATCAAAAAGCAGAACAGGTCCACATCTTGGTTCACTCTACTTCTTGGCATTCTTTACATGATCCAAATTGTTCTTTACGTGATCCAAATTGTTCTTTACACGATCCAAATTGTTCTTTGCATGATCCAAATTGTTCTTTACATGATCCAAATTGTTCTTTACGTGATCCAAATTGTTCTTTACGTGATCCAAATTGTTCTTTACGTGATCCAAATTGTTCTTTACGTGATCCAAATTGTTCTTTACATGATCCGAATTGTTCTTTCCGTGATCCGAATTGTTCTTTACGTGATCCAAACTGTTCTTTACGTGATCCAAATTGTTCTTTACGTGATCCAAATTGTTCTTTACGTGATCCAAATTGTTCTCTACGTGATCCAAATTGTTCTCTACGTGATCCAAATTGTTCTTTACGTGATCCAAATTGTTCTCTACGTGATCCAAATTGTTCTCTACGTGATCCAAATTGTTCTTTCCGTGATCCAAATTGTTCTTTCCGTGATCCAAATTGTTCTGTACGTGATCCAAATTGTTCTGTACGTGATCCAAATTGTTCTTTACGTGATCCAAATTGTTCTGTACGTGATTCAAATTGTTCTGTACGTGATCCAAATTGTTCTGTACGTGATCCAAATTGTTCTTTACGTGATCCAAATTGTTCTTTACGTGATTCAAATTGTTCTTTCCGTGATCCAAATTGTTCTTTCCGTGATCCAAATTGTTCTTTACATGATCCGAATTGTTCTTTCCACAGTCCAAATTGTTCTTTACGTGATCCAAATTGTTCTTTCCATGATCCAAATTGTTGTTTACGTGATCCGGATTGTTCTTTCCACGATCCAAATTGTTCTTTCCACGATCCAAATTGTTCTTTACGTGATCCAAATCGTTCTTTACGTGATCCAAATCGTTCTTTACGTGATCCAAATCGTTCTTTACGTGATCCAAATCGTTCTTTACATGATCCAAATTGTTCTTTACGTGATCCAAATTGTTCTTTACACGATCCAAATTGTTCTTTGCATGATCCAAATTGTTCTTTCCATGATCCAAATTGTTCTTTACATGATCCAAATTGTTCTTTACGTGATCCAAATTGTTCTTTACGTGATCCAAATTGTTCTTTACGTGATCCAAATTGTTCTTTACGTGATCCAAATTGTTCTTTACATGATCCGAATTGTTCTTTCCGTGATCCGAATTGTTCTTTACGTGATCCAAACTGTTCTTTACGTGATCCAAATTGTTCTTTACGTGATCCAAATTGTTCTTTACGTGATCCAAATTGTTCTCTACGTGATCCAAATTGTTCTCTACGTGATCCAAATTGTTCTTTACGTGATCCAAATTGTTCTCTACGTGATCCAAATTGTTCTCTACGTGATCCAAATTGTTCTTTCCGTGATCCAAATTGTTCTTTCCGTGATCCAAATTGTTCTGTACGTGATCCAAATTGTTCTGTACGTGATCCAAATTGTTCTTTACGTGATTCAAATTGTTCTGTACGTGATTCAAATTGTTCTGTACGTGATCCAAATTGTTCTGTACGTGATCCAAATTGTTCTTTACGTGATCCAAATTGTTCTTTACGTGATTCAAATTGTTCTTTACGTGATTCAAATTGTTCTTTCCGTGATCCAAATTGTTCTTTCCGTGATCCAAATTGTTCTTTACATGATCCGAATTGTTCTTTCCACAGTCCAAATTGTTCTTTACGTGATCCAAATTGTTCTTTCCATGATCCAAATTGTTGTTTACGTGATCCGGATTGTTCTTTCCACGATCCAAATTGTTCTTTCCACGATCCAAATTGTTCTTTACGTGATCCAAATCGTTCTTTACGTGATCCAAATCGTTCTTTACGTGATCCAAATCGTTCTTTACGTGATCCAAATCGTTCTTTACGTGATCCAAATCGTTCTTTACGTGATCCAAATCGTTCTTTACATGATCCAAATTGTTCTTTACGTGATCCAAATTGTTCTTTACACGATCCAAATTGTTCTTTGCATGATCCAAATTGTTCTTTCCATGATCCAAATTGTTCTTTCCATGATCCAAATTGTTCTTTACGTGATCCAAATTGTTCTTTACGTGATCCAAATTGTTCTTTCCGTGATCCAAATTGTTCTTTCCGTGATCCAAATTGTTCTTTACGTGATCCAAATTGTTCTTTACATGATCCGAATTGTTCTTTACGTGATCCGAATTGTTCTTTACGTGATCCAAACTGTTCTTTACGTGATCCAAATTGTTCTTTACGTGATCCAAATTGTTCTTTACGTGATCCAAATTGTTCTCTACGTGATCCAAATTGTTCTCTACGTGATCCAAATTGTTCTTTACGTGATCCAAATTGTTCTCTACGTGATCCAAATTGTTCTCTACGTGATCCAAATTGTTCTTTCCGTGATCCAAATTGTTCTTTCCGTGATCCAAATTGTTCTGTACGTGATCCAAATTGTTCTGTACGTGATCCAAATTGTTCTTTACGTGATTCAAATTGTTCTGTACGTGATCCAAATTGTTCTGTACGTGATCCAAATTGTTCTTTACGTGATCCAAATTGTTCTTTACGTGATTCAAATTGTTCTTTCCGTGATCCAAATTGTTCTTTCCGTGATCCAAATTGTTCTTTACATGATCCGAATTGTTCTTTACATGATCCGAATTGTTCTTTCCACAGTCCAAATTGTTCTTTACGTGATCCAAATTGTTCTTTCCATGATCCAAATTGTTGTTTACGTGATCCGGATTGTTCTTTCCACGATCCAAATTGTTCTTTCCACGATCCAAATTGTTCTTTACGTGATCCAAATCGTTCTTTACGTGATCCAAATCGTTCTTTACGTGATCCAAATCGTTCTTTACGTGATCCAAATCGTTCTTTACATGATCCAAATTGTTCTTTACGTGATCCAAATTGTTCTTTACACGATCCAAATTGTTCTTTGCATGATCCAAATTGTTCTTTCCATGATCCAAATTGTTCTTTACATGATCCAAATTGTTCTTTACGTGATCCAAATTGTTCTTTACGTGATCCAAATTGTTCTTTACGTGATCCAAATTGTTCTTTCCGTGATCCAAATTGTTCTTTACGTGATCCAAATTGTTCTTTACATGATCCGAATTGTTCTTTCCGTGATCCGAATTGTTCTTTACGTGATCCAAACTGTTCTTTACGTGATCCAAATTGTTCTTTACGTGATCCAAATTGTTCTTTACGTGATCCAAATTGTTCTCTACGTGATCCAAATTGTTCTCTACGTGATCCAAATTGTTCTTTACGTGATCCAAATTGTTCTCTACGTGATCCAAATTGTTCTCTACGTGATCCAAATTGTTCTTTCCGTGATCCAAATTGTTCTTTCCGTGATCCAAATTGTTCTGTACGTGATCCAAATTGTTCTGTACGTGATCCAAATTGTTCTTTACGTGATTCAAATTGTTCTGTACGTGATTCAAATTGTTCTGTACGTGATCCAAATTGTTCTGTACGTGATCCAAATTGTTCTTTACGTGATCCAAATTGTTCTTTACGTGATTCAAATTGTTCTTTCCGTGATCCAAATTGTTCTTTCCGTGATCCAAATTGTTCTTTACATGATCCGAATTGTTCTTTCCACAGTCCAAATTGTTCTTTACGTGATCCAAATTGTTCTTTCCATGATCCAAATTGTTGTTTACGTGATCCGGATTGTTCTTTCCACGATCCAAATTGTTCTTTCCACGATCCAAATTGTTCTTTACGTGATCCAAATCGTTCTTTACGTGATCCAAATCGTTCTTTACGTGATCCAAATCGTTCTTTACGTGATCCAAATCGTTCTTTACATGATCCAAATTGTTCTTTACGTGATCCAAATTGTTCTTTACGTGATCCAAATTGTTCTTTACGTGATCCAAATTGTTCTTTCCGTGATCCAAATTGTTCTTTCCATGAAGTCCTCAAGAGCATGAACCAAATCGTTCTTTACATGATCCAAATTGTTCTTTACATGATCCGGATTGTTCTTTCCACCATCCAAATTGTTCTTTACATGATCCAAATCGTTCTTTACATGATCCGGATTGTTCTTTCCACCATCCAAATTGTTCTTTCCACGATCCAAATTGTTCTTTACATGATCCAAATCGTTCTTTACATGAACCAAATTGTTCTTTACATGATCCAAATTGTTCTTTCCGTGATCCAAATTGTTCTTTACATGATCCAAATTGTTCTTTACATGATCCAAATCGTTCTTTACATGACCCAAATTGTTCTTTACATGAACCAAATTGTTCTTTACATGAACCAAATTGTTCTTTACATGAACCAAATCGTTCTTTACATGATCCAAATTGTTCTTTACATGATCCGGATTGTTCTTTCCACCATCCAAATTGTTCTTTCCACGATCCAAATTGTTCTTTTATACGATCCAAATCGTTCTTTACGTGAACCAAATTGTTCTTTACGTGATCCAAATTGTTCTTTCCGTGATCCAAATTGTTCTTTACATGATCCAAATTGTTCTTTACATGAACCAAATCGTTCTTTACATGAACCAAATCGTTCTTTACATGAACCAAATCGTTCTTTACATGATCCAAATTGTTCTTTACATGAACCATATTGTTCTTTACATGAACCAAATCGTTCTTTACATGAACCAAATCGTTCTTTACATGAACCAAATCGTTCTTTACATGATCCAAATTGTTCTTTCTATGAAGTCCTGGAGATCATGAACCAAATTGTTCTTTACATGATCCAAATTGTTCTTTACGTGATCCAAATCGTTCTTTACGTGATCCAAATCGTTCTTTACGTGATCCAAATCGTTCTTTACATGATCCAAATCGTTCTTTACGTGATCCAAATTGTTCTTTACGTGATCCAAATTGTTCTTTACGTGATCCAAATTGTTCTTTACGTGATCCAAATTGTTCTTTCCGTGATCCAAATTGTTCTTTCCATGAAGTCCTCAAGAGCATGAACCAAATCGTTCTTTACATGATCCAAATTGTTCTTTACATGATCCGGATTGTTCTTTCCACCATCCAAATTGTTCTTTACATGATCCAAATCGTTCTTTACATGATCCGGATTGTTCTTTCCACCATCCAAATTGTTCTTTCCACGATCCAAATTGTTCTTTACACGATCCAAATCGTTCTTTACATGAACCAAATTGTTCTTTACGTGATCCAAATTGTTCTTTCCGTGATCCAAATTGTTCTTTACATGATCCAAATTGTTCTTTACATGATCCAAATCGTTCTTTACATGACCCAAATCGTTCTTTACATGAACCAAATCGTTCTTTACATGATCCAAATCGTTCTTTACATGAACCAAATTGTTCTTTACATGAACCAAATCGTTCTTTACATGAACCAAATCGTTCTTTACATGAACCAAATCGTTCTTTACATGATCCAAATTGTTCTTTACATGATCCAAATTGTTCTTTACATGAACCAAATTGTTCTTTACATGAACCAAATCGTTCTTTACATGAACCAAATCGTTCTTTACATGAACCAAATTGTTCTTTACGTGATCCAAATCGTTCTTTACGTGATCCAAATCGTTCTTTACGTGATCCAAATCGTTCTTTACGTGATCCAAATCGTTCTTTACGTGATCCAAATTGTTCTTTACATGAAAAGTCACATATATGGCTGTAAGCAACAATTTCCCACAGCAGAATTCCAAAAGACCACCGAAGAACACATTTTATTAGCTATATTATTATCGATTTAACTTGCTTTACAGTACACTTGTTGGATGTGTTCCATTAAAAACACATTTAAAAAGTCACATTAGTATGAGAACAAATAAAGTTATAATTCTCATAATATTATTATCGTCATAAGAAGGAAGTTTAAATACTAATGACAAAAAAAAACATAACAAAAAATACATTTCCGAGTATGTCCAAATTTTAAGAAAAAAAAGGGGTATTTTACAGGATTAAACTCATAATATAAAAAAATGAGAAAATCCCTTTTTGGCACTGAATGTTTCACTGATAAAGCAAAGGATGCATTTGATTAAAATCTTTGTTGGGGGGGGGGGGCGGGGAAACAGCCTCTAGCCTTTCCGGCGTGAACGCAAGTGCCTTGCAATTGTGAAGAGACTTGAGTGGAGGAGGCCGTGTTCCCTGATCTGCGGAGACCAGTGTTTTGCATTGACATGACATGTTAAGAATTACACCCCCCGGGGCAAGAGGAGGAACCTCATTTCTTCTGCACTGTCTGAATAGATGATGGCTAAAGCGGCCCTTCCCCAGAGGGATTGTTTTAACAGACACTGAAATCCATACACTCCCTGTTTTCTTTCAGAAGGGCAGCAAAGCTGATAGCAATAAATCAAAGAAGATATTTGTAGGTGGAATCCCCCATAACTGTGGCGAACCTGAACTCAAGGACTATTTCAATAGATTCGGAGTGGTGAGTATTATTAAGTCACATTAAAAAAAAAAAAAAAAAAAATCATAATTTTATGACTCATACATTTTTAAGGAATTGGAAAGGGTAATTAGAGTTGTTTTAATGGAGGTAGAATCATTGGTAAAAAAAAAAAAAATGAAGGTCTGGTTTTCTAAATGGAACTACTATTTCCCTTTGTCCAATTCAAGGTCACAGAAGTGGTAATGATGTATGATGCGGAGAAGCAGAGGCCCCGAGGTAAAAGCTGATCCCGTTTTTTTTCCCCCTCCCCTCTCCATACCTAACCATCTTAAATCTCATGACAAACTATTCTATACAGAAACCAAATGTAGAAATCACATTCATTTTCATCACTTGATACCATACCTTTTATACGCAAAATAGAAAATATCATTTAGTACATACTGTATGTTTGTATATTTTTCAACATGACGAGGTATCACAAAAAGCATGTTTTAGCATCTCTCAGATGTGCGGCAGACATTCATTCATTCATTTTCTACCGCTTTTCCTCACGAGGGTTGCTGGAGCGATGAGGCGGGGTACACTCTGGACTGGTCGCCAGCCAATCACAGGGCACGTATAGACACTAAATAGACATTAAACAACAACTAACTCGCAAACCAGAGAGCTCGCGACCTAAACGGTAGCCTTCAAGTTATTTCCTTTCAACTTAAATAGCCCAAAACTTACCACTTCCACACGGATAGGGAGGATAACTATTAAGTTATTTAACCTTTAACATGAACATGAATCAAACGTAATAATTTTTTCTGGGTACGTGATACCATACAGCATCCATATCAAACTAACATTAAACTTTCATATCAAGGCGGGGGGTCTCAAACTAGTGTCCTGTGGGCCACATTTGGCCCGCGGGCCGCGTGTTTGAGACCCCTGATTTTATACATATTTTGCTAAGTATTTTCTCAGAGATAATTCTTTATCTTTTTTTTAGCTTTATTTTTTATAGACATGACAAAACACGACTATAGTCACATTTATACTCTTTTTATTTACAACATATTGCGCAACTGCAGGGTCTTGAGACACATGCTAACTCGCAAACTAGAGAGCTAGCGACCTAAACGGTAGCCTTCAAGTTATTTCCTTTCAACTTAAATAGCCAAAAACTTACCACTTCCACACGGATAGGGAGGATAACTATTAAGTTATTTAACCTTTAACATGAACATGAATCAAACGTAATAATTTTTTCTGGGTACATGATACCATACAGCATCCATATCAAACTAACATTAAACTTTCATATCAAGGCGGGGGGCCTCAAACTAGTGTCCTGCGGGCCACATTTGGCCCGCGGGCCGCGTGTTTGAGACCCCTGATTTCTACATATTTTGCTAAGTATTTTCTCAGAGATAACTCTTTTTTTTTTTAATCTTTTTTTAATAGACATGACAAAACACGACTATAGTCACATTTATACTCTTTTTATTTACAACATATTGCGCAACTGCAGGGTCTTGAGACACATGCTAACTCGCAAACTAGAGAGCTAGCGACCTAAACGGTAGCCTTCAAGTTATTTCCTTTCAACTTAAATAGCCAAAAACTTACCACTTCCACACGGATAGGGAGGATAACTATTAACAGTTATTTAACCTTTAACATGAACATTAATCAAACGTAATCATTTTTTCTGGGTACATGATACCATACAGCATCCATATCAAACTAACATTAAACTTTCATATCAAGGCGGGGGGTCTCAAACTAGTGTCCTGCGGGCCACATTTGGTCCGCGGGCCGCGTGTTTGAGACCCCTGATTTATACATATTTTGCTAAGTATTTTCTCAGAGATAATTCTTTTTTTTTTTTTTTTATCTTTTTTTAATAGACATGACAAAACACGACTATAGTCACATTTATACTCTTTTTATTTACAACATATTGCGCAACTGCAGGGTCTTGAGACACATGCTAACTCGCAAACTAGAGAGCTAGCGACCTAAACGGTAGCCTTCAAGTTATTTCCTTTCAACTTAAATAGCCAAAAACTTACCACTTCCACACTGATAGGGAGGATAACTATTAACAGTTATTTAACCTTTAACATGAACATTAATCAAACGTAATATTTTTTTCTGGGTTCCTTGTTCCTCCGATAGACTTATTGATGCACGTGTGAGGTCATGGTAACATTTTGTCACATTTATACTTTTTTTATTTACATATTGCGCAACTGCAGGGTCTTGAGACACATGCTAACTCGCAAACTAGAGAGCTAGCGACCTAAACGGTAGCCTTCGAGTTATTTCCTTTCAACTTAAATAGCCAAAAACGTACCACTTCCACACAGATAGGGAGGATAACGATTAACAGTTATTTAACCTTTAACATGAACATTAATCAAACGTAATAATTTTTTCTGGTCATGGTAACATTTCGTAACATTTTTTTTTTTTTAGTGGTGTGTCACAAGATCAAAAAAGGGTTGAAAAACACTGTGCGAGAGAACCTTAGTAAAAACATAAACAGTTAATGGAAAGTCATTAGCAGGTGCTTTGGGAGGCAAAGCATCAACTTAAAGGGGACAAATTAGAAGCAGCCAGATGGTCAACATGCAAAACAGTTGGCCTTCCAAAGGGGGGGGGATTGTCCTTCAAAGTGGCCTACATCAGTGTTTTTCAACCTTTTTTGAGCCACGGCACGTTTTTTTTTTTTTTACATTGGAAAAATCTTGTGGCACACCACTAACCAAAAATGCGCCGTGAAAATCAACCAGAATAGTCAATAGGGCATGCCCAGTAAAATGTAAACATCAACATCACGTGATAACGGCTTTCCCGAGTTTTTCCTTTCACTTGTTGGAATAACTCCGTATTGCCAGTTTTTTGTTTGTCCAGTCTTGAAATTTAGTTTGAATCAAAAACAAACTTTGCTTAGCAGTCCAATTTCTGATTGCTCGCCTCCATTTTTTTGAGGCCCCCGCCTTGATATGAAAGTTTAATGTTAGTGCGGCCCGCGCAAGTTTGATATGGATGCTGTATGGTATCATGTACCCAGAAAAAATTATTACGTTTGATTCATGTTCATGTTAAAGGTTAAATAACTGTTAATAGTTATCCTCCCTATCCGTGTGGAAGTGGTAAGTTTTTGGCTATTTAAGTTTAAAGGAAATAACTTGAAGGCTACCGTTTAGGTCGCTAGCTCTCTAGTTTGCGAGTTAGCATGTGTCTCAAGACCCTGCAGTTGCGCAATATGTTGTAAATAAAAAAAAAGTATAAATGTGACTATAGTCGTGTTTTGTCATGTCTACAGGGCTCTAATAATGCTTTGTTCATTTTAATCTGAAAAAAATAATTTGTCTACCCACCAACTATATGTGGTTTCTTAAGTTTTTATTATTTGCTGTTTTATTATTATTATTATATTTATTTATTACTGATTGATTTTCTTTATTCTTGATTTGTTTATTCATTTTTCATTTTATTTTGTGCAGAAAAATACAAATTAAGATATTTTTCTACATTTCTTGTTCAAGTTATTTCCTTTCAACTTAAATAGCCAAAAACGTACCACTTCCACACGGATAGGGAGGATAACTATTAACAGTTATTTAACCTTTAACATGAACATGAATCAAACGTAATAATTTTTTCTGGGTACATGATACCATACAGCATCCATATCAAACTTGCGCGGGCCGCACTAACATTAAACTTTCATATCAAGGCGGGGGCCTCAAAAAAATTGAGGCGAGCAATCGGAATTGGACTGCTAAGCAAAGTTTGTTTTTGATTAAAAAACAAAACAAAACAAAAAAAGACCTCTTGCTTACTTCCCGGCAGTAAAAGTAGCATCTCAGGAAATTACAGCTACTTAAATCTTCATTCTTTCATATGTACAGCGACACTTTTAGCGTGAATGGGAATCAGACCCGCCACCGGCAACGTTGGTGTCAGCCACTGCCTGCTGAGCTCCAGTCACATCTGTTTTCATCTCCATTTGTCCTACATTGCAAAATAACGCTTGCGACCAGTGACCCACAACATGTTCCGTGTTACCGCTCCTCCTTCGGCGCTTCATTTGCTCTCTTGTTGGGACAAAAACCCAGAATGGTTTGTCATTGGAATTTAACATGACGTAACGCACCAGCAACCACCATTGCATATTATTTAATAATAATACATATTTAAAAACATTCAAATCATTAGACATTTCAGTATTGGAATAAGTTTTCTTCACCCTGATTTTGCACATAAATGATACATGTAGTTTAAATGGCATAGTGTGTTCTCCCCATATGTAGAAACTTAAGTATTTTTGTAAGTAAGCCCTTTCTATTTTTCTTTCCTCTGTCCCCCCCCCCCCCCCCCGCCCCTTTTCCTTGTGAATTGTTTGAATGTGATTAACCGTGTCTCTTAAGATCTGTCTTTTTCTCCTTTTAGGTTACTGTACATTGACTGGTACCACAGAGGTACAGGCCAAACGTTTTTAAAACTCTCCCCTCATGCTCAATTAGTAAAGAAAAAAAAAATGGGGTGTACACAAAGTTCTCTCGTAAACTGGGCTAGTATCCTACTATTATGCTATAGCACATTTATACTTTTTTTTTAATTTACATATTGCGCAACTGCAGGGTCTCGAGACACATGCTAACTCGCAAATTAGAGAGCTAGCGACCTAAAACGGTAGCCTTCAAGTTATTTCCTTTAAACTTAAATAGCCAAAAACGTACCACTTCCACACGGATAGGGAGGATAACTATTAACAGTTATTTAACCTTTAACATGAACATGAATCAAACGTAATAATTTTTTCTGGGTACATGATACCATACAGCATCCATATCAAACTTGCGCGGGGCCGCACTAACATTAAACTTTCATATCAAGGCGGGGGGCCTCAAACTAGTGTCCTGCGGGCCACATTTGGCCCGCGAGCCGCGTGTTTGAGACCCCTGATATAGATGCTGTATGGTATCATGTACCCAGAAAAAATGTATTACGTTTGATTAATGTTCATGTTAAAGGTTAAATAACTGTTAATAGTTATCCTCCCTATCCGTGTGGAAGTGGTAAGTTTTTGGCTTTTTAAGTTTAAAGGAAATCACTTGGAGGCTACCGTTTAGCCAAAAACTTACCACTTCCACACGGATAGGGAGGATAACTATTAACAGTTATTTAACCTTTAACATGAACATGAATCAAACGTAATAATTTTTTCTGGGTACATGATACCATACAGCATCCATATCAAACTTGCGCGGGCCCGCACTAACATTAAACTTTCATATCAAGGCGGGGGGCCTCAAACTAGTGTCCTGCGGGCCACATTTGGCCCGCGGGCCGCATGTTTGAGACCCCTGATTTATACATATTTTGCTAAGTATTTTCTGAGAGATAATTCTTTATCTTTTTTATCTTTTTTTTTATAGACATGACAAAACACGACTATAGTCACATTTATACTCTTTTTATTTACAACATATTGCGCAACTGCAGGGTCTTGAGACACATGCTAACTCGCAAACTAGAGAGCTAGCGACCTAAACGGTAGCCTTCAAGTTATTTCCTTTCAACTTAAATAGCCAAAAACTTACCACTTCCACACGGATAGGGAGGATAACTATTAACAGTTATTTAACCTTTAACATGAACATTAATTAAACGTAATAATTTTTTCTGGGTACATGATACCATACAGCATCCGTATCAAACTTGCGCGGGGCCGCACTAACATTAAACTTTCATATCAAGGCGGGGGGCCTCAAACTAGTGTCCTGCGGGCCACATTTGGCCCGCGAGCCGCGTGTTTGAGACCCCTGATATAGATGCTGTATGGTATCATGTACCCAGAAAAAATGTATTACGTTTGATTAATGTTCATGTTAAAGGTTAAATAACTGTTAATAGTTATCCTCCCTATCCGTGTGGAAGTGGTAAGTTTTTGGCTTTTTAAGTTTAAAGGAAATCACTTGGAGGTTACCGTTTAGCCAAAAACTTACCACTTCCACACGGATAGGGAGGATAACTATCAACAGTTATTTAACCTTTAACATGAACATGAATCAAACGTAATAATTTTTTCTGGGTACATGATACCATACAGCATCCATATCAAACTTGCGCGGGCCGCACTAACATTAAACTTTCATTTCAAGGCCGGGGCCTCAAACTCGTGTCCTGCGGGCCACATTTGGCCCGTTTGAGTCCGCTGATATAGATGCTGTATGGTATCATGTACCCAGAAAAAAATTATTACGTTTGATTAATGTTCATGTTAAAGGTTAAATAACTGTTAATCGTTATCCTCCCTATCCGTGTGGAAGTGGTAAGTTTTTGGCTTTTTAAGTTTAAAGGAAATCACTTGGAGGTTACCGTTTAGCCAAAAACTTACCACTTCCACACGAATAATTTTTTTCTGGGTACATGATACCATACAGCATCCATATCAAACTTGCGCGGGGCCGCACTAACATTAAACTTTCATTTCAAGGCCGGGGCCTCAAACTCGTGTCCTGCGGGCCACATTTGGCCCGTTTGAGTCCCCTGATATGGATGCTGTATGGTATCATGTACCCAGAAAAAAATTATTACGTTTGATTAATGTTCATGTTAAAGGTTAAATAACTGTTAATAGTTATCCTCCCTATCCGTGTGGAAGTGGTAAGTTTTATTTACTGTGGGCCGCGTGTTTGAGACCCCTGTTTGATTTTAAACTGAATAGAGTTAAAAAATACAGTATTAAGATGATAACACAGAATTAGTCCCTGATTATTGCAACAAGTCGAACGCGAACACGGAAATAGTGTAAACCAAGATTGTGTCTTAACTTTCTAAATTGATCCCAAGGACAAGCCACTGACAGATGTTAATTATATCAACAGGTCACGAATGTAGGGTACGTTTGGGTTGGAGGTCTTCTAAAAATCTGTCTCTCGCAGGACGTTGAAGCGGATTCAGGTTAGGTCCCCGAGTACAGATGAGCACACAACCCACTTCTGCAATAGCGGGGGAAGTTAATCAGATTTGAAAGTAGATCACTGCGAAAAGTAGCGTCAGACGTCGGGAGGAATCTGTGGGAATTGATGCCTTCAGTTTAAAAACTTCACGTTCTTTGTGTGTCCCCCATGACAACTCAACATCAAGTCACCTTGGGAGAGACCAATTAATGGCCTATATCTTTGTGTTACCATCTTCAGTGTTTTTTTTAATTGTTCGATTTCCGGCTTATCCCGGCTGACTCAAAAAGTAGATGATGACATTTTTTGGGAAAGCTCGGAGAAAGCTTTAGTTGTTCTACAGTTTGTGTTTCTCCATATTTTTTGTGATGCATTAACAATAGCTCGCCACGAGAGTGTGTGTGTGTGTGTGTGTGTGTGTGTGTGTGTGCTCCACAGCAAAAAAATACCCGGAACAAGTCAAGAATGGGGGGGGGGGGGGTTCGGATGAAAGCGCGTCTTCTTGAATTGGATCACATGATATTTCTTCGAAATGTACTAACGTAATTTCCGGACTATAGAGCGCACCTGATTATAAGCCGAAAAAACGATTTTGTACATAAACATACATACATTTTGCAAGATATTTTTTTATATGTATCAATATATACACATATATGATCTATGTATATATTGCAATATATTGGAAAATATAAACATAAGATCCCATATATGGAAATATATTTCCTAATACATTGCATTATATTTGCCAATATACTGCAATATATTTTTTTCCATAAGAAAATAAAAATATTGCAGTATATTGGCAAATATAATGAAATGTATGAAGAAATATATTATGGAAAATATAATGGAAAAATAATATATTATAATATAATACAATATATTTAAAGTAATATATTGATAAATATATTTTCTTTTCGTAAGGGGCCCTTACGAAATATATTATAATATTATATATTATTGTATTGTAATATAATACAATATATTTAAAGTAATATATTAATAAATATATCTATAATCTATATATTCATATATGGAAATATATTTCCTAATACATTGCATTATATTTGCCAATATACGGCAATATATATTTTTTCCATACGAAAAGAAAATATATTTATTAATATATTACTTTAAATATATTGTATTTTAATATATTATTTTTCCATTATATTTTCCAATACATTATATATTATAAATACATGGAATAATATATTTTTGTACATATATTATACAATATATTATATATTCATGTAATATATGGCAATATATTGCAGAATATACAAATGATTGCCGCTTTCGATATATTGAAATATATAATATGAGTTTATATATCCCAAATTATATGCAATTTTATATGTAAAAATATAGTCCTTTTTTGGTCTTGAACGCAAGATATTTTTTATATGTATCAATATATACACATATATGATCTATGCATATATTGGAAAATATAAACATAAGATCCCATATATGGAAATATATTTCCCAATACATTGCATTATATTTGCCAATATACTGCAATATATTTTTTTCCATGGAAAAAATTCCATATTTCCATATTTTTTTCTATGGAAAAAAAAATATCGCAGTATATTGGCAAATATAATGCAATGTATTAGGAAATATATTTCCATATATGGGATATTATGTTTATATTTTCCAATATATTGCAATATATGCATAGATCATATATGTGTATATATTGATACATATAAAAAATATCTTGCGATCAAGACCAAAAAAGGACTATATTTTTACATATATAAAATTGCGTATAATTTGGGATATATAAACTCATATTATATTTGGATTTAATATATTTCAATATATTTGTATATTCTGCAATATATTGCCATATATTACATGAATATATTGTATAACATATGTACAAAAATATATTATTCTATGTATTTATAATATATAATGTATTGGAAAATATAATGGAAAAATAATATATTATAATATAATATATTTAAAGTAATATATTGATAAATACATTTTTTTTTCATAAGGGTTGAAAGTTTGGCAAAAAAGTAGCGTCTTATAGTCCGGAATTTACGCTAACTCTTCACACGGAAATCAAATGGCGTACCCGTCATCGCTCAAATTCGAAATGCGAAATCCTCCGAACCCCCGAGGTCGCCTCTTGCTCAGTCTTGACCGATCCTCACTCTGCCGAATGCCCGATACTGTTCTTCATCTTGTGTTGTCACAACTCCCCCCTTTGCTACCTTGATTCACTCTTGGTCGTTGGCTAGGTTTTGGATTTATTACTTTCGAGGCCGAACAATCAGTGGACCAGGCTGTCAACATGCATTATCACGACATCATGGGCAAAAAAGTGTGTAGTTGTAGTTTTATTTTAACCTTCAGATAAAACAGAGGCTCGAGCGACAATTATGATGTAACACGATGCTGCGTTAATTCTCACTTTTTTTTTTTTTTTTCGGCATTTCATGCTGAAACACATCTTACTCTGCAGTCATTTCTGTTATTATTATTATTATTATTATATAAAAATAACTATTACGTATATTTCAGATCTTGTCGCCTGAGGCTCTGTTTAAAACCGACCACTCCTTTAGGATGTACTCATTTTAATTACCTTATTTAATAAAAAAGTACCAAATTAAATATCTGCACATTTATGCATATATATATATACATTAATTTATAATAAAAAATAGACACATAAATCTCCTAAAGGATTGGTCCAATCTGTTCATTTTTTTTTTATTTTGATATTTGGTTGTCAGGTCACTTTCACGTCAACATGTCTTCTTTTTACATTTAAAAAAAAAAACTCAGTGACCTCAATCAAAGAATCTCCATACTGTGTCCGTCAGCTCTATAAATAGTACAATTTGAACGTCACAGTAGAATATAATAATATGTTCACGTTATTTCAGCGTGTGTGGCAGATGGATGAGGGTTTACAGTGCGAAGTTAATTCCAATTCAGTTTAAGGCAAGCTTTCCCAACTGGGAGAAAGTAAATACATTCACCATGGTGTCATATTTTAAGTACGTCTCCTTACATTCTGCCGAGTGCGGCTGCTCTGTGGAGTAAACATAACCCACCTGGAATCTCATTTGAGTCAAATATTATATCTTATTTAGCTCCAAATTAGGGTTTGGGGTCAAATAAATAAAAAAAAACTGCAGCTATACAACATCTATTATTTTCATTTCATTTCATTTTCTATCGATTTTTCCTCACGAGTGTCGCAGGGGGTGCTGGAGCCTATCCCAGCATGTCTTTCGGCCGAGAGATTGTGGTACACCCTGGACTGGTGGCCAGCCAACCACAGGGCACATATAGACAAACAACCATTCACACTCACATTCATACCTATGGACAATTTGGAGTCGCTAATTAACCTAGCATGTTTTTGGAATGTGGGAGGAAACCGGAGTACTCGGAGAAAACCCACGCATGCACGGGGAGAACATGCAAACTCCACAGAGAGATAGCCGAGGGTGGAATTGAACCCTGGTCTCCTAGCTGTGATGCCTGTGTGCTAACCACCCGGCCTCAGTATATTTTTCCATCAAAATAGTAGTCATGCCAAAATGTTGTGTTGCTGCTGGATGTTTACAGTATCTGAGTGATACTGTTGTGGGGGTGCTGGAGCCTATCCCAGCATGTCTTTGGCCGAGAGAGGCGGGGTACACCATGGATTGGTGGCCAGCCAATCACAGGGCACATATAGACAAACAACCATTCACACTCACATTCATACCTATGGACAATTTGGAGTCGCTAATTAACCTAGCATGTTTTTGGAATGTGGGAGGAAACTGCGCGCTAACCACTCAACCGCCATGCCGCTGAGTGTAGCCTTTTTTAAATAATAATAGTAATAATAATAATGATACATTTGGCCTGCGGGCCGCATGTTTGAGACCCCTGAATTAAATCAATGATCCAATCAATCAAATGCTACTTTTTCCATTAAAAATGTAGGTTTAATCCCACCTTATTGTTGCTGTATGGAACCCAAACTGTAAACGCTCCAGTTTGACACCCTCTTGACTTTGCCCTGGTTTTTTTCCAGCAGGCATCCAGACTCTAAGTTAATCCATTGTTCTTGACTTGACATTACCTGACGCCGGGACTCGTGGGCGCTTGGGAGATATGAGTTACAAAATTAGAAAATGGGGCACATCAAACTGCGGCGCAAATCCCAGTTCCGCTGTTGGGGACTGTACAGAAGTCATGGTATCCATCACGCCAAGCTGTGATGCCCACGGGACCAAGCGCCGCGGTAGCTGACGGCGGCGGGGGCCACCACTACAGTACCAGACATGTGCGCGTAATTGGGTCGACAGAGAAAAAAAGACACCTTTTATAGCGGGTTGGAATTTGTGATTCATTTTTTTTTTTTTTCCCTCCTGCAAGGTGACCCCAATAACTCAAACCTTCAGTCTATTTTTGGTCAGCGCCCCCTTAGTCGCACCGCACCCGTTTCCTTGAGTTGGTTAACCGTTTGTTGCTGTGCCTTGTCACGCAGATTTTTTAATTATGTGGATATTCATACAGGAATATATTATATACAAATACATAAAAGGACACATAACATGAAGAAATAAGACTTTTTTCCGCATTTGACACAGTATGAAGATTCAACCTTAAACAAAAATATTTGTTCTTTCTGCATGTTTAACTTATAATATTCTGTTTAGATTTGAGATCCAATTTCCTCTTTACATCCATTTCCCCCCCTTAAAACTTATTCCAAATAGAATAAATGTTCTTTTATAAGCATTAGGTGGAGAAAGGTAAGTTGTAATTTTCCATTAGATATTTATCATATATATATATATTGATTTAGAGAGGGCAGTTTAATGATTTAAAAAAATATTATTAATAAAATCTATGTTTGTCAGGTACAATTCAGGCACTCATGTACATGTTCAGACCTGTTTCAGGTTTTTTTTTTTTTTTGGCAAATATTTGCATTACCGACTCATAGTACCTGATACACATAGTTTATTTTTTGCCACCTGGTTACACAGTAAGATCCAATTTTGGGCCCCTAAACCATATAATATAAATCCAAAAAATGTGTGTTTAGGTGAGGGACTTGGTAGAACGTTACCTGGTGGTGTTACCAAACGTGTTCTCCTTGTCCTTTTTGTCCAGGTTGAAGTCAAGAAAGCAGAACCTCGTGACGATAAAACTCCTGGCCAGCTCGGCCCGGGCCAGTGGGCACCCAGGAGCATCCTAAGTGCAGCTAATGGTTGGCCGGCACAGCCCGCCCAGACCTGGCATCAACCTTACGGGCCACAGGGTGAGTAGGGAAATAACATTAGATTTATTTAGTGTGTACTTTTTACTTCAGAGTACTGCCATGTCACTGAAAAATGATTTATAAAATATTTTTTTCCCCAAAAAGGAGTTTGGGTGGCGACTGCCGGCCAGCCTATAGGTAAGAAATCAGGGTCTGTTTACCTCATTTGTAAATTAATATTTGTTTGATTGACATTTTAATTGCGTTCATGTTTGTGATTTATTGCTATATAAATTGCACACCTTGGTGTAAAAAAAGGGAAAGTGTATCAGATCAGTATATACAATATACATACTATTTATAAATATATATAATATATACACACATAATAATATACATATATAAGGTATACGTATAGATCAGCGTCATGTTGTTCAGCAGTACATTAAACGTTATACATATTTTTATCCCCTTTACCTGCATCTATTAACCTATTCTTTACTTCATTTCTTTCTTCATTATTCCGTTATTTTTTTAATTATTTTATTTATTTATTTATTTTTTGTCCCGTCCAGCCATTGTTGGCAATTTCACTGCTGTGTTATTGTTATCTATCTATCGTTCTATCTATATCTATCTATCTATTTATCGTTTTATCGTTCTATCATCCATCCATCGTTCTATCTATCGTTCCATCCATCCATCGTTCTATCTATCGTTCTATCTATATCTATCTATCTATTTATCGTTCTATCATCCATCCATCGTTCTATCTATCGTTCCATCCATCCATCCATCGTTCTATCTATCGTTCCATCCATCCATCATTCTATCTATCGTTCCATCCATCCATCCATCCATCCATCGTTCTATCTATCGTTCCATCCATCCATCCATCCATCATCATTCTATCTATCGTTCCATCCATCCATCCATCGTTCTATCTATCGTTCCATCCATCCATCCATCCATCGTTCTATCTATCATTCCATCCATCCATCCATCCATCCATCCATCCATCGTTCTATCTATCGTTCCATCCATCCATCCATCATTCTATCGTTCCATCCATCCATCATTCTATCATTCCATCCATCCATCGTTCTATCGTTCCATTCATCCATCGTTCTATCGTTCCATCCATCCATCGTTCTATCGTTCCATCCATCCATCCATCGTTCTATCGTTCCATCCATCCATCCATCTATCGTTCCATCCATCGTTCTATCGTTCCATCCATCCATCCATCGTTCTATCGTTCCATCTATCATTCCATCCATCCATCCATCCATCGTTCTATCGTTCCATCCATCCATCCATCCATCATTCTATCTAGCGTTCTATCGTTCCATCCATCCATCGTTCTATCCATCCATCCATCGTTCTATCGTTCCATCCATCCATCGTTCTATCTATCGTTCCATCCATCCATCCATCCATCATTCTATCCATCGTTCCATCCATTGTTCTATCCATCCATCCATCGTTCTATCTATCGTTCTATCTATATCTATCTATCTATTTATCGTTCTATCATCCATCCATCGTTCTATCGTTCCATCCATCCATCCATCCATCGTTCTATCTATCTATCGTTCCATCCATCCATCCATCCATCCATCGTTCTATCTATCGTTCCATCCATCCATCCATCATCATTCTATCTATCGTTCCATCCATCCATCCATCGTTCTATCTATCGTTCCATCCATCCATCCATCCATCGTTCTATCTATCATTCCATCCATCCATCCATCCATCGTTCTATCTATCGTTCCATCCATCCATCCATCCATCCATCATTCTATTGTTCCATCCATCCATCATTCTATCGTTCCATCCATCCATCGTTCTATCGTTCCATCCATCCATCGTTCTATCGTTCCATCCATCCATCCATCGTTCTATCGTTCCATCCATCCATCTATCGTTCCATCCATCGTTCTATCGTTCCATCCATCCATTCATCGTTCTATCGTTCCATCTATCATTCCATCCATCCATCGTTCTATCGTTCCATCCATCCATCCATCCATCATTCTATCTATCGTTCTATCCATCCATCCATCGTTCTATCCATCCATCCATCGTTCTATCGTTCCATCCATCCATCGTTCTATCGTTCCATCCATCCATCGTTCTATCTATCATTCCATCCATCCATCCATCCATCGTTCTATCGTTCCATCCATCCATCCATCCATCATTCTATCCATCGTTCCATCCATTGTTCTATCCATCCATCCATCATTCTATCTATCGTTCTATCCATCCATCCATCGTTCTATCTATCGTTCTATCCATCCATCCATCGTTCTATCTATCATTCCATCCATCCACCCATCTATCGTTCCATCCATCCATCTATCATTTCATCCATCCATCCATCTATCGTTCCATCCATCCATCGTTCTAGCTATCGTTCCATCCATCCATCGCTCTTTCATTATTCCGTAATTTTTTTTCATTTTTTTTTCATTTTTTTTCATTTTTTTTCATTTTTTTTCATTTTTTTTCATTTTTTTTATTTTTATTTTTTGTCCCATCCAGCCATTGGGGCAGATAGTATTGTTGATCTAAATGCCCTTACATGCCCTTATGTACATGGGGACAGTAGAGAGAGAGAGAGAGAGAGAGACAAAAAGAGCAGCAACAAGAATTCCCATAACAACAACAGTGACAAACAGGACAGTTCAATGTTATTATTCCGTTATTTTATTTCATCTGCGTATTAAACCATTTGCATTTTGCGCCCATCTTGTCAAGTAACTAAAATTATTACTATAAAGGCTCCAGTTTAATATAAGCACACTGCAAAGGAATGAGCGTCGCCAGCCAATCACAGGGCACATATAGACAAACAACCATTCACACTCACATTCATACCTATGGACAATTTGGAGTGGCTAATTAACCTAGCATGTTTTTGGAATGTGGGAGGAAACCGGAATACCCGGAGAAAACCCACGCATGCACGGGGAGAACATGCAAACTTCACACAGAGGTGACCGAGGGTGGAATTGAACCCTGGTCTCCTAGCTGTGAGGTCTGCGGGCTAACCACTAGACCACCGTGTCATCCAAAAAAATTTTTCAGATTTTTACCCACCTTATCTCCCGTGTTTAATTTAGCAAAATAACGTGATAATTGCAATGAAAATTTGTTATTTGCTTAATGAGTGCTATGAAAAGTATTTTTATGTTTATTTTTTTCTCATGTTCATCCTATCTAGATTATTTTGGACAATGGTTTGACTTGACACATTGTGTGAAGAAATACATCAAATGGCCTCTTCTTTAATCAATCAGGTGGTTATGGACCTCCGTTATCAGCGGGCCGGGGGACCCCCACGCAGCCCCCTTCGCCTTTTAGTGCATTCCTGGTCACAACCCCAGCGGGCAGCTTTGCTGCACCTCAGGGCTACCCTCAGCAGGGCTTCAGCGCAGCACCGCAGTTTGGTGAGTGACGCCGACACACTCGTATGACGTTGAAACGGCATGCACGGTGGTCGTACATGGAAGATGAACGCATTGAATTGATGTACTTTTACAGTCATTTCTGCTATGCGACAAATACTGATACTATGTTTGTCCTTTGGAGACCTATCCTTCTATCGTTCCATCCATCCAGTTTTCCATCCGTCCATCCACCCTTTGTTCCATCCACCCATTGTTCCATCCACCCATTGTTCCATCCACCCATTGTTCCATCCACCCATTGTTCCATCCACCCATTGTTCCATCCACCCATTGTTCCATCCACCCATTGTTCCATCCATCCATCTTTCCATCCACCCATTGTTCCATCCATCCATCTTTCCATCCACCCATTGTTCCATCCACCCATCGTTCCATCCATCCATCTTTCCATCCATCCATCGTTCCATCCATCCATCTTTCCATCCATCCATTGTTCTATCCAACCATCCATCCATCCATTTTTCCATCCATCGTTCCATCCATCCATCCATTTCCCCATCCATCGTTCCATCCATCCATCCATTTTTCCATCCATCGTTCCATCCATCCATCCATTTTTCCATCCATCGTTCCATCCATCCATCGTTCTATCCATCCATCCATCCATCGTTCTATCCATCCATCCATCCATCGTTCTATCCATCCATCCATCCATCCATTGTTCTATCCATCCATCGTTCCATCCATCCATCTTTCCATCCATCTTTCCATCCATCCATCGTTCCATCCATCCATCTTTCCATCCATCCATTGTTCCATCCATCCATCTTTCCATTCATCCATTGTTCCATCCATCGTTCCATCCATCCATTTTTCCATCCATCGTTCCATCCATCCATTTTTCCATCCATCCATTTTTCCATCCATCGTTCTATCCAACCATCGTTCTATCCATCCATCCATCGTTCTATCCATCCATCCATCCATCCATCGTTCTATCCATCCATCCATCCATCCATCGTTCGTTCTATCCATCATTCTATCCATCCATCATTCTATCCATCCATCCATCCATCATTCTATCCATCCATCCATCCATCCATCATTCTATCCATCCATCCATCCATCCATCATTCTATCCATCCATCCATCTATCGTTCCATCCATCCATCCATCCATCCATCCATCATTCTATCCATCCATCCATCTATCGTTCCATCCATCCATCCATCCATCTATCTATCGTTCTATCTATCGTTCTATCTCATTCTATCGTTCTATCTCATTCTATCGTTCTATCTATCGTTCTATCTATCGTTCTATCTATCTGATGGAGAGAGAGATAGATGTTCTATCTATCGTTCCATCCATCCATCCATCGTTCTATCTATTGTTCCATCCATCGTTCTTTCTATCGTTCCATCATCCATCCATCGTTCTATCGTTCCATCCATCCACCCATCTATCCATCCATCCATCGTTCTAGCTATTGTTCCATCCATCCATCCATCGTTCTATCGTTCCATCCATCCATCCATCGTTCTATCGTTCCATCCATCCATCCATCCATCAATCCATCCATTGTTCCATCCATCCATCCATCCATCGTTCTATCATTCCATCCATCCATCCATCCACTCATCTATCCATCCATCCATCGTTCTATCTATCATTCCATCCATCCATCCATCTATCCATCCATTGTTCCATCCATCCATCCATCGTTCTATTGTTCCATCCATCCATCCATCCATCGTTCTATCGTTCCATCCATCCATCCATCGTTCTATCGTTCCATCCATCCATCCATCGTTCTATCGTTCCATCCATCCATCGTTCTAGCTATCGTTCCATCTATCTATCTATCATTAGTCTATTGTGGCCAGCGTCTGCCTTCAGCAGTGTAGTTGTGTTGATGGACGTGTGCCAATAAAGGTAATGTAATGTTTGATGTCCAGTTCATGTTTAGACAAAAGCCCTCGACCCTCATGAGGAAAAAGCGATAGAAAAAGAATGAAAGAGTAACAGGGATAATATCTTTCTTGTGTAACAGGTTACAGTTTTGCCACTCCTCAAGCCGACCAGTATGTTCCACAAGTTCCTCCTCCACCTACCACTCCAGGAACTGCAACATTGGGCTTTGCTGCCACCACGACACCAACTCAGGACTTGAGCAAAGCTTCCGCCGGACAGCCGGAATTTCCGTATAGCCAGTATGGTAAGAAAAGTATCGTGTTTGTACTTTTAGGGCGCGTTCACACTTGGTAAAATGGACTCTAGTAGCGTTTAATCTTCTAGTCTGGTTCCTTTGGTCTTAAGTCTTAACGCCTTATTTTGGTCCATTGACAAAAATACACGAGTGAACGCAAACCAGACTAGCAGGTATTTTATGGTTCAGGGTACCAGACTGCAAGTGTGAACACACCCTTGCTCAGGTCTGAGCTGAGACTAAAATAAAACCAGGGTCCATTTAGCTGCATATTCATACATGCTTCTTGCATACATGAAGCCTACACGCAACTGAGCCGTGAAGGGTTCTTCATTTTTTTGTCAGTTTTCTGCAGAAGTCCTGCGTATTGTTAAAAAAAAAAAAAATTGGTTTGTGGACGTTTCTTTAAATTAGATCATCCTGCCTTGCAATGCTTTGTTGTCTTTGCCTTTTTGTTCCTTCTTTGCTGAAGAAGTTCCAACCATTCCTCTTTACTCCCTAACACCTCCGTCTCCCTTGTTGAGAGCCTTGTTGGCTTTTTTTTTTTTTTTTTTTTTTTTTTGTGTTACCACTTCCACACGGATAGGGAGGATAACTATTAACAGTTATTTAACCTTTAACATGAACATGAATCAAACGTAATAATTTTTTCTGGGTACATGATACCATACAGCATCCATATCAAACTTGCGCGGGCCGCACTAACATTAAACTTTCATATCAAGGCAGGGGCCTCAAACTAGTGTTCTGCGGGCCACAGTTGGCCCGCGGGCCGCATGTTTGAGACCCCTGCTGTATGGTATTGTGTATGAGTCTTTTCTGATCCGGCTATGTTACTCAGCCATCATGTTTTTTTTTGTTCCTGCTTTGCCTCCATTCAGCCTTTTGCAATCAATGTTAACAGCCTGTTTTATTTTAGGTAAAAATGAGTCGCTAATTAACCTAGCATGTTTTTGGAATGTGGGGGGAAACCGGAGTACCCGGAGAAAACCCACGCATGCACGGGGAGAACATGCAAACTCCACACAGAGATGGCCAAGGTTGGGGAAAGACAAAAGAAGCCAAAAAGTTACCACTTCCACACAAAATAAGAGAACTCATTCATTCATTCATTCATTTTCTACCGCTTATCCTCACGAGGGTCGCAGGGGGTGCTGGAGCCTATCCCAGCTATCTTCGGGCGAGAGGCGGGGTACACCCTGGACTGGTGGCCAGCCAATCACAGGGCACATATAGACAAACAACCATTCACACTCACATTCATACCTATGGACAATTTGGAGTCGCTAATTAACCTAGCATGTTTTTGGAATGTGGGGGGAAACCGGAGTACCCGGAGAAAACCCACGGCCAGGGTGGAATTGAACTCGGGTCTCTTAGCTGTGCAGTATATTTTTCATCAAAATAGTAGTCATGTCAAAATGTCGTGTTGCTGCTGGATGTTCACAGTATCCGAGTGATACTGTCATGGGGGTGCTGGAGCCTATCCCAGCTATCTTCGGGCGAGAGGCGGGGTACACCCTGGACTGGAGGGCACATATAGACAAACAACCATTCACACTCACATTCATACCTATGGAGAATTTGGAGTCGCTAATTAACCTAGCATGTTTTTGGAATGTGGGAGGAAACCGGAGTACCCGGAGAAAACCCATGCATGCACGGGGAGAACATGCAAACTCCACGCAGAGATGGCCGAGCTGCGAGGTCTGCACGCTAACCACTCGACCACCGTGCCGACAAAACATTACCAGGCTGGCGTTAGAGTACAGTACCGACTGATACGATATAATTTCATGTAACCGCGTGATGAGAGAACCAGATAAAATGAGTCAACTTGGTACGGTGGGTGGGTGGGTGGTGCGTGGTGGGCGGACGGGGTACAAATTAGCCAGCCAGCCAGCAGTATCTGGGTTCAGTCAACCTGGTCTCCTCGTCTCCCTGATAGGCTTGGGTACCTACCCTCAGGACCCCTCTGCCTACGGACCAACGCGTCCTTCTCACAGTTATGCTCAGGATGAACAGGGTGGAGATAGCGCAGGTAGGTGCCAGCATCCAATTCCCCCCGACCCCCCCAAAAAGGTAGCATTTGTTCAGTGCAGTTTGCTCTGTCAAATACTGTATCTTGTGCGTACATTTTTGCATGTACATACAATACAAATTGCTGCGTGTGTAGTAAAACACGGCCATAGTTATTTTCAAAGTATATCAAATTTTTTTGTCTTCCGCTGTGGCTGTCACTTTACTATACCCAGATGAACTTTGACCTCCATTTTTTTTTTTTTGTTCTTGTCTGCATTGCTTTGTCGCTTATACAAGGATGATCTAATTAACAGAAATATATTCATGGCTCAGTTGTGCGCATATCATTAACCTACCCATTCTTTTCCCTGCACTCATTAAGAGGACACAATGCATTTATGGTCCAATTTTGAATATTATAATGTCTCATATTTATATATGTTGCATTTACGTTCATTTAGTGTAGAATAGGTTTATGTACGCTGGCGTTGGTGATAGAAATCAGTGTGGTTTGTCATTAAGGGTCTCCTCGTCATGTTCAGCAGGGGTCTCAAACACGCGGCCCGCGGGCCAAATGTGGCCCGCAGGACACTACTTTGATATGGATGCTGTATGGTATCATGTACCCAGAAAAAATTATTACGTTTGATTAATGTTCATGTTAAAGGTTAAATAACTGTTAATAGTTATCCTCCCTATCCGTGTGGAAGTGGTAAGTTTTTAGCTATTTAAGTTGAAAGGAAATAACTTGGAGGCTACCGTTTAGGTCGCTAGCTCTCTAGTTTGCGAGTTAGCATGCGTTTCAAGACCCTGCAGTTGCGCAATATGTTGTAAAAAAAAAAAAAAAGTATAAATGTGACTATAGTCGTGTTTTGTCATTAAGGGTCTCCTCGTCATTTTCAGCAGGGGTCTCAAACATGTGGCCGGCGGGCCAATGTGGCCCGCAGGACACTAGTTTGAGGCCCCCCGCCTTGATATGAAAGTTTAATGTTAGTGCGGCCCGCGCAAGTTTTTATATGGATGCTGTATGGTATCATGTACCCAGAAAAAATTATTACGTTTGATTAATGTTCATGTAAAAGGTTAAATAACTGTAAATAGTTATCCTCCCTATCCGTGTGGAAGTGGTAAGTTTTTGGCTATTTAAGTTGAAAGGAAATAACTTGAAGGCTACCGTTTAGGTCGCTAGCTCTCTAGTTTGCGAGTTAGCATGTGTCTCGAGACCCTGCAGTTGCGCAATATGTTGTAAATAAAAAGAGTATAAATGTGACTATAGTCGTGTTTTGTCATGTCTACAGGGCTCTAATAATGCTTTGTTCATTTTAATCTGAAAAAAATCATTTGTCTACACACCAACTATATGTGGTTTCTTAAGTTTTTATTATTTGCTGTTTTATTATTATTGTTATTTTATTTATTACTGATTGATTTTCCTTATTCTTGATTTGTTTATTTATTTTTCATCTTACTTTTTATTTTTCTACACAAAATAAGATATTTGAGAACAGTGGAATGTTTTATCAGAGCTTTTATTCTAGAAAATTGGAACCAAAGCAAAGTTTTTTAATTTTTTTTGTTTTTAATAAATGCGTTTTTTTGGAAAACCTGATGCGGCCCAGTCTCACCCAGACCCTAGCTCCAGTGGCCCCCAAGTAAATTGAGTTTGAGACCCCTGATTTACAGAGTAACAGTGCCACCAAGTGTCCAAGTAGAAAACTGTCACACTGCTTATCCAGGATGGTTTTTATAAATGGATGGATGATTTTTAGTCGGAAGCTCATTTTTGTCTCTTGCTCCATTTTCTCATCATGCATTCCAGGGTACGGCCAGGACTTGACGGCTTTTAGCCACACTTTTGCAGACCCCAACCAGTCGACGGCGTACGGGGCACCGACAGCACAGCCCGCCACCGCTCCCCAGCCCGCCGCCACCGCGTTTGGCAGAGGACAGAACCACAACGTGCAAGGATTCCACCCATATCGACGTTGACCCTCACTCGTGGTGACGGGTGCTGTGTAAAGTTCAAACAAAAAAAAAACTATCTGGGCAAAAAAAAAAAAAAAAAAAAAGTCAGGGAAATGTGTGATAGATTGTTTTATGGGAATTTTTGAATGCACATTTTTTGTGGTACGGAAACCACAATGAAAGTAGATTATGTCGAAAAAGTTGTAAACATATTTTTGTTTGTCTAATTTATGGAAAATATAACAGATTTTATCTCCAATCCCCACCAACCATATTTTATAGTAGAACTCAACTTCTTTGCAATAATTTTGATTGTCTTGTCAAACACTAGCACACACAAACTATATTGAAAAAGACTCTCGTATAAATATGTATGTTTATGGTCGACTAAAATGAAAACAGGGTTTTCAATTTCCTCAGCTTTAAATTCTAGGGAAATTGTTTTTATTTGGTGAATATTGTTTACTTTCTGAGCCTTTCAAGTTTGTTTGAAATTGAGATTATAGATATATATAGATATATATATATATATTATACACAAACTGTGCAATTTTTTAAAAAGGAATTTTGTACTATAAATGTACACTTTGCTTGTTTTTTTAATTTAAAGTTGTAGACTTCCCTCAGGTGGCTGTTTTGGGTGCATTTTGCACTATGCAAAAAGGACAAATTATTTAAAAAAAAATAAATGTTTTAAGGATATGATCTGTCCAATGAATTTGACTGAATTGCTGCTTTTTTTTTTTTAACTCAAATCTTTATTTAAAAAAAATATATATAACTAAACCAGGGGTGTCCAAAGTGCTGCCTGTAGTATTTTTTTTAATTTTTATTTTATTTTATTGGCTCACGGCACATTACACAATACAGCAAAAAGGCAAGGCTTACATGTTGAATATTTTCAATATTTTTAAAATATTTTTGGACACCCTTGATTTAAACCTTTTGAAATAGGCGGTGCAAATGTTGATATTGATCAGGTACCAAGTAAATATAGGTTTGGTATCCACGATACTGATACTTTTTACAGTTTTTTCAAAACCATTGAATAATTCATGACTTAAAATGTATTGATCATGATTATAATCAGGACAAAACACGTGACCAAGGATTACAGGAAATGAAAATATTGAACATTTTAAGACAAAATAATCACATACAAACGAGCAGAAACAAAAACTACTACTCTCGAGCTCTAAATATCGATCACATCAACCCAGTATCGATGTATTACAGTTAGGCTATTATCGACAACATCGATATTCGACTCAATCTGTCTGCTTCCACTGTGAACTTCCTGTTTACTTTTGTTTATAAGATGTTTTAATGAATTCTCCACACCACAGAAGTGGACATCATCCCGTAATCGAGTAAGTACAGTGTTGTTTAATCGGAAACAAGCAGAATTAGTTTCACTTTTAAAAAAAATCTTTGAAGTCGTGTTTTGCTAGGTTAGCATGTTAGCATATGTTGTCGGCTAAAGCGACGTTACCACCATACCGCAAGTTTATATAAAGTATGAACACTTTAAAATGAAACAACGTTTTTAAACCCATTTACAACCGTTTGGCGTATTTTGCTACGTAGGCGGCGTCAAGTTATTGAAACTGAAACAAGGAAGTTTTTTGGCTGGGTAGAAACTATCTAAGAAATAATCAGAAACAGCAGCAAATAACATACTGAACATACCGTCGAAGCCCACACCTTTTTTAAATTCGTTATTTGGCACATAGACGTTTGAAAACAATATAAATATCTACAAAATACGGTCTTTGCTGCGTCACAGTGATTATAAACTACATGTCCCATGATGCATCTCTGTGCTTGTTTCCCCCCAAAAAGATGGCATCTCGCCGCTGGTCAGTAGAGGTCGCTAATGTTGCTAATTTTGGTATTCAACACTTTCATTTTTTGATCGTAATTTGAATCAGAGTAAAACGAAAGCACAAATAATTCTTAACAAATATCTATGTGAACATTTTAACAATATATTACTACAACAGTATACACAACTCCGCAACCCTCCCTCTCAGTCCAGGTTTAAGCCCTAAATATGTCTCACACACTTACTAAACACATTTAAACTATACAATGTATAGGCACTCGTTGCTAATGAATGGGAGTCATGTAGTACAGTCACAGCACAACAGTGGTGTGTTCAAGGACCGCTGAATAAGTGGTAAACACAACGCTTGATAAAAAAAAATATCAGTTTCACACATTATTCGGTTTTCATTTCATCTGTATTATCTTGTATTCTTAAATTATTACTGATTTATGGTGAATGAGATTCATTTGCTGCAGAAAAAAATCTATATTTTTAAGGAAAACAAATAAAATATATATATTTGTGGGAGGGCGGTCGAGTGGTGAGCGCGCAGACCTCACAGCTAGGAGGACCAGGGTTCGATTCCACCCTCGTTTGCATGTTCTCCCCGTGCATGCGTGGGTTTTCTCCGGGTACTCCGGTTTCCTCCCACATTCCAAAAACATGCTAGGTTAATTAGCGACTCCAAATTGTCCATAGGTATGAATGTGAGTGTGAATGGTTGTTTGTCTATATGTGATTTGGCTGTGATTGGCTGGCCACCAGTCCAGAGTGTACCCCGCCTCTCGCCCGAAGACAGCTGGGATAGGCTCCAACGCCCCCCACGACAATATCACTCGGATATTGTGAACATCCAGCAGCAACACAACATTTTGGCATGACTACTATTTTGATGAAAAATACACTGAACCAGGGCTGCACAGTGGACGAGTGGTTAGCACACAGGCTTCACAGCTAGGAGACCAGGGTTCGATTCCACCCTCGGAATCATCTCTGTGTGGAGTTTGCATGTTCTCCCCGTGCATGCGTGGGTTTTCTCCGGGTACTCCGGTTTTCCTCCCACATTCCAAAAACATGCTAGGTTAATTAGCGACTCCAAATTGTCCATAAGTATGAATATGAGTGTGAATGGTTGTTTGTCTATATGTGATTTGGCTGTGATTGGCTGGCCACCAGTCCAGAGTGTACCCCGCCTCTCGCCCGAAGACAGCTGGGATAGGCTCCAGCACCCCCACAACAGTATCACTCGGATACTGTGAACATCCAGCAGCAACACAACATTTTGGCATGACTACTATTTTGATGAAAAATATACTGAAAAATATACCCCACCTCTCGCCCGAAGACAGCTGGGATAGGCTCCAGCACCTTCCGTGACCCTTGTGAGGAAAAAAGCGGTAGAAAATGAATGAATATTTGGGTCGGGAATGTTAAGGGAACACGTGAGCACAATGAGATTCCAATGGAGATTGTGAGGCAGACATGCTAATCACTACTCCACCGTGCTGCCTCACTTTATTGTGTACACTTTAATTCATATCTTTGGAGCATTATTCAAATCCTTAATTTTATAGGTATAAATTTGAAGTCATTGCCATTTTTTTAGGACTTTTGGCGATATCACACATTAATTGCTTGTTCTGGGAATGACGTCGAGTGGAACTTGTAGATCCAGGCAACAAAACAGCTTGCAGTATACAAGCCTTAGTAAAAATGTGGCATGGACATGTGACATTTTCCAGCGTACTGACACAGACGTCCAAGTGTCGGCGTCATGCAGCAATCACACGCAGTGAGACTCTCGGGGCAGAATCAACCTGCGGGACTTTTGGCAGTGTTTGGATGAAGAGCCGCAGCTCCAGGATGAAGCAGCATACGGATATCTTTTCCGAACGGGCCCATCATCCCAGTAACGGCAACAGTTTACGTGTCGATAGCATGTGAGCTTAGATTAGGGTGTTATTCTTTCCAATTGATGTTTATTTTTTTTTCAGTTAGTCGAGGTTCTTGTCATGATGATTATTTTTGATGATTTGACGACAGTCTTCTTGTCATTGATGAACTTTCTGTTCTGTTCTTCAGGGAGCCGAGACTGGTTCAAGGCTATCCAATGGTTTATGCACCTGGTCAAGAGGCTGAAAACTGAAGACAAGAAAGAATACAACCAGGACAGGTTTGGGATCATTTTTAATACCAAAAGTCACATTTATGGTAATGGTTAAATTTCATTTGAACATGCATCAGATTACAATTGAATGCATCATATAATCAGTTCCCAGTTCCACATGTCCAAAAGGAGTAGGAAGAAGCAAAGCTTATTAAATCCTACCCCTCCATCTGGTACTTTTACAATCACTAACTGTTACATTTGTTCACTTCCTGCTTTCCTAATCTAGTTTAAGTTTATTTATTTTATTTTTTTATTCTAAAAAAATATTTTTTTAATTGTAACATTAAAAAAAATTTAATTTTAAAATTAGAAAAATGTACATTTTTAAAAATATAAATTAAAAAAAAATGTAAATTTAAAATTTTAAAAATTTCAACATTTAATTTTTTTGAAATTTTTTTAAATTTTTAAATTTTTAAATTTTTAAATTTTTAAAATTTTAAATTTTTAAATTTTTAAATTTTTAAATTTTTAAATTTTTAAATTTTTAAATTTTTAAATTTTTAAATTTTTAAATTAAATTTTTTTTTTGTCACGTACCGAAGTAGGAGGTGATATGAGCATCCAGGAAGTTGAAGTATTTGTGATTTTAGAAATAAGGAGTTAGTATGTTCTCTGTAGGCGGCATTATGAATTATCCTTACTGACCTTTTTTTGCAGTACATTTAGCGAGTGAAGATTACTTTTATAGTTATTATCCCATATTTCCACACAATAAGTAAGATATGGTAGAACCAGAGAGCAATAAAGAGTGTGGAGTGATTTCTGATTGAGAACAAATTTCGCTATGTTGTATATTTGTAATATGAAGTTTTGGTTTTATGTTTAAAAATACTTTTTGAGTATTTGAGTAAAAAAAAAAAAAGAAATGAATATAAGTATTAAGAAATCAACAGTTTTAGCCAGAGTTATATACAAATACAGTATGTAGATAATATGAAACGAGATGAAGTATATGACCGGTCTATACACAAGAGATCTTGCTAGTGAGTTAATATGAGGCATTATAGAAATACTTCATATAGAACTTAATATATTGCATTTAGAGCCTTAGTATTGCACAGTGATTGCACAAATTGATGATGATGATAAACACATGTTATAGAAAGAAAAGCAATTTGGTCCAAATCATTAAAAAAAATAAAAAATATTTTTGAGTGCTATTGTTTGTGTCTGCAGCATCAGAGAGGCGCTGGCAGGCATGCCCGTATTGGATGAGCTCTCGGAGAGCACAGAAGTGGTGGAGATGGACGATGTGAATTCGACCGCCTTCCAGGTGCAAAAGCACACGTGGGCGGATCTGCGAAAAATCATTCACGGGAGCCGCAAGAACATGAGCTCGCTCGTCAGCAAGGCGCCGCACGAGTTCTGCTTCGTACAGAAGAAGGACGAGGCCAGCCCACATTCCCATCGCATCTACTTCCTTGGTAATCTTGGTTGCATGGAAAGCTCTCAATGATTGGCGATGGCGTGCCTGGTTGCACTAAGGCAGTGTTTTTCAACCTTTTTTTTTTAGCCACAAGATTTGGAAAAATCTTGTGGCACACCACTAACCAAAAATGTTACAAAATATCACCAGACCTCACACATCAATAAGTCTAATAGGAGGAACAAGGTAGGTGTTGCCACACGGACCAATATTACATTGCTATGCTAGTCTTTACACCACAGACACTCCACAGTAGCCATGTTTTTTTTTACGAGTTTTTCTCTACATGCGCCGTGAAAATCAACCAGAATAGTCAATAGGGCATGCCCAGTAAAACGTAAACACCAACATCACGTGATACCGACTTCTTTGAGTTTTTCTTTCGCTTGTCGGAATAACTCCGTATTGCCAGTTTTACGTCTGTCCGGTCTTGGAATTTAGTTTGAATCAAAAACAAACTTTGCTTAGCAGTCCAGTGCCGATTTTTTAAAAGAATATTAAAGACACAACTTTTTAATATCAGGCTTTTAACTAATATTTTTAACTTTTTTTTTTTTTTAATCTTTTTAGTCCTATTTTATGCTCTTGGTCTTTAGCTTTTAACAACTAAATGTCGTTGCCTGGCTCCCGTGTAATAATAAAAAATAAATAATAATGTGGGGAATAAATAGATGACATCAAATATGAACAATGTACAGCGTAAACAGCAATTTGTACAAATAATTTAAATAATTTAGAATAAATTATTTCAATTATTTAATAAATAATTTAAAAATAATGTAAAAATAATTAAAAAATAATTAAATTAATAAATACATAATTAATAAATAATTTAATAAATTAAATAATTTAGAATAAATTATTGAAATTATTTAATAAATAATTACAAAATAATTAAATTAGTAAATACATAATTAATAAATAATTTAATAAATTAAATAATTTAGAGTAAATTATATAAATTATTTGTACAAATACATAAATATGAATATTTATTGATATTTTTAATATTGATATTTTTAAAAAAATATTAAAGACACACCTTTTTAATAGGCTTTTAACTAATATTTTAAACTTAAAAAAAAAAATCTTTTTAGTCCTGAACAATGTACAGCGTAAACAGTAATTTGTACAAATAATTTAAATAATTTAGAATAAATTATTTAAATTATTTAAAAATAATGTAAAATAATTAAAAAATAATTAAATTAATAAATACATAATTAATAAATAATTTAATAAATTAAATAATTTAGAATAAATTATTGAAATTATTTAATAAATAATTTAATAAATTAAATAATTTAGAGTAAATTATTTACATTATTTGTACAAATACATAAATATGAATATTTATTGATATTTTTAATATTGATATTTTTAAAAAAATATTAAAGACACCTTTTTAATAGGCTTTTAACTAATATTTTAAACTTTTTTTAAAAAATCTTTTTAGTCCTATTTTATGCTCTTAGTCTTTAGCTTTTAACAACTAAATGTCGTTGCCCGGCTCCCGTGTAATAATAAAAAATAAATAATAATGTGGGGAATAAATAGATGACATCAAATATGAACAATGTACATCGTAAACAGTAATTTGTACAAATAATTTAAATAATTTAGAATAAATTATTTAAATTATTTAATAAATAATTTAAAAATAATGTAAAAATAATAAAAATTAATTAAATTAATAAATACATAATTAATAAATAATTTAATAAATTAAATAATTTAGAATAAATTATTGAAATTATTTAATAAATAATTAAAAAAATAATTAAATTAGGAAATACATAATTAATAAATAATTTAATAAATTCAATAATTTAGAGTAAATTATTTAAATTATTTGTACAATACATAAATATGAATATTTATTGATATTTTTAATATTGATATTTTTTAAAAAATATTAAAGACACACCTTTTTAATAGGCTTTTAACTAATATTTTAAACTTTTTTTAAAAAATCTTTTTAGTCCTATTTTATGCTCTTAGTCTTTAGCTTTTAACAACTAAATGTCGTTGCCTGGCTCCCGTGTAATAATAAATAATAAATAATAATGTGGGGAATAAATAGATGACATCAAATATGAACAATGTACAGCGTAAACATTAATTTGTGCAATTAATTTAAATAATTTAGAATCAATTATTCAAATAATTTAATAAATAATGTAATAAATAATTAAATTAATAAATACATAATTAATAATTTAATACATTAATTAAATTAGAATAAATTATTTAAATTATTTGTACAAATACATAAATATGAATATTTATTGATATTTTTTTTGGGGGGGGAACCTGATCTTGCCCAGACCCTAGCTCCAGTGGCCCCTAAGTAAATTGAGTTTGAGACCCCTGGTTTAGATTCTGTTCCAAAGATGGCGCTAATGCACACGAAAGCCGCTTGCCAACCGCCAATAAACAACAGAAGAAGAAAAACACCACAAAGAAGAACGCACCCTGACAAATTTCCGTTTGAGCGGGTACAAGATACCTCAATCGGATTGGTTAAAGGAATATTCCACTCCTGTTCGATTCTTTCCGTTTGAGCAAATAAACCAAAGTGAATTGGAATATTTGGGTCCATGTATACTATTGACATAATGGCTATTGACATAATATTTGCTTTTTTTCTGCTGATTCAGCGACTTACTTATCTCTTACTGTAGGCATGCCATACCCTAGGAGGGAAAACTCATTACTCTACGCCGACATTCCCAGGAAGATACGCAAAGAGGCCCTTCTTATTCTGTCATGGAAGCATATTCTGGATCACTTTAAGGTACGCATGCTTTATTCTAGTAGCTACTGCCATCAAAGTGTTATATTATTACCATCACAATGAAGACACCTGTGCCCTGTGATTGGCTGGCCACCAGTCCAGGGTGTACCCCGCCTCTCTCGGCCGAAGACAGCTGTGATAGGCTCCAGCACCCCCCACAACCCTTGTGAGGAAAAGCGGTAGAAAATGAATAAATTTGTCAGAACTTGTCTCTCCTCTAAACCCTGATCCCAGACCAGCCCTCGCAACAAGACCATCTCTCGGGAGGAGGAGCTTCTGCGGGAGAGGAAGCGCTTGGGGGTGTCCGGCATCACATCCTATGACTACCACCCATCCAGGGGCCTCTTTCTGTTCCAGGCCAACAACAGTCTCTACTGGTGCTTTGATGGTTTGAAAAATGAAGCCAACGTGAGTTCCCAAATATGAAAGTCATATTTTCTAGACGCTTTCTCATAGATTACCTTTACCGTAATCAAACAAGGTTACACATGTTGAAAGATTTCACTTTTGTGTCTACTCAGAAGATTCCCATGGATCCTTTTGAGATAATGACCCAGTGTTCAGGCACCCGCATGGATGCCAAAATCTGCCCCACCGATGATGACGTCATCAGCTTTATCCACAATTATGACATTTGGGTGACCAATATCAAGACGAATGAAGAAAAAAGGCTCACCTTTTGTCATAAAGGTCAGAAATCAGTCTTACAGTATTGCACTTTGTCGATAGACATAGACATAGCTTTTAACTAATATTTTAAACTTTTTTTTTAAAATCATTTTTGTCCTATTTTATGCTCTTAGTCTTTAGCTTTTAACAACGAAATGTCGTTGCCTGGCTCCCGTGTAATAATAAATAATAAATAATAATGTGGGGAATAAATAGATGACATAAAATATGAACAATGTACAGCGTAAACATTAAGTTGTACAAATGATTTAAATAATTTAGAATCAATTATTTATTTTTTATAAATAATTAAATAAAAAATTTGACAAATAAATAATATAATGAATTAAATAATTTAGAATAAATTGTTTAAATTATTTGTACAAATACATAAATATTTTTATTTATATATATTTTTAATATTGATATTTTTAAAAGAAGATTAAAGACACACCTTTTTAATATCAGGCTTTTAACTAATATTTTAAACGTTTTTATTTAAAAAAAAATCTTTTTAGTGCTATTTTATAATTTAGAATAAATTGTTTGTACAATACATAAATATTAATATTTATTGATATTTTTAATATTGATATTTTTAAAAGAGGATTAAAGTTTTAAATCTTTTAAAGATTAAAAGAAGATATTTAACTAATATTTCTAACTTATTTTATTTTATTTTATTTATTTTATTTCTTTTTAGTCCTATTTTATGCTCTTAGTCTTTAGCTTTTAACAACGAAATGTCGTTGCCTGGCTCCCGTGTAATAATAAAAAATAAATAATAATGTGGGGAATAAATAGATGACATAAAATATGAACAATGTACAGCGTAAACAGTAATTTGTACAAATAATTTAAATAATTTAGAATGAATAATTTAAATAATGTAAAAAATAATGTAAAAATAAATCAAAGAAATCATAAATAAATCATAAATAAATAAATAAATAAGAAATAATTTAATTAATTAAATATTTAGAATAAATTATTTAAATTATTTGTGCAAATACATAAATATTAATATTTATTGATATTTTTAATATTGATATTTTTAAAAGATGATTAAAGACACACCTTTTTAATATCAGGCTTTGAACTAATATTTTAAAAAATCTTCTTAGTCCTATTTTATGCTCTTAGTCTTTAGCTTTTAACTCCATTGTTTCCTCAGGGGGGGGTCCTCCACACTGGGGGCTGTGTCGGGTCTGCTGAGGGGGTGCCATCCCCCTGGGGATGGGGGTTCCTCCTTTTTGATGTGGGGTTCCACATCAAAATTCCCGTCGGAATCAGGGGGCCCGGGTGCTGGTCCCCCGATGGCACGGCCTGCGGCTCCTCGGCTCCTCCCAGTGTGGACGGCCATGCCATGTCTCCCTAGTGTTGTGTTTGTGTCTAGTTTGGAGGGTGGGAGGGAGGGGCTTTCTTTTTAATTGTGGTAATTGTTTTTAATTCTGTAAAGCACTTTGTGTTGCATGTCCTTGCAGGAAAAGTGTTCTACAAATAAAGTTGATTTGATTTGATTCTGCAACTGTGTTGGAAATCACCTTTTAGGCATTGACAAACCAAACGAGGATGCCAAAACAGCCGGTGTTGCCTCTTTTGTCACTCAAGAAGAATTTAACCGTTTCACGGCATACTGGTGGCGTCCAGTTGCACAGCATGGTGAGTCATTTGCAAAGGTTTGATGTCTTTGTTGATGCGTTGCAATTCAAAGTTATTGTTTGTTTATATTTCCGTCTCAGAGTCAGATGGCGGAAAAGCAATGCAGATTCTCTATGAGGAAGTTGATGAGTCTGAGGTTGATGTCATCCACGTCCCTTCTCCAGCTCTGGAGGAGTGCAACACCGACGTATACCGATATCCACGTGCAGGTACTGGGTAAAAGCCAGGGGTCTCAAACTCAATTTACCTGGGGGCCACTGGAGCTAGGGTCTGGGCAAGGCTGGGCCGCATCAGGTTTTCCAAAAAAAAACAAAAACAGAAAAATATACAAACTTTTTCAGTGCTTTGGTTTCGATTTTCTACAATAAAAGCTCTGATAAAACATTCCACTGTTCTCAAATATTTTACTTTTTATTTTTCTACGCAAAATAAGATGAAAAATAAATAAAAAATCAAGAATAAAGAAAATTAATCAGTAGTAAATAAATATAATAATAATAATAAAAACTTGCAAAACCACATATAGTTGGTGGGTAGACAAATGATTTTTTTCAGATTAAAATGAACAAAGCATTATTAGAGCCCTGTAGACATGACAAAACATGACTATAGTCACATTTATACTCTTTTTATTTACAACATATTGCGCAACTGCAGGGTCTTGAGACACATGCTAACTCGCAAACTAGAGAGCTAGCGACCTAAACGGTAGCCTTCAAGTTATTTCCTTTCAACTTAAATAGCCAAAAATGTACCACTTCCACACGGATAGGGAGGATAACTATTAACAGTTATTTAACCTTTAACATGAACATGAATCAAACGTAATAATTTTTTCTGGGTACATGATACCATACCGCATCCATATCAAACTTGCGCGGGGCCGCACTAACATTAAACTTTCATATCAAGGCGGGGGCCTCAAACTAGTGTCCTGCGGGCCACATTTGGCCCGCGGGCCGAATGTTTGAGACCCCTGATTTATACATATTATGCTAAGTATTTTCTGAGAGATAATTTTTTATCTTTTTTTAATCTTTTTTTTATAGACATGACAAAACACGACTATAGTCACATTTATACTCTTTTTATTTACAACATATTGCGCAACTGCAGGGTCTTGAGACACATGCTAACTCGCAAACTAGAGAGCTAGCGACCTAAACGGTAGCCTTCAAGTTATTTCCTTTAAACTTAAATAGCCAAACACGTACCACTTCCACACGGATAGGGAGGATAACTATTAACAGTTATTTAACCTTTAACATGAACATTAATCAAGCATAATTCATATCAAACTTGCGCCGGCCGCACTAACATTAAACTTTCATATCAAGGCTGGGGCCTCAAACTAGTGTCTTGCAGGCCACATTTGGCATGTGAGTGTGAATGGTTGTTTGTCTATATGTGCCCTGTGATTGGCTGGCCACCAGTCCAGGGTGTACCCCGCCTCTCTCGGCCAAAGACAGCTGGGATAGGCTCCAGCACCAATGTGACCCTCATGAGGATAAGCGGTAGAAAATGAATGAATATTTTTTACAATATATAAACTTTTTTTTTTCACTATTCTTGTAAATTTTCTTTTTGTAATATTATGACTTTATTACCAGAATATTTTGACTTTATTCCCGTAATATTAAAACTTTTTCCCAACCTAATTTTCCAGCAATAAAAACTTTTATTTTGTTTTGTTTCTCATAATATAATGACTTTTAAAAGAATTATATATTTTTTAGGATGCTCCTAAAATTTTCCTCATAACATATTAGGTTTATGAAGTTTATTCTCATAAAATTACAGCTACAATTACAATTACAATTTATGTTTTAATACAGTAATTGAGAGTTCATCAAGACAACTAAGTCTTAGTCCAGGGGTGTCCAAACTTTTCACTAAGGGCCTCATACTGAAAAATGAAAGGATGTGGCGGCCATTTTTGTATTTATCATTTGCAAAAAAGGCTGAAAAAATATGCAGTTATAGATTTTTTTAAGAAAAAACAGCCTGCATATCAGCTTTTAGCATCAACATTTCAACTTTTTCTTAAGCGTTATTTTTTTTTCACAGTTTTAGCTGTTTTCTTTTTTTAATAATTGTACTTTGGACACCCTTCTTTTAGTAAATTGTTTGTATGAAACTGTCATTCACCAATTTTCCCACATTGAGGCACCACTACTCTTTGTTACAGTATGACTGTTTACTTCCAGGCAGCAAGAATCCGGCAATTACTCTGAAATTACTTCAAATCAAGACTGACAGTCTCGGCAAAGTAAGTCCTCACTCGTTCCAAAAAACTGAAAGAGTTTTATTTTGATCCATGTTTTGTTTCCTACTAGATTATCAGCACGCAGGAAAAAGAGCTTCCTGTGCCCTTCGCCACTTTGTTCCCCGGTGCTGAATACATCACTAGAGCTGGGTGGACTAAAGATGGACGATAGTGAGTTTGAACGACAACTACAGGCTAATCATACATAAATATAGAGGTAATAATTATCATTATTGTTGTTATTAATTATTATTCATTATTACTTTGCAAAAAAATAGTAATAACGGACAGCAAGAGACCAGGGTTCAATTCCCACCCTGCATGTTCTCCCCATGCATGCATGGATTTTCTCCGGGTACTCCGGTTTCCTCCCACATTCCAAAAACATGCTAGGTTAATTAGCGACTCCAAATTGTCCATAGGTATGAATGTGAGTGTGAATGGTTGTTTGTCTATATGTGCCCTGTGATTGGCTGGCCACCAGTCCAGGGTGTACCCCGCCTTTCGCCCGAAGACAGCTGGGATAGGCTCCAGCACCCCTGCGACCCTTGTGAGGATAAGCGGTAGAAAATGGATGAATGAATGAATGAGTTCTCCTCCTATTTTGTGTGGAAGTGGTAACTTTTTGGCTTCTTATTTTGTCTTTCCCCACGCTCGGCCATCTCTGTGTGGAGTTTGCATGTTCTCCCCGTGCATGCGTGGGTTTTCTCCGGGTACTCCGGTTTCCTCCCACATTCCAAAAACATGCTAGGTTAATTAGCGACTCCAAATTGTCCATAGGTATGAATGTGAGTGTGAATGGTTGTTTGTCTATATGTGTGATTGGCTGGCCACCAGTCCCGGGTGTACCCCGCCTTTCGCCCGAAGATAGCTGGGATAGGCTCCAGCACCCCCACAACAGTATCACTCGGATACTGTGAACATCCAGCAGCAACACAACATTTTGGCATGACTACTATTTTGATGAAAAATATACTGAACCAGGGCTGCACAGAGGCCGGGTGGTTAGCACGTACCCCGCCTTTTGCCTGAAGTCAGCTGGGATAGGCTCCAGCATAGCCCCACAATCCTAGTGAGGATAAGCGGCATAGAAACTTACAAGAAGAAAGTTTAAATAGTTAACGGAACTGGAAAATCAGCTGTAATTTTGCAAGAATAAAGTCAAAATATTGAGAAAAAAATTGAAATTTGACGAGATATGAATATTATGAAAAAAGTAATGTCATTTTATAAGCAATGACTGGAAATATTAAAGAATATTCTTCAAAGTTGTAAAATTATGAAATAGATTTGTAATTTTTTGGAAATTAGGTTGGGGAAAAAGTTCTAATATTATGTGAATAAAATCATAATATTACTAAAAGAAAATTTTGAAGAAAGTTGAAATATTTGGAAAAAAAAAAACATTTTTAAAAATGTAGGAAGAACTCAATAAAAGCTACCCCGCCTCTCGCCCGAAGACAGCTGGGATAGGCTCCAGCACCCCCGCGACCCTTGTGAGGAAAAAGCGGTAGAAAATGAATGAATGAATGAGTACCGAAGTACACAAGATCATGTGATGACACCTTGTCTCCTCTGTCAGTGCATGGGCAGCCATGATGGACCGACGCCAGCAGCATCTCCAGTTGGTCCTCTTGCCTCCTTCGCTTTTCATCCCTGTGGACCAGGACCAGACCACTGGGCCGGAGCGTCTGCGGCGCCTTGAGGCTCTGGGAGACACCGTTCACCCACTCGTCATTTACCAACAGACTAGTGACATCTGGATCAATGTTTGTAAATGGGATGCATGGTCTTCCATCAACGCCGTGTACTTCGGTAATATGGAAAGGAAGTCATGTGACATTTGTTTTGTTTTAGGTCCATGATATCTTCCATCCGTTCATCCAAAGCAGCGACGAAGAGTTTACATTCATCACTGTAAACGAGTCCAAAACGGGGTTTTGCCACCTCTACAAGGTCACCGCTTTGTTAGAACGTGGCAGTTACAACTGGAACAGAAGATACACACACTCTGCAGGTATACTATTATTATTATTATTATTATTATTATTATTATTACTATACAGCAGGGGTCTCAAACTCAATTTACCTGGGGGCCACTGGAGCTAGGGTCTGGGCAAGGCTGGGCCGCATCAGGTTTTCCAAAAAAAAAACAAAAAACGCATTTATTAAAAACAGAAAAATGACTGATGATTATTATTTTTCTGCACAAAATAAGATGAAAAATAAATAAACAAATCAAGAATAAAGAAAATCAATCAATCAGTAATAAATAAATATAATAATAATAATAATTAAACGGCAAATAATAAAAACTTAAGAAACCACATATAGTTGGTGGGTAGACAAATTATTTTTTTCAGATTTAAAATGAACAAAGCATTATTAGAGCCCTGTAGACATGACAAAACACGACTATAGTCACATTTATACTCTTTTTATTTACAACATATTGCGCAACTGCAGGGTCTTGAGACACATGCTAACTCGCAAACTAGAGAGCTAGCGACCTAAACGGTAGCCTTCAAGTTATTTCCTTTCAACTTAAATAGCCAAAAACTTACCACTTCCACATGTATAGGGAGGATAACTATTAACAGTTATTTAACCTTTAACATGAACATGAATCAAACGTAATAATTTTTTCTGGGTACATGATACCATACAGCATCCATATCAAACTTTCATATCAAGGCAGGGACCTCAAACTAGTGTCCTGCGGGCCACGCATGTTTGAGACCCCTGCTATACAGTATACTATTCATAGCAAGTCTGTCTACATCTAAATCTAAATTAACACCATGTTGTTCACGTCCCCCACCGTTTGTGTACTTTGCAACCAAGAATTCCATTCTAAGTTGTCTTCACGTGATTTCACCAGATAATTTCAAGTGTCCAATCAAGGAGGAGGTGGCACTAACCAGTGGAGAGTGGGAGGTGTTGGCCACTCAAGGCGCAAAGGTTGTATATATGTGTTCATGTCTGTATAATATGCTTTTGTATTGTTCAAATTAAGCAGTCACGAAGCCTCACTCATTTGGTAAATACAGGTGGTCCCATACATTTGATTACAGTAGAATAAGTATGGTAATGGTAATGGTTTTATTTCATTTGAACATGCATCAGATTACAATTGAATGCATCACATAATCAGTTCCCAGTTCCACATGTCCAAAAGGAGTAGGAAGAAGCAAAGCTTATTAAATCCTACCCCTCCATCTGGTACTTTTACAATCAGTAACTGTTACATTTGTTCACTTTCTGCTTTCCTAATCTAGTTTAAGTATTTTTTTATTTTATTATTATTATTATTTTTTTTTTTTTAATTGTAAAATTTTTAATTTTTTAATTGTAAATTTTTTTTAATTACAATTTTTTTTGTTTTTATTTTTTATTTTATTTTTGTCACGTACCAAAGTACTCGGTGATATGAGCATCCAATGCCATAATGGGTACCATAGTAAGTGTCAATATAGTGATATATATAGCACATCATGACTGGTTCAAGACTCTTCATCCTTGTATTTAGCAAACATCAACTGCTTGTATTGTTACTTGAATTGGCTCATCATTGTGCATTGTTTGACTTCCTTACTCAATCCATTTTATTTTTTATTTTTTATTTTTTATTTTTTATTTTTTATTTTTTATTTTTTATTTTTTATTTTTTATTTTTTATTTTTTATTTTTTATTTTTTATTTTTTATTTTTTATTTTTTATTTTTTATTTTTTATTTTTTATTTTTTATTTTTTATTTTTTATTTTTAATTTTTTATTTTTTATTTTTTATTTTTTATTTTTTATTTTTTATTTTTGTTACATACCAAAGTGATATGAGCATCCAATGACATAATGGGTACCATTTTAGAAATGAGGAATTAGTATGTTCTCCGTAGGCGGTATTATGAATTATCCTTACTGGCCTTTTTTGCAGTACATTTAGCGAGTGAAGTTTTTTTTTTATAGTTATTAGCCTATATTTCCACACAATAAGTAAGATATGGTAGAACCAGAGATCAATAAAGAGTGTGGAGTGATTTCTGATTGAGAACAAATTTTGCTTTACTGAAACATACTGAAATATTTCTGGCCACCTTATGTTGTATATTTGTAATATGAGGTTTCCAGCTCATAGGGGCTTTGTAATTGTTTTTCTTTTTAATTGTGGTAATTGTTTTTAATTCTGTAAAGCACTTTGTGTTGCATGTCCTTGCAGGAAAAGTGCTGATGCTAATAAAAAATAGTAATTTATATTCTTCTGACCTGTGTTTTATGCTTGATTTGATACAGCGGTCATCCAATCCTCAGATTTGGGTGGACGAGAGAGACAAGCTGGTGTACTTCCAGGGAACCAAAGACTCACCCCTGGAGCATCACTTGTACGTCGTGAGCTACGAGTCTCCGGGGGAAATTGTACGACTCACCAAGCCTGGTTTCTCCCACAGCTGCTCTGTGAGCCATGTACGTACGTGCACACACACACAGCGGCATAACACTACGTTGTGGAATGAATCATCTTTTCCGCTTACACTGACATGCGGTTATTTTTCTTCTGTTTCCAACTCCTACTGTTAAATTAGCACAGATGCTAAATTTAATTAACACAGAATTTAATTGCATCGCTTTGTTTTTCTGATTTCATTCATTTGTGTCCCTCTTTTGTCCATTTGCACAGACATTTGACATGTTTGTCAGCCACTACAGCAGCCTGACCAGGACACCCTGCGTGCATGTCTACAAACTGAATAGCACAGACGACAACCCGCTGCACAAAGAGCCTGAGTTCTGGGCAAGTCTGATGGAGCCCTCTGGTACTAAAATATATATATATATATATATGTGTGTTTTTCATTTTTCTCTCCCATGTTAGCATCGATAATAAATATCGATAATGTGTTTTACAAATTCATTCTCCAATACATTCACTTTTACTTGCAGGCTACCCGCCCAATTACACTCATCCTGAGATCTTTAGCTTCTTAGGGAAGTCTGGCTTCCAGATTTATGGCCTCTTGTACAAACCAGACAACTTGGTCCCGGGGAGGAAATATCCCACTGTTGTCTTTGTCTACGGTGGCCCTCAGGTTTGAGATCCTTATTCTCATTTCTAATTGTTTGTATCTTGGTTATTGTCGTGATCTATTCAAGAACCTGTTAGGTGTTTCCTATGATGGACAGTTGAATGCGTTTTGCTCTTTTGCTTAATGGTAATGTTTTTTTTTAATTTTTAATTTTTAATTTTTAATTTTTAATTTTTAATTTTTAATTTTTAATTTTTAATTTTTAATTTTTAATTTTTAATTTTTAATTTTGTTCACTTCCTGCTTTCCATAATACATTTTTTTTATAATGCACCGAAGTACAAGGTGATACAATGACATAATGGGTACCATAGTAACTGTCAATATAGTGATATATATATATATATAGCACATCATAATGGTTTTATTTCATTTGAACATGCATCAGATTACAATTGAATGCATCACATAATCAGTTCACAGTTCCACATGTCCAAAAGGAGTAGGAAGAAGCAAAGCTTATTAAATCCTACCCCTCCATCTGGTACTTTTACAATCAGTAACTGTTACATTTGTTCACTTCCTGCCTTTCTGATTTTAATTTTTAATTTTTAATTTTTAATTTTTAATTTTTAATTTTTAATTTTTAATTTTTAATTTTTAATTTTTAATTTTTAATTTTTTACATTTTTACATTTCAGTTTTTTTGTTCGTTTTTTTTGGGGGGGGGTTAAATAATGCACCTCGTACCGAAGTACGAGGTGATATGACCATCCGATGACATAATGGGTACCATAGTAACTGTCGATATAATGATATATATAGCACATAAGCCTAACCAGATGAAATCCAGTTGGATAGGTGCAGATTCTGGAAGATCTAGAAAGCTTTCATGTGTGGCTGCACTATAAAAGTCCACAACTCATCACAAAGGGGCTAAAATATGCATAATATTCATTCATTTATTCATTTTCTACTGCTTTTTCCTGACAAGGGGTGGCCAGCCAATCACAGGGCACATATAGACAAACAACCATTCACACTCACATTCATACCTATGGACAATTTGGAGTCGCTAGTTAACCTAGCATGTTTTTGGAATGTGGGAGGAAACCTTGCAATGCACGGGGAGAACATGCAAACTCCACACAGAGATAGTCGAGGGTGGAATTGAACCCTGGTCTCCTAGCTGTGAGGTCTGCGCGCTAACCACTCGACCACCGTGCCGCCATATGCTTTAATATGTTTTTAGTGTTTTTTTTTTACCAGAGACATATTCCTTTTCTGCCAGGTCCAGTTGGTGAATAACTCGTATAAGGGTGTGAAGTACCAGCAGCTAAGCATCCTAGCAAGTCTTGGTTACGCTGTGCTCATCATCGATGGGCGGGGCTCCTGTCAGAGAGGACTCGAGTTTGAAGGAGCCGTGAAGGACAAAATGGTAATGCTTGCCTTTTGTACGCAGGTTCCATGAAAGCATCAATCCACTGTACGGGGGGGTATTATCTCGTTTTCAGGGTCAGGTGGAGATCGAAGACCAGGTGGAAGGTTTGCACTATGTAGCAGACAAGTACAAGTTTGTGGACTTGAATCGCGTTGCCATTCATGGGTGGTCGTATGGGGGCTTCCTCTCGCTCATGGGCCTCATTCACAGACCCGATATCTTCAAGGTAAACACTAGATTTTTGCAGAAACTATTTTATTAACGATGACATGAAGAGAATATTGTTATGGTATTCAGGTTGCCATCGCGGGTGCACCGGTGACTTTGTGGATGGCTTACGACACCGGTTACACCGAGCGGTACTTGGGCACCCCCGAAAACAACCAAGTGGGCTACGAGGCCTGCTCTGTTGCCCTGCATGTCAACAAGTTCCCTAATGAGTAAGAGCTGTCATTTCAGCCTACACATACACTCATTAATCTTTTCTGAAAATATGTTGTTAATTGGGCCGCACAGTGGACGAGTGGTTAGCGCGCCCGCCTCACAGCTAGGAGACCAGGGTTCAATTCCACCCTCGGCCATCTCTGTGTGGAGTTTGCATGTTCTCCCCGTGCATGCGTGGGTTTTCTCCGGGTACTCCGGTTTCCTCCCACATTCCAAAAACATGCTAGGTTAATTAGCGACTCCAAATTGTCCATAGGTATGAATGTGAGTGTGAATGGTTGTTTGTCTATACGTGCCCTGTGATTGGCTGGCCACCAGTCCAGGGTGAACCCCGCCTTTCGCCTGAAGTCAGCTGGGATAGGCTCCAGCATACCCCCACAATCCTAGTGAGGATAAGCGGCATAGAAACTTACAAGAAGAAAGTTGAAATAGTTAACAGAACTGGAAAATCAGCTGTAATTTTGCAAGAATAAAGTCAAAATATTGAGAAAAAAAATTGGCAATTTGACGAGAATAAACTTGTAATATTATGAAAAAAATAATGTCATTTTATAAGCAATGACTGGAAATATTAAGGAATATTCTTCAAAGTTGTAAAATTATGAAATAGATTTGTAATTTTTTGAAAATTTGGTTGGGGAAAAATTTCTAATATTATGTGAATAAAATCATAATATTACTAAAATAAAATTTTGAAGAAAGTTGAATTCTTTAATATTTCCAGTCATTGCTTCTAAAATTTTTTCATAATATTACAAGTTTATTCTCATCAAATTGCCATTTTTTTTCTCAATATTTTGACTTTATTCTTGCAAAATTACAGCTGATTTTACAGTTCTGTTAACTATTTAAACTTTCTTCTTTCTAAGTTTCTAAGTAAGTTTCTATGCCGCTTATCCTCACTAGGATTGTGGGGGTAGCTGGAGCCTATCCCAGCTGTCTTTGGGCGAGAGGCGGGGTACACCCTGGACTGGTGGCCAGCCAATCACAGGGCACATATAGACAAACAACCATTCACACTCACATTCATACCTATGGACAATTTGGAGTCGCTAATGAACCTAGCATGTTTTTGGAATGTGGGAGGAAACCGGAGTACCCGGAGAAATCCCACGCATGCACGGGGAGAACATGCAAACTCCACACAGAGAGATGGCTGAGGGTGGAATTGAACTTGGGTCTCCTAACTGTGAGGTCTGTGCGCTAATCACCCCACCACCGTGCAGCCGTGTGTTTTTTTTTTTGTTAGATTATATTTTTAGAATATGCCACAGGCCAGTAAATAAACAGTCCGTGGCTGTGAATGGCCCCCAAGCCACACTTTGGACACCCCTGTTCTAGAGCGATGTATAAAACATGACATAACCTGCTGTTATTCCCCACAGACCAAACAGGCTACTGATCCTGCATGGGTTTCTTGACGAGAATGTGCACTTTTTTCACACCAACTTCCTGGTGTCCCAACTTATCCGGGCAGGGAAACCATACAACCTTCAGGTAGGAGACAGTAGTTTTAAATGTACACTAGTTGAAGCCTTTACACCCCCTTCCCAAAAATGTTTTAAGCAGGTTTAATACAAAAGAAAGCGTCTATATCTTAAACAGCTAAAATAATGCATATGGCTAAAAATAAGCAATTAGCTAAAAATGTCACTATTTTTATATCACTATATTGACACTTACTATGGTACCCATTATGTCATTGGATGCTCATATCACCAAGTACTTTGGTACGTGACAAAAGAAAAAAAAATACTTAATAGTCTAAAAAAGAAAACTTAAATATGAGTCTAAAAAATAATAAAAATACAGAAAAGTTAAAATGACAAAAGTCTAAAAAAAAGATACAAAGAATTAAAAAAAAATTTAAAAATTCAAAAATTAAAATAACTTAAAAGTCTTATAAATCATAAAAAAATATTCCAAAATAAAAATTTATGAAATAAAAGTCAACAACAAGTATATCAATAATTCAAAAAATAATTAAAAAACTAAAATCACTTAAATAAAAGTCTATAAAAATAATACAAATAATTCCAAAATAAGAAAGACTTAAATAAAAGTCATAAATAAAATAATACAAATAATTGTAAAATAAAATTCTACAAAAAAAAACTAGAATGACTTATGTAAATAAAAATAATAACTATTGGAAAATTTCTATCCTATACTTTGAGACCATTTGTCAATTTGGTTTGGCTTCAATAAAAACAGAAAAAATAAAAATGAAACTAGTAAATACATACATAGATAAAATATTACTTTAAAAAAAAGCAGTTGATGTTTGCTAAATACAAGGATGAAGAGTCTTGAACCAGTCATGATGTGCTATATATATCACTATATTGACACTTACTATGGTACCCATTATGGCATTGGATGCTCATATCACCGAGTACTTCGGTACGTGACAAAAAAATTAATAAAAAAAAATAAATCAATAAAATTTTTTTTTGTTTTTTAAATTTAATTTAATAAAAAAATAATAAAATAATATAAAATATTTTTTTAATTAATTTTGTAAAAATATTTTAAAATTTTTAAAAATGAACAATATATATATTAGAAAGGCAGGAAGTGAACAAATGTAACAGTTAGTGATTGTAAAAGTACCAGATGGAGGGGTAGGATTTAATAAGCTTTGCTTCTTCCTACTTCTTTTGGACATGTAGAACTGTGAACTGATGATGTGATGCATTCAATTGTAATCTGATGCATGTTCAAATGAATTTTTTTTTTTTAACCATCTTTAGGTGTACCCCAATGAACGCCACAGCATTAGGTGTCCAGAGTCTGGAGAACACTACGAGATCACGCTGCTCCACTTCCTCCAGCAGAACCTCTGAACCTTGTCTGCAGTTTTCACTTTGCTGACTTTCCACCAGGGGGCAGCTGCTTTGCATTCTGGTTAGTTCTGCCCATTATATGGATTTTGGTGAGCTCGTCATTTTTCCTTTATTTACCGTAGCTTTTCTAAAATCAGTCATGCAACTAAATATTTATAATTTTTTTTTATGTAAAAATGACAAAAACACAGGCGAAAAGATAACATATTTGTTCCCCTTTTTGTTGTCCGGCGTACTTTAAAGGAGACGTAACAGTGCTGTGGAGAAGTAATTGGAAAAGATACATACACAAATCCTTCACTTTGTTTTGTTATTGGTCAGTAGAAACATTTAGGACATTTTAATCAATTTCCATCATATTGTAACCCGGTATAAGTTATTGTTATTGTTTCAAATTATTATTATCTCACAGGTGATCGAATCAAAAAAGGCACAAGTGTGTCACATGTAACAAGCAGGATGTGTAAAACACATGCCACTTTTTAAAAAAAAAATATTACATTATATTGCTTTGTATTTGTGCCTGATGGCCATATATTGATTGACTTTGTTCTTAAAGGGATTTATGGTATACTAAACTCCAGATTGTGTTTTTTGTTTTTTCATAAAGCATTAGTGCAGGGGTCTCAAACTCAATTTACTTGCGGGCCACTGGAGCTAGGGTCTGGGTGAGACTGGGCCGCATCAGGTTTTCCAAAAAAACAAACAAAAAAAAAAACACATTTATTAAAAACAAAAAAATTAAAAAAACTTTGCTTTGGTTCCGATTTTGTACAATAAAAGCTCTGATAAAACATTCCACTGTTCTCAAATATCTTAATTTTTATTTTTCTACACAAAATAAGATGAAAAATAAACCAAGAATAAAGAAAATCAATCAATTAGTAATAAATATAATAATAATAATAAAACGGCAAATAATAAAAACTTCAAGAAACCACATATAGTTGGTGGGTAGACAAATGATTTTTTTCAGATTAAAATGAACAAAGCATTATTAGAGCCCTGTAGACATGACAAAACACGACTATAGTCACATTTATACTCTTTTTATTTACAACATATTGCGCAACTGCAGGGTCTTGAGACATGCTAACTCACAAACTAGAGAGCTAGCGACCTAAACGGTAGCCTTCAAGTTAAATAGCCAAAAACTTAGCACTTCCACACGGATAGGGAGGATAACTATTAACAGTTATTTAACCTTTAACATGAACATTAATCAAACGTAATAATTTTTTCTGGGTACATGATACCATACAGCATCCATATCAAACTTGCGCAGGCTGCACTAACATTAAACTTTCATATCAAGGCGGGGGCCTCAAACTAGTGTCCTGCGGGCCACATTTGGCCCGCGGGCCACATGTTTGAGGCCCCTGATTTATACATATTTTGCTAAATATTTTCTGAGAGATAATTCTTTTTTTTCTAAATCTTTTTTTTAATCTTTTTTTTATAGACATGACAAAACACGACTATAGTCACATTTATACTCTTTTTATTTACAACATATTGCGCAACTGCAGGGTCTTGAGACACATGCTAACTCGCAAACTAGAGAGCTAGCGACCTAAACGGTAGCCTTCAAGTTATTTCCTTTAAACTTGAATAGCCAAGAACTTACCACTTCCACACGGATCGGGAGGGTAACTATTAACAGTTATTTAACCTTTAACATGAACATGAATCAAACTTAATATTTTTTTCTGGGTACATGATACCATACAGCATCCATATCAAACTTGCGCGGGGCCTCACTAACATTAAACTTTCATATCAAGGCGGGGGGCCTCAAACTAGTGTCCTGCGGGCCACATTTGGCCCGCGGGCCGCGTGTTTGAGACCACTGACCTAAACGGCAGCCTTCGAGTTATTTCCTTTAAACTTAAATAGCCAAGAACTTACCACTTCCACACGGATCGGGAGGGTAACTATTAACAGTTATTTAACCTTTAACATGAACATGAATCAAACGTAATAATTTTTTCTGGGTACATGATACCATACAGCATCCATATCAAACTTGCGCGGGGCCGCACTAACATTAAACTTTCATATCAAGGCGGGGGGCCTCAAACTAGTGTCCTGCGGGCCACATTTGGCCCGCAAGCCGCGTGTTTGAGACCCCTGATTTTTACATATTTTGCTAAGTATTTTCTGAGAGATCATTCTTTATCTTTTTTTAAATCTTTTTTTGTTTTTATAGACATGACAAAACACGACTATAGTCACATTTATACTCTTTTTATTTACAACATATTGCGCAACTGCAGGGTCTTGAGACACATGCTAACTCGCAACCTAGAGAGCTAGCCACCTAAACGGTAGCCTTCAAGTTATTTCCTTTAAACTTAAATAGCCAAGAACTTACCACTTCCACACGGATAGGGAGGGTAACTATTAACAGTTATTTAACCTTTAACATGAACATGAATCAAACGTAATAATTTTTTCTGGGTACATGATACCATACAGCATCCATATCAAACTTGCGCGGGGCCTCACTAACATTAAACTTTCATATCAAGGCGGGGGCCTCAAACTAGTGTCCTGCGGGCCACATTTGGCCCGCGGGCCGCGTGTTTGAGACCACTGACCTAAACGGCAGCCTTCGAGTTATTTCCTTTAAACTTAAATAGCCAAGAACTTACCACTTCCACACGGATCGGGAGGGTAACTATTAACAGTTATTTAACCTTTAACATGAACATGAATCAAACGTAATAATTTTTTCTGGGTACATGATACCATACAGCATCCATATCAAACTTGCGCGGGGCCGCACTAACATTAAACTTTCATATCAAGGCGGGGGGCCTCAAACTAGTGTCCTGCGGGCCACATTTGGCCCGCGAGCCGCGTGTTTGAGACCCCTGATTTTTACATATTTTGCTAAGTATTTTCTGAGAGATCATTCTTTATCTTTTTTTAAATCTTTTTTTGTTTTTATAGACATGACAAAACACGACTATAGTCACATTTATACTCTTTTTATTTACAACATATTGCGCAACTGCAGGGTCTTGAGACACATGCTAACTCGCAACCTAGAGAGCTAGCCACCTAAACGGTAGCCTTCAAGTTATTTCCTTTAAACTTAAATAGCCAAGAACTTACCACTTCCACACGGATAGGGAGGGTAACTATTAACAGTTATTTAACCTTTAACATGAACATGAATCAAACGTAATAATTTTTTCTGGGTACATGATACCATACAGCATCCATATCAAACTTGCGCGGGGCCTCACTAACATTAAACTTTCATATCAAGGCGGGGGCCTCAAACTAGTGTCCTGCGGGCCACATTTGGCCCGCGGGCCGCGTGTTTGAGACCACTGACCTAAATGGCAGCCTTCAAGTTATTTCCTTTAAACTTAAATAGCCAAGAACTTACCACTTCCACACGGATAGGGAGCCACATTTGGCCCCCAGGAAGTCAGCCCCTCTGTGACATCACAAAGGGACACTTTTACCACGTCTTCTGCTACCGAGCGTTTTGAGCCATGCCAAACTTCTTTCAGGGCTCACTTCCTAATTATTATATGAAAGTTTGGCATCTTTATTACAACATTTATGGGTCAGAAAAGTGGAAAAAGCATAATAGGTCCTCTTTATTTTTTTTTTTTTACAAATAATATGTTTTCAGCATAAAATATTTATAGAGAATAATATACAGCTTATAAATAAATAAATACATAATAAATGTGCATGTTTTTGTTTTTTGCAGTCTTTCATTGCTTCTCATGCTTGGGACTTTATTGTTGGTTTATGGACGTAGGAGCCAACTTCAGAAGAGTTGTCCTAAGTGGAATATTTTCTCCCTTTGTGTTCACCCAAAACATCCTCCTCGGCTGCGACCTCTTGACCAAGCCGAGCCTTCTGGGATATTTCCCGTTGAGGTTCGATGCCCCGCAGCTGCTGAACCACCAACCACCTACAAGAAAAATGGCCTGTTGGTTTGGAATACTCGAGACGTGTCACAACAAAGCGTACCTGAGTGAAGCTCGGCGCAGTTGGCGTCGGCAGCGAAGTCATTGTCGCTGTCGACGGTGGAGAAGGGAAGACCCGAAGGTCCGGTCAGGATGCTTTGCGCCTCCTTAGCTCCCGATGTGGACTCCTGCTCCAGGTGGAGAGCGTATTTCTTCTCCTCTCCATCAAGTCGGAAGTGATAACGAGTGGCTTGGATCTGTCCCGCCCAATCAGAGAGCTCCACCTGTAGTAGGTACTGGCCTTGTTGTGAGATGGTGTGAATGTTCTCCAAACCCAACCAGAATTCACCTGAGGGAGGTAAATTTAAGTTTTAATTTTAGTTTTGTGACATAAATTTATGATGTAATTTGAAGTGTGTACGTACTGTTTAGGCTCCCGAATCCTTTTTTATAGCTCTCCCAAAGATGGTTAAAACTCTGGGATCCGTCAAGACGCTTCTGGATGATGGTCCATCCACCCTCTGGGAAAGCAAAAAAAGACATATTTTTATTCATTTATTCATTTTCTACCGCTTTTCCTCACAAAGGTCGCTGGGAGGAAACGGGAGAACCCGGAAAAAACCCACGCATGCACGGGGAGAACATGCAAACTCCACACAAAGATGGCCGATTGTGGAATTGAACCCTGGTCTCCCAGCTGTGAGGTCTGCACGCTAACCACTCGACCGTCGTGCAGCCCTGGTTCAGTATATTTTCCATCAAAATAGTAGTCATGCTAAAATGTTGTGTTGCTGCCGGATGTTCACAGTATCCGAGTGATACCGTTGTGGGGGTGCTGGAGCCTATCCCAGCTGTCTTTGGGTGAGAGAGGCGGGGTACACCCTGGACTGGTGGCCAGCCAATCACAGGGCACATATAGACAAACAACCATTCACACTCACATTCATACCTATGGACAATTTGGAGTCGCTAATTAACCTAGCATGTTTTTGGAAACCGGTGTACCCGAAGAAAACCCAAAATTTTTAATTTTCCAAATATTTCAACTTTCTTCAAAATTTTCTTTTAGTAATATTATGATTTTATTCACATAATATTAGAACTTTTTCCCCAACCTAATTTTCAAAAAATTACAAATCTATTTCATAATTTTACAACTTTTAAGAATATTCTTTAATATTTCCAGTCATTGCTTCTAAAATGACATTATTTTTTTCATAAAATAAGTTTGACAAGTTTATTCTTGTTAAATTGCCTATTTTTTTCTCTCAATATTTTGACTTTATTCTTGCAAAATTACAGCTGGGGTGTTAGTTATAGGGGTGTTAGTTAATGTCTAGAGGGCTCTAATGATGTTATAAACCATATCTACAAGGTGGTAAACAGGTTTTCTATGCTGAATATATTCAATTTATCCTACTTTGCGGAAATTCACTTATTATAGGGGTGTTAGTTAATGTCTAGAGGGCTCTAATGATGTTAAAAACCATATCTACAAGGTGGTAAACAGGTTTTCTATGCGGAATATATTCAATTTATCCTACTTTGCGGAAATTCACTTATTATAGGGGTGCTAGTTAATGTCTAGAGGGCTCTAATGATGTTAAAAACCATATATACAAGATGGTAAACAGGTTTTCTATGCTGAATATATTCAATTTATCTTACTTTGTGGAAATTCACTTATTATAGGGGTGTTAGTTCATGTCTAGAGGGCTCTAATAATGTTAAAAACCATATCTACAAGGTGGTAAACAGGTTTTCTATGCTGAATATATTCAATTTATCTTACTTTGTGGCAATTCAATTATTATAGGGGTGTTAGTTCATGTCTAGAGGTCTCTAATAATGCTAAAAAACATATCTAGAAGGTGGTAAACAGGTTTTCTATGCTGAAAATATTCAATTTATCCTACTTTGTGGAAATTCACTTATTATAGGGGTGCTATTTCATGTCTAGAGGGCTTTAATGATGTTAAAAATGTATTTAGAAAGCTTCCAATTGACTTATCAGAGTGGAGTCTGGAACCAATTAACCAAGATGAACGATTTGTTGTGGTTCTCACCTGAGGTCATTTCACAGAGGACGTTGAATGGCTGCGAGTCGTGCGGTTGGATGGCGTAGATGCCGCTGATTCGCCGCCCGTGGAGAAAAAGATCATGGCAATCTCGAGCTAAGCCTGAACAAAAAAAAAAAAACACAAACATTCTGATCATTCAGACAATGCAAGTTGAAAGATAAGAGCGGATGAGATCTCAAGCTGGTGATCTCATTTTCCTGATCTTTGGACCGTCTGCAAACAGCTCAGCCAACGAGGCGACTTTTATATTCTCAGGAGCAAAGTTTCTTTGTTTCTTAACATTGTTACTTGAAATCACTTTATTTCTCTTAACATCATAAATTTTCCTCAACCTAATTTTCCAAAAATTGCAACTTAATTTTTTTTATATTTCAACTAGTATCATATTTCTTCTTGAATATTTCAACTTTATGCTTAAAAAAAAATAATATGTTTTTTCCTCAGAATATTCCAACTTTATTCTCATAATATTACATGTTATTTTTCTTGTAATATGACCATTTTTTTACTCCTATTATTATGACCTTATTTATTTAGGACTTTCTCTAATATCACAACTTTTCGGTAACCAAATTTTCTAAAATTTCTAAAATTTTCTAAAAAAAAAGTTTTTTTTCTATTTTACTTTGAATATTATGACTTTATTCTCATAAAATGACAATGCAGTTCTCTTAATATTTACACTTCATTTCTCTTAACATCCTAAATTTTTTTCAACCTAATTTTCCAAAAATTGCAACTTAATTTTTTTTATATTTCAACTAATACCATCTTTCTTCTTGAATATTTCAACTTTATGCTTCAAAAAATAACATGTTTTTTTCAATTTTATTCCAACTTTATTCTCATAATATTACATGTTATTTTTCTTGTAATATGACCATTTTATTTAACTCCAATTATTATGACCTTATTTATTTAGGACTTTATTTCTCTAATATCACAACTTTTTGGTAACCTAATTTTCTAAAATTTGCGACTTTGACAACTTTATGTTTTTTTCTAATAATATTATGACTTTATTGTCATGAAATGTTACCTTTTTTCTCCTTAGTCTCGTAATATTACTTATTTATTTTATATTAATATAATATTATATTATTATATTTAATATTATACTTTATTCTCGGAAAATTATGGTTGTATTTTTCCAAAAAAAATTTATTGTATTTTTTTTAAATGGACTGTGGGCCAATAAAAAAGAAAAAAACAGAATGTAAAAAAATTTATTTCCTAATTTGATGATTACAGCTAAAAAAAAGCTCTAAACAGGTTTTCTATGCTGAAAATATTCAATTTATTCTACTTTGCGGAAATACACTTATTATAGGGGTGTTAGTTCATGTCTGGAGGGCTCTAATAATGTTAAAAACCATATCTACAAGGTGGTAAACAGTTTTTTTATGCTGAAAATATTCATTTTATTCTACTTTGCGGAAATTCACTTATTATAGGGGTGTTAGTTCATGTCTGGAGGGCTCTAATGATGTTAAAAACTATATCTACAAGGTGGTAAACAGGTTTTCTATGCTGAAAATATTCAATTTATCCTACTTTGCGGAAATTGACTTATTATAGGGTTGTTAGTTCATGTCTAGAGGGCTCTAAAAATGTTAAAAACTATATCTACAAGATGGTAAACAGGTTTTCTATGCTGAAAATATTCATTTTATTCTACTTTGCGGAAATTCACTTATTATAGGGGTGTTAGTTCATGTCTGGAGGGCTCTAATGATGTTAAAAACCATATCTACAAGGTGGTAAACAGGTTTTTTATGCTGAAAATATTCATTTTATTCTACTTTGCGGAAATTCACTGATTATAGGGGTGTTAGTTCATGTCTGGAGGGCTCTAATGATGTTAAAAACTATATCTACAAGGTGGTAAACAGGTTTTTTATGCTGAAAATATTCAATTTATTCTATTTTGCGGAAATTCACTTATTATAGGGGTGCTAGGTCATGTCTGGAGGGCTCTAATGATGTTAAAAACCATATCTACAAGGTGGTAAACAGGTTTTTTATGCTGAAAATATTCAATTTATTCTATTTTGCGGAAATTCACTTATTATAGGGGTGCTAGTTCATGTCTGGAGGGCTCTAATGATGTTAAAAACCATATCTACAAGGTGGTAAACAGGTTTATTATGCTGAAAATATTCAATTTATTCTATTTTGCGGAAATTCACTTATTATAGGGGTGCTAGTTCATGTCTGGAGGGCTCTAATGATGTTAAAAAAACATATCTATAAGTTGGTAAACAGGTTTTCTATGCTGAAAATATTCAATGAATCCTACTTTGCGGAAATTTAATTATTATAGGGGTGTTAGTTCATGTCTAGAGGGCTCTAATAATGCATCCTTCAGTTGTTTGCATCTGAAAAATACTTTACCATTTTTGGTGTCACTTGGTGGGGCGTCGCCCCTCAGTGTGGTCTCCTCATCCCTCCACCTGTGCGATTTGACCCCCTTGTGTGCAACCTGGAGGAATGACACATTTTTTTTTTGGTAGCAGGTTGATGGTGCGAAAACACGGGCGGAGACACTTTTTACTCACCTTGTTCTGCAGCGCCTGCAGGTGTAAGCTCTGCTTCTCCAGCTTGTCTTGTTGCTGCCTGATCTTGTCCACCAGCTGGTCGATACGTCTGTTCTGAGCAGCCACGACGCTCTGCAAACACATTTGGGACACTTTTGGGATGATTTGTTTTTCTTCCCGCTGTCTGACTCGGATCAAGTTTTCCTTCTCACCTGGATAAATGGCATCGCTGAGTCGGCATCGCTGAAGCTGGAGTTAGGTATCACTTGAAGAACTTCCTCCATTTTCTTCTCAAGTCTGTCCACGCGGGAGTGGATGTCCTTGTTGTGCTTCATCACCTCCTCAGCGGCTTCCACCTTGACGACGTCATCCTGCTCCTGCTGCTTCCTCTCAAGTGCAGTCAAGGTGCTGTTGAAGGCTTTGAGTTTGCCGGCGATGTCCCTCATCTGGACTTTGGTCTTGTCCACATGCTCCTTCAGACCTTGGCCCAGCTGAAGTAAGCCGTGAGCCACCACGTTGACGTCGTCCCAGGAGGCTTGCTTGTCCCTTCGGTCCGCAGGGAAGCCTGCTGCTGCATTCATCAGACCGAGGAGGAGAAGGAGTAGGAGGGAAAGCTGAGGCATTTTCATCTTTGGTCTCTTTGGATTTTTCCGTGCTGCTTTTTCTTGGTTTGTGTTGGGAAGTTTTTATAGCTGAGCGCTGCAGCTGATTGGCCGGAGGTGGGGTTTGGAGGCGGACGCAGGGGGGAGGTTGGGGGCGTGGAACAACTCATCATGGTCACCGATTGTATGATGATGAAATGAAAGCTCTTTATTTCTAGTGGAGACACGAGGAGGTGAAGAATTCTAAAATTCTGCATTTTTCTGGTTTAAGTACAAATACCAGTCAACCATTGAAACATACACTTTAAAACCTGTAAAAGTCATTATATACTTTTTAAAATCTTTTATTCAGTAATCATTTATTTGTATACAATATACAAATAAATATAATATAATAACATTGTTTTTGACTGATATTTTCGGCAGAAACTGGCAAAGAAAAAAGATATCGGTTCATATTGGAACATTTTTGGTGTAAAATTATTTTCGGCAGAAACTGGCATAACAAGTATTAATAATGAGGGATGTCCACTAATATCGCAGAAACTGGCAAAAAAATGAGATCATTCATATTGGATTATTTTTTGTATAAAATTATAATTTCTCAGTTTAAACTCGCGATTCATTTATTATTGGCACATTGTCCAAATGACATGTTGATACTAACAAGTATTAATAACGAGGGATGTCCACTAATATTGTTTTAGACTGATATTTTTTGGCAGAAACTGACATAAGTCTAATAATGAGGGATGTCCACTAATATTGTTTTTGACTGATATTTTCTGCAGAAACTGGCATAACAAGTGTTAATAACGAGGGATGTCCACTAATATCGTTTTTTACTGATATTTTCGGCAGAAACTGCCATAACAAGTATTGATAATGAGTGATGTCCGCTAATATCGTTTTTGACTGATATTTTCGACAGAAACTGGCATAACAAGTATTAATAACGTGGGATGTCCACTAATAATTTTTTTGACTGATATTTTCAGCAGAAACTGGCATAACAAGTATTAATAATGAGGGATGTCCACTAATATCGTTTTTGACTGATATTTTCGACAGAAACTGGCATAACAAGTATTAATAACGAGGGATGTCCACTAATAATTTTTTTGACTGATATTTTCAGCAGAAACTGCCATAACAAGTATTAATAATGAGGGATGTCCGCTAATATCGTTTTTGACTGATATTTTCGACAGAAACTGGCATAACAAGTATTAATAACGTGGGATGTCCACTAATAATTTTTTTGACTGATATTTTCAGCAGAAACTGGCATAACAAGTATTAATAATGAGGGATGTCCACTAATATCGTTTTTGACTGATATTTTCGACAGAAACTGGCATAACAAGTATTAATAATGAGGGATGTCCACTAATATCGTTTTTGACTGATATTTTCGACAGAAACTGGCATAACAAGTATTAATAACGAGGGATGTCCACTAATAATTTTTTTGACTCATATTTTCGGCAGAAACTGGCATAACAAGTATTAATAATGAGGGATGTCCATTAATATCGTTTTTGACTGATATTTTTCGGCAGAAACTGGCATAAAAATGAGATATTGCTTCATATTTGAATATTTTTGGTGTAAAATTATAATTTCTCATCTTAAACCCGTGATTAATTTATTATTGTCACATTGTCCAAATGACATGTTGATACTAACAATTATTAATAACGAGGGATGTCCACTAATATTGTTTTTGACTGATATTTTCGGCAGAAACTGGCAAAACAATGAGATATCGGTTCATATTGGAATATTTTTGGTGTAAAATTATAATTTCTCAGCTTAAACCCATGATTCATTAATTATTGGCCCATTGTCCAAATGACATGTTAATAATAACAAGTATTAATAACGAGGGATGTCCATTAATATTGTTTTTGACTGATATTTTTTGGCAGAAACTGGCATAAAAATGAGATATCGCTTCATATTGGAATATTTTATTGACGCGAACGTGATGACATGCCATGACAATTATTTCCAAGTTTTGCCTTTAGATTGTAAATACTGTATGTGATTTAAAATGATGCCTCTGTCCGCCAGAGGGAACCCGAGAAGCCCAAAGGGAGGCTGACGTCATTGCAGCGCCCCATTAGGGGCAATGCATTACGGGAAGCCTTTAACTGTTTTTTTTGTTGTACATTTTAAACTGCATGCTTAATAATTTATTCAGCATACCTTTTGAATGTTAAGTTGCTGTGTGATGAATTATTTTAGTCAAACAGTTATTGTTATACTGGAACAGGCAAACGACACACAAAGATGCTAAAACATTTCTTATGGGAAAACGAGAATATTTCAGTTAGAGTTGGACCTTCTGGAACAAATCAATCATGCTTCTAATGATGTCAAGTTATATGTGAAAAATCAAAGGGACAACTGTGACGTATGGGCATACTTATGTGGATGAATGTGTGGGGGGGTGTGGCGGGGGGGGTCGCTGCTGGTTTTCGAGCATGAATCAGGAATGCTTCCTTGTGAGAAGTAGGGGAAAGTTCATCCCGCAGGGCTTCTTACAAACTCATCAAAATCCAAAACAATCGCACGCACACGAGGACACACACGCACCAACACCCACACACGAGACACGTGGGTTTCCAGACACGGTACAGATGCTCGGCAAATCCCTGAAACTCACACGTGAGACTTTTTATACACTAGTTAAATGTTGTTGTTTTTAAACACATCCAGAAAACCTGTTTAAAACCTTTTAAATATGTTTTTTTACCATTATTAGAGCCCTCAGGACATGAAATAACACCCCTATAGTCACCTTTACATTCGTATTACCAAATGTATTAGACACAATTGAATGAAATGAAATTTGGCATGGAGTTGAATAAAAGCAATTTTAATTTTTAATTTTTAATTTTTAATTTTTAATTTTTAATTTTTAATTTTTAATTTTTAATTTTTAATTTTTAATTTTTAATTTTTAATTTTTAATTTTTAATTTTTAATTTTTAATTTTTAATTTTTAATTGAGTTGAATAAAAGCAAGCAATTTTAAATTTTAAATTTTAAAACCTTTTAAATATGTTTTTTTTTACCATTATTAGAGCCCTCAGGACATGAAATAACACCCCTATAGTCACCTTTACATTCGTATTACCAAATGTATTAGACACAATTGAATGAAATGAAATTTGGCATGGAGTTGAATAAAAGCATTTTTAATTTTTAATTTTTAATTTTTAATTTTTAATTTTTAATTTTTAATTTTTAATTTTTAATTTTTAATTTTTAATTTTTAATTTTTAATTTTTAATTTTTAATTTTTAATTTTTAATTTTTAATTGAGTTGAATGAAAGCAAGCAATTTTAAATTTTAAATTTTAAATTTTAAATTTTAAATTTTAAATTTTAAATTTTAAATTTTAAATTGCTTGCTTTTATTCAACTCAATTTTTCTGTAAAGTGTCTTTGAGTATTTTGAAAAGCACTATACAAATAAAATGTATTATTATTATGTATAATAATAATAATATATAATAATAATAATATACAAATAATGATTATTATATTATATGATATATATATATATAATAATAATATTATGCAAATACTAATTATTATATTATATATGATATAATAATAATAATAATAATATACAAATAAAAAATATTATATTATATAAATTATATATAATAATTATATATAATAATAATAATATGCAAGTAATAATAATATAATATTATTATTATTTGTATCAACTGCAAAACAGCAAGTTTTATTCATGAATATATTTTTAAAAAACTGTGATAGAGAGCTAGGCACTTCAGTGTTAGCATTTAAAGCACTTGTACTATTTGCCCTACTTATTCATGCTCATTCAATTGAATAGTGGCTAATAATTAACAGCTGCTACAACAACATTTACCCAGTATTTGCTATTAGTCCTTTCAAGTATCACAAATCCCAGACAAACAAATAGCTGGTTGGGTTTTGTGTTAATTCCTTCAGCGTGTTGATACTGGACATTTTGTTTACCAGTGTGTGTGTCATCTGAGGACATGGCGGTCCTGCAGGGATGCTGACCCTGTGCACGTTTCCCTGTGCACAGCCGCTGTGCCGCACGTACCCTCCAGCCTCCTTTCCTCAGATGACGTGAAGCCAATCTAATTATGGCAACAGACACATTTATTGCAAATGTTGATCCAAAATCATCATCAGAACAATGTCACTGAGGGTTTGGATGGGGAAGGAGCGAGTCTTGTGTTAAAAATAGATTTGTGGTTAGGGGGGGGTTATTTGACATCCTAGACTAAGCATCCTAGATAGCTCTGTTTTGGTCTAAATTGGTGTTTGGTAGATTATTTGGACTTTTTAGATTATTTTGATATTTATTATTTTATTTTTGTTTTCTTTGATCAATTTTTATTTTACTGCAGGTAATGGTAATGGTTTTATTTCATTTGAACATGCATCAGATTACAATTGAATGCATCACATAATCATTTAATTTAATTTAAAATTGAAAATTTAATTTAAAATGTAATCATAATTTTTTTTTTTTATTTATTTTTTATTTTTTTATTTATTTTTATTTTAAATTTTTTATTAAATTTTAAATTTTAAATTTAATGTGTGGAAGTGGTTTTAAAATTTGGTGGAATTTAAAATTTGGTGGAATTTAAAAATTAAAAATTAAAAATTAAAAATTAAAAATTAAAAATTAAAAATTAAAAATTAAAAATTAAAAATTAAAAATTAAAAATTAAAAATTAAAAATTTAGAATTTCTCCAAATTTAAAATTCCACCAAATTTTAAAACCACTTCCACACAGGATGGGAGCAGAACTTGTACAAATGGCTACATGAAGTAAAAATACAAATATAAGGCAAGATCTTTCTACTGTATTGAATGTAAAAGTAAAAAAATGGAATGATTAAAATTGATCACCATAGCAACAATCATTCGTTCATCATAAGGAAAACCATCAAGTCTTCATTGAACGTAAAGATATTTGTGTGACCAGTGTTATGTATAAATCAAATATATTTGTTACGGCATAGAAAACCTGTTGAAAACCTTCTTAATATGTTTTTTTTACCATTATTAGAGCCCTCAGGACATGAAATAGCACCCCTATAGTCACCTTTACATTCATATTACCCAATATATTAGACACATTTAGAGTAAATAAGACTTGTGTTTGTGTGTGTTGTTATGAATGTGTTCCCTCCTAAATATGTTTTTTTAACCATTATTAGAGCCCTCAGGACATGAAATAGCACCCCTATAGTCACCTCTACATTCATATTACCCAATATATTAGACACATTTAGAGTAAATAAGACTTGTGTTTGTGTGTGTTGTTATGAATGTGTTCCCTCCTAAATATGTTTTTTTAACCATTATTAGAGCCCTCAGGACATGAAATAGCACCCCTATAGTCACCTTTACATTCATATTACCCAATATATTAGACACATTTAGAGTAAATAAGACTTGTGTTTGTGTGTGTTGCTATGAATGTGTTCCCTCCTAAATATGTTTTTTAACCATTATTAGAGCCCTCAGGACATGAAATAGCACCCCTATAGTTACTTTTACATTCGTATTACCCAATATATTAGACACAATTAGAGTAAATAAGACTTGTGTTTGTGTGTGTTGCTATGAATGTGTTCCCTACGGGAGGTGAGTGTTGGGCAAATGGAAGGAAGTGACATTAGGGGGTTAAAGTTGAAATTTGGCACGGCTAACTAGCAAGCTAGCGATTCAACAAGCACTCAAGCTAGCGAGCTAACAGTTAAAATTAAATTTATTCCCAACTTGAGAAGCCAAACATGTAACCACTTCCACACAGGATGGGAGCAGAACGTGTACAAATGACTACATGAGGTAAAAATACAAATATAAGGCATTCAAAAGACGCATTCAAGTTATGTTAGCATATCTTAATTACGTCACATTAGGCACGTGTTTTCATGCATTTTATTTGCTTTCTTTTTGTGTGTCTGGTCCCCAAAAAAGGGGGTGTCGGGGGTGTTGGGGGCGGGGTGTCTGATGCAATAAGGCAGGCACGTGACGACAGGCTAACCTTTCGCACACTAACCCACTAGAAACAATGTCTAATCTCCCCCAATAGAAGGAAGCTCGTGTACGGTGCATGTGCAGATGTGATCGAACATGTTCCGTTGTTTTGGTCCACACAGCAGCAGCCTGGCGGCTCATTAGCATCCCAGGAATGTTTTGGGATGTGTTAGAAGATGAAAACTGTCAGGACGTCAAAGGATGTCAAAGTGTTGATTGTTCTCTTATCACCTAAAAAAATAAAAATAAAAATAAAACTTTGGTATGTGACAAAAAATTAAAATTAAAATTTTGTGGAATTTTAAATTTTGTGGCATTTTAAATTTGGTGAAATTTTTTTTTATTATTTTTTATTTTTTATTTTTTATTTTTTATTTTTTATTTTTTATTTTTTATTTTTTATTTTTTATTTTTTATTTTTTATTTTTTATTTTTTAATAAGAAAGCAGGAAGTGAACTAATATATTGTGTCTAATATATTGGGTAATACAAGTGTAAAGGTGACTATAGGGGTGCTATTTCATGTCCTGAGGGCTCTAATAATGGTATAAAAAACATATTTAGAAGGTTTTAAACAGGTTTTCTATGCGGTTTCTATGTGGTACATGTTTAGCTTCTCAAGTTTTGAATACATTTTATTTTAACTGTTAGCACGCTAGCTTGCATGCTCGTTAAATCGCTAGCTTGCTAGTTAAGCCATGCCAAATTTCATTTCATTCAATTGTGTCTAATATATTGGGTAGTACAAGTGTAAAGGTGACTATAGGGGTGCTATTTCATGTCCTGAGGGCTCTAATAATGGTTTAAAAAAACATTTAGAAGGTTTTAAACAGGTTTTCTATGTGGTTATTGGGTAATACAAATGTAAAGGTGACTATAGGGGTGCTATTTCATGTCCTGAGGGCTCTAACAATGGTATAAAAAAACATATTTAGAAGGTTTTAAACAGGTTTTCTATGTGGTTATTGGGTAATACAAATGTAAAGGTGACTATAGGGGTGCTATTTCATGTCCTGAGGGCTCTAATAATGGTAAAAAAAACATTTAGAAGGTTTTAAACAGGTTTTCTATGTGGTTATTGGGTAATACAAATGTAAAGGTGACTATAGGGGTGCTATTTCATGTCCTGAGGGCTCTAACAATGGTATAAAAAACATATTTAGAAGGTTTTAAACAGGTTTTCTATGTGGTTATTGGGTAATACAAATGTAAAGGTGACTATAGGGGTGCTATTTCATGTCCTGAGGGCTCTAATAATGGTAAAAAAAACATTTAGAAGGTTTTAAACAGGTTTTCTATGTGGTTATTGGGTAATACAAATGTAAAGGTGACTATAGGGGTGCTATTTCATGTCCTGAGGGCTCTAATAATGGTAAAAAAAACATTTAGAAGGTTTTAAACAGGTTTTCTATGTGGTTATTGGGTAATACAAATGTAAAGGTGACTATAGGGGTGCTATTTCATGTCCTGAGGGCTCTAATAATGGTAAAAAAAAACATTTAGAAGGTTTTAAACAGGTTTTCTATGTGGTTATTGGGTAATACAAATGTAAAGGTGACTATAGGGGTGCTATTTCATGTCCTGAGGGCTCTAATAATGGTATAAAAAACATATTTAGAAGGTTTTAAACAGGTTTTCTAGGTGGTTATTGGGTAATACAAATGTAAAGGTGACTATAGGGGTGCTATTTCATGTCCTGGGGGCTCTAATAATGGTTAAAAAAACATTTAGAAGGTTTTAAACAGGTTTTCTAGGTGGTTATTGGGTAATACAAATGTAAAGGTGACTATAGGGGTGCTATTTCATGTCCTGAGGGCTCTAATAATGGTATAAAAAACATATTTAGAAGGTTTTAAACAGGTTTTCTAGGTGGTTATTGGGTAATACAAATGTAAAGGTGACTATAGGGGTGCTATTTCATGTCCTGAGGGCTCTAATAATGGTATAAAAAACATATTTAGAAGGTTTTAAACAGGTTTTCTAGGTGGTTATTGGGTAATACAAATGTAAAGGTGACTATAGGGGTGCTATTTCATGTCCTGAGGGCTCTAATAATGGTAAAAAAAACATTTAGAAGGTTTTAAACAGGTTTTCTATGTGGTTATTGGGTAATACAAGTGTAAAGGTGACTATAGGGGTGCTATTTCATGTCCTGAGGGCTCTAATAATGGTAAAAAAAACATTTAGAAGGTTTTAAACAGGTTTTCTAGGTGGTTATTGGGTAATACAAATGTAAAGGTGACTATAGGGGTGCTATTTCATGTCCTGAGGGCTCTAATAATGGTATAAAAAACATATTTAGAAGGTTTTAAACAGGTTTTCTATGTGGTTATTGGGTAATACAAATGTAAAGGTGACTATAGGGGTGCTATTTCATGTCCTGAGGGCTCTAATAATGGTAAAAAACATATTTAGAAGGTTTTAAACAGGTTTTCTATGTGGTTATTGGGTAATACAAATGTAAAGGCGACTATAGGGGTGCTATTTCATGTCCTGAGGGCTCTAATAATGGTATAAAAAACATATTTAGAAGGTTTTAAACAGGTTTTCTATGTGGTTATTGGGTAATACAAATGTAAAGGTGACTATAGGGGTGCTATTTCATGTCCTGAGGGCTCTAATAATGGTTAAAAAAACATTTAGAAGGTTTTAAACAGGTTTTCTATGTGGTTATTGGGTAATACAAATGTAAAGGTGACTATAGGGGTGCTATTTCATGTCCTGAGGACTCTAACAATGGTATAAAAAACATATTTAGAAGGTTTTAAACAGGTTTTCTATGTGGTTATTGGGTAATAGAAATGTAAAGGTGACTATAGGGGTGCTATTTCATGTCCTGAGGGCTCTAATAATGGTTAAAAAAACATATTTAGAAGGTTTTAAACAGGTTTTCTATGTGGTTATTGGGTAATACAAATGTAAAGGTGACTATAGGGGTGCTATTTCATGTCCTGAGGGCTCTAATAATGGTATAAAAAACATATTTAGAAGATTTTAAACAGGTTTTCTATGTGGTTATTGGGTAATACAAATGTAAAGGTGACTATAGGGGTGCTATTTCATGTCCTGAGGGCTCTAATAATGGTAAAAAAAACATTTAGAAGGTTTTAAACAGGTTTTCTATGTGGTTATTGGGTAATACAAATGTAAAGGTGACTATAGGGGTGCTATTTCATGTCCTGAGGGCTCTAATAATGGTATAAAAAACATATTTAGAAGGTTTTAAACAGGTTTTCTATGTGGTTATTGGGTAATACAAATGTAAAGGTGACTATAGGGGTGCTATTTCATGTCCTGAGGGCTCTAATAATGGTAAAAAAAAAACATTTAGAAGGTTTTAAACAGGTTTTCTATGCGGTTTCTATGTGGTACATGTTTAGCTTAATGTTATTGTTATGTGTTGCTCCCATGTGCCATTCATTTCCTCCTGGAAACAAATGCTCCAAACGTTGAGTCTTCCTTGATTCCCGACCTTTTACCCAGATTCCACATTCGGAGTATGTATCCTTGTGTCCCAGCTTGCTCTGGGACCTATTCTCCAATTTTTTTTTTTTTTTTTTTTTTTACAATCCTGTTCTCCAGCATGCACTTTAACCCAGAAAGCAACGCTGTTTGCCCGAGGCATCTACTCTTTCTGATAAAAGAGCACAGGACTGTACTTTTCTTTATGTAAGCTTGGTATGTGCTATACTCTGTCAACATGTAGAAGGTCACCTGTTCAGACACAGACCCAAGTTCTTGGTTTTTTTTTAATGCACAAGATTAGATATTGATATTGATATGTAAATTTTACACTTCGGGGGGAAAAGTGGGCTAATAAATTGACAAAAAAAAAGCATAAATACCGCAGAAAAACAACAGATGGAATGATACAGCACTCTACAACAGGGGTCTCAAACATGCCGCCCGCGGGCCAAATGTGGCCCGCAGGACACTAGTTTGAGGCCCCTGCCTTGATATGAAAGTTTAATGTTAGTGCGGCCCGCGCAAGTTTGATATGGATGCTGTATGGTATCATGTACCCAGAAAAAATTATTACGTTTGATTAATGTTCATGTTAAAGGTTAAATAACTGTTAATAGTTATCCTCCCTATCCGTGGGGAAGTGGTAAGTTTTGGGCTATTTAAGTTGAAAGGAAATAACTTGAAGGCTACCGTTTAGGTCGCTAGCTCTCTAGTTTGCGAGTTAGCATGTGTCTCAAGACCCTGCCAAATTTAACTACATTTTTAACCCTCCGATGTTACTTCCTTGCATTTTCCCCAACGCTCACCTCCTGTTGGGAAGACGTTCATAACAACACGCAAACACAAGTCTTATTTAAATGGCTTATTTACTTTAATTGTGTCTAATATATTGGGTAATATGAGTGTAAAGGTGACTATAGGGGTGCTATTTCATGTCCTGAGGGCTCTAATAATGGTTAAAAAAAGCATATTAAGAAGGTTTTCAACAGGTTTTCTATGCCGTAACAAATATATTTGATTCATACAGAACACTGGTCACACAAATATCTTTACGTTCAATGAAGACTTGATAGTTTTCCTTATGATGAACGAATGATTGTTGCTATGGTGATCAATTTTAATAATTCCATTTTTGACTTTCACATTCGATACAGTAGATCTTGCTGAAAGATCTTGCCTTAAATTTGTATTTTTACTTCATGCAGCCATTTGTACAAGTCTTGCTCCCATCCTGTGTGGAAGTGGTACATGTTTGGCTTCTAAAGTTTTGAATAAATTTAATTTTAACTGTTAGCTCGCTAGCTTGCGTGCTTGTTAAATCGCTAGCTTGCTTGTTATTCATGCCAAATTTCAACTTTAACTTCATAGGGGTGCTATTTCATGTCCTGAGGGCTCTAATAATGGTTTAAAAAAGCATATTTAGAAGGTTTTAAACAGGTTTTCTATGCCGTGACAAATATATTTGATTTATACATAATACTAGTCACACAAATATTGCTATGGTGATCAATTTTTAAACATTTTCATTTTTGACTTTTACAGTCAAACCCTGCTTGAGCCTTTCATTTGCTGAAGTACTTATTGGGTCGATCCCGTTACTTAACACTCGTGACCTTTGCTGTGAGAGAGGTCAAACTCCTCCCTCACACGGTTTCACCTTTTACCTACAAAACACAAATCCAAGAGATGTGTGGAGAAAAAAATAATACATTTTTTATCCCACATTTAATTGCGTCTTTGCTGCGTTATTTGGCATTATTTTACATATATTGCTGTGTACATAACATATAAAGTCAGTCAACACTTTTTCATTCTTCTTGGCAAAACGCATTTATTAAAAACAGAAAAATGAATAAACTTTGCTTTGGTTTCAATTTTCTACATTCCACTGTTCTCAAATATCTTACTTTTTATTTTTCTACACAAAATAAGATGACAAATAAATAAACAAATCAAGAATAAAGAAAATCAATCAGTAATAAATAAATATAATAATAATAATAATAAAAACTTAAGAAACCACATATAGTTGGTGGGTAGACAAATGATTTTTTTCAGATTAAAATGAACAAAGCATTATTAGAGCCCTGTAGACATGACAAAACACGACTATAGTCACATTTATACTCTTTTTATTTACAACATATTGCGCAACTGCAGGGTCTTGAGACACATGCTAACTCGCAAACGAGAGAGCTAGCGACCTAAACGGTAGCCTTCAAGTTATTTCCTTTAAAAATAAAATAGCCAAAAACTTACCACTTCCACACGGATAGGGAGGATAACTATTAACAGTTATTTAACCTTTAACATGAACATTAATCAAACATAATAATTTTTTCTGGGTACATGATACCATACAGCATCCATATCAAACTTGCGTGGGGCCGCACTAACATTAAACTTTCATATCAAGGCGGGGGGCCTCAAACTGGCGTCCTGCGGGCCACATTTGGCCCACGGGCCACATGTTTGAGACCCCTGATTTATACATATTTTGCTAAGTATTTTCTGAGAGATAATTCTTTTTTTTTTTTCATCTTTTTTTATAGACATGACAAAACACGACTATAGTCACATTTATACTCTTTTTATTTACAACATATTGCGCAACTGCAGGGTCTTGAGACACATGCTAACTCGCAAACTAGAGAGCTAGCGACCTAAACGGTAGCCTTCAAGTTATTTCCTTTCAACTTAAATAGCAAAAAAAAAAAAAAAAAAAACGTACCACTTCCACACGGATAGGGAGGATAACTATTAACAGTTATTTAACCTTTAACATGAACATGAATCAAACGTAATAATTTTTTCTGGGTACATGATACCATACAGCATCCATATCAAACTTGCGCGGGCCGCACTAACATTAAACTTTCATATCAAGGCTGGGGGCCTCAAACTAGTGTCCTGCGGGCCACATTTGGCCAGCTGACCTCCTCATATTGCTGTTTTAACCATTATATCCACTGGGAGCTCAGACCGAAGACCTTGAAACCAATATAAAGGCGTTTATGACTTCTTCCTGATTCGCCCGCTGGATTCTATTGCAGGAAAGTCAAAACATGTTTTGCTGCCAACAACGCCTGTGGACTTTGATGCACATTCAGAGGTGACAGACAGGTGTTGCGCTATCTCCATCCTGTCAGCACGGCAGTGGTAGCGCTCAGCGGGGAAATGATTATATTGTTCTGATAAAGATCAGCTTTTTGTTTTTGGCCTCCAGCTTTGGTTTTCTGAGAAGGTCTGACCTTTATAGCGTCTATCTAAGCATGTCCAACGTGTCAAGAAGCACGGGAATACAGGTCATCTCTCGTTCCATAGACTCTTTGATGTTCTACTTCGATTTTGGATCAATATTTACAATAAAGGTGAAATGGACAATTTGGAGTCGCTAATTAACCTAGCATGTTTTTGGAATGTGGGAGGAAACCGGAGTACCCGGAGAAAACCCACACATGCACAGGGAGAACATGCAAACTCCACACAGAATTGGGTGGAATTGAACTCGGGTCTTCTAGCTGTGAGGCCTGTGTGCTAACCACTTCACCACTGTGCAGCCCTGGTTCAGTATATTTTCCATCAAAATAGTAGTCATGCCAAAATGTTGTGTTGCTGCTGGATGTTCACAGTATCCGAGTGATACTGTCGTGGGGGTGCTGGAGCCTATCCCAGTAGTCGAGAGGCGGGGTACACCCTAGCCAGCCAATCACAGGGCACATATAGACAAACAACCATTCACACTCACATTCATACCTATGGACAATTTGGAGTCGCTAATTAACCTAGCATGTTTTTGGAATGTGGGAGGAAACACGGGGAGAACATGCAAACTCCACACAGAGATAGCCGAGGGTGGAATTGAACCCTGGTCTCCTCGCTGTGAGGATTTGTACTTCGGTACGAGGTACATTATTAAAAAAAAAATGAATTATCGAAAGCAGGAAGTGAACAAATGTAACAGTTACTGATTGTAAAAGTACCAGATGGAGGGGTAGGATTTAATAAGCTTTGCTTCTTCCTACTCCTTTTTGGACATGTGGAACTGGGAACTGATTATGTGATGCATTCAATTGTAATCTGATGCATGTTCAAATGAAATTAAACCATTACCAAATTTTCGCAGCTTAGTGTGTCTTGGTCGAATCCGTTTCAGAGGATCTGACTCAAACCAAAACGGACTCTAACCAAAACATATTTTCCCTTAGAAAATAAATGAATCCGTTCCAGGCAACCAAAATGTTAACACAAAACTGATTTTGTTGACAATAATTACAGTTTTATATGCAAAAATGATGCAAAAATAATTACAAATGACAAGTGAAGTAGTACAAAGTTTTATTGGGGGGGGGGGGGACACAAAACCAATTAACAAAGTAAACACAAAATACACACATTATTGTACTGCAACAACAATTTGCAAAAATATATCAAAGTCAATATCAGCGTTCTACATTATGTACTTTACTGTTTAATACAAAAAAATACAAAAAACAACCACCACTGAGCCATACTATAAAATTGTACTATAAATACTTGTATATAAATATTGTATATACTACTTCTTGGACACCAAGAGAAATGAATGTTTTGATGTGATGGTGGGTAGTTCATGACTGATTCATTTCTAAGATGTCCTTTTGTTACTGCTGGGTCACAGCGACCTGCCAAACCCTGCATTGTTCCGCTGGGTCACAGGAGACACAAGACTTCCTGTTCCTGTCTGACGTGTCTTTGGTAACAACACAAACGCTCAACGTTTGATTCCCACATAGTCCAGGGGGGGACCGCATAGTGATGTATGGATGGATCCATACATAAATACAGACATCCTTACATACGTGCATACATACATGCATACCAGCATATATATATACATACATACATACATACATACATAAATTCAAACATCCTTACATACATCCATACATACCGTCATACAAATATATACATACAATTATCCATCGATACCTGCATACATATATACATCCATACATACACACAGCCATACATATATACATCCATACATACATGCACACATACTTGCATACATACAATATACATCCATCCATACATCCATGCACACATACCTGCATTCAAATTTATCCATCAATCCATCCATCCATACATGCATATGTACATACATCAATAAATACATACATACATACATACATGCATACCTGCATACATACATACATACATACATACATGCATACCTGCATACATACATACATACATACATACATGCATATATACATACATACATACATACATACATACATACATACATACATACATACCTGCATACATACATACATGCATACATATATACATACATACATGCATATATACATACATACATACATACATACATGCATACCTGCATACATACATACATGCATACATATATACATACATACATGCATACATATATACATCAATACATGCACACATACGTACCTACGTACCTACGTAAGTCCATCATGCATGCATGTATGTATGTATGCATACATGCATGCATAAATGCACACATCAAGACACGCGTGCATGCATGCATACATGCATACATACATACATGCATGCATGATGAATGGACGTACGTAGGTACGTACGTAGGTACGTATGTACGTATGTTTGTACGTATGTATGTATATATGTATGTATGAATGTATGTATGTATGTATGTATGTATGTATGTATGTATGTATGCATGTACGTACGTATGTATATATGTATGTATGTATGTATGTATGTATGCATGTACGTTTTTACATATGTATGTATGCACATATGCATGTATGCATGTATGCATGTATTGATGGATCCATGCCACAACATAAACAACACATAATGTTGTTTACATTATTCATTTTACTTTCACCATGACCAATAATATTTACAATTTTCACCAATGGCCACTACAGTGTCTGTGTGCATGTATTTGCACTCTTTTATTATATTCTCTTTCCAAATCATCCTATGTCACATAGTCAGGGATTTCTCCAAGGCATAAGACAGCAAGCAGAGACAACACCGCCCTCTGTTGCTCCAACGACAGAAGTGCAGCACAGTACAGCACAGTGCGTCAAAAACAGCAAAACCTTGCGGTTATCTTGCAGCTGGAATATGACAATATTTGTGCACACCACTTATCAGCACAGAGACCAATCTTACACATCACATTTCAAGGAAATCCAACAATACAAAATATGTATACAAAAAGCATGACCTCACACATCACAACTTATATACATTTAAAATTATTGTACGTTTAGTCAATAATTATGTGTATTTTTTCTATTTCTTTCTTATTTTCTAGGTAAAAAAATTGTCTAATTGTCATGCATATATTGTGGCCGCCCAATGGAAACACACATCAAAGAACTAGTACATTTTAAAGTAATCATACATTTAGTACATAATATTGAGTATTTATTGTGTATTATTTACAGTTATAAGAAAAAAAGGAACTTTTCAGGATGTTCTTTTTGTTTTTACTTTTCCCTTGACAACATAAACAAAATTAAATCCATAATTTGATTAAATAATAATTTAATCAAATTATAATTTGATTAAATAATGTACATTTAATGCATGCTAAATTATTTGAATAATTTTATTATTTAAAATTTAATGTTTTGACAATATAAACAAAATTAAATCCATAGTTTGATTAAATAATGTACATTTAATGCATGCTAAATTATTTGAATAATTTTATTATTTAATTATAATAATAATTATTATGATTTTATTATTTAAATCCATAATTTGATTAAATAATGTACATTTAATGCATGCTAAATTATTTTAAATAATAAAATTATTAAAATAATAAATAAATAATTAAATTATTTTAAATAATAAAATTATTAAAATAATTTAGCATGCATTAAATGCACATTATTTAATCAAATTATGGATTTAAATAATAAAATAATAATTATAATTTTAAATAATAAAATTATTAAAATAATTTTATTATTTAAAATTTTATTTTAAATAATAAAATTATTAAAATAAAATTATTTAAAATTTTATTTTAAATAATAAAATTTTTAAAATAATTTAGCATGCATTAAATGTACATTATTTAATCAAATTATAGATTTAAATAATAAAATAATAATTATAATTATAATTAAATAATAAAATTATTAAAATAATTTAGCATTCATTAAATGTACATTATTTAATCAAATTATGGATTTAAATAATAAAATAATAATAATTATATTTATAATTAAATAATAAAATTATTAAAATAATTTAGCATGCATTAAATGTACATTATTTAATCAAATTATGGATTTAATTTTGTTTATATTGTCAAAACATTATATTTTAAGTAATAAAGTTATTAAACTAATTTTAATAATTTTATTATTTAAAATAATTTAGCATGCATTAAATGTACGTTATTTAATCAAATTATGGATTTAATTTTGTTTATATTGTCAAGGGAAAAGTAAAAACAAAAAGAACATGCTTTTTCTTATAACTGTAATGTGGCCGAATGCTTTATTTAATTTTGAAAATCCAAACCGGAAGCATGCGGTCACACGTGCATCACTTGACACTGCCGTCGAACTTCAACAAGGGGGACGGAGGAGTTTTCTTTCTTGCCCTCCCAAACTTTTCTTGCTAGCTTGCCTTTCCGCGAAAGGCATGATCAGTCCCAGTGTGACGGACCTCCGGGACACAGTCAGAAGGTAAGCGAGAGCCTCCGGGATCGATTAACTCACATCATTGATTAATTGGCTGCCCGCTTTACGCTCCTAATGTGTGTCAATTGTCAATTCGACTACCGTAACAAAGTGTAGCATTAACGCGAATGATGCTACTTAAGCGGCATTCATTCATTTTCTATCCGCTTATCCTCACGAAAGTCACGGGGGTTGCTGGAGCCTATTCCAGCTGTCTTGGGGCGAGAGGTGGGGTACTTAAAGATAAACAGTTTCGGGTCTCGTAGCTGTGTGGCCTGCGTGCCAACCACTCGTCCTGCGTGCCAACCACTCGTCCACCGTGCAGCCACTTTAGCTTGGTGGAAATTATTGTGTTGTTGTTTTATGACAAAGTTAAAATATTAAGAGAAATTCTCATAATAATTTGAAAAAAGTAGCAATTTTACAAGGATAATATAATAATAATAATAATATAATAATAGTAAAAATATTTTTTTTAAATCTTTAAAAAAATAATTATTTTATTTATTATTATTTTATATATATTATATATATATATTATTGTATAATTATTTATTTCATTATTATTCATTTGCTTTGAGCTGAGTTAAATTATTAAGGAAGAACTATGTTATTTTTTAAAAGTTTTAATATGAAAAATAAAGCCGTAATTTTTGCAAAAAAAAAATTGTAGAAAAGTTATAATATAATGGGAATGAAATCGGAATATTACGAGTGCAATGTTTTATTTATTTAAAAGATTATTTTAGAATAAAGTTGAAATAATCTTAAAAATGGGAAAGGGGACAAAGAGAGACGTTTGTCAAATATAACTTCTTAGCATATCTAAACATGTTGCTTTAACAAATTATTTTTTAATTATTATTTTATATTTTAATTATTATATTTTATTAATTTTTTTTTAATTTGGACGCCATTGTAAGCGATTACTCGATGATTCGAGAAAGAAAAGTGTGATTAAATATTAGTCAGGATCCCACAATAACATCATTACTTTTGGTTTCAAAGTGTGTTTACACAGGTGGGGGGGGGGTAGGGGGGGTAGGGGGGGAAGGGTGTGACCCACAATTGAGAGTTGGTGTGTTGGTTTCATCAGGCCATTAGTACAAACACTGCAGGGTTCTTCGTCCTTGTGTGAAATTGAGGCAGGACTAGCATTTGCTGTTGTTTTACCGTGTGATGAGTTCAAGGACCATGAAATGACTCGATGGCACGGTGCTTCTTGACTTTGCTGAAATCGTAAGCGATGAAAAAAAAACTCACCATCAATCGTACAAACACCATTAAACTCATCACACGGCAACTTAACACTTAAAAGGTATACCTCACAAATATATAAATATATACCAACATGAGTTTAAATAAAAAAGTTTTCTCATAATGCATTTAGTTTGAGCAACATATTTCATTGGAGGACAAGCAGCATAGCTTCTTTGTATGGCTCCGTAGACAAAGAAGCCTGGGGCTTAGAAGGGAGGCTGACGTCATTGCAGCACCGCAATGAATGTGTTGGTCAGATCCAATTCATTATGGGATAACCTTAAAAGAGTATTTTTCATTCATTTTTCTACCGCTTTTCCTCACAAGGGTCGCGGCGGGGGGCGCTGGAGCCTATCCCAGCCTGGGGCTTAGAACCCAGAGGGAGGCTGACATCATTGCAGCACCGCAATGAATGTGTTGCTCAGATCCAATTCATTATGGGATGACCTTAAATTAGTATTTTTCATTCATTTTTCTACCGCTTTTCCTCACGAGGGTCACGGGGGTTGCTGGAGCCTATCCCAGCCTGGGGCTTAGAACCTAGAGGGAGGCTGACGTCATTGCAGCACCGCAATGAATGTATTCGTCAGATCCAATTCATTATGGGATAACCTTAAAAGAGTATTTTTCATTAATTTTTCTACCGCTTTTCCTTACGAGGGTCTTGGGGCGGGTGCTGGAGCCTATCCCAGCTGTAAAATTTGGAGTCTCCAATTAGCCTAGCATGTTTTTTGGAATGTGGGAGGAAACCGGAGTAGCCGGAGAAAACCCACGCATGAACAGGGAGAACATGCAAACTCCACACAGAGATAGCCGAGGGTGGAATTGAACCCTGGTCTCCTAGCTGTGAGGTCTCTGCACTCACCACTCAACCACCATGCAGCCCTAAATGAGTATTGTATTTTTCATTTAACATTCATCAAGTCATATTGGTGAATGTTTGTATATTTGTCAGGTATACATTTTGAATGTTAGATTGCTGTGTGATGAATTATCTTCTTAGTAATATGATCAGCTCATGCTAAAGAAAAGGCACCCGTTTCCTCACTAACTCGTGATGTACACAGTATTCAAACATTTATTAGTATTTTTGAAGTAAAATACATGTCAGGAAATTTACGTAATGTTTTATTAATTCCCGGAATTTACGGTAATCAAAATGCCTTGACTGCTTTGCTGGACTGATGAAGTTAAAGTGACAGGACACGTGCAGAAAGAGTAGATTTGATGTCCCTAACAACATTGTGCTTTTCCCTCAGGCGTCTTTATGCAACCGTACTCTGAGGTTTGACTTACTGCGGCGCCGCCTCCGCCGCCGCCGCCGCCGCCTCAAATAGACGCTCTGTAAGTTTAGTCCGAGGTGTCGAGAGGCCAGAGTTACAGACAAACATTCATGCCGCTTTCTTCTTGTGTTACGCCGCAGTCGATTGTGGCAACGTTCGTTTCATCGAATGCCATCCAATTTAGCTCCGTGGTCACGCAAAGTAACCTTGATAAAATGCAAGACGCTGATTTCCATTTTTAGCCGTATTACGAGTTCATTTGATCAGTCGCCAAAGCATTGCTATCACATGAGGCGAGAAAGGCTGGACTCTACCATTTAGCATTAGACTGCAGTGCAGTTGGAATAGCACACTTGGCAAAACTTAAAAATTGTCGTTCCCACAATGTTGGAAGCATAAAGATATATTAATAACATGAATAATTAGGATTCTAGTCCAACTCCTGATTAATTTGTATGTATAGTGTAAACCATTCATTCATTTTCTATCGGTTATCCTCACAAGCGTCGCACAGTCAAATAATAATAATAATGACCCACTATACCCAATAATATAATAATATTCCCATAATGCATTTAGTTTTAGCAACACATTTATTGGAGACAAGAAGCATAGCTTCTTTGTCTGCCTCTGTAGACAAAGAAGCCTGGGGCTTAGAACCCAGAGGGAGGCTGACGTCATCGCAGCACCGCAATGAATATGTTGGTCAGATGCAAAATAAATAAAAATAAAAATAAAAATAAAAATAAAAATAAAAATAAAAATAAAAATAAAAATAAAAATAAAAATAAAAATAAAAATACATTAAATAAATTAAATAAAATACATTAAATAAATTAAATAAAATAAATAAAATAAAATAAATAAAATAAATAAAATAAATAAAATAAATAAAATAAATAAAATAAATAAAATAAATAAAATAAATAAAATAAATAAAATAAATAAAATAAATAAAATAAATAAAATAAATAAATAAAATAAATAAAATAAATAAAATGAAAACTAAAAAATAAAATAAATAAAATAAATAAAATGAAAACTAAAAAATAAAATAATAATAAAAACAAATTTGTCCAGTATTTGTATTTGTAGTTCAGTATTTACAGCGGTCTGGCACTACTACATGTATATTCAAACTACATTGAATATACATATTGAACATAGAAAAGGCCAAATGAAATAAAATACAAACATAAAAGCATTAAGAAGACTCGTGAATGTAGTATTCTACACTGGTCACTAGGTGTCAGTAATTGTTCGTGAGACAATTATCAGACTTGATCGCCGGAACAGCAGGCTTTTATTGCAGGTTTAAATTATCTCACAACAGGCCCAATTATGTTAACGTAATAATTCATATAATAATATAATATACAAGTCCAGATAACAAGTCCAGAGAAAGTCATATGTGTCCAACCATATAAAAATAAAAATAAAAATAAAAATAAAAATAAAAATAAAAATAAAAATAAAAATAAAAATAAAAATAAAAATAAAAAATTATACAAAACAAAATATAAAAAAACAAAATATACAAAACAAAATATACAAAACAAAATATACAAAAAAAAAAATAAAAAAATAAAAAATGAGTAAAAAAGAAAAAAATAAAAAATAAAAGAATGTGTCCAGTCAAAAACTGGACTGAACATATTTCAAGTGTTTTCCGTGGCAAACGTCACCTGTACTGTACCCAGAGGTAACCGTGTTGTTGTTGGGATGTATTTTGGAGCTTCCACATTACAAGTATTTACAGCGGTCTGGCACTAAACTACATTGGAACAGCATTAAAATAAACTGCAGCGCTCATATTCATGTTACCTGATACTTGAGACTGACTGATGTGTTTGTAATATTATTTAGACACTTCATGTGTGGGATTGAAGCATTGTGGCTATGTATTATTGTCGGACTTGAGTCTTACATTTTTTTTTATGGCAACGTTTTAATTGCACGCAGTCTAAAAGCAGCTGTCTGATCAACATGGGAAGACAGACAATAGTGCATACAGGTTTGTTTGTTATGTGTGTCTCAAAAGAGACATTCTGTCTGCTGCTGCGTCCACTCCATGCTAAAAATACTCTGGAATGAGGCATTAATCTACCACGCACAAGACACGCTAACCAGACAGTACTACATTTGTACTTTTTTTTTTAAAACTCTCACACCACATTCGCTTATTTCCGAGTTGGATTTTTTTTTTTTTTACTTTCAGTTGAACCAAACCGCTGTGGTCTCATCACCAAACAGAGCGCTTCCTTGTCGGGACATCATTCTCATAGCCTTAAAAGCTCATCCAGCCGTTCAAATTTTCACTCTACCACCGTTTTTAAAACATATAGTCATTAATAAGTCATGTCGAGGGAACTTTTTTAGTAGCATATCATTGAAATATTTAAAAAAAATCTAACGAGAAAAAGTCGTCATTTCACAACAAAAATTTTTTTTGCAATATAATGTTGAAATATGAAATAAAAATACTTTCTTCAAAAGTTGTAATGTGAAAAAAAAACAAAATGTGATTTTTTTTTTTAATTCCTTAAAATATTCTGGGAATAAAGGCATATTACACAAAGCTACCTTACAAGAAGAATTAAAAAAAATCAACAGCAGAAATGGAAAAAAATTTACAAAAATAAAGTCAAAATTTTAAAAGAAAAAAGTTACCATTTTGCAAGAATAAACTTGTAATATTAGGAGAAGAAAATAATAAAATAAAATAAAATAAAATAAAATAAAATAAAATAAAATAAAATAAAATAAAATAAAATAAAATAAAATAAAATAAAATAAAATAAAATAAAATAAAATAAAATAAAATAAATCATTCATTTTGTACCAATTATCCTCACAAGGGCCGCGGGGGATGCTGAGAGGCCACCCTGGACTGGTGGCCAGCCAATCACAGGGCACATATAGACAAACAACCATTCACACTCACATTCATACCTATGCACAATTTGGAGTCGCCAGTTAACCTAGCATGTTTTTGGAATGTTAAAAGCTAGTCAGTTAGCCTCAAATTTATTAAGCCTACCACTTCCACACGGAACGGGAGGTGAACCTTTTTTCACTCTGCAGCCATGGCTACAAACTACAACCCACAAAGTCACTTCCTGTCATTTACCGCTAAGGTCTTAGCCATTATCACGATTGTTGATTGTACCGTAATGGGTAGAAGTGGGACTGTTTTGTACGTGGTGGTTGAACGCGTCATGCGTGTGCGTGCGGCGGAGTGAGGAGGACGGCTGCAATGCACGTGTGGAGACAGCTGTATTCGCTAAGACTTTTCTGGCTGCATTTGTTGATATTTTTCTAGCTGCTTTTGCTGACAACATTAAAGCACAGATGGGACTCATGGATTGGAAATCTTCACAAATAACGGAATTTTATGCTGGTATCGGAACACCGGATCGGATCGGCCTCATCACTAAAAATGAGTGCAGCTTTTTCAATCTTAGGTTTGCTTTCCAAATCAGAAATGACTTGTATCCATTGGCTCATAATGGAAATGTTATGTCGCTTATGGAAAAGCTTCCCTGCCCTATGAAGTCATTGCATGAAACTCAACTACTGTAAGTGTCAACACTGCTCAGAAAAAAGAAAAAAAAATACCATCCACTCTCATAATCCAGCATTTCCACATGAACATGACAACATAACAAAACAACAAACCTCAATCTTCCCAAAATGTTTCATAATAATGAAATACATCTGTTCCTAATACTACGGGGAACACACACAGTAATACTGCAATACAAACACAAAAGCTACCACAAATGTTTAATGCGCCATTTGTTGTCATGCTGTAGTTGGGATGGGAATGACGGAAGGTAAACGTTCCTGTTTTCTTTGGAATTATCACACTGGGTCCTTGTGTTTAGTCTGCATACGAGCTTAGCAGCAAACTGTTCGAGGTCTACAGTCGAGACACCGTTGAGATAAATCTCTTGGAGATGAATGAATTATTTTATTTTAAATGAATGAGTTATTTTATTTTATTTTAATTTTTTTATTTTATTTTATTTTATTTTTATTTTTTATTTTATTTTTATTTTTTATTTTATTTTAATTTTTTATTTTATTTTATTTTATTTTATTTCATTTCATTTCATTTCATTTCATTTCATTTCATTTCATTTCATTTCATTTCATTTCATTTCATTTCATTTCATTTCATTTCATTTCATTTTATTTTATTTTATTATGGGGCTTAGAACCCAGAGGGAGGCTGACGTCATTGCAGCACCGCAATGAATGTGTTGGTCAGATCCAATTCAATTCGGGATAACCTTATATGAGTATTTTTCATTCATTTTTCTACTGCTTTTCCTGCTGGAGCCTATCCCAGCCTGGGGCTTAGAACCCAGGGGGAGGCTGACGTCATTGCAGCACCGCAATGAATGTGTTGGTCAGATCCAATTCATTACGGGATAACCTTAAATGAGTATCGTTCATTCATTTTCTACCGCTGGAGGGTGCTGGAGCTTATCCCAGCTTTCTTTTGGGCGAGAGGCGGGGTACACCCTGGACTGGTAGCCAGCCAATCACAGGGCACATATAGACAAACAACCATTCACACTCACATTCATACCTATGGACAATTTGGAGTCGCTAATTAACCTAGCATGTTTTTTGGAATGTGGGAGGAAACCCCGGAGAGTACCCGGAGAAAACCCACGCATGCACGGGGAGAACATGGCCGAGGATGGAATTGAACTCGGGTCTCCTAGCTGTGATGCCTGTGTGCTAACCACCCGGCCTCTGTGCAGTATATTTTTCATCAAAATAATAGTCATGCTAAAATGTTGTGTTGCTGCTGGATGTTCACAGTATCCGAGTGATACTGTCGTGGGGGTGCTGGAACTTGAACTCAGGTCTCCTAGCTGTGTGGCCTGCGCGCTAACCACTCGGGCACCGTGCAGCTCCAACATAGATACAATCCAAGAAAATGCATCGGTGTGAGAATCCAAAGCAGGGTTCCAGTGGCAGCTCTTTGTGGTTTTTCATTCAAAAAATGCTTACCACAAGGACCAAAAGCTGACAAGACTGGATTATTTCTAGCAACCATTTTGTGTGTCTTTTTGGTAACAATGGCGCCAGCGTGGGTTTTTATATAAAAGAAAAAAAAACAAGTCCAAACAGTTTTAAGATTCAGATTTTAAGACACCCGACGCTGAAGCTCTGAGAAGCTGAAGCTCAGGGTTTAATGCCAATTCTGCCATTTCCTCTCCTCTCACTTTGTTCTCTTTGTGTTTTTCTCACAAGCAAATAACAAAAGTCAACCAGCTTGTGTTGACCTAGATTTTCTGGTCAACAGAGTTGTGTTTAATGACTTTTGTCTGCCTTAACAACAGTAGCAGTATCCAGATGTTTGCAAGGAAAAGGACCAGATGTCGGTGACATTTTCTGCCGGGACACAACACAAATATGCGACTCAGATCGTATTATTTCCGTCACTGGTTGAAAATTATACCAGTTCAGCATGTGTTTGATGGATGGAGGGGGGGGGGGGGGTAATGACAAGGCAGCTGATGTACATGTACAGTGTGTAGGCATCTCAAGTACACACACACTCTCAGTGAGGACTTTTGTGTTTTCCTTAAAATCAGTCAACTTCTAATTGTGGCTGGTTGTTGTATTCAGACGCTTTCTATCCACTTAGACCAGGGGTCTCAAACTCAATTTACCTGGGGGACACTGGAGCTACGGTCTGGGCAAGGTTTTCCAAAAAAAAAAAAAAAAAAAATTTATTAAAAACAGAAAAATATACAAACTTTTTCAGTGCTTTGGTTCCGATTTTCTACAATAAAATCTCTGATAAAACATTCCACTGTTCTCAAATATCTTAATTTTTATTTTTCTACACAAAATAAGATGAAAAATAAATAAACAAATCAAGAATAAAGAAAATCAATCAGTAATAAATAAATATACCAACACATCCATTGCGGTGCTGCAATGACGTCAGCCTCCCCCTGGGTTCTAAGCCCCAGGCTGGGATAGGCTCCAGCACCCCCCGCGACCCTCGTGAGGAAAAGCGGTAGAAAAATGAATGAAAAATACTCATTTAAGGTTATCCCGTAATGAATTGGATCTGAGCAACACATTCATTGCGGTGCTGCAATGACGTCAGCCTCCCTCTGGGTTCTAAGCCCCATAATAAAATAAAATAAAATAAAATAAAATAAAATAAAATAAAATAAAATAAAATAAAATAAAATAAAATAAAATAAAATAAAATAAAATAAAATAAAATAAAATAAAATAAAATAAAATAAAATATTACATTACAATAAAATAAAATAAAATAAAATAAAATAACTCATTCATTTTGTACCACTTATCCTCACAAGGGTGCTGAGAGGCGGGGTACACCCTGGACTGGTGGCCAGCCAATCACAGGGCACATATAGACAAACAACCATTCACACTCACATTCATACCTATGTACAATTTGGAGTCGCCAATTAACCTAGCATGTTTTTGGAATGCTAAAAGCTAATCAGTTAGCCTCAAATTTATTCCTTTTAAATGTTTCAAACAGAGTGGGGAAGAAAATTTAAAAAAGCCAAAGCCTACCACTTCCACACGGAACGGGAGGTGAACCTTTTTTCACTCTGCAGCCATGGCTACAAACTACAACCCCCAACATCACTTCCTGTCATTTACTGCTAAGGTCTTAGCCATTATCATGATTGTACATTTGGCCCGCGGGCCGCGTGTTTGAGACCCCTGGTGTAATTAATAAGCAGTGTCTGAACTGGTCGGCTTCATGAGATGGACTGTGTGACGTTATGAACCTGGACACAGTTGTTAGAGAAGGAACACAGGCCTTCTGGTATGAAGAGAAACAAGGGAGGTCTCACACAACATGGCGAGTGTGTGTTTGCCACCAAAGCAGCATAAAGCGCCATTGTACACGTTCAATGTGCTTGATTGTGTTTTGTGGACAATCTGGAAGGAAGAGGGAGGGGCTTGCATGTGATGTCGACCTGACTGCGGTTAAAAGCCAATGTCACGTTCCAGTGGGATATACAGGAACAGTGGAGACAGGAAGTAGCTACTTGTAGCATTTATAAGTGTAAACAGACAGTTCTTCATACGTGATGAAGTGATCATGTGACCTCTATGATGGTGGATACATGTGTGTCACGTCGGCGCTATTTGTTCAGTACTCATTTTTGTGATTCTCTTCTCTGCGGTGTTTTCCTGCTGCTTTCAGGAAGCAGCTTTCAGGACGGCTTGATGGGCTTCCTGTCCCCGACAAACACTCCTCCGCTTCCACCCCCGATTCCTACTGGGAGACAATAGCAGGTCTCCTGCAGGGGCATGGATGGGCGGGTGGGAGTGAATGAGGGGGGATTTATTAGGGGGAAAAGTAGGCTTCCTTTCAGGAAACTGCAGATTTCTCTCCAAGTAGCGATCGAGAGGCCATCAAGAGGGTTTCAGATCTTTACTTCTAGAGGAGATTAAGGATTAAGATTAGGATTACACCAGTTTAGGTTGAGTATGAATACTGACGTTTGCACTGCGATGCTCTTTTCTTCTTTACAAGGAAATTAACCTGCTTTAGCTCCTCATTTTAAAATGCTACATCAATGGTGTCCAAAGGGCGGCTCACGGGCCATTTGTGACCTGGGGCTAATTCTAATAAAATAAAATTAATATAATGTAATGTAATATAAAAATATAATATAATTTATTAATATTAATTAATTATTTTATTTATTTATTCATTATTTATTATATAATTTTAACAAGAAACCTATTACAATTGTTTTAATATAATATAATTTATTAATATTAATTAATAATTTTTAAATGTATTATTATTATTATTATTAATTTATTTATTTATTTATTATTTATTACATAATTATAATTTTAAACAAGAAACCTAATACAATTGTTTCAAGTTTGCAGTAATTTTACAAGAATAAGTAATTTTACGAGAAAAAGTCGTCATTTCAAAAATTTTAGCAATATAACGTTGAAATATGAAAGAAAAAGACTGAAAAGTTGTAATATGAGAAAAAAACAAAATGTGATAAAAAAAAATCTTTAAAAATTCCTTAAAATATTCTGGGAATAAAGACATATTAAGATAAGACATATACAGGAAGAATTAAAAAAAATCAACAGCAGAAATGGAAAAATTCTTCTTAATAATCTAATCTAATATAATTAAAAACCTAATACAATTGTTTCAAATTTGCAGTAATTTTACAAGAATAATGTCCAAATATCCAAAGTGTGTCCAATATTAAGAGAAAAAAATCTAACCAGAAAAAGTCATCATTTCACAACAATAAAAATTTTTGCAATATAATGTTGAAATACGAAAGAAAAAGACTTTCTTCAAAAGTTGTAATATAAAAAAAAAAACAAAATTTGATTTTTTTTTAAATTCCTTAAAAATTCCTTAAAATATTCTGGGAATAAAGCCATATTACACAAAGCTACCTTACAAGAAGAATAAAAAAAAAATCAACAACAGAAATTGAAAAATTCTGTATTTTACAAAAATAAAGTCAAAATTTTAAAAGAAAAAAGTTACAATTTTACAAGAATAAACTTGTAATATCAGGAGAAAAAAATAGTCATTTTAGTAGCATATCATTGAAATATTTTTTTAAAAAAAAAAGCAAAATGAGGTTGTACTTTTTGGAAAAATTAGCTTTCCGAAAAGTTATAGAAATATTGTGGGGATAAAGTCAAAATGTGATGGGAATAAAGCTATAATATTATGAGGAAAAATAATTTATTTTTACCATTATAATATTGAAATATGAAAGAAAAAGACTTTCTTCAACAGTTGTAATATGAGAAAAAAATTTAGATTTTTGGAAAATGAGTTGTTGTTGTAGTTTGGAATAAAGTCAAAATATTCTGGGAATAAAGCCATATTACAAAAAGATACCTTACAAGAAGAATAAAAAAAATCAACAGCAGAAATGGAAAAAATCAGTCAATAAAGTCAAAATTTTAAAAGAAAAAAGTTACAATTTTACAAGAATAAACTTGTAATATTAGGAGAATTTTTTTTTTTTTTTAAACAAAATGAGGTTGTACTTTTTGGAAAAATTAGCTTGGGGGAAAGTTATAGAAATATTGTGGGAATAAAGTCAAAATGTGATGGGAATAAAGCTATAGTATTATGAGAAGAAAATTGACATTGACTTTGAAGATCACGTCAGAAGAAAGTTGAAACATTTGGAAAATTGAGAAAAAAAATGCAAAAATGGGAAAAAAGAGCAAAGACTAAAATCTCTTTTTCATCATCTTCATCACAAAGCTGCGATGTACTTTTTTCTTGAAATATATCTAACATCCTAGCATATGCTTGACACATGTCAAAGTGATCCTTGCGTCCTTTTGTTATTCAGTATGTGGCCCTCGGTGGAGAAAGTTTTGCCAGGTAGTAAAAGTGGTTGCCGGTTCAGGAGGAGGACATTGACTTTGACTCCCTCCTCCCCTCGCTAGGGTCTTTATTCTCGCTGACGTCTCTTTTTGGGGGAAAAGTGGCGGTGAGGGAAATGAGGTCATTGTTGCAAAACATGAGCCCAAGACCCAAAGCAGCACATTTCCTCTTCTGTGAAAATGTAAACGACCATATGTTCTTGCTGAATTGGGAATACTTGGAAAGGGAAAAGTCATTTGTTTGGTGTGCTACATTGGAACAGTCATTCATTCGTTCCTGAAGGTCCAACTCAAACCGAAACAAACGCTAACCAAATACATTTTTACCCATGAGAAAAACAATGTAAATCCATTTAATCCGTTCTAACAAATCCAATTATCCAATTATTAAATCCAACATTTTTAGACTTCATTGAGAATGTGAGCAAACCAAGGCAAAATTTGGGTGGAAAATATCAACGTTACTGAAAAACATGTTAACCGGGGCGTATGTAAACCAAGGTTCCATTGTATGTGCCTTGTGCCTCAATAAAGGTTGGGAAAGATTGGTCCAACTCAAACTGAAACAAACTTAATTTTTGAATTAATTTTTGCTAATAAATAAAAATACATTAGGAACACAGTCGGATTCAGACGGTGTATTAACATAATAAGATGTGCACCATATTGCACACTAACCGGAGATTGTGAGCAAACCAAGGCAAAATTTGGGTGGAAATGCTCAACATTAGCTGAAAAACATGTTAACCGGGGGCGTATGCAAACCAAGGTTCCATTGGTCCAACTCAAACTGAAACAAAAACGCTAGACTTCATTGAGAATGTGAGCAAACCAAGGCAAAATTTGGGTGGAAAATAATCAACGTTAACTGAAAAACACGCTAACCGGGGGCGTATGCAAACCAAGGTTCCATTGGTCCAACTCAAACTGAAACAAAAACGCTAGACTTCATTGAGAATGTGAGCAAACGAAGGCAAAATTTGGGTGTAAAATATCAACGTTAACTGAAAAACACGCTAACCGGGGGCGTATGCAAACCAAGGTTCCATTGGTCCAACTCAAACTGAAACAAAAACGCTAGACTTCATTGAGAATGTGAGCAAACCAAGGCAAAATTTGGGTGGAAAATATCAACGTTTACTGAAAAACACGCTAACCGGGGCGTATGCAAACCAAGGTTACATTGATCCAACTCAAACTGAAACAAAAATGCTAGACTTCATTGAGAATATGAGCAAACCAAGGCAAAATTTGGGTGGAAAATAATCAACGTTTACTGAAAAACATGTTAACCGGGGGCGTATGCAAACCAAGGTTCAATTGGTCCAACTCAAACTGAAACAAAAATGCTAGACTTCATTGAGAATGTGAGCAAACGAAGGCAAAATTTGGGTGGAAATAATCAACGTTAACTGAAAAACACGCTAACCGGGGCGTATGCAAACCAAGGTTCCATTGGTCCAACTCAAACTGAAACAAAAACGCTAGACTTCATTGAGAATGTGAGCAAACCAAGGCAAAATTTGGGTGGAAAATAATCAACGTTAACTGAAAAACACGCTAACCGGGGGCGTATGCAAACCAAGGTTCCATTGGTCCAACTCAAACTGAAACAAAAACGCTAGACTTCATTGAGAATGTGAGCAAACGAAGGCAAAATTTGGGTGTAAAATATCAACGTTAACTGAAAAACACGCTAACCGGGGGCGTATGCAAACCAAGGTTCAATTGGTCCAACTCAAACTGAAACAAAAATGCTAGACTTCATTGAGAATGTGAGCAAACCAAGGCAAAATTTGGGTGGAAAATATCAACGGTAACTGAAAAACATGCTAACCGGGGGCGTATGCAAACCAAGGTTCCATTGGTCCAACTCAAACTGAAACAAAAACGCTAGACTTCATTGAGAATGTGAGCAAACCAAGGCAAAATTTGGGTGGAAAATATCAACGTTTACTGAAAAACATGTTAACCGGGGGCGTATGCAAACCAAGGTTCCATTGGTCCAACTCAAACTGAAACAAAAACGCTAGACTTCATTGAGAATGTGAGCAAACCAAGGCAAAATTTGGGTGGAAAATATCAACGTTTACTGAAAAACACGTTAACCGGGGGCGTATGCAAACCAAGGTTCCATTGGTCCAACTCAAACTGAAACAAAAACGCTAGACTTCATTGAGAATATGAGTAAACCAAGGCAAAATTTGGGTGGAAAATATCAACGTTTACTGAAAAACATGCTAACCGGGGGCGTATGCAAACCGAGGTTCAATTGGTCCAACTCAAACTGAAACAAAAACGCTAGACTTCATTGAGAATGTGAGCAAACCAAGGCAAAATTTGGGTGGAAAATATCAACGTTAACTGAAAAACATGCTAACCGGGGGCGTATGCAAACCAAGGTTCCATTGGTCCAACTCAAACTGAAACAAAAACGCTAGACTTCATTGAGAATGTGAGCAAACCAAGGCAAAATTTGGGTGGAAAATATCAACGTTTACTGAAAAACACGCTAACCGGGGGCGTATGCAAACCAAGGTTCCATTGGTCCAACTCAAACTGAAACAAAAACGCTAGACTTCATTGAGAATGTGAGCAAACCAAGGCAAAATTTGGGTGGAAAATATCAACGTTAACTGAAAAACACGCTAACCGGGGCGTATGCAAACCAAGGTTCCATTGATCCAACTCAAACTGAAACAAAAACGCTAGACTTCATTGAGAATATGAGTAAACCAAGGCAAAATTTGGGTGGAAAATATCAACGTTTACTGAAAAACATGCTAACCGGGGGCGTATGCAAACCAAGGTTCCATTGGTCCAACTCAAACTGAAACAAAAACGCTAGACTTCATTGAGAATGTGAGCAAACGAAGGCAAAATTTGGGTGTAAAATATCAACGTTAACTGAAAAACACGCTAACCGGGGCGTATGCAAACCAAGGTTCCATTGGTCCAACTCAAACTGAAACAAAAACGCTAGACTTCATTGAGAATGTGAGCAAACCAAGGCAAAATTTGGGTGGAAAATATCAACGTTAACTGAAAAACATGCTAACCGGGGGCGTATGCAAACCAAGGTTCCATTGGTCCAACTCAAACTGAAACAAAAACGCTAGACTTCATTGAGAATGTGAGCAAACCAAGGCAAAATTTGGGTGTAAAATATCAACGTTAACTGAAAAACATGCTAACCGGGGCGTATGCAAACCAAGGTTCCATTGTATGTGTCTTGGGAAAGATTACTTTAGAGCACTCACTCCATTTTGCCTCAAAGACACGCTTTGTCAACAAGAATTGTCAACAATGAATGAGTCTGTTGTCATGCGCATTTCTAACAAATACACAACGACAACGACTTAACTCCATTTGTGTGTTAGCAGAAATTATGGCTTATTGCGTTTTCTTTATGGGGTTTCCCCCCCCCCCACTACATTTTTGTGTAGGCTGACTATATATTTAAACATTTTTGGGGTTTTGGCTGACTTCATACAGTTAGTTGTGTGTTCAGTGTGTGTTTAGTGTTCAGGCGGTCACAGCTTAGGGTGTCGAGAGAAAAGAATGCACCTTCATCCTGCTCTCTGTAATTTGCTGCCTGTCATCAAATCAGACAGGAGACCAAGTGGTGGTGAGAAGAACAACAACACTCGCTGTGAGATGCGGAGGGGGGGGGGTCATGGGCAGGGTGCATGGAGGCCGAGATATATACAGTTTTATTTTTTTATGGTTTTATTTCATTTGAACATGCCTCAGATTACAATTGAATGCATCACATAATCAGTTCCCAGTTCCACATGTCCAAAAGGAGTAGGAAGAAGCAAAGCTTATTAAATCCTACCCCTCCATCTGGTACTTTTACAATCAGTAACTGTTACATTTGTTCACTTCCTGCTTTCCATAATACAGTTTAAGGTTTTTTTTGTTTGTTTTTTTTTAATAATGTACCTCGTACCGAAGTACTCGGTGATATGAGCATCCAATGCCATAATGGGTACCATAGTAAGTGTCAATATAGTGATATATATAGCACATCATGACTGGTTCAAGACTCTTCATCCTTGTATTTAGCAAATTTATTTTATTTATAAATTTATTTTATTATTTTTTTAAATTTTTTCTTTAGTTTTTTTTAATTTTTTTACATTTTTAAATTTTTTTAATTTTTTGTGACGTACCAAAGTAAGTGATATGAGCATCCAATGCCATAATGGGTACCATAGTAAGTGTCAATATAGTGATATATATAGCACATCATGACTGGTTCAAGACTCTTCATCCTTGTATTTAGCAAATTTATTTTATTTATAAATTTATTTTATTAATTTTTATAAATTTTTATTTAGTTTTTAATTTTTTTTAATTTTTTTTTTATTTTTAAATTTTTTAATTTTTTTGGCACGTACCAAAGTACTCGGTGATATGACCATAAAATGACATTATGTGTACTATAGTAACTGTCAATATAGTGATATATAAAGCACATCATGACTGTATAATGACTGTACATGACTGTATATAAATACAGTATAAATTAAGCTTGTTAAAGGATAAAAAAAATAATGCGAAATTAACAAAAAATACAAAAATAAAGGCATTAAAAAGATATGTAGAATTCTACAATGGTCACTAACTGTCGTTGGCGAGACACACAAGCACCAGACTTGATCGCCGGAAGAACAAGCTTTTACTGTACGTTAGAATTAGCTCATTATAGGCACAATAATCCCTTAATAAAAACACCAAACTGTTGCGGCCAAGCCAACTCAGAACCACCGATGTCACTTCCTGTTTGCCTGTCATTCAGCTTCCACATTGATAGTAACACACATGAGCACGAGTCTTAATTTTTTGTCTGTAATTGCATATTTTCTCTTATTATTATATTGGGTATATGAATGTAAAGTTGACTATAGGGATGTTATATCACGTTTAGATGGCTCTAATTGTGTTAAAACCATATTTGGGAGTTGGTAAATGGGATTCCGATGCTCTAAAGAAATATTTAATTCATAATTAAGGAGTCCTACTTCAGGGCTGCACGGTGTGCGAGTGGTTAGCGTACAGGCCTCACAGCTAGGAGACCCGAGTTCAATTCCACCCTCGGCCATCTCTGTGTGGAGTTTGTATGAATGTGAGTGTGGATGGTTGTTTGTCTATATGTGCCCTGTGATTGGCTGGCCACCAGTCCAGGGTGTAGGCCACCTCTCGCTTGAAGACAGCTGGGATAGGCTCCAGCACCCCCACAACAGTATTACTCGGACACTGTGAACATCCAGCAGCAACACAACATTTTGGCATGACTACTATTTTTATGAAAAATATACTGAACCAGGGCTGCACAGAGGCCGGGTGGTTAGCACACAGGCTTCACAGCTAGGAGACCCGAGTTCAATTCCACCCTCGGCCATGTCTGTGTGGAGTTTGCATGTTCTCCCCGTGCATGCGTGGGTTTTCTCCGGGTACTCCGTTTTCCTCTCACATTCCAAAAACATGCTAGGTTAATTAGCGACTCCAAATTGTCCATAGGTATGAATGAGAGTGTGAATGGTTGTTTGTCTATATGTGCCCTGTGATTGGCTGGCCACCAGTCCAGGGTGTACCCCGCCTTATCAAGTCTGTCAATGTCATCTAAAAACCCTACATGCCCATGTAGATGAATGTAGTCCACATTATGGTAAAACAACGTAAACAAACACAAATAAAGTTAAAGGCTTTGTTGTGGTTTGGTCCCAAATACACCAGTGGAGGTTTTCTTTCTTAAAAAAAAAAAAAAACAAAACCTGTATGTGTGTGCACTGTGGTGCTGTGTAGTGAGACAAAAAACAGAACCCACTGAGTCGAAACAGGCAGTAGCTGATAAGACGATACTGTGCAGAGGGGCTGCCAGAATGTCCAACATATGTTTTTGCTTCCACTGGGGACTGTTTATGAATGAATCCACCTTCCGTTTGGACCCATTAGGACTTTACCAGGGTCTTGTCTCTTGTGGGCTTTGTGGGTTCTTACTGACAATAAACTGTCTAAGCTGACAGCTGTGTGTGTGTGTGTGTGTGTGTGTGTGTGTAGGTTATCAGTAGTCTTTTGGTTCCAAGGACGACTGGCGTGTTTCAACAGCATGTTGTAGGAATGTGCCTGAGGCTGCTGGGAAACACATCTGTGTGTGTGTGTGTGTGTGTGTGTGTGTGTGTATTTGAAGGCAAATTAATGCCTACATGTACTTGAGGTTGCGTGTGTGAGATGTTACTGTATGAGACTTTGGAAGTGTGCTCATATTTGGGACATAACTTATGGCTTATGGCTTCTCTATCGTGTTTATCACAAAGAAAAACTAACAGAAATGACTTGGAATCTTCTCGATTATTGAATGGAAGTAACAACCGACCAATGAGATGACAGGAGTGGGTATAGCTCCACCCAGTCCATCACTGTACTGCATCATAACAATGTAGTTTCAAGCTCAACGGGGGGGGGGGGGGGGGGGGGGGGGGGGTGATGAAAAGTGGTATGGTACTCCTTATTTTGGTTCGAATTTTGATGGACAGGAAATGACTGGCCATGATTTATTATTATTTATTATTTTTTATATTTTTTTATTCTTTATTTTTTATTATCTTTTATGATTTTTATTATTTATTATTATTATTTTTTATAATTGTTTTTATAATTTTTTTTATTTTTATTTTTAATAATATGTAATAATTTTTAATAATATTTAATATTTTTTTTATAAGTTTTAATATTTTTTTTATTTTTTTTGCATATATATTATTATTTATTATTTATTATTTATTATTTATTATTTATTATTTATTATTTATTATTTATTATTTATTATTTATTATTTCATTTTCTACCGCTTTTTCCTCATGAGGGTCGCGGGGGTGCTGGAGCCTATCCCAGCTGTCTTCAGGCAAGAGGCGGGTTACACCCTGGACTGGTGGCCAGCCAATCACAGGGCACATATAGACAAACAACCATTCACACTCACATTCATACCTATGGACAATTTGGAGTCGCTAATTAACCTAGCATGTTTTTGGAATGTGGGAGGAAACCGGAGTACCCGGAGAAAACCCACGCATGCACGGGGAGAACATGCAAACTCCACACAGAGATGGCCGAGAATGGAATTGAACTCGGGTCTCCTATCTGTGAAGCCTGTGTGCTAACCACCCGGCCACTGTGCAGCCCTGGTTCAGTATATTTTTCATCAAAATAGTAGTCATGCCAAAATGTTGTGTTGCTGCTGGATGTTCACAGTATCCGAGTGATACTGTTGTGGGGGTGCTGGAGCCTATCCCAGCTGTCTTCGAACGAGAGGCGGGGTACACCCTGGACTGGTGGCCAGCCAGCCAATCACAGGGCACATATATGTAGACAAACAACCATTCACACTCACATTCATACCTATGGACAATTTGGAGTGGCTAATTAACCTAGCATGTTTTTGGAATGTGGGAGGAAACCGGAGTACCCGGAGAAAACCCACGCATGCACGGGGAGAACATGCAAACTCCACACAGAGATGGCCGAAGGTGGAATTGAACCCTGGTCTCCTAGCTGTGAGGTCTGCACGCTAACCACTCGACCACCGTGCCACCACAATTTTAATATAGTCTGTGCAGCACTGTTTATGTGGAAACTGTTTATAAAATGTGCTGTATAAATAAAATGGATTGGATTGGATAGCTGACTTTATACTGTATGTGTGGGCTCAATTCCCACTCTCCCATCCTGGTGGGGTCATGTCTGAGTTATGGTCTTTGCCTCTCTATTTTGCAGGGCTGAGTACAGCCGCACACAAGAAGGAACCAGACTGGATCCTCCGTTAAGCGGCTGAGAGACGTAAGCTTGTCTCCATATTGTCATCTATCTTAGATAGAGTAGTCCCTATACTTACATCCGTATCATATGTAAGAAGATACACACAATGTATTGGGACACCAGGTCATTACAGAGGTGCTGTAGGCCAGGGGGCTCCAAAGTGCGGGCCGGTGGCCATTTTATTGCCCCGTTGCACAGTTAACCCTTAGATGCATAAGTGGGTCAAAAAAATATCTTTGTAATGAAATTTTTTTATCATTTCATATTCCAGGTATTCCTCAAAAAAACATGTTTTTGATATCATGCCGTTCACATTTTTAACTTATCTTTTATAGATTTTAAGAAATTTTAGTTTTTGTGTTACTACCCCAACCTTCCATAAGTGGGTCAAAAATGACCCGGTCAGGTTGTTTTCTTGAAATATCTTTGTAATGAAATTTTTTTTATCATTTCATATTCCAGGTATTCCTCAAAAAACATTAGAAAATTTGAAAATTAGTAAACAGGTAAAGAACAAAAAAAAAACAACATAATTTTTAAAATGTGGGCAAAAAAGTCAATTTCATGCCAATAAAGTCATCATATTGTTTTTTTTATTATTGTCATTTTTAGAAGCATACTGTAGAGTTGGAATATTAAATAAAAAAGTTGTTAGGTTGGGGAAAAAAGTGATGATATTAGCAAAATAGTCATTATGTGAAAAAAATTGCCATCTTACGAGAAAAAAATAATGACTTAATAAGAAATAAACAAGAAAAATAAGTTATTTTAAGAGAATGAAATGGAAATATAGTCATAATTTTATAATTGTAGTCATAATTTTAAATTTTTGTTTTAGCTCTGAATGAATGAATTCATTTTTTTATCTCAGAGTCTGATTCTATTGCATTCAGTCACAGGAGAAACCTTAGAAAAGCGTTAGGTTGGTTCCGGTTTTCACGTATTACCAAGCTAATAAATAAAAATACATTGGGAACACAGTTGGACTCACATGGTGTATCTCTAACCAGAGAATGTGAGCAAACCAAGGCAAAATTTGGGTGGGAATGATCAACGTTAACTGAAAAACATGCTAACCGGGGCGTACGCAAACCAAGGTTCCATTGTATGTGCCTTGTGCCTCAATAAATGTTGGGAAATATTGGTCCAACTCAAACTGAAACAAACGCTAACCGAATAAATTGTTGTTAATTTTTGAATACATTTTTGATAATAAATAAAAACATGCTAACCGGGGCGTATGCAAACCAAGGTTCCGTTGTATGTGCCTTGTGCCTCAATAAATGTTGAGAAATATTGGTCCAACTCAAACTGAAACAAACGCTAACCGAATAAATTGTTGTTAATTTTTGAATAAATTTTTGATAATAAATAAAAACATGCTAACCGGGGCGTACGCAAACCAAGGTTCCATTGTATGTGCCTTGTGCCTCAATAAATGTTGGGAAATCTTGGTCCGACTCAAACTGAAAGAAATGCTAACCAAGAGGGAACAATTCTACAGCGATGTTTGTCTTTAGGCATATACTGTACATTATGTGTATATATATATATATATATATATATATATATATATATATGCACCAAACTGAAGGGAAATGCTTCGCTGATGACATCACTTTTCTGTCTTTGTCATGGATGACAAACGCAATCACGTCGCTGTGTTTTCTTCGCCAGGTGTTGTTTGAGGCTCTATGTGCTGAAAGGTCCCCCACCTGAAAGATGACTCAGTCCGTGCAAGTTAACACTAAGTTGCCTGGTAAGTACGTGGTCATGTCTCTGCTTTGTTTTACAGTACAATCATGGCCGTCATGGTCTATTATGGACTATGGTCTATTATTAGTCACAACATACTGAAATATGTGGTATTCTGGTCACTAGGTGGCAGTAATGGGACATTTTGTCTTGCATTTGAAAGGGAAAAAAAGTTCACCTCCCGTTCCATGTGGAAGTGGTAGATTTTGGCTTTTTATTTTCTTCCCCACTCAGTTTGAAACGCGAACTGATTAGATTTTGGGCTGCACAGCGGTCGAGCGGAGGTGCTAGGAAACCAGGGTTCAATTCCACCCTAGCCACATTGGTACTCCGGTTTCCTCCCACATTCCAAAAACATGCTAGGTTAATTAGTCCATAGGTATGAATGTGAGTGTGAATGGTTGTTTGTCTATATGTGCCCTGTGATTGGCTGGCCACCAGTCTAGGGTGTACCCCGCCTCTCTAGCCCGAAGACAGCTGGGATAGGCTCCAGCACCCCCACAACAGTATCACTTGGATACTGTGAACATCCGGCAGCAACACAACATTTTGGCATGACTACTATTTTGATGGAAAATATACTGAACCAGGGCTGCACAGCGGCCGGGTGGTTAGCACACAGGCTTCACAGCTAGGAGACCCTAGTTCAATTCCATCTTCGGCCAACTCAAAAACATGCTAGGTTAATTAGCGACTCCAAATTGTCCATAGGTATGAATGTGAGTGTGAATGGTTGTTTGTCTATATGTGCCCTGTGATTGGCTTGCCACCAGTCCAGGGTGTAGCGAAGACAGCTGGGATAGGCTCCAGCATCCATGCGACCTCATGAGGATAAGCGGCAGAAAATGAATAAATTATTAGCTTTTTAGCTCACTAGCGTCTCAAGTCTCTGCAGCATCAGAGTTGCACTGCGATGTAAACAATGAAGAATAGGACTATAGGGGTGTTATTTCATGTATACATGTCTCTAATAATGTTAAAAACCTCATTGGGAAAGTCATAAACAGGTTTTTTATGCTCTAACTATGAAAATATTCCATTTATTGACATTGAATCCTTTATGGTGGAAATTAATTTGTTAAGGTATGCTGCATTGTTCAGTCACATGTCTGTTCTTCCTGCAGATTTGGGCTCTTCATTCCTCTACTCCACTCAAGAGGAAGCTGACCAGCCGGCATCGTACTCCGTCCAAACACCATATGGTTTCCAGCTTGATCTGGACTTCCTGAAATATGTGGAAGAGATCGAAAGCGGGCATAACATTCGCAGAGCAGCTGTCACATCTCGTCGCGCCGGACGGGGGCTCAAGACCTCTCAAAGATGTCCGAGTGCGGGCGGGCGCACCAGTGGTTGGACATCCACGGAGTCTCTCTCTTCCCCCGCTAGCGAGGATGGCAGAGCCCCTCCTCTGCCGCCGCCACGAAATCGCCTCGGTTCGGCGCCTTGTGAAGGGCTCTCTGTGACGCTCCTTGGTGCCCCCCCGCTGTCTGCCGGCGCCAGAATCCCACCTCCGCCGCCGCAACGCAACCCCAGAGTCGAGCGGACTCTTTTGGAAACCAGTCGGCGATTACAGCAGGAACAGAGCCACCATCACCAGAATGGCGGCCGGTTCCAGTTTGCGGATCCCCCCAAGCTGCTGCCCCCCCAAGCTCAACCTCTGCAAAGTATCTGGACTAAACCCAGTCCTCAAACCTCCGGACGCACCACTCCGGCAGCGACTCCGGTGCCGCCCAGCCAGCTGCAGACAGTCAGAGAGCAGATGGCGACGGCCTTGAAGCAACTGAAGGAGATGGAGGAACGAGTGAAAGGAGTTCCGGCGCTGGAAAAAGAGGTGGCTGAACTTCGTGCCGAGAAAGACGTGCTCTTGATAGCACTTCAGGAGACCAAAGCAGCCAAGACCGTGTCTACCCAGACCGTAGAAAGTATCCAAAATCGATTAAGCTCCTCAACTTCACCTTCTCACAAAAACCATGGAAAATCCGCAGAACTGAAGAAGCTGGCTGAGAAATTTGAAGGAAAGGAAGAACCTTCATCCAAAGCCGCATTGAAGGTTCCAGTGAAGGTGTCAGTGGAGAAGAAATCCATAGCTGTTGGACATGATCAACCAATGGACTCAGTGGTTTTCTATTTCAACCACAATCTGAGAGATGCCTCTGAAGGAACCGAGATCCACGTTTGCGAGAAGAGCACCGGGACTGAAAGCCCTGCAGTTTGCGATGAAGCAACACAATTCAGATCCGAGACAGTGGATGCCGGGGTTTGGGTAACGGAGTCATTACTCGGCTTGACGTCTGAGACGCAACGCGAGATGGACACCTTACAGGACACCATTAAATTCCAGCAGGAGTCTATTACTGATCTGGAGAACCAACTCAGCGTCACCGGCAATGACTTGGGAACTCTCAGAGCCCAGATTGATCACATGACATCCAAAGTCACCTCCGAGAAGGAAGTTCTCGCAAAACCCGTTTTAAAGGACGCCCAGATTGAAACCATATCCTTTACCTTAAAGGATTCCGCGGTTTTCTGCTGTCCGGAAACGACGGACGCAAGTACAGGCGATAGCTTACAACCGCACACGACCGAGCAAGGCGCCCAAACTGATCCTATAATCAAACCAGAAGAACCAGTTCCAAGTGTCATGGTCAGCACTGGTTCCCAGTATGAAAATATGTTTGATGAAAACATAGAAGAACATAAAGTGCTAAAGAAGAGACAGATGACCATGACTGATTATAAAGTCTTACCGGAGGAGGAGGTCAGTATAGCTGAGGAGAAAGGAGGACACCAGGAGGACGGAACGATGCCCTGCAACATCAAAACAGGTATCTTGATGTTTACATCGATGTTTACATAACTGATGTTCTTGATGACATCAGGAACCTTTGACCAGTAAATTGTTCTCTACATGATCCAAATTGTTCTTTCCACGATCTGAATTGTTCTTTCCACGATCCAAATTTTTCTTTACACCATCTGAATTGTTCTTTCCACGATCTGAATTGTTCTTTCCATGATCCAAATTTTTCTTTCCACCATCTGAATTGTTCTTTCCACGATCTGAATTGTTCTTTACATGTCCAAATTGTTCTTTCCGTGATCCAAATTGTTCTTTTCATGATTCAAATTGTTCTTTCCATGATCCAAATTGTTCTTTACAAGATCCAAATTGTTCTTTCCGTGATCCAAATTGTTCTTTCCGTGATCCAAATTGTTCTTTCCGTGATCCAAATTGTTCTTTCCGTGATCCAAATTGTTCTTTCCATGATCCAGATTTTTCTTTCCATGATCCAAATTGTTCTTTACACGATCCAAATTGTTCTTTACACGATCCAAATTGTTCTTTACACGATCCAAATTGTTCTTTACATGATCCAAATTGTTCTTTACATGATCCAAATTGTTCTTTCCACGATCCAAATGGTTCTTTCCACGATCCAAATTGTTCTTTCCACGATCCAAATTGTTCTTTCCACGATCCAAATTGTTCTTTACATGATCCAAATTGTTCTTTCCGTGGTCCAAATTGTTCTTTACGTGGTCCAAATTGTTCTTTACGTGGTCCAAATTGTTCTTTACATGATCCAAATGGTTCTTTCCACGATCCAAATTGTTCTTTCTGTGATCCAAATGGTTCTTTGCATGATCCAAATTGTTCCTTGCATGATCCAAATTGTTCTTTCCACGATCCAAATTGTTCTTTCCGTGATTCAAATTGTTCTTTACATGATCCAAATTGTTCTTTCCGTGATCCAAATTGTTCTTTCCATGATCCACATTCTTCTTTCCATAATCCAAATTGTTCCTTCCGTGATCCAAATTGTTCTTTCCATGATCCAAATTGTTCTTTCCATGATCCAAATTGTTCTTTCCATGATCCAAATTGTTCTTTCCATGATCCAAATAGTAAATGTGAAATCATCCATCAGTCAAATGAGTGAATTCCCCTCCCATGTCTGGACCTTGTTTTTCTGCTGGTACATTGCAGTGCAATCCATTCGTATTTGTCCTCCAATGAAATGCTTTACTCAGTTGCAATGATGTCAGTGTTTTGCCGTGACCTAAAAATGATCAATACTTGAGACCTTGTAGAAGCATGTTTACTCCAAGAGAGACCAGGATATCTCGCTATCTTCATGAATAGGGAATCCGGGAATCATGTCAATGTTGTGCCATGTTAATGATGAGTTTCATCCCGAATGCAAACAGGGATGCTGAAGTCCATCATGAAGAGGAAGGATGGTAACGGCTCGGGTGAGAATCGCACAGCAGGCAAGAAGAGCTTACAGTTTGTTGGTATCCTAAATGGAGGGTAGGTGTTCCTCTTGTATGTCGGAATGGATAAACATGATAAACATGTACTATTTCATATACTTTCATCCAGTTCATACTAGTTCATACTAGTTCATACTAGTTCATACCTCATACTCATACACACTGTTAATTATTTGGTGGCCAGCCAATCACAGGGCACATATAGACAAACAACCATTCACACTCACATTCATACCTATGGACAATTTGGAGTCGCTAATTAACCAGGGTGGAATTGAACTCGGGTCTCCTAGCTGTGAGACCTGTGTGCTAACCACTTGTCCACCGTGCAAAAATTAAGACTCATGCTCATGTGTGTTACTATCAAATTGGAAGCTCCACACAGAGATGGCCGAGGGTGGAATTGAACTCAGGTCTCCTAGCTGTGAGACCTTTGTGCTAACCACTTGCCCACCGTGCAAAAATTCAGACTCATGCTCATGTGTGTTACTATCAAATTGGAAGCTCCACACAGAGATGGCCGAGGGTGGAATTGAACTCGGGTCTCCTAGCTGTGAGACCTTTGTGCTAACAACTTGACCACCGTGCAAAAATGAAGACTCATGCTCATGTGTGTTACTATCAAAGTGGAAGCTCCACACAGAGATGGCCGAGGGTGGAATTGAACTCGGGTCTCCTAGCTGTGAGGCCTGTGTGCTAACCACTGAGATGGTCGAGGGTGCAATTGAACTCGGGTCTCCTTGCTATGAGACCTTTGTGCTAACCACTTGACCACCGTGCAAAATTAAGACTCGTACTCGTGTGTTACTATCAATGTGGAAGCTCCACACAGAGATGGTCGAGGGTGGAATTGAACTCGGGTCTCCTAGCTGTGAGACTTTTGTGCTAACCACTTGACTACCGTGCAAAAATTAAGACTCATGCTCATGTGTGTTACTATCAATGTGGAAGCTCCACACAGAGATGGTCGAGGGTGGAATTGAACTCGGGTCTCCTAGCTGTGAGACCTATGTGCTAACCACTTGACCACCGTGCAAAATTAAGACTCATACTCGTGTGTTACTATCAATGTGGAAGCTCCAAACAGAGATGGCCGAGGGTGGAATTGAACTCGGGTCGCCTAGCTGTGAGACCTGTGTGCTAACCACTTATCCACTGTGCAAAATTAAGACTCGTACTCGTGTGTTACTATCAATGTGGAAGCTCCACACAGAGATGGTCGAGGGTGGAATTGAACTCGGGTCTCCTAGCTGTGAGACCTGTGTGCTAACCACTTGCCCACTGTGCAAAATTAAGACTCGTACTCGTGTGTTACTATCAATGTGGAAGCTCCACACAGAGATGGTCGAGGGTGGAATTGAACTCGGGTCTCCTAGCTGTGAGACCTTTGTGCTTACCACTTGACCACCGTGCAAAAATTAAGACTCATGCTCATGTGTGTTACTATCAATGTGGAAGCTCCACACAGAGATGGTCGAGGGTGGAATTGAACTCGGGTCTCCTAGCTGTGAGACCTATGTGCTAACCACTTGACCACCGTGCAAAATTAAGACTCATACTCGTGTGTTACTATCAATGTGGAAGCTCCAAACAGAGATGGCCGAGGGTGGAATTGAACTCGGGTCGCCTAGCTGTGAGACCTGTGTGCTAACCACTTGTCCACTGTGCAAAATGAAGACTCGTACTCGTGTGTTACTATCAATGTGGAAGCTCCACACAGAGATGGTCGAGGGTGGAATTGAACTCGGGTCTCCTAGCTGTGAGACCTGTGTGCTAACCACTTGTCCACTGTGCAAAATTAAGACTCGTACTCGTGTGTTACTATCAATGTGGAAGCTCCACACAGAGATGGTCGAGGGTGGAATTGAACTCGGGTGTCCTAGCTGTGAGGCCTGCGTGCTACCCACTTATCCACCGTGCAGCCAGAATACTAATTATTCTAACAATAACAACACAGGATACTGTTGCAGCCACTATATTAACCTTATAAACTTAATGATAAGTGAGGATTAATTCCACTTAATTGCAGCATTAAAAATTCTCATCAGCAGATATGAATCCACGTCTAGTGAAGAGGAAGACGAGGAGGAGGAAGCGGGAAGCACCTCTGAAGAAAGCGGAGACGGGGACTGCCTAGATAGCACGGAGGAGGATGAGGTGGATGTGGAGGAAGAAACATCAGAGGAGGAAAGAAACGTCAACTTGGATGAGAGCGACACGGACGAAGAAACCCTCAGAGCATCCGATTTCTCATCTGATGGCGTAAAAGAAAAGTAGGAACTCACGCTGCTAATACGTCCGGATTTAACTCTTATTAAGTCGAATATTTGTTTTTACTGAACAGGTTTGAGCTGAGCTCCAAAATGCGTGAAGCTTGTCTCATTCTGAAGAATCACCTCAATGACGACGTCCAATCACTGAAGAGTAAGGAAGTGGTGCGTCCATGCATGTTTCTTTTAAACTATTCTATCTTCATTCTATTCTCTAATTACTGAAGCCTGGTTCAAGCAATCGTTTATCGGCGATGACCTTGATGGAACCTTGATTAGTGTCTTTAATTCGTTACAGAAGGTCCGATTTCAACCGATCAGAAAATTAACGTAAATCCAGAAAGCCAACACAAAACGCGTTTTTATAGTTTTACAATTACAGTGTCGGAAAACAATTCCAAAAGTTGTATTTTACCTTCAGTGAAGATGTGATTCTTTATGTGACTCTTCCCAAAGACACAAAGTGGCAGTGAGAGCAACACCTTCCTGTTTTGCCATGAGTTATTTAATATTCCATTATTCATCCCAATAACCAAAATGCAACCAAAGAAAGTTGCAAGCATTTTGATATTAAATTCAAGAAATAACAAACCTAAAAAGAGACAAAATTCATTCATTCATTCATTTTTTACCGCTTTAACTCACGAGGGTCATTGAGGGGTGCTGGAGCCTATCCCAGCTGTCTTCAGGCGAGAGGCGGGGTACACCAATCAATCACAGGGCACATGCACAACTGTGTATGACTTTCCCAATAAGGTTTTTAACATTATTAGAGACATGTATACATGAAATAACACCCCTATAGTCCCCATTACTCTCCTGTTATTCATTGTTTGTACATCGCAGTGCAACTCTGATGCTGCAGAGACTTGAGACGCCCACTAGCTAATAAGCTAGTGAGCTAAAAAGCTAATCATTCATTCATTCATTTGCTACCGCTTATTCTCATGAGGTCGCGTGGGTGCTGGGGCCTATCCCACACAGAGATGGCCGAGGATGGAATTGAACTTGGGTCTCCGAGCTGTGAAGCCTGTGTGCTAACCACTCAGTTCAGTATATTTTTCATAAAAATAGTAGTCATGCCAAAATGTTGTGTTGCTGCTGGATGTTCACAGTATCCGAGTGATACTGTTGTGGGGGTGCTGGAGCCTATCCCAGCTGTCTTCGGACGAGAAAGGCGGGGTACACCCTGGACTGGTGGCCAGCCAATCACAGGGCACATATAGACAAACAACCATTCACACTCACATTCATACCTATGGACAATTTGGAGTCGCTAATTAACCTAGCATGTTTTTTTTGGAATGTGGGAGGAAATCGGAGTACCCGGAGAAAACCCACGCATGCACGGGGAGAACATGCAATTGGTGGAATTGAACTCGGGTGTCCTAGCTGCGAGGCCTGTGTGCTAACCACTCAACCACCGTGCAGCCTCATATTAATATTATTCATTCATTCATTCATTTGCTACCGCTTATCTTCACAAGGGTGGCGGGGGTGCTGGAGCCTATCCCAGCTGTCTTCGGGCGAGATACACCCTGGACTGGTGGCCAGCCAATCACAGGGCACATATAGACAAACAACCATTCACACTCACATTCATACCTATGGACAATTTGGAGTCGCTAATTAACCTAGCATGTTTTTTTTGGAATGTGGGAGGAAATACCCGGAGAAAACCCACGCATGCACGGGGAGAACATGCAATTGGTGGAATTGAACTCGGGTGTCCTAGCTGCGAGGCCTGCGTGCTAACCACTCATCCACCGTGCAGCCTCATATTAATATTATTCATTCATTCATTTGCTGCACATTCATACCTATGGACAATTTGCAGTCGCCAATTAACCAGGGTGGAATTGAACTCGGGTCTCCTAGCCGTGAGGTCTGCGCGCTAACCACTTTTCCGCCGTGCAGCCCGGAAGTAGGACTCCTTAATTATGAATGAAATATTTAGTTAGAGCATCGGAATCCCATTTACCAACTCCCAAATATGGTTTTAACACGATTAGAGCCATCTAAACGTGATATAACATCCCTATAGTCAACTTTACATTCATATACCCAATATAATAATAAGAGAAAATATGCAATTGCAGACAAAAATTAAGACTCATGCTCATGTGTGTTACTATCAATGTGGAAGCTCCACACAGAGATGGCCGAGGGTGCAATTGAACTTGGGTCTCCTAGCTGTGAGACCTGTGTGCTAACCACTTGTGCACAGTGCAAAAATTATTCTAAATTCTAAAATATAAATGTAATAAAATATGTGGAAAACCTGGAGTACATACGTATGTAAATGTGATTTAATGAAACGTACCTGCAGCTCGCCAGCACCCACACCGTCCAGCTGGAGTGGTTCCGCATCTCCAGCGCCAAGATGGCTCAGCCCTCGCGGGTCTCCGACTACCTGATGGCGTTCTTGGAGGTGTCTTCACTGCTGTTGGAGCACGTGGTCAACATGACCGACGGCAACGGCAACACCGCTCTGCACTACAGCGTCTCGCACTCCAACTTTGGTGTGGTGGACCTGCTGCTGGACACGGGTCAGTGGTGGTAGACCTCCTTGGTATCTCTTAGACCAGGGACGGCCAAAGTGGTTTTTTATTGGTCCGTCCTAAAAATAGAATTCATCCAAAAAGAGCAGCAGCACACGAGAAAGAAAGCAGTCATTTTTCAAGAATGAAGACAAAATATTAGCAGAATAAAATCATAATAGCAAGAGAAGTTGAAATATTAAAGACTTTTGGGTAAAAGTTATACTTTCTAATACTATGATAAAGTCAAAATATAGTGAAAATAAAGATAATATTATTATTATTATTAAGAAGAAAAAAATGTATGAGAAGAAAATTGAAAAAAAAATACAAAAAACAAAAAAAACTGCAGATTTTTTTTTACCTTAGATATAAAGAAATATATTTATAATATATATATAATAAAAAAATATAAAAAATAAAGAAATAATAATATAAAGACAGCTAGAAGAAAATTGAAAAAAATACAAAAACAAAACAGATTTTTTTTAACCTTAGATATAAAGAAATATATATAATGTATATATATATATTTATATGATATTATATTTATATATATATATATTAAAATATATATATATAATAATAAAAATATGTGTATAAAAATATAAAGAAATAATAATATAAAGAAACATTAAGCTAGAAGACAATTGAAAAAAATACAAAAAACAAAAAAACAGCAGATTTTTTTTTACCTTAGATATAAAGAAATATATTTATATTATATTATTATATATAATAATATATTAATATATATATATATATATAATATAAAGAAATAATAAAGAAAATTGAAAAAAATACAAAAAACAAAAAACTTTTTTTTACCTTATACTTTATTTACTTATACTATATTTTATCGTATACCTTATTTTTTTTACCTTAGATATAAAGAAATATATATATTATATTTTATATATATATATATTATATCATAATATAATTTAAAAAATATATAAAAAATATAAAGAAATAATAATATAAAGAAACATTAAGCTCGAAGAAAATTGAAAAAAAAAACAGCAGATTTTTTTACCTTATTTTACCTTATACTTTATTTACTTATACTATATTTTACCGTATACCTTATTTTTTTTTACCTTAGATATAAAGAAATATATATATATTATATTTTATATATATTATAAATATATATATATTATATCATAATATAATTTAAAAAATGTATAAAAAATATAAAGAAATAATAATATAAAGAAACATTAAGCTCGAAGAAAATTGAAAAAAAAAACAAGCAGATTTTTTTCACCTTAGACATAAAGAAATATATATAATATATATAATAAGATATATATATATATATATAAAATATATAAAGAAATAATAATATGAAGAAACATTAAGCTAGAAGATACTGTTCCAGTCCAGTTCTGCTCCGGTCCTGTACAACACAATGTTATCACACACACACAAGCTTTGTTCGCCACAGCGCCATCTGGTGGCTGCAGTGGCTCCCTGCAACATGGGGCCCCTATGCAAGACAAAACCTACTTCTGTTTGGCATTATTTTTGAAAAATAAGAAACATATTGTTAAACTATCTTTTGTATAGGTGCGTTTCTTCATGCAGGTGTTACTATTCATATTATATTTCTATTTATATATTTCTATTTATATATTTATCTCCAGACATGTGCTGCGTGGATAAGCAGAACAAGGCGGGCTACACGGCCATCATGCTGGCTGCTCTGTCGACCGTGAAGGAGGACGACGACATGTCCGTGGTCAAGAAGCTCTTCAGTAAAGGCAACGTCAACGCCAAGGCCAGCCAGGTATGTTACCGTCTTTCTTATCGGGGTATCGCAACAGAGGAGCCCAGAGGGAGGCTGATATCAATGCAGCGCCCCGGCAGGCACAGATGAAATCTTTGCTCAGACGCATATGCATTATGGGTAAACTTTAAAGTTTTTTTTTTCCATTTTAAACTGGTACAAGTCTGTATATTTTTTTAGATCTGAGTGTCCAGTTGCTGTATGATGAGTTTAGCCGTCTTTGTGATTCAGACTGCTATATTGAGTAATGGCCTCCTGCGATACAAGATTAGAACTATAGAAGACATAAATTAGCCTTGCCCCACAACCCTCCTCTTGTGTTAGGGTCGGCATTGACCCGTTTTACATTTTAATGCATAAGAAGAATCACATAACATTTGTTTATTGCATCAAGGCTTTTTGACTTTGTCAGGAAACTCCATTTCAACTAAATAAAACCAAAAAAAAATTTTTAAATTACATTTTGAAATGGTCTGGTTGAAATTATGACCACTGTATTGTTAGGGTCGGTTTGGACCCGGTTATAATAATAATAATAATATGACTATAAAGCAATATTTGGAGCCCCAAGTGAAATCATAAGTGTACAATTAGCCAACACAATGACAACCAGCTCCTCTTCTCATCATGGAAGCTTCAGGGGATTCTCATTTTGACCGCTTTTCCAGTATACCAGCAGAAAAACAAGGTCCAGACATGGGAGGGGAATTCACTCATTTGACTGATGGATGATTTCACATTTACTATTTGGATCATGGAAAGAACCATTTGGATCATGGAAAGAACAATTTGGATCATGGAAAGAACAATTTGGATCATGGAAAGAACAATTTGGATCATGGAAAGAACTATTTGGATCATGGAAAGAACTATTTGGATCATGGAAAGAACCATTTGGATCATGGAAAGAACCATTTGGATCATGGAAAGAACCATTTGGATCATGGAAAGAACCATTTGGATCACGGAAAGAACAATTTGGATCACGGAAAGAACAATTTGGATCACGGAAAGAACAATTTGGATCACGTAGAGAACAATTTGGATCACGTAGAGAACAATTTGGATCACGGAAAGAACAATTTGGATCACGGAAAGAACAATTTGGATCATGGAAAGAACAATTTGGATCATGGAAAGAACAATTTGGATCATGGAAAGAACAATTTGGATCACGGAAAGACCAATTTGGATCATAAAAAGAACACTTTTGATCATGGAAAAATATTTTGGTCATGGAAAAATATTTTGGTCATGTAAAGAACAATTTTGATCATTAAAGAACAATTTGGATCACATAAAGAACAATTTGGATCACATAAATAACAATTTGGATCACGTAGAGAACGATTTGGATCACGTAAAGAACGATTTGGATCAGGTAAAGAACAATTTGGATCACGGAAAGAACAATTTGGATCAGGTAAAGAACAATTTGGATCAGGTAAAGAACAATTTGGATCAGGTAAAGAACAATTTGGATCAGGTAAAGAACAATTTGGATCACGTAAAGAACAATTTGGATCATGTAAAGAACAATTTAAATCACGTAAAGAACAATTTGGATCAAGTAAAGCACAATTTAAATCACGTAAAGAACAATTTGGATCACGTAAAGAACAATTTGGATCACGTAAAGAACAATTTGGATCACGTAAAGAACAATTTGGATCATGTAAAGAACAATTTAAATCACGTAAAGAACAATTTGGATCAAGTAAAGCACAATTTAAATCACGTAAAGAACAATTTGGATCACGTAAAGAACAATTTGGATCACGTAAAGAACAATTTGGATCACGTAAAGAACAATTTGGATCACGTAAAAAACAATTTGGATCACGTAAAAAACAATTTGGATCACGTAAAGAACAATTTGGATCATGGAAAGAATTCACGGGAAATTAATTGTAATTCCGATTCAAACGAGACGATTGTATAATAATCCTGTCCTCTACAGGCTGAACGCGATAAAGCAAATATGTTCATTTGGATAATCTTTTTGACTTTATCAGTTCTGATGATTTAATCAGGTTCTCGACTGCGTACGAAAGTCATAAGACCGTCTGGCGTCACTGTTTTAAATCCAATTACCTTTGCTTGTAGTTGTTGTTGCTGCGAGGACCTCGAAACAAAGCATGCAACAGGAACTTAGAGAGAACCTTTTGGACTCTGCCTGGCTATTTATGATCTAAATTTGAGTGCTGACGTATTTAAGCCGTGAATCAGCCAGGCTTTCTAGAACAACGCATGGAGACAGCCTAATATTCCAATTTGTTACCGTTGCAGGCAGGCCAGACGGCGCTGATGCTCGCCGTGAGTCACGGACGTCAGGAGATGGTGGAGGCGCTTCTGGAGTGCGGCGCCGACGTCAACGTGCAGGATGACGAAGGCTCCACGGCGTTGATGTGCGCCAGCGAGCACGGCCGCGCCGAGATTGTCAAACTCCTCCTGGAACAGCCCGGTTGTAACATCGCCATTGTCGACAATGTAAGAAATGCAGCAGATGTTCGAGTACTTCACACGCACGAGCATTGTTTTGTCATGTTAGCTGTGTTACTATTTTATGTTAATTTAGCCCTTAAAATCGACGAGTTTTAGTTTCCTTGCTTCATCGCAAAATAAACTTCCCACCTCAAACATATCCATCCGACAGTTTTCCCATCTGGGAAAAAACTAAACACGGAGACGCGTGCGTAGTTTTTTCGTCCTGACGGTCAACACTCATGGAGACGTTTAGTTGATGAAGTAAACACAAACGGAATAGCGCAAAATGTTATATCATTTATCACAGTAAGTCACCGCAGATGGAAAAGCTGCTCTTTAACAGTTGAAAAGGCAGCATTTCAAGAAATGCTGCAAATGTTTGACAAGACAGTACGGATTGCCTGTGAGAGAAAATATATGTCACAAACACCAACTACCAAAGAAAATATTGCTATATTATAACAATGAAAACGTTATTATAAAAAGTAATATATGTTTAAAATATTTTTTTTCTTAAAAAAGAATTACTTAATAGTCTAAAAAAAGAAAACTTAAATATGAGTCTAAAAAATAATAAAAATACTGAAAAATTAAAATGACAAAAGTCTAAAAAAAGATACAAACAATTCCCCAAAAATTTAAAATTTTGAAATAATTCAAAAATTAACATGACTTAAGTCTTATAAATCATAAAAAAATTTCCAAAATAAAAATGAATGAAATAAAAGTCGACAACAATTATATAAATAATTCAAAAAATAATTCAAAACCAAAAATCACTTCAATAAATGTCAAAAAAATACAAATAATTCAAAAGCAAAAATGACTTAAATAAAAGTCGTGAATAAAATAATACAAATAATTGTAAAATAAAATTCTAAAAAAAAACCCAAAAAAACTAGGATGACTTAAATAAAAATAATAACTATTGGAATATTTCTATCCTATACTTTGAGACCATTTGTCAATTTGGTTTGGCTTCAATAAAAACAGAAAAAATAAAAATGAAACTAGTAAATACATACATAGAAAAAATATTACTTAAAAAAAGCAGTTGATGTTTGCTAAATACAAGGATGAAGAGTCTTGAACCAGTCATGATGTGCTATATATATCACTATATTGACACTTACTATGGTACCCATTATGGCATTGGATGCTCATATCACCGAGTACTTCGGTATGTGACATAAAAATTAATTAAAAAAATAAATAAATAAAAAAAATTTGTTTGTTTTTTAAATTTAATTTAATTAAAAATAAATAATTCATTTTTAAAAAATATTTAAAAAAAATTTAAAATGAACAATATATATATTAGAAAGACAGGAAGTGAACAAATGTAACAGTTACTGATTGTAAAAATACCAGATGGAGGGGTAGGATTTAATAAGCTTTGCTTCTTCCTACTCCCTTTGGACATGTGGAACTGTGAACTGATTATGTGATGCATTCAATTGTAATCTGATGCATGTTCAAATGAAATTAAACCATTACCATAATCAGCTGACTTGTATAACCTATTGAGATTTATTATTAGTCTGCATGGGAAAAGAAACACCCAGACAGACAGTGAGCCACAATGAGTCCGATGCTGCCGGACTGTGTTTCATTACAGCACTGCTGGACTCTCAGTGGTGGGGAAAGTCCAACCCCGCTTACACAACTCCACGCTCACAAGATGAAAAAAACAAAACAAAACAGGACTATTAATTATCTACGCCATCGTCAGTACACAGTATTAGCATCTCAAATTCATTTGTTTTTGATTCTTTGGACTGCAGGATGGCAGCAATGCTTTGTCCATCGCACTGGAGGCGTCTCACAATGACACGGCTGTGCTGCTCTACGCCCATATGAACTATGCCAAATCCCAGGATGCTGCGGTGAGTCATTTGTGTTGTTCACGTACACACAACAATGTCCGATATTATTATATTGAATACTTGAGAAATAATCATCAAATGTGTTATTTTTTTCAGATTAAAATGAACAAAGCATTATTAGAGCCCTGTAGACATGACAAAACACGACTATAGTCACATTTATACTCTTTTTATTTACAACATATTGCGCAACTGCAGGGTCTTGAGACACATGCTAACTCGCAAACTAGAGAGCTAGCGACCTCAACGGTAGCCTTCAAGTTATTTCCTTTCAACTTAAATAGCCAAAAACTTACCACTTCCACACGGATAGGGAGGAATACTATTAAGTTATTTAACCTTTAACATGAACATTAATCAAAGGTAATAATTTTTTCTGGGTACATGATACCATACAGCATCTATATCAAACTTGCGCGGGGCCGCACTAACATTAAACTTTCATATCAAGGCGGGGGCCTCAAACTAGTGTCCTGCGGGCCACATTTGGCCCGCGGGCCGCATGTTTGAGACCCCTGATTTATACATATTTTGCTAAGTATTTTCTGAGAGATAATTCTTTATCTTTTTTTTATAGACATGACAAAACACGACTATAGTCACATTTATACTTTTTTTTATTCACAACATATTGCGCAACTGCAGGGTCTTGAGACACATGCTAACTCGCAAACTAGAGAGCTAGCGACCTCAACGGTAGCCTTCAAGTTATTTCCTTTCAACTTAAATAGCCAAAAACTTACCACTTCCACACAGATAGGGAGGATAACTATTAACAGTTATTTAACCTTTAACATGAACATGAATCAAACGTAATAATTTTTTCTGGGTACATGATACCATACAGCATCCATATCAAACTTGCGCGGGCCACACTAACATTAAACTTTCATATCAAGGCGGGGGCCTCAAACTAGTGTCCTGCGGGCCACATTTGGCCCGGGGGCCGCATGTTTGAGACCCCTGATTTATACATATTTTGCTAAGTATTTTCTGAGAGATAATTCTTTATCTTTTTTTATAGACATGACAAAACACGACTATAGTCACATTTATACTTTTTTTTATTTACAACATATTGCGCAACTGCAGGGTCTTGAGACACATGCTAACTCGCAAACTAGAGAGCTAGCGACCTAAACGGTAGCCTTCAAGTTATTTCCTTTAATCTTAAAAAAGCCAAAAACTTACCACTTCCACACGGATAGGGAGGATAACTATTAACAGTTATTTAACCTTTAACATGAACATGAATCAAACGTAATAATTTTTTCTGGGTACATGATACCATGCGTGTTTGAGACCCCTGCTGTAAAGGTACAATTGAAGGAGTCAAACAGGAGAGCAATGCTGCCCTCTGCTGGTATAATCACGCAACTGCATTTGTTTCAGTGTAGAAAAACAAAATAGGATTTTATCATTTATCGAAATGTATCAGTACCGTATTCCACACAAAAAAAAACTACTAACCTGCTAGCTTTGCAGCTTTACAGTGAATCTTTTGTACTTTTATCACATGATGTGTTCCAGGGTAGTCCCAAGGCTCAGAGGAGCCCGACCAGCACCCACAAGTCCTGGCCTGCAGAGTGACCCCCCATGACCTCCATGACGTCACCCTTAATAGAAAAGCAGAAACAATCAAAACTGGATACTGGATCTGGGCCGTGAAACGCTCCACTGGATTTTTTTCCCTGAATATAAAATATATTTATATATTTTAATATGCCCTGCATTTAAAGTATTGTTAATATGAGAATATTATTTTTCCCTATAGATTATTATTATACATGTTGTACTATCTCCTTTGACATATGAACTGCTTTGCTTATGTGTATTATTTGCACTCGGCTAACACAAAATATCACGTTTCCTGTTCAGTACATCCATTCAACACATTTGGACCGCCACATATAAAAACACATTATAACGGGACTAGCTGAAGGAGCTTGGTGCTACGACTCCATACAGTCTACACATATGGAACCTTATCTACTGCCACCACACGGATGTTAAAATAAACAGCAAAAATGGCACCCCGACGACACGACCGCAAGGTATGCTGGGTAACCCGCCGTGCTTTGTTTTTTTTTCTGGAGAGCTAGCTACACTAAGCGGGTAATCGCCTCTCTAAAAACTCAAGAGACTGCTGTTGTTGTTTGCGACATTCAAAAAAGAAAAATACTAAAAGAAATTACTCATTTGAATTTCTAACCATTTTTTTTTGCTTTATATGATATTTTATGCGGAATTGTGTCCTGTCGAAATTGAACATGTGTCATTTCTAATGTGATTTCCAAAGTGCACTACATTTGCTGAAGTCATTCTAAAATGTCGTAATGTCTAATACTTCTGAGCTATTATTATTATTATTATTATTATTATTTGCATAATAGCTCAGAAGTATGCTTCCATGAGCTACCACTCTTAAGGATTACTTAATTAACCCTTAGATGCACGAGTGACTGGACCCGACACTCTTCCATAAGTGGGTCAAAAATCACCCATACTAGAATCAATGCCTTTTTAATGACAATTTTGCCAACAATCTGGAATATGAAATGATGAAAAATTTTCATTATGAAGATATTTCAAGAAAACAACCTGACCGGGTCATTTTTGACCCACTTATGGAAGGTTGGGGTAGTAACACAAAAACTAAAATTTCTTAAAATGTATAAAAGGTAAGTTAAAAATGTGAATGGCATGATATCAAAAATATGTTTTTTGAAGAATACCTGGAATATGAAATGATAACAATTTTTCATTACAAAGATATTTCAAGAAAACAACCTGACCGGGTCATTTTTGACCCACTTATGGAAGGTTGGGGTAGTAACACAAAACTAAAATTTCTTAAAATGTATAAAAGGTAAGTTAAAAATGTGAACGGTATAATAGCAAAAACATGTTTTTTTAGGAATACCTGGAATAAGAAATGATAAAAAAAAAATTAATTACGAAAATATTTCAAGAAAACAACCTGACCGGGTCATTTTTGACCCACTTATGCATCTAAGGGTTAAGGGAGTCAAATGTCTCCAGTGTTTGTCCTGCCTTCACCTTTACTAACTGTCTATGAACATACCATGCCAGGATATCGTATGTAAACAATCATATACAGTATATCCCTGAAAATAAAGTATTTACTGTATATACTGAATAAAAAGAAATATCTTTCATCATACTTTCATATCAAGGCTAAGTGTCCTGCGGGGGCCACTTTTGGCCCGCGGGCCGCATGTTTGAGACCCCCTGGTATAGGGTATAAAATAACCATTAGATAAAAGTCAAGTTCAAAGGTTAAAAAAAAGAGTATACTAAGAGCAAGAGTTAAAAGCTAAATTAAATAAGTGGGTCTTGAGCTTATTTTTAAAAATCTCAACGTTCTCTACGGCCGTCCTAATCTTGATAAACGAAGTATTACTACAAAGACAAAAAAAAAAAAAAAAAAAGATGATTCCAAAAACAGATCGCGTTGTCCTCATTAAGGTCGCGGGTATGCTGGAGCGTGTTAATTGGCGAGTGTGAATGGTTGTTTGTCTTATATGTGCCCGCCTGAAGTCAGCTGGGATCGAGGACTAGCGGCATAGAAAAAGAATGAATGAGAAAAAAATACAATTTATCACAAATCAAATGATTAAACCTGAGTCAGTGTCCACCCATATTTGGTACGCATCATACGTGTCCAATCCATTTTTTACTAAAGATCAACAAATATGAATAGTTCAAGCGGCATAGAAAATGAATGGAAGGATGGGTTTTGTGCGGTGAAGACAACCCCCCCCCGTGGTGATTTAGTCCAAAGAACCCGCCTCCCAAACTGAACAGTCCACCTCTTATACTTCAAAAATGGATTTTCTGTGCAATTTTGATGATTTCAAGGCGCTAAAGTTTCAACATACTTAGAAAAGCGTCGCATTTTCACAAGTCAGATCAGTCGGTGTTACTGCGCACGAGTGACGCACAACTTCTCACGCGTGATGGAGACTCCATGATGGCGATGACAACTGAGTCACGCCCACGTCCAGTACTGTTGAAATGACCCAACGTGAGGGCACCCTCGCTATGAATACACCTACAGTATCATAATACATGATTGAAGGATGCTAACACGCAGAATGTTAGCATGCCAACACACTAATGTTAGCATGCTAACACCTAACATGATAGTGCTAAGTTTTCATATACTGCAAGTATCTACCCAGGAAAACGGCTAAAAATGCTAATATGCCAAATATTAGCATGCTAGCATGCTAACATCTAGAAGGATATTGGTGTTTAAATAGGTGTCTACTCTTTCATGGGTAGACACTTATAGTATATGAAAACTTGAAAACATCATCATGTTAGGTGTAACATTAGCTTACTAGCATTTTTTTGCGGTATTCGTCAGGAAGGGAAAATCACTAAGCGGATCAAAAAAGATCCACATTGACGACTCCATAATCAGGAAAAAAGACAAAAGAAACATGATTAGACACCTATTTAAACACTACTATCATTCTAGATGTTAGCATGCTAGCATGCTAACATCGGCATAGTAGCATTTTTAGCCGTTTTCCTGGGTAGACACAGTATATGAAAACTTAGCACAATCATGTTAGGTGTTAGTATGTTAACATTGCTATCATGCTAACATTAGCTTACTAGCATTTTTTATTGCAATTTTCACAAGTAAGCATCATCGGTATTCATCAGGAAGGGCATATCACTAAGCGGATCAAAAAAGATCCGCATTGACGACTCCATAATCAGGAAAAAAGACAAAAGAAACATGATTAGACACCTATTTAAACACCACTATCATTCTAAATGTTAGCATGCTAGCATGCTAATATACGTAGGCATAGTAGCATTTTTAGCCGTTTTCATGGGTAGACACAGTACATGAAAACTTAGCACAAACATGTTAGGTGTTAGCATGTTAGCTTAGCTTAGCTTACTAGCATTTTTTGCAATTATCACAAGTAAGCATCATTGGTATTCGTCAGCAAAGGCAAATCACTAAGCGGATCAAAAAAGATCCACTGTGGCGACTCCTTAAACAGGATAAAAATGCTATTATGCCAATATTAGCACGCTAGCAATGCAAACATTAGCATGCTATCACCTAGAATTATATTGGCATTTAAATAGGTGTCTACTCATGTTTGTTTGTTTCTTTCGTTTTTTACGGAGTCGATACAGTGGATCTTTTTTGATCCGAATAGTGATTTGACTTGAGCCCTTTAAATTCCGGATGCCCTTCCTGACGAATACCGATGATGCATACTTGTGAAAATTGCACAAAAAAAATTTAGTAAGCTAATGTTAGCATGATAGCAACGTTAACATGCTAACACCTAAATTGATTGTGCTAAGTTTTCATATACTGTGTCTACCCATGAAAACGGCTAAAATGCTACTATGCCAATATTATGATGATAACATAGTATAATATGTTAACATTGCTATCATGCTAACATTAGCTTACTTGCATTTTTTTTGCAATTTTCACAAGTGCAAGTATGCTAATTTTTTTACTTGTGAAAATTGCAAAAAAAATGCAAGTAAGCTAATGTTAGCATGATAGCATGATAACATAGCAATATGTTAACATTGCTACCATGCTAACATTAGCTTACTTGCATTTTTTGCAATTTTCACAATTTTCATGCTATCATGCTAACATTAGCATACTTGCACTTGTGAAAATTGCAAGAAAAATGCAAGTAAGCTAATGTTAGCATGATAGCAATGTTAACATATTACTATGTTATCATGCTATCATGCTAACATTAGCTTGTTAGCATGATAGCATGAAAATTGCAAAAAATGCAAGTAAGCTAATGTTAGCATGATAGCAATGTTAACATATTGCTATGTTATCATGCTATCATGCTAACATTAGCATACTTGCACTTGTGAAAATTGCAAAAAAAATGCAAGCTAATGTTAGCATGATAGCATGATAACATAGCAATATGTTAACATTGCTATCATGCTAACATTAGCTTACTTGCATTTTTTTTGCAATTTTCACAAGTGCAAGTATGCTAATTTTTTTACTTGTGAAAATTGCAAAAAAATGCAAGTAAGCTAATGTTAGCATGATAGCATGATAACATAGCAATATGTTAACATTGCTATCATGCTAACATTAGCTTACTTGCATTTTTTTGCAATTTTCACAATTTTCATGCTATCATGCTAACATTAGCATGATAGCATGATAACATAGCAATATGTTAACATTGCTATCATGCTAACATTAGCTTACTTGCATTTTTTTGCAATTTTCACAAGTGCAAGTATGCTAATTTTTTTACTTGTGAAAATTGCAAAAAAAATGCAAGTAAGCTAATGTTAGCATGATAGCATGATAACATAGCAATATGTTAACATTGCTATCATGCTAACATTAGCTTACTTGCATTTTTTTTGCAATTTTCACAATTTTCATGCTATCATGCTAACATTAGCATGATAGCATGATAACATAGCAATATGTTAACATTGCTATCATGCTAACATTAGCTTACTTGCATTGTTTTGCAATTTTCACAATTTTCATGCTATCATGCTAACATTAGCATACTTGCACTTGTGAAAATTGCAAAAAAAATGCAAGTAAGCTAATGTTAGCATGATAGCAATGTTAACATATTGCTATGTTATCAAGCTATCATGCTAACATTAGCTTGTTAGCATGATAGCATGAAAATTGTGAAAATTGCAAAACAAATGCAAGTAAGCTAATGTTAGCACGATAGCATGATAACATAGCAATAAGTAAAAAAATGCAAGTAAGCTAATTTTAGCATGATAGCAATATGTTAGCAATAGCAATATGATAGCAATATGTTAACATTGCTATTATGCTAACATTAGCTTACTTGCATTTTTTTTGCAATTTTCACAAGTAACACCTAACATGATACTGCGCAATTATTTGTTAGCCGCAATGTACTACCCAAACCCTTTGTGTAATTTAATGAAATAAATGACTAACTGCTGTTAATACATTATTTTTGACAGCTATTATTTTTGACGCTACGTTTTACTTGGCTAAATAAAAACATATCTCCATCCTGGTTTGGGATGTGAACCCTGCTCAGGTTCACAGCGAGGAATCACGTACTCGAAAAAAAGTTGGCGACTGCTGCCGTAGAGGAACAATCCCGTCTCCTTGGACGGCCCCTCGTGTCAGTGTTTCAGGGCATGGGACATTTGAACCCGAACCCCATGATCAGTGAAATTGCTGCTCCATAGCATTAGATTAGCATTTTAGCACGCTGATTCCCGTTTCGACACACATTTTCCTTCATGGCGGTCTTAAGATTTGTCATGTTTTTAGCCTAAGGGCTCATATTTGGTCTTTCACATTTAAAGGGGGACGCTCTTATAGGAAGCGCTAAGCCGAGATCAAACCACTGGGATCGTTCCGCCGTACGTTGCAACATCTGTCACTGAACACGGAGTCAGAATGGAGATGAACGGAGTCATTTCCGAGTATCTGAAGAAGCGTGTTGAGACCAAACACATCGATTTGTGCAGAGAAGAGAAGGAATCCGACGAGACCGCGGATGAAAGCAAAGCGTCGCACATCGAAAAAGCCTACAGCGCAATACTGACGGAGCTCGGGGAGGACCTCAACCGAGACGGACTCCTGCGAACACCGCTACGCGCCGCCAAAGCCATGCAGTTCCTCACCAAAGGCTACAAAGAAACCCCCCAGGGTTGGTTCATATCTTCATTTTTTTCGTTTTTATCGTAATTCGTAAAAACGAATTATTGTCAAACAACGTTAAAATGACCTCGCCTTTTTCGCAGATGTCTTGAATGACGCTATCTTTGATGAAAACCACGAGGAGATGGTGATTGTCAAGGACATTGACTTGTTCTCTCTGTGTGAACATCACCTAGTACCCTTCTTTGGCAAGGTACTTCCAAATACTCAATATGCAGTTTTCTTGCAGTTCAAAGGTAAACAAACATTAGGATTTCCCATTAGGATATCATGTAAATTCAATTATTCATTCATTTTCTACCACAAGGGTCGCAGGGGTGCTGGAGCCTATCCCAGCCTGGACATATAAACAAACAATGTTGTGGTATAATTGTTTATAAATTGGAGCTGTCACAAAAGCAAAAATTATTTGTGTCAAAGGAAAAATGGTTTGCTCCCTGTTTTAGTTGGGAACTGATATTTTCCTGAAACTTTGCTGTGTTCAGAAAAAGGAAAAAAAAAATTTTTTTCACCATTCACACTCACATTCATATCTATGGACAATTTTTGAGTCACCAATTAGCATGTTTATCATGTTAGCAAACTAGCATGTTTTTTGGAATGTGGGAGGAAAACCGGAGTACCCAGAGAAAACCCAAGAGAACATGCAAACTCCAAACAGAGATCGCTGAAGGTGGGATTGAACGCCGGTCTCCTAGCTGTGAGGTCTGTGCGCTAACCACTGGACCGCCGTGCAGCCCGCACTTTATACAATGTTTCATTTCAGTCATTTTCATTTTCTACTGCTTATCCTCACAAGGGTCGCGGGGGTGCTGGAGCCTATCCCAGCTGTCTTCAAGCGAAAGGCAGGGTACACCCTGGACTGGTGGCCAGCCAATCACAGGGCACATATAGACAAACAACCATTCACACTCACATTCATACCTATGGACAATTATTATGTCATCTTTTTGGGACTTTTTTCTAGTTTTTCAATGTTTAATACATAGTTTTTCTTCCTAAATTTTTAAAAATGTTTTTTTTTCCAAATATTTCAACTTTCTTAAAAATTTTGTTTTGGTAATATTATGATTTTATTCACATAATATTAGAACTTTTTCCCCAAACTAATTTTCAAAAAATTAAAAATCTATTTCATAATTTTACAACTTTGAAGAATATTCTTTAATATTTCCAGTCATTGCTTCTAAAATGACATTATTTTTTTCATAATATTACAAGTTTATTCTTGTCAAATTGCCAATTTTTTCTCAATATTTTGACTTTATTCTTGCAAAATTACATCTGATTTTCCAGTTCTGTTAACTATTTCAACTTTCTTCTTGTAAGTTTCTATGCCGCTTATCCTCACTAGGATTGTGGGGGTATGCTGGAGCCTATCCCAGCTGACTTCAGGCGCAAGGCGGGGTACACCCTGGACTGGTGGCCAGCCAATCACAGGGCACATATAGACAAACAACCATTCACACTCACATTCATACCTATGGACAATTTAGAGTCGCTAATTAACCTAGCATGTTTTTGGAATGTGGGAGGAAACCGGAGTACCCGGAAAAAACCCACGCATGCACGGGGAGAACATGCCAACTCCACACAGGTCTCCTAGCTGTGAGGCCCACGCGCTAACCACTTAATCACCGTGCAGCCCGTAAATAGTTAACAGAACTGGAAAATCAGCAGTAATTTTGCAAGAATAAAGTCAAAATATTGAGAAAAAAATTGGCAATTTGACAATAATAAACTTGTAATATTATGAAAAAAATAATGTCATTTTAGAAGCAATGACTGGAAATATTAAAGAATATTCTTCAAAGTTGTAAAATTTTGAAATAGATTTGCAATTTTTGGAAAATTAGGTTGGCGAAAAAGTTAAAATATTATGTGAATAAAATAATATTACCAAAAAAAATTTTTGAAGAAAGTTGAAACATTTGGAATAAAAAAAACATTGAAAAAAATTTAGGAAGAAAAACTATGTATTAAGCATTGAAAAACTAGCAAAAAGTCCCAAAAAGATGACATAATAATTGTCCATAGGTATGAATGTGAGTGTGAATGGTTGTTTGTCTATATGTGCCCTGTGATTGGCTGGCCACCAGTCCAGGGTGTACCCCTCCTCTCGCCCCATGAGAACTGGGATAGGCTCCATCACCCCCGCGACTCTCGTAATAAAAATAAAAATGAATGAAATGAAACATTGTATACAGTGAGGGCTGCACGGTGGTCCAGTGGTTAGCGCGGAGACCCGAGTTCAATCCCACCCTCGGCGATATCTGTGTGGAGTTTACATGTTCTCCCCGTGCATGCGTGGGTTTTCTCCGGGTACTCCGGTTTTTTCCCACATTCCAAAAACATGCTAGTTTGCTAACATGATAAACATGCTAATTGGCGACTCCAAATTGTCCATAGGTATGAATGTGAGTGTAAATGGTGTAAAAAAAAAAAATTTCTGTTTCTTTTCCTTTTTCTGAACACCGCAAAGTTTCAGGAAAATATCAGTTCCCAACTAAAACAGGGAAATACGTTTCAAGCGTAACTTTCCCTTTTGACACAAATAATTTTTGCTTTTGTGACAGCTCAATTTCATAAACAATTATATATCCTCTCTTGCCCGAAGACAGCTGGGATAGGCTCCAGCATGCCCATGACCTAGAAAATAAATAAATGAATGAATAAACAAGACGGTGTAAAAGAACCGAGGCAAAATTTTACTGTAAATTTTTACTGTAAAAAAAAAAAAAGATCTCTAAAGTAGACTCTGTTGACTTTTCAGGCGCATATAGCATATCTTCCAAATAAGAAGGTGGTCGGTTTGAGCAAGATCGCAAGGTCGGTCACTTATATGACATTAATATACACACATACACATATTATGTAGTATTTTTTAATATATGTTTATATGCTATTTCACAGAATCGTGGAGGTCTACAGCAGGAGACTTCAAGGTAAGCACAATGGCCACCGATAACAAATTCCTATTAATTTAGTCTTTCATTTTTTTGTTTGCAGTCCAGGAGCGTCTAACCAAGCAGATCGCTTCCGCCATCGTTGAGGCGCTGGAGCCTACTGGAGTAGCGGTGGTCATCGAGGCTGTGTGAGTTTTTTTTTTTTTTATTTTATCCCAACCTCTCGGAACAAATACTTGGATTTAAACGGACTGTTCTGTGTTTTTTCAGTCACATGTGCATGGTAATGAGAGGCGTTCAGAAGATCAATGCTAACACTGTGACGAGTGCCATGTTGGGTGCCTTCAATGATGACCTCAAAACCCGAAAGGAGTTCCTTGATCTCACACTGTAACACCACAAGGCTGACTTTCGACGGGCCAAGAACTGTACCCCGGTGAAATCCACTCACATTTTGCATCGTAACTGTGGATGAGAATTCTGAGACGTTAGCTCAATGAGCATTGAAAAGATGACGGATTCAAGATTTTTCCTGTAAAATTGTAACGATAACCATAGATCCAGTAATGCAAGTTGTGACATAGGATTTTCTGAAAATTATAATGGTATTTTTTCATGTATTTGATTTGTATGTTTCCATGCAGGTTGAAATATTGGAATTAAACTGTGATGCAACAATCGGTATTTATTATTTATTATAATAAAAATGTTATGAGGATTCATAACATATTTGTTTTTTTACAGACCAAAAGGCTATTTTTCTACCCATTGTCCCTGAGTGACTTAAAAATGCTAACACAAAATGTTAGCATGCCAACACACTAATGTTAGCATGCTAACACCTAACATGATAGTGCTAAGTTTTCATATACTGCAAGTGTCTACCCAGGAAAACGGCTAAAAATGCTACTATGCCAATATTAGCATGTTAGCATGCTTCTTTCGTCTTTCGCCTGACGAATACCGATGATGCTTACTACCAAAAAAATGGTAGTAAGCTAATGTTAGCATGATAGTGATGTTAACATGCTAACACCTAACATGATTGTGCTAAGTTTTCATGTATTTTGATTGATTTCATGAGGTACGAAAGATACTTTGTTGGGTTTTAATGAAATACACTGTAAATATTTAAAATAGTTTGAAAATGAAAAATGGTTAATTAGGTTAATATAGCTGTTGAGTTGGTCCTCCGATTTTGGAACAACATTTGCAATAAAATGTGATTCATGATGAACATGATTCATTTATTTGTTTTTATTTACAGACCAAAAGGCTATTTTTCTACCCATTGTCCCTGAGTGACTTAAAAATGCTAACACAGAATGTTAGCATGCCAACACACTAATGTTAGCATGCTAACACCTAACATGATAGTGCTAAGTTTTCATATACTGCAAGTGTCTACCCAGGAAAACGGCAAAAAATTCTACTATGCCAATATTAGCATGTTAGCATGCTAACATCTAGTGGTGTTTAAATAGGTGTCTACTCATGTTTCTTTCGTCTTTCGCCTGACGAATACCGATGATGCTTACTACCAAAAAATGGTAGTAAGCTAATGTTAGCATGATAGTGATGTTAACATGCTAACACCTAACATGATTGTGCTAAGTTTTCATATATTCTGATTGATTTCATGAGGTACGAAAGATACTTCGTTGGGTTTTAATGAAATACACTGTAAATATTTAAAATAGTTTGAAAATGAAAAATGGTTAACTAGGTTAATATAGCTGTTGAGTTGGTCCTCCGATTTTGGAACAACATTTGCAATAAAATGTGATTCATGATGAACATGATTCATTTATTTGTTTTTTTTACAGACCAAAAGGCTATTTTTCTACCCATTGTCCCTGAGTGACTTAAAAATGCTAACACAGAATGTTAGCATGCCAACACACTAATGTTAGCATGCTAACACCTAACATGATAGTGCTAAGTTTTCATATACTGCAAGTGTCTACCCAGGAAAACGGCAAAAAATTCTACTATGCCAATATTAGCATGTTAGCATGCTAACATCTAGTGGTGTTTAAATAGGTGTCTACTCATGTTTCTTTCGTCTTTCGCCTGACGAATACCGATGATGCTTACTACCAAAAAAATGGTAGTAAGCTAATGTTAGCATGATAGTGATGTTAACATGCTAACACCTAACATGATTGTGCTAAGTTTTCATATATTCTGATTGATTTCATGAGGTACGAAAGATACTTCGTTGGGTTTTAATGAAATACACTGTAAATATTTAAAATAGTTTGAAAATGAAAAATGGTTAACTAGGTTAATATAGCTGTTGAGTTGGTCCTCCGATTTTGGAACAACATTTGCAATAAAATGTGATTCATGATGAACATGATTCATTTATTTGTTTTTTTTTACAGACCAAAAGGCTATTTTTCTACCCATTGTCCCTGAGTGACTTAAAAATGCTAACACAAAATGTTAGCATGCCAACACACTAATGTTAGCATGCTAACACCTAACATGATAGTGCTAAGTTTTCATATACTGCAAGTGTCTACCCAGGAAAACGGCTAAAAATGCTACTATGCCAATATTAGCATGTTAGCATGCTAACATCTAGTGGTGTTTAAATAGGTGTCTATTCATGTTTCTTTCGTCTTTCGCCTGACGAATACCGATGATGCTTACTACCAAAAAAATGGTAGTAAGCTAATGTTAGCATGATAGTGATGTTAACATGCTAACACCTAACATGATTGTGCTAAGTTTTCATGTATTTTGATTGATTTCATGAGGTACGAAAGATACTTCGTTGGGTTTGAATGAAATACACTGTAAATATTTTAAATTGTTTGAAAATGAAAAACTTAAGAAAAAATTTGGTTAATTTAGCTGTTTAGTTGGTCCTCCAATTTTGGAACAACATTTGCAATAAAAATGTTATGATGATTCATAACATGATTCATTTATTTGGTCCCATTGTCCCTGAGTGACTTAAAAAATGCTAACACAGAATGTTAGCATGCCAACACACTAATGTTAGCATGCTAACACCTAACATGACAGTGATAGGTTTTCATATACTGTAAGTGTCTACCCATGAAAACGGCTAAAAATGCTACTATACCAATATTAGCATGCTACCATGCTAACATCTAGAATGATAGTAGTATTTAAATAGGTGTCTACTCTACCCATTGTCCCTGAGTAACTTAAAGAATGCTAAAACACAGAATGTTAGCATGCCAACACACTAATGTTAGCATGCTAACACCTAACATGACAGTGATAGGTTTTCATATACTGTAAGCGTCTACCCAGGAAAACGGTTAAAAATGCTACTTTGCCAATATTAGCATGCTAGCATGCTAACATCTAGAATGAGAGTGGTGTTTAAATAGGTGTCTACTCTTGTTTCTTTCGTCTTTGGTCTTTCGCCTGACGAACACCGATGATGCTTACTTGTGAAAATTGCAAAAAAAAGGCTAGTAAGCTAATGTTAGCATGATAGCAATAGAACAGCAGATAGAACGATAGATAAATAGAACGATAGATAGAACAATAGTACGATGATAGAACGATGGAATGATAGACGGATAGATAGAGCGATAGATAGAACGATAGACAGATAGAACGATAGACAGATAGAACAATAGACAGATAGAACGATAGAACGATAGAATGATAGATAGAACGATCAAACAATAGAACGATCAAACAATAGAACGATTGATAGAACGATAGAACGATAGAACGATAGAACGATAGAAAGATAGAAAGATAGATAGAACGATAGAACAATAGAACGATAGAACAATAGAACGATTGATAGAACGAACGATAGATAGAACAATAGATAGAACAATAGAACGATAGATAGAACGACAGAATGATAGAACGATCAAACAATAGAACGATTAAACAATAGAACGATTGATAGAACAATAGAACGATAGAACAATAGAACGATTGATAGAACGAACGATTGATAGAACAATAGAACGATAGAACAATAGAACGATTGATAGAACGAACGATAGATAGAACAATAGATAGAACAATAGAACGAGAGATAGAACGATAGATAGAATGATAGACAGATAGAACGATAGAACGATAGACAGATAGAACGATAGACAGATAGAACGATAGACAGATATACAGATAGAACGATAGAACGATAAAACAATAGAACGATCAAACAATAGAACGATTGATAGAACGATAGAAAGATTGATAGAACAATAGAACGATAGAACGATTGATAGAACGAACGATTGATAGAACAATAGATAGAACAATAGAACGAGAGATAGAACGATAGATAGAATGATAGACAGATAGAACGATAGAACGATAGACAGATAGAACGATAGACAGATAAAACAATAGAACGATCAAACAATAGAACGATTGATAGAACGATAGAAAGATTGATAGAACAATAGAACGATAGAACAATAGAACGATTGATAGAACGAACGATAGATAGAACAATAGATAGAACAATAGAACGAGAGATAGAACGATAGATAGAATGATAGACAGATAGAACGATAGAACGATAGACAGATAGAACGATAGACAGATAGAACGATAGACAGATATACAGATAGAACGATAGAACGATAAAACAATAGAACGATCAAACAATAGAACGATTGATAGAACGATAGAAAGATTGATAGAACAATAGAACGATAGAACGATAGAACAATAGAACGATAGAATGATAGAGCAATAGAACGATTGATAGAACGAACGATAGATAGAACAATAGATAGAACAATAGAACAATAGATAGAACGATAGACAGATAGATAGAATTACTTTGTTTTCATCTGAAAATGTTTCCGTTCCGTGTCCATAGCCTCTTAGAGTAAGCGGTACCAAGCAAATAGTTAGCATGCTAACACTCTCCTCCCCAACTTTGCCTTTGTTTTCTTGTGAAATAAACGATAGATTCCCAGAATGGTCCTGGATGGCGACTGGAGTATACACACAAGGCCTGATCTGATATAAGTAGTACCAAGCAAATAGTTAGCATGCTAACACTCTCCTCCCCAACTTTGTTTTCTTGTGAAATAAACGATAGATTCCCAGAATGGTCCTGGATGGCGACAGGAGTATACACACAAGGCCTGATCTGATATCACACCAAATCCAATCAATGACTTGGTTGTCCATAATTCTGCTCTTTTGTGGGCATGAGATGGATTTCCCCCTTTAGCTACATTAGCTAAAAAATGCATTACACAAGCGTGAAACACGCACAGATAGTCATGCTGGCATTGTGGCATTTTGTCAGCTCGACCTGAATGAAATCCACGTCTAAAACTACAGTTCTGCATACAAAGAACGGACTGTCTATCCCGACGACTGCTTTTCACGGTTCCAGCTGAGGAATATTTAACCTTTCACTCCAATCTACAGGATGAGAAGAATCGCTCATAATATGGCAAGTTAACAAATCAAGTGTGACCTTGAGTGGCTGTTCAGAGGAGAGTATGAGGGGTCATGAGCAAGGTCATGAACAGGGTCATGAACAAGGTCATGAACAAGGTCATGAACAAGGTCATGAACAAGGTCATGAACAAGGTCATTCCAGTGTACGCAAAGTGTGTGGAGCCTTGACGCAACAGACAACAGCCACCTAAGTGTCTCACATAGAATGATAGAACGATAGAATGATAGAACGATAGGTAGAACGATAGGTAGAACGATAGGTAGAACGATAGATAGAATGATAGAACGATAGATAGAACAATAGATAGAACGATAGATAGAATGATAGAACGATAGATAGAACAATAGATAGAACGATAGATAGAACGATAGAGCGATAGATAAAATGATAGGATGATAGAATGATAGAACGATAGATAGAACGATATATACGATAGATAGAACGATAGAACGATAGAACGATAGAACGATAGAATGATAGATAGAACAATAGATAGAACAGTAGAACGATAGAATGATAGAACGATAGATAGAACAATCGATAGATAGAACGATAGAACGATAGATAGAACAATCGATAGATAGAACGATAGAACAACAATAGAACGATAGAACGATAAAACCATAGAACGATAGAACGATAGATAGAACATAGATAGAATGATAGATACGATAGGACGATAGAACAATAGAACGATAGATAGAACGATAGATATGATAGAACGATAGATAGAACAATAGATAGAACAATAGAACAATAGATAGAACGATAGAACGATAGATACAATAGAACGATAGAACGATAGAACGATAGATACGATAGAACGATAGAACGATAGATAGAACGATAGATAGAACGATAGATAGAACGATAGATAGAACGATAGAACGTTAGAATGTTAGAACGTTAGAACGATAGATAGAACAATCGATAGATCGAACGATAGAACGTTAGAACAATAGATAGAACAATCGATAGATAGAACGATAGAACGCTAGGACAATAGGATGATAGATAGAACGATAGAACGATCTTTAACGATTTCTACTGCAAAAAAAGGCCAGTAAGGATAATTCATAATGCCGCCTACAGAGAACATACTAACTCCTTATTTCTAAAATGACAAATACTTCAACTTGCTGATATAGTTCATCTTCAAACAGCTAAAATAATGCATAAGGCTAAAAATAAGCAATTAGCTAAAAATGTCATCTAATACTTCTCTACAAGAGAGGAGAAATATGATCTCAGAAAAAAAAAAATAAGTTTAATAAGTTAAAAATAAAAAATAAAATAAAAAATACATTTTAATTTTTTAAATTTTTAAAATGTAATTTTTTTTTAAATGTTTAAATTTTTTTTAAGTTTTTACAAATTTTAAAATTTAATTTTTTATTTAAACATTTTTAAATGTAAAATGTAAAAGATTTAAAATTTTAAAAATTAAAAAATAAAATAAATAAATAAAAAAACTTCAACTAGATGAGGAAAGCAGGAAGTGAACAAATGTAACAATTACTGATTGTAAAAGTACCAGATGGAGGGGTAGGATTTAATAAGCTTTTGCTTTGCTGATTATGGGATGCATTCAAATTACAAGATTGTTTTTTTTATTGATCTATTTGACAGACATTAAAAATATATGGATAAAACATTATTATGGCTATGTATTTAATAGAAATAAAAATAAATAAATAAAACAAATAAAAAAAAAAGAAAAACAGGGTTTTTTTTTTTTTTTTAACCGACTTAGTCAAAGTGTTCCGGAGACACAACTACCAACATTCCAGAAGAATTTATTTTCTTACGGCACTGGCTCGCGTATCACCGAGAGTAAAAACAACCGGGAGGAGGGGGAGGGGGGGTGGCTGCGTATCGTGTTTTTTTTTTTTTTTTGTCTACGATGACCTAACATTTTTTTTTAACCACTTCCTTCCACACCGCTTCTTTCATTATGTTGATCTGTGAAGTGGAACGTAACGCTGGCAGAGTAGAGAGGGGTCAGGGGCTCCCACTTGCCTGGATACATACAGTCTAATATTAGAACATTTCCTTGATTTGTTAGCGGCATCTCTGCTGATTCCCGGGCACATGGCAACAAGGCGGCCAATCGCATTTCAGGAGCCCCAGCTAAGCACCTCGCTCTGTATAGCAACAGCAGCATCCGTCCTTTTTATTTATTTATTTCGGAGGGTTTTTCTACCACATCACCCACCCACCCCCCCCCACCATCACCGACTCATTCTCATGTCTCTGACCCCCACTGTGCTGGCACACTATGCTCCTCAACTGTGAAAAAGAGTTGCGGACTAAGAAGAGCTCTTTTAGCTTTAAAATACCATCGTTTGTGGAGTTGTTTTTTTTTTATTCTCATGGACAATTGCAGCATTTTACGTGCCAACACAGAAAAGTTTTGTTTTGCTTATTTACAGGTATGTCAAATAATTACCAGAAGTCAGGAAAGTCCTGGAAAATGCTTGAATTTAAGGAGGACATTAATAGAGATCGAAGAAAAGAAGAGGAGAAATACCCAGAAGGACTGACATCGAGGGAAGAAGTTTCAGTCGGACGGTTTATACAAACACAAAGTGGAGAGGATTTTTCAAAGATGGAGGACACAGTAGAAGAGGCGGTACAGGATAGGAGGAGCGGAAAGACATAAGATGGCGTGAGGACCAAAGCCGGTGGTTGGTTTGATCTGAGCCACGTGTGCGTTCAACAGCCACGTCTCTTCGCCGCTTCATGGATGTCGACTAAAACATCGGGTTCCTCCGATGGCCGGCGTCTTCGGTTTCAGACCAGGTAAGTGCGTGATGTCCCGTACTGCAGGCGTTTTTCCCGGTCACGGATTCATTTTTCTGGCAGTTTGGATTAAAAAGTTGCCATTGCAAAGTTCTACACATGTTTAGCAATGATGGCTTCGTGCAAATATGGCGACTGTCAACCGTCCCGTTCCATCGTTCCATCGTCATTCGACTTTATCCGTTGGATATTACCTTGGTGATTTGAGTTCCTCATGGTAACTCACGATGGGAAATACTTTCCATAATTTCATTTGACCGCATTTATCGTTCCGTAGAGCTTCTACTCGATTTCACCAATTCATCAAGCGAGCAAACGATTGGTTTGGATTAGATCATCAAAATCGAGCAATTTCGTGGATCTAATCTTTGACTTGCAAAGTTAATCGTAAAAAAACAACATAACCTAAACGTTGCCGTGAGACCCAAATAATTTAGAAGAAGAAACTGCGTCGTCCGCAAATCAGTCTTTCCTTCGAAAAAGGTATTGACCAACGATTGTCATCGGTTGGTACATTTGGATTCGATCGTATGCTTCTTTATGAAAATGGATTACGTCACAAATAATCTGTACGGTATTAGATACACAGCGTCAGTAAAGTAAGTAAATACGAGTTTAACAATAAATGTAGAACGGTAAAAAACCAATCGGAAAGCCGTATCGGTCACCTGGTTAAAGGTGTTTATGCGTTTATACCCTTGTTTTTTTTTTTTGGGTCGGAATCGACAAAGTCGGCTCTTGATTTAGTGTTTCATCTTGGGGCGAGTTTAACTAGCATCCACTTTATTCATATTCCAAACATAACCCATAAATGTGAATTGTCGATTTGCATAGATGTTAACTGTAAACTGACCTGACCGCAATGATGGCTTCGTGCAAATATGGCGAATGTCAACCGTCCCGTTCCATCGTTCCATCGTCATTCGACTTTATCCGTTGGATATTACCTTGGTGATTTGAGTTCCTCATGGTAACTCACGATGGGAAATACTTTCCATAATTTCATTTGACCGCATTTATCGTTCCGTAGAGCTTCTACTCGATTTCACCAATTCATCAAGCGAGCAAACGATTGGTTTGGATTAGATCATCAAAATCGAGCAATTTCGTGGATCTTATCTTTGACTTGCAAAGTTAATCGTAAAAAACAACATAATCTAAACGTTGCGTTCTAAACGTTTGAAGTCGGTCTTTCCTTCCAAAAACGTATTGACCGAATTTTGTTGGATTTTTCGGTTCGGATTAGATCATCAAAATCAAGCAATTCGTGGATCTAATCTTTGACTTGCAAAGTTAATCGTAAAAAACAACATAATCTAAACGTTGCCGTGAGACCCAAATAATTTAGAATAAGAAACTGCGTCGTCCGCATATCGTTTGAAGTCGGTCTTTCCTTCCAAAAACGTATTGTCATCGGTTGGTACATTTGGATTTGATCGTATGCTTCTTTATGAAAATGGATTACGTCACAAATAATCTGTACGGTATTAGATACACAGCGTCAGTAAAGTAAGTAAATACGAGTTTAACAATAAATGTAGAACGGGAAAAAACCAATCGGAAAGCCGTATCGGTCACCTGGTTAAAGGTGTTTATGCGTTTATACCCTTGTTTTCTTTTTTTTGGGTCGGAATCAACAAAGTCGGCTCTTGATTTAGTGTTTCATCTTGGGGCGAGCTTAACTGGCATCCACTTTATTCATATTCCAAACATAACCCATAAATATGAATTGTCGATTTGCATAGATGTTAACTGTAAACTGACCTGACCGCACATCTCCTTCATACTTAGAAAAGGTAGAGCATCACAAATTGCTGACTAATTCCAGAAGCTTGGGAAAAAGATTTAGAAGGCATTCCCCTGGATTCTGCGGATTATGGAATTCTGCGGGGACAAAAAAAATTAAGCTATTCTATGAAATGGCCCGCTACATTCTGGCTGTATTGTGGCATTGAGGAATTAAAAGACATATTATATCTCATTCATTATCGTATCGAGTGGTTAGCACGCAGACCTCACAGCTAGGAGACCAGGGTTCAATTCCACCCTCGGCCATCCCTGTGTGGAGTTTGCATGTTCTCCCCGTGTCCAGGTACTCCGGTTTCCTCCCACATTCCAAAAACATGCTAGGTTAATTCATTTTCTACCGCTTTTCCTCACGAGGGTCGTGGGGGTGCTGGAGCCTATTCCAGCTGTCTTCGGGCAAGAGAGGCGGGGTACACCCTGGACTGGTGGCCAGCCAATCACAGGGCACATATAGACAAACAACCATTCACACTCACATTCATACCTATGGACAATTTGGAGTCGCTAATTAACCTAGCATGTTTTTGGAATGTGGGAGGAAACCGGAGTACCCGGAGAAAACCCACGCATGCACGGGGAGAACATGCAAACTCCACACAGAGATGGCTGAGGGTGGAATTGAACTCGGGTCTCCTAGGTGTGAGGCCTATGTGCTAAACACCCATCCGCTGTGCAGCCCTGGTTCAGTATATTTTTCATCAAAATAGTAGTCATGCCAAAATGTTGTGTTGCTGCTGGATGTTCACAATATCCGAGTGATACCGTTGTGGGGGTGCTGGAGCCTATCCCAGCTGTTTTCGGGCAAGACTGGTGGCCAGCCAATCACAGGGCACATATAGACAAACAACCATTCACACTCACATTCATACCTATGGACAATTTGGAGTCGCTAATTAACCTAGCATGTTTTTGGAAAACCCACGCATGTTACGGGGAGAGCATGCAAACTCCACACAGAGATAGCCGAGGGTGGAATTGAACCCTGGTCTCCTAGCTGTGAGGTCTGCGCACTAACCACTCGTCCACCGTGTCGCCCCAAAACCTAAATTGTGTCAAAAAAAGTGTATGAATATTTTTTCTTACATCAGGAAGGCTTTATATTCTCCCAAAAATAAAACTGCAGATTACACGATAAGCGATTTTCTGACCGTCCCCCCCCCCCTTTTTTCAGGTAGTGCATCGTGCAGTGCAGGTTTGCGGCTCAGCAACTGATCTAGAGGAACAAATGAACCGAGCGCTGCCCAAACAAGGCATGAAACCGAGAAAATGACTGTGAACGTCAACAGTACTCGAACGAACAAGACCTACTGACAATGTCATCACTCTGCTCGAGGATGCGCTTCAACCGGGGATTCAGACAGAAGAACGAGCTCTTCCTCCTGAACAAACGATGTCCATGAAATCTGCACTTTCGCCCTCTCTATCGTCGGCCATGAGTATAACTGGAAGCTGATAGCATGTGATCGGCAGAACCCGACTGGGAGAACCCGGCAACACCACCTTCCGTAAAATCCTAGTTGTCTTTGTAAAGAAAATGGCTGATGCGGGTTCCCGACTTTGGAAACAGGACGAGTTCCAGCAAGCGGATTTTCTGACGTCACAGTTAGCGTCACTGCGTCTCATGGACGAGAAAAGCAACCAAATGGGGGATGAGCCTGAGCCCGTTTTTGCATGTCCTCCAGTGACGTCATCGTGGTGCAGCCAATCACAACAAGAGTCTGACATATCTTCAGCTACATGCTCTAATCAGTCACCAGCAGATCAAGGTAAAATACAGATGCATTCACTGACGCATTATGCTGATCCATTTCTGAAAATATGAATTATTAGCTTCTAGTGGTGTGTATTGGCAAGAATCTGGCGATACGATACATATCACGATACTAGGCTCACAATACGATATATCACAATACTGTTAACAAGGCGATATTTTTTTTTGTTTTTCTTGTAGTTAAAGATTATTTCCTGGAAAAACTGAATTACACCAGCAATATACACTTACTAAATAAATTTTTATTCCATTAGAACATTATGTTATGCTGGATCGCAAACTTTCCTCTGGAAAAACTTTTGGATAAAGTAGCATTTTAGCATTCGGATAAATAAAGCGTTAACATCCAGTTTTAAATTTACAAAATATATAATATTTATATATATATATATAAATAATATTTTATCTATATGTGTATTTACTCCTTCATTTTTATTTTTTATGTTTTTATTGAAGCTAAATCAAATTTACAAATGGTCTCAAACTATAGGATAGAAATTTTCCAATAGTTATCCTAGTTTGTTTTTTTTAGAATTTTATTTAACAATTATTTGTATTATTTTTTTAGACTTTTATTTAAGTCATGTTTGCTTTTGAATTATTTGTATTTTTTGACATTTAAGTGATTTTTGTTTTTGAATTTCTTTTTGAATTATTGATATAATTGTTGTAGACTTTTATTTCATTCATTTTTATTTCAGAATATTTTTTATGATTTATAAGACTTAAGTCATTTTAATTTTTGAATTATTTCTAAATTTTTAATTTTATTTGGAATTTTGTAATTATTATTTAATTATTTGTATTATTTTTTAGACTTTTATTTAAGTCATGTTTGCTTTTGAATTATTTGTATTTTTTGACATTTAAGTGATTTTTGTTTTTTAATTTTTTTTTAATTATTGATATAATTGTTGTAGACTTTTATTTCATTCATTTCTATTTCGGAATATTTTTTATGACTTATAAGACTTAATTCATTTTAATTTTTGAATTATTTCTAAATTTTTAATTTTATTTGGAATTTTTTTGAAAGATTTTTTAGACTTTTGTCATTTTAACTTTTCAGTATTTTTATTATTTTTTTAGACTTTTATTTAAGTCTTTCTTATTTTGGAATTATTTGTATTATTTTTTTAGACTTTTATTTAAGTCTTTCTTATTTTGGAATTATTTGTATTATTTTTTTAGACTTTTATTTAAGTCATTTTATCCTTATGCATTATTTCAGCTGTTTGAAGATGAACTATATCAGCAAGTTGAAGTATTTGTCATTTTAGAAATAAGGAGTTAGTATGTTCTCTGGAGGCGGCATTATGAATTATCCTTACTGACCTTTTTTGCAGTACATTTAGCCAGTGAAGATTGCTTTTATAGTTATTAGCTCATATTTTGCAAATGGAAAAAAGTAAAAAAAATATATATTAAGAGAAAAACATATTGTATGATAAAAGGTAACATACATTGCTTGTTAAAAACAATGTGATATGCATCTTGTGCGTCCACTTTTTAGGAGCGTATAGAGGCGGCATTATGAATTATCCTTACTGGCCTTTTTTGCAGTACATTTAGCGAATGTAATGAAGATTGCTTTTTACTGTACATGTACATACATACTCCAAGTATATACAATTTTTTTTTTCAAGAGCTAAATATGGTATTCAAGAGGCACAAATGACCAAAAATGTTTAATTCCATAGGTATCATGTGACCATGCAGATATTTTAACAACCGGGATTATAGTTTTTTTTAGGTTCAGTGAGTGCGTTCAAATAGATTCAACATTTATTACAGACATGATTGATGACCGAGGTGAAATTTCCTGTATGCAAGGCACGGGTTAATAAGTTTGGACCTTTCTAATTTTAACACATTATTTTTTTTTCCACATGCAGCAACAATTTTGTACATTTATTCGGATGTCAACATCAAGTATAAAAAATGTGTAAAGTTTCATGTCATGGTCCGTAAACAGACAAATTTCTATCTCAATACAAATGTTTTACAGTAATCCTCGGATATATCGGATTCAATTGTTCCCACCGGTTTTGTCCGATATAAGCGAAATCCGTTATATGCGTATACCGGAAAATGTCCGTTTTATGCATATATCGGATTTATAGCCGTTATAAAAAGGCACTTCCTTGACTATGTTTCCAATGTACCTGGACTGGGCAATGAAAAGAGACGTAAGGTAATGAGAATTGAACTTTATTGGACTCTGAGCATAACAAATTGTTAATTAAGCTAGGCCCTGTTACGCCCTACGTTAGGCAGGCCTACGTTATTTCCAATAGTGAGGTTAAGATCTCATTCACTGCTGTGCTAGTATTATTGACGTCACTCGCTTTTATATTTGTCCTAAATCTGGAGCCAGGAGAAAGACACCATGCGGCCATCCGATATATGCGAGGGAAATTGGAACGGGACTGGAGATTTTGTCCGAAATAGGCCAAATCCGTTATAAAAAATCAGATACAGTAAAGTCTCGTTATATCGATATCGGTTATAACGACTTACTACTTATTACGATACTATTTTCATTTCCCGGCAAATTTCTAGTCTTTTATGATATAATTAGTTCTGTTAATACGATACCCGGTTATTATGATAATCCGGTTACTACGATGCCCTTTTCATCTCCCGCCAGCCAATTTGGTCTGCTTATATCGATACAAAAGCAGCTTAAATCAATCTTTGCTTAAGGATTTCAATACCAAAAAAGAACACGTTGCTTCCAGTCAACTTTATTTTTCACACTTCCACCACCAGAGCGCAGCACACACACCGATTCCCGCACTTCCTGGTTCACAGGTCATGCTCAACCCGCCCCACATAGCTGGCCAAACACATGCCTGTATAGAATCTATACCACGAAAGCAGTTGGTTCTTCTGTTGCAGGCAAGCTGCATTATTGCCCACTTTTAATGCAGTTCGGCGCAGGATCGGATATATGGATAGTCCGGTTATATCGGTATTTTTTCCGACTCCCGAGAATATCGATATAATGAGACTTTACTGTATATGCAATGAATTTTTATTGGAAATGCATTACAGAAAAATTTGTTCTTTTTTATCTGTCCGTTGTGAGCGAATTTCCGATATATCCGAGTCCGATATATCCGAGGTTTACTGTACATATTAGATACTTAAGTCGTCTGAAGCCACGCCACAATAAAACAGCAGCGATTCAACGCAACATGGAATCTCTATGCAGACAGCTGTTGTTTGTGAGGCAAAGCAAGGCGAGGCAAGGCGAGGTCGAACTCGAACTCGAAGCAACACACATTCTGTGGCCCCAGTGTGCCAAAAGCATTGAGGAGTGCCATTTCTGGTATTCAAGGCAGTCAGACAGTGTCACCTGTCAGCGGACTAGTCTGGGCAGTGTCTCCCACCCACATGGTGCGGTACTCAGCGACATAACCATAAGACTCTGAACAGTACTTGTCAGTAACACGGCAGGCGGGGTGCAGATCGACGAAAACGGACATGATGGCTAACACCGGGCAGTTCTTCGTTTGATATTGCAGAGTTCGTGGAATCGAGGATGAGCCGAAATGACAGCGAGGCTCGGTCTACCGCTTTGACACCTTTCCTGCAGGACCTTTCCACCATCACCGCCGCCGCCGCTGCTGATGATAACGATGTGTTTCAAGACTTAGGAAACGTTCCCAAGGAAGACGGTACTCTCTTCAACTTGTTTAATCTAAGAGATTCTCCGTATGCGTTAAAAAGGAGGGATTTGATTATTATGTTATATTTGGTTATTTTTCCCGGCAGCACGGTGGTCGAGTGGTTAGCACGCAGACCTCACAGCTAGAAGTCCAGGGTTCAATACCACCCTCGGCCGTCTCTGTGTGGAGTTTCCATGTTCTCCCGGTTTCCTCCCACATTCCAAAAACATGCTAGGTTAATTAGCGACTCCAAATTGTCCATAGGTATGAATGTGAGTGTGAATGGTTGTTTGTCTATATGTGCCCTGTGATTGGCTGGCCACCAGTCCGGGATGTACCCCGCCTCTCGCTTGAAGACAGCTGGGATAGGCTCCAGCAACCCGAAAACAGTATTACTCGGATACTGTGAACATCCAGCAGCAACACAACATTTTGGTATGACTACTATTTTGATGAAAAATATACTGAACCAGGGCAGCACGGTGGTCTAGTGGTTAGCGCGCAGACCTCACAGCTAGGAGAATAGGGTTCAATACCACCCTCGGGCGTCTCTGTGTGGAGTTTGCATGTTCTCCCGGTTTCCTCCCACATTCCAAAAACATGCTAGGTTAATTAGCGACTCCAAATTGTCCATAGGTATGAATGTGAGTGTGAATGGTTGTTTGTCTATATGTGCCCTGTGATTGGCTGGCCACCAGTCCAGGGTGTACCCTGGGATAGGCTCCATGGCATTTTCCAAATATTTCAACTTTCTTCAAAATTTTCTTTTGGTAATATTACGATTTTATTCACATAATATTAGAACTTTTTCCCCAAACTAATTTTCAAAAAATTACAAATCTATTTCATAATTTTACAACTTTGAAGAATATTCTTTAATATTTCCAGTCATTGCTTCTAAAATGACATTATTTTTTTCATAATATTACAAGTTTATTCTTGTCAAATTGCCAATTTTTTCTCAATATTTTGACTTTATTCTTGCAAAATTGAAGCTGATTTTCCAGTTCTGTTAACTATTTCAACTTTCTTCTTGTTTTCTATGCCGCTTCTATGCATGGGTTTTCTCCGGGTAGTCCGGTTTCCTCCCACATTCCAAAAACATGCTAGGTTAATTAGCGACTCCAAATTGTCCATAGGTATGAATGTGAGTGTGAATGGTTGTTTGTCTATATGTGCCCTGTGATTGGCTGGCCACCAGTCTCACACGAAAACAGCTGGGATAGGCTCCAGCACCCCCACAACAGTATCACTCGGATACTGTGAACATCCAGCAGCAACACAACATTTTGGCATGACTACTATTTTGATGGAAAATATACTGAACCAGGGCTGCACGGTAGCCTAGTGGTTAGCGCGCAGACCTAACAGCTAGGAGACCAGGGTTCAATACCACCCTCGGCCATCTCTGTGTGGAGTTTCCATGTTCTCCCGGTTTCCTCCCACATTCCAAAAACATGCTAGGTTAATTAGCGACTCCAAATTGTCCATAGGTATGAATGTGAGTGTGAATGGTTGTTTGTCTATATGTGCCCTGTGATTGGCTGGCCACCAGTCCAGGGTGTACCCCGCCTTTCTCGCCCGAAGACAGCTGGGATAGGCTCCAGCACCCCCCCTCCCAGCACCCTTGTCAGGAAAAGTGGTAGAAAATGAATGAATGAATTCTATTGTCTTACCTTTACTTCTGTGGCGGCAGAGATCCAACCCAAGGATATCTTCACTACGGCGATGGCAGCATGTGATTCCTGCAACGAGCAAAAACAGCTGGTTGATGCAGAGTGGTACTGGGGCAACATCTCAAGGTGCAGAGGCTCTCTTCTCCTCTCAACGCCACAATTACAGATAACGGAATTGATCAAATGAGACAATTGTAACATGCTGCAATGTAGATCTCATTTATAAAAGTGTGTTCTTCATTTAGTCATGGATGCAGTTTTCAAACTTTTTTTTTTTTTACTCATCGTTTTCCTCTGGTTACTGAATTAATGGAAAACTCATTGTTGTATTTGACCAGAGACGAAGTGAACAGGATGATGAGGAACACACCCGATGGTACATTCTTAGTCCGGGATGCTTCTACCAAGGTCAAAGGAGAATACACTTTAACACTAAGGTAAATGATTTTCTTCTTGTTGTTGTTTTATGAGGCTCACTAGTACTAACAATAAACTATAGTACAATGTAGTATAAACTAGGAATGCTCCCATCGATTGGAAATTTTCAATATTGACCAATTCCTGTGAAAAAAAAAAAAATCACATGCACGGCATATGGCGATGAATGGTTTTCAATGCCGATCTAGCGGCCGTTTTTATGGCATTAAAATTGCACTCCAGCCTCATCCATTGGTGAGGGGTTGCATCATCACCTCCTTGCGCAAAAAAAACACATAAAAGACATATAAATAGTAACTCAATGAGTTAAATTCATTACGTTGAAACACGCACATGATCTCCTATGAAGTACTTGTTGGAATTCACATTTCCCCTCAATTAACCACAGCTCCCCAGCTCCACTGACAGCACTCATGCAGTCCCAGCCCATGATGGTACCGCTACCATGCTTGGTACTCACTTGTACTACCAGCTTTTTAGACATGCAAAGTGTACATACTTTACAATATGTACACTGACTACTCTTAAGTATATCAAATATATATATTTGTTCACTTCCTGCTTTCCTAATATAGTTTAAGTTTTTTTTTTTTTTTTTAATTTAAAATTTAAAATTTAAAATTAAAAAAAATGTAAAAATGTAAAAATTTTTAAACTTTTACATTTTTATTTTTTTTAATTTTTAAAAAAAATTACGTTTTTTTTAGAAACTACCAACACATGCCCTTAAAACTATCTTGCGGGGGGGATTTGAAGATCTTCTAGTATTTAACTGGAAGATGCAAATATTGGACTAGAAATTATTTGGGGGAAAACGTGCTTTATGGCTGTACCAAAAAAAAAATGGGATTGAGTCATAATTAGCGCCCTAAGATTTCCGTGTTGACGTAACAGCGGAATTGGCCAATGAAAATAAAATCTACTGTAAGCGGCGTAATTTTGACATACTGTGAAAAAGAAAAATACGATCAAAAAGAGATGATGGAACGTTTCTGTTGGGAAGGATTCCCCAGCGGACCGCTATCACAAATACACTACTAGACGGACACCTTTCCAAAGTAAAATGCTGAAACTGCGACCTGAAACAAAAATGTTAATGTGAATGGAAGCTAGCGAGAGTTAGCTTAGTTTAGCAGAGCATGCTAGTGCAGTGTGTATGCGACTCTGGCAAGAGTGTGATCCCTCTACAAGGAAAAGGTTATTTACTGTAAAATACCAAATATTATCATATTTTTTTGTGTGTTCTAATACTTCTACAGATATATACATCTACTTACTGTAACTCTTACAGGAAAGATGGCTCCAATAGACTGATAAAGATCTTCCATTATGGAGGGAAGTACGGCTTCTCTGAGCCATTGACTTTCCTTTCAGTCGTGGATCTTATTCAGTACTACCAGGACCGATCACTGGCCCAGTACAACTCTAAACTGGATACCAGGTTGCTGTTTCCTGTCTCCAAATATCTGCAGGTGAGTTCAGAAGAATACTGCATACATTAAATATCAGTCGGCCGATATCAGTCAAATACAAGCAGGTCACTACTACTACAATTTTGTGCTGTGTTGAAATACCTGATCAAACGGTACATAAGCGTGTACTGAATAAATACTACTTCCCTTTTCTCGGGACTTTGAATCAATCGCAACTGGACTGTTCAGGTTGTCTTAGAAGACGTTTGGGCTACACTAGAACTGTCCTAGCTAGTTAATTGGCGACTCCAAATTGTCCATAGGTATGAATGTGAGTGTGAATGGTTGTTTGTCTATATGTGCCCTGTGATTGGCTGGACACCAGTCAATTTAAATTTAAATTTAAATTTAAATTCAAAAACATGCTAGGTTAATTGGCGACTCCTAATTGTCCATAGGTATAAATGGGAGTGTGAATGGTTGTTTGTCTATATGTGCACTGTAGTTGGCTGGACACCCATCCATTTTAATTTTAATTTTAATTTTAATTTAAATTTTAATCCAAAAACATGCTAGGTTAATTGGTGACTCCAAATTGTCCATAGGTATGAATGTGAGTGTGAATGGTTGTTTGTCTATATGTGCACTGTGATTGGCTGGACACCCGTCCATTTTAATTTTAATTTTAATTTTAATTTTAATTTTAATTTTAATTTTAATTTTAATTGAACCGCTGAAGCCAGTTCGGATCAGAGACTAAATATCGATGAAGACAACCTGAACAGTCCAGCTGTGACCAATTGAGAACAAATAAGTAGGAATTTCGGGAATTCAATTCGAAAGAATATCAGAAATCAGAAAATCAGAAAATGCGTATAAACATTTCCAATTTCCAATTTCCAACATTTCCAACTCATCAACGGCGTTCATCCGTCGTCTACGCAGCAAGTGATGGAGGTTGACATTGACGCAGTCGGCGAACGGCTCAAGTTATTTCAGGACCATTACGAAGAGAAGAGCAGAGAGTACGACCGTCTCAACAAGGAGCTTAACCAAACATCACAGGTACATGCTAGCCCAAACGTTTACTTCCCGATGTAGTCAAAATAGATGTTTTCCGATGACAAAATATCCTGTATAATATCATTTTTCTTCATTCCGATGTAGGAATTGCAGACTAAACGGATGGCCATTGAGGCTTTCAGTGAAATTATTCGGATTTTTGAGGAGGAGTGTGAAACCCAAGAACGCTACAGCAAGGAATACATTGACATGTTCCTGAAATTAGACAACAATACGGAAACTGACAAGTACGGATCTAGCAGTGTTTTTGTCTTTATGGATTTTTCTATCACAGACCAACTTAAAGTAGTAGTAGAAAATATGATTCAAGTGTCAACTTATGACATGTAAACAACCATTCTGCTTGATTCTAGGATTCAGAATAACTCTGATGATCTGCAGTCGAGGGTGGAGGAGATACACAACAGCAAAATGATGCTGGAGGACGAATTGAGGAGCAAAGTCCTGGCCCACATGGAGGTGGACAGGAAAATAAACCACCTGAAGCCAGACCTGGTCCAGCTCAGGAAGATCAGAGATCAGTATTTGATGTGGGTTCATACTACCACTTTGTACAGCTGGGCTAGTCATGATTGGGAAATGCTGTACGACTTAGTATGTGCAAACTAACTCTAGAAAACTAACTCAGGTTTCTGTTACAGTTGGCTCTCACAGCAAGGAACCAGTCAGAGTCAGATTAATGACTGGCTTGGAGTACGGAATGAAGAGGAGTGAGTATTATTCTTTATCCTAATGATTTTTTAATTAACAACAACTGCTGCAAATTCAAGCATTAGCGCTCAGGCCACACAGCCAGGAGACTCAAGTTCGATTCCACCCTCGGCCATCTGTGTGTAGAGTGGGTTTTCTCTGGGTACTCCGGTTTCCTCCCACATTCCAAAAACATGCTAGGTTAATTGGCGACTCCAAATTGTCCATAGGTATGAATGTGAGTGTGAATGGTTGTTTGTCTATATGTGCCCTGTGATTGGCTGGCCACCAGTCCAGGGTGTACCCCGCCTCTCACCCAAAGAAAATTTTAATTTTAATTTTAATTTTAATTTTAAGGAAAAGCGGTAGAAAATGAATGAATTTTAATTTTAATTTTAATTTTAATTTTAATTTTAATTTTAATTTTAATTTTAATTTTAATTTTAATCCAAAAATATGCTAGGTTAATTGGCGACTCCAAATTGTCCATAGGTATGAATGTGAGTGTGAATGGTTGTTTGTCTATATGAGCACTGTGATTGGCTGGACACCAGTCCATTTTAATTTTAATTTTAATTTTAATTTTAATTTTAATTTTAATTTTAATTTTAATTTTAATTTTAATTTAATTTTAATTAAGCTCGGATCAGAGACTACACTATCTAATATATTGAATATATTAGGGATGGGCTGCACGGTGTTTGAGTGGTTAGCGTGCAGGCCTCACAGCTCGGAGACCCGAGTTCAATTCCACCCTCGGCCACCTCTGTGTGGAGTTTGCATGTTCTTTTCCTCCCACATTCCAAAAACATGCTAGGTTAATCGGCGACTCCAATGAATGAATGAATGAATGAATGAATCCTGCAAATTCAGCCTATGTTTTATAGTTACCATGAAGCTTCCATTTTTTTGTTAGCCCGTACACCCTGGCAGATTGCACCCACCACGAGGAGAGGACCTGGTACGTTGGAGGTATGACTCGGAAGGAGGCAGAGGAGCTCCTGAAGGGCAGGAGAGACGGCACTTTCCTTATCAGAGATAGCCAAAGTCAGAGAGGATCCTTTGCCTGCTCGGTCGTGTAAGTACCTTCACATTATACTTCTTCGGTTAGCGGTATTTACCGTGGAAATAAAGACAAGTGTCCTCCTGCACAGTGCGGACGGGCACGTGAAGCACTGTGTGATCAACAGGACATCTACAGGCTACGGTTTCGCTGAGCCCTATAACCTGTACTCGTCGCTCAGAGAGCTGGTCCTCCACTATCAGAACGCATCCCTGATCCAACACAACCAGCAGCTGAATGTAACCCTGGCCTGGCCTGCTCTCAGCCAGCAGCCCAGCTGAGAAACCACCAGCATGCCACACTGATAGCACTTTCTCCATGTTTCACTATACGAGCACTCGGAAGATGAAAGCTAAACAAAAACAGAGGGACACTGTTTAACCAGCTCAAACTGAAAGAAAAATTTATTTTTTTATATCAAACTCACCTAAAAAAAACATGATGTCATATCAAAATATCAAAAATAGCAACTTTTCCAAAGCAGTTTTAAGGATAATTACAATTGGTATGTTTTTCTTGTTAAGCAATCGTTACACAACATGAGTACATGTTTGATACTTCACGTGTTGTGACCGTTTGAGAGTCAGATTTTCACAGGACGCGATTTACAGGTGGACCCAAAACCAATCAATCAATCAATCAATCAATCAAATCAATCGGCACATCCGTAATTATTATTCAGACTCATTTGTTTTACTAATACAGTAAACCTCGGATATATCGGACTCGGATATATCGGAAATTCGCTCGCAACGGACAGATAAAAAAAGAACCAATTTTTCTGTAATGCATTTCTAATAAAAATTCATTGCATATATCGGATTTTTTATAACGGATTTCGCCTATTTCGGACATTTTCATTAAATTTTCCTCGCATATATCGGATGGCCGCATCGTGGCGCTCCGATTCGCCGAATCGTGACAGGCCGCTATACGACGTCATTTGCAGCGTTTGCAGCGTTTGCCTGCACGTCCAGGTACATTGGAAACATAGTCAAGGAAGTGCCTTTTTATAACGGATAAAATCCGATTTACACATATACCGGATATAAATCCGAGATATGCGTAAAACGGACATTTTCCGGTATACGCATATAACGGATTTCGCTTATATCGGACAAAACCAGTGGGAACAATTGAATCCGATATATCCGAGGTTTACTGTATAGTATTTAAGTAGCGCGGTGCGGTGGTCGAGTGGTTAGCACTCAGACCTCTTTTTTTATTTTCCATATATTTCTTAATTAATTTTATGACTTTATTTCTTAAATAATGTTCGTAAATTTTCCGTTTGTGATATTGATTTTATTCCGCAATATTTTGACTTTATTTCAATAATTTAACTTTTTTCCCCCTAAGTTGAATTTTTACAAAAATTACAATTTCGTTTTGTTTTGTTTGCTTAACACTATGCTACAAAAATGGCATTACATATATGGCATTATTATTATTAAAATGGCATTATATATTTTTTTTTGTTTGTTTTTTTTGTTTTTTGTTTTTTTAATTCCAACTGTATTCCCATAAGTTGACTTTACTCGCATCACAAAACTTTTTCCACATCAAGTTACGTCATTTGTTATTTCGTTGGTTTCTCATAATATTTCGACTTTTTGAAAATTAGCATCTTTTTTCTCTAATATATTAGCTTTTTGCCACAAAAATTATGTTATTTTTTTTCTCATAGTATTATGATGTTACTTGTCCACTTTTTTAATATTTTGACTTTATTTTTGTACAATTACTGCAGATTTTTCCATTTCTTTATTTTTATTTTTTTTTTATTTACGTTTTCTTGTTATCGTCACCCCTGGTCTGACCTTTCAGAACAAATTAAATACCCAAAACCGAACAGTACAGTGTAGTGGTAGTAATTTAATAACAAAGTCCAGTCTGATTCATAAATGATAAGATTTAAACTGGAGTAAATCATCTATTTATATACATGTGTGTCCACACGGGGGTGAAAAAAAAGCACAATAAAAAGCCCATTTGGAGTACTGTACTGGAAGATTTGGTTCCAGTTCAGCCATTATTTCTACTTTTAGCAAATTCAGTTTGGTTGACAAGTCAAAATGAAATCCATCAGCCGTGTTAGGATGACTCGGTACAATCAACATAGCAGTCGGCGGTAAGGATTACTCTTGGATTTAATGCGTTTACATTTCAGATCTGTCCAGGTCTAGGTCTAGACAGATGTGCTCTCTTTGATTGTGCTTGCGCGTATGAATATTACAGTATGTTACAGTACATATGTTCTAATAACACAATATGGAGCCTACTTGGGCTCATAACTCAGTGCTTTCGTTATTCCTGACATATCAAAAAAAACTAAAAGTCATGCATGCCTGGTGTGATTTGCTGTGGAATTGACACTCATGAACCGGCCGTTTGAAACTCTAAAGTTTTTTACTAAATCGGGACTCACGGGTATTTGTCTCTAACGTCACCTGCTACTACTAGCGACATGGAAAAAAAAAAAGAAAACCAGTTAATACGTCATTAATTGTGCAACTGTTACTTTAACTGCATTTGTATAAATGTATTCACACCCGTGGAAAACGCAACTGATTCACAAACGGGTCACTAAAACTTGGAGTTTTCACGGACTCACGGGTACTGGATGAAAACTTGACTTGTTGAATCATAGGTCCTCAACAAAGACTCACGTTTTTACTGACGGGTACTCGGCAAAAAAAAGTTTCTAACTCACATTTACTCAACAAAGAGTTTCGAGTTTCACTGACTTACGGGTACTCGTCAAAGACTTGTGTTTCTGACTCACAGGTAGCAGACAATGATTCACAAATGACTCAAGTTTCACTAACCCACGGGTACCGGAAGACTCAAGATTCACTTATTCACGGGTACTCAATGAATACTCATGTTTTGTTTTGTTTTTTAGTCGTGGACAAAGAATCGAATGTCATTGACTCAAAGGCATTTGATGAAGACTGGAGATTCTGACTCATGGGTACTAGACAAAGACTCAAGTTTCACTGACTTATGGATACCCGAAAAGACTCAAGTTTCTGACTCATGAGCACTAGACAAAGACTCAAGTTTCAGTGACTTATGGAAACTCAAAAAGACTTGAGTTCCTGACTCATGGGTACTAGACAAAGACTGAAGTTTGAATGACTTATAGATACTTGAAAATAATCAAGTTTCTGACTCATGAGCACTAGACAAAGACTCAAGTTTCAGTGACTTATGGAAACTCCAAAAGACTTGAGTTCCTGACTCATGGGTACTAGACAAAGACTCAAGTTTGAATGACTTATAGATACTTGAAAATAATCAAGTTTCTGACTCATGAGCACTACACAAAGACTCAAGTTTCTGACTCATGGGTACTAGACAAAGACTCAAGTTTGACTGACTTATGGATACTCAAAAAGACTTGGGTTTCTGACTCATGGATACTAGACAAAGACTCAAGTTTCACTGACTCACGGATACTCGACAAAACTTGGGTTTCTCATTCATGGGTACTGGACAAAGACTCACGTTTCACTGACTTATGAATACTCAAAAAGACTCAGGTTTCTGACTCATGGGTACTAGACAAAGACTCAAGTTTCACTGACTTATAGATACTTGAAAAGACTCAAATTTCTGATTCATGAGCACTAGACAAAGACTCAAGTTTCAGTGACTTATGGAAACTCGAAAAGACTCAAAGTTCCTGACTCATGGGTACTAGACAAAGACTCAAGTATCACTGACTTACGGATACTCAACAAGACTCGGGTTTCTGACTCATGGGTACTAGACAAAGACTCAAGTTTCTGACTCATGGGTACCAGACAAAGACTCAAGTTTCAGTGACTTATGGAAACTCCAAAAGACTTGAGTTCCTGACTCATGGGTACTAGACAAAGACTCAAGTTTGAATGACTTATAGATACTTGAAAATAATCAAGTTTCTGACTCATGAGCACTACACAAAGACTCAAGTTTCTGACTCATGGGTACTAGACAAAGATTCAAGTTTCTGACTCATGGGTACTAGACAAAGATTCAAGTTTGACTGACTTATAGATACTCAAAAAGACTTGGGTTTCTGACTCATGAGTACTAGACAAAGACTCAAGTTTGACTGACTTATGGATACTCAAAAAGACTTGGGTTTCTGACTCATGGATACTAGACAAAGACTCAAGTTTCACTGACTCACGGATACTCGACAAAACTTGGGTTTCTCATTCATGGGTACTGGACAAAGACTCAAGTTTCACTGACTTATGAATACTCAAAAAGACTCAGGTTTCTGACTCATGGGTACTAGACAAAGACTCAAGTTTCACTGACTTATAGATACTTGAAAAGACTCAAATTTCTGACTCATGAGCACTAGACAAAGACTCAAGTTTCAGTGACTTATGGAAACTCGAAAAGACTCAAAGTTCCTGACTCATGGGTACTAGACAAAGACTCAAGTTTCACTGACTTACGGATACTCAACAAGACTCGGGTTTCTGACTCATGGGTACTAGACAAAGACTCAAGTTTCTGACTCATGGGTACCAGACAAAGACTCAAGTTTCAGTGACTTATGGAAACTCCAAAAGACTTGAGTTCCTGACTCATGGGTACTAGACAAAGACTCAAGTTTCACTGACTTATAGATACTTGAAAAGACTCAAATTTCTGACTCATGAGCACTAGACAAAGACTCAAGTTTCAGTGACTTATGGAAACTCGAAAAGACTCAAAGTTCCTGACTCATGGGTACTAGACAAAGACTCAAGTTTCACTGACTTACGGATACTCAACAAGACTCGGGTTTCTGACTCATGGGTACTAGACAAAGACTCAAGTTTCTGACTCATGGGTACCAGACAAAGACTCAAGTTTCAGTGACTTATGGAAACTCCAAAAGACTTGAGTTCCTGACTCATGGGTACTAGACAAAGACTCAAGTTTCACTGACTTATAGATACTCGAAAAGCCTCAAGTTTCTGACTCATGAGCACTAGACAAAGACTCAAGTTTCAGTGACTTATGGAAACTCGAAAAGACTCGAGTCCCTGACTCATGGGTACTAGACAAAGACTGAAGTTTCACTGACTTATGGATACTCGACAAAAGATGGGGTACTCAACAAAGACTCCAGTTTCACCGACTCACGTGTATTCCACAAACACTTGTGGTACTCGAGTCAGTTCCTCACGTGTAGTCGACAGAGACTCGAATCTCACAGACTCACAGTTGCTCGAAGACTGCAGTACCGTAAAAATCGAGTACCCGATTCATAAGAACTATTAATGTGTGCGTGAGTGCTTGTGTTTTTTTTTGTTTCCGTTTCACAATTTATCACATGCATATATTTTGATGTAAATATTAAAAAACATTTTCAACATCGAGAAAGAGAAACATAGTTAACCTTCCTCTTGTGTTAGCTTTCTGGTAGCATCTCTTATGTTTTGACCCATGTATTAAATCAGATATAAAATACACTAAAAACAATAACCATCAAATTTGCTTCTTATGTCTTGGTTACCTTCTTAGGCTTCCTCATCCATGAAAATGTTGCTTTTAATACTTTTGGCCTTTTTTTGTCACTATACCCCTCCATTTTAATTTACAAAAATGGTCACATGAACCTCAAAAGAATATTATTAAATTCATAAATGGAAGGTTCTTTTGTTACCTGGCTATTACTGAGGGATATAGAACATATCTCTTAAATCAATGAGTTTGATTTATTTTCTCATTTTAGTATTCATCACTAAAGAAACATCTATGGTGTTGGGGTCAATTTTGACCCATATATATTCATGTCAAGAAAAGGTAGAAAAAGTTCTTGTTTTCAGCAACACAACTTTAGTATAAAGTGAAATCAAAAAGCAGAACAGGTCCACATCTTGGTTCACTCTACTTCTTGGCATTCTTTACATGATCCAAACTGTTCTTTACGTGATCCAAATTGTTCTTTCCACGATCCAAATTGTTCTTTCCACGATCCGGATTGTTCTTTCCACGATCCGGATTGTTCTTTCCACGATCCGGATTGTTCTTTCCACGATCCGGATTGTTCTTTCCACGATCCGGATTGTTCTATCCACGATCCGGATTGTTCTATCCACGATCCGGATTGTTCTATCCACGATCCGGATTGTTCTATCCACGATCCGGATTGTTCTTTCCACGATCCAAATTGTTCTTTCCACGATCCAAATTCTTCTTTCCACGATCCAAATTCTTCTTTCCACGATCCAAATTCTTCTTTCCACGATCCAAATTCTTCTTTCCACGATCCAAATTCTTCTTTCCACGATCCAAATTCTTCTTTCCACGATCCAAATTCTTCTTTCCACGATCCAAATTCTTCTTTCCACGATCCAAATTCTTCTTTCCACGATCCAAATTCTTCTTTCCACGATCCAAATTCTTCTTTCCACGATCCAAATTCTTCTTTCCACGATCCAAATTCTTCTTTCCACGATCCAAATTCTTCTTTCCACGATCCAAATTCTTCTTTCCACGATCCAAATTCTTCTTTCCACGATCCAAATTCTTCTTTCCACGATCCGGATTGTTCTTTCCACGATCCGGATTGTTCTTTCCATGATCCGGATTGTTCTTTCCATGATTCGGATTGTTCTTTCCATGATCCAAATTGTTCTTTCCATGATCCAAATTGTTCTTTCCACGATCCAAATTGTTCTTTCCACGATCCAAATTGTTCTTTCCACGATCCAAATTGTTCTTTCCATGATCCGGATTGTTCTTTCCATGATCCGGATTGTTCTTTCCATGATCCGGATTGTTCTTTCCATGATTCGGATTGTTCTTTCCATGATTCGGATTGTTCTTTCCATGATCCAAATTGTTCTTTCCATGATCCAAATTGTTCTCTACGTGATCCAAATTGTTCTTTCCATGATCCAAATTGTTCTTTCCATGATCCAAATTGTTCTTTCCATGATCCAAATAGTTCTTTCCATGATCCAAATTGTTCTTTCCATGATCCAAATGGTTCTTTCCATGATCCAAATAGTTCTTTCCATGATCCAAATTGTTCTTTCCATGATCCAAATGGTTCTTTCCATGATCCAAATAGTAAATGTGAAATCATCCATCAGTCAAATGAGTGAATTCCCCTCCCATGTCTGGACCTTGTTTTTCTGCTGGTATACTGGAAAAGCGGTCAAAATGAGAATCCCCTGAAGCTTCCATGATGAGAAGAGGAGCTGGTTGTCATTGTGTTGGCTAATTGTACACTTATGATTTCACTTGGGGCTCCAAATATTGCTTTATAGTCATATTATTATTATTATTATAACCAGGTCCAAACCGACCCTAACAATACAGTGGTCATAATTTCAACCAAACCATTTTAAAATGTAATTAAAATTTTTTTTTTTTGTTTTATTTAGTTGAAATAGAGTTTCCTGACAAAGTCAAAAAGCCTTGATGCAATAAACAAATGTTATGTGATTCTTCTTATGCATTAAAATGTAAAACGGGTCAATGCCGACCCTAACACAAGGGGAGGGTTAAAGCACACGTGACAGGAATTTGCACAGCAGCTCCAAAAGAGGGGCAACATGAAGCATATTTTTTGCACTAATGCATCTGATCCGATGTGGAGTTCTGATGACTGTTCCATGTTGTCGTGTCGTATCACTGTAACTGAAAGCAAGCCGATTCGTGACGGTGCTAAGTGTGCTGACTGATGTCATACGACTGAACGAGCACTAAGAAGACAGTGCTTGTGTGTGGCATCTAAACCACGTCCACAACAGTATTTTATTATTATTATTATTATTATTATTATTATTATTATTATTATTATTTCAAGTAGATGACTTTGTATTCCCCTAAGTGTGCGCCATTTCTTTTTGTGTTGGTGTAAATATTTCGTCACTGTGCAAAAAGAAACAAACTTAGCCTAGTTTAATGCACGTGAAATGCTCACTTTGTACAATTTTATTGATATAACCAGATCTAGTTGTCTAATTTTACTTTGCACCTTATGTTCAAGAAATTACGATTTAATGGCAATAACCAGGTTTTTTTTTAATGGAAGTAAACAAAAATAATGTCTACCAAAATGTGCCATAATAGACCAATGTTTAATACACATTCATTTATTAATGGCGGCCCAGATGTATCGGCGGCGGCTCAAATGTATCGGTGGCGGACCAAAAAACAGATTTGATGCAAATGAAGCTTGCAATTACGACTCCATAGATATCATCATAACACACCCGGTCGGCTAAAGAATAAGAAGATGTTGCAAGAGGGATCCAAATTGTTCTTTCCATGATCCAAATTGTTCTTTACATGATCCAAATTGTTCTTTCCATGATCCAAATTGTTCTTCCCATGATCCAAATTGTTCTTCCCACGATCCAAATTGTTCTTTACACGATCCAAATTGTTCTTTACATGATCCAAATTGTTCTTCCCATGATCCAAATTGTTCTTTCCATGATCCAAATTGTTCTTTCCATGATCCAAATTGTTCTTTCCATGATCCAAATTGTTCTTTCCATGATCCAAATTGTTCTTTCCATGATCCAAATTGTTCTTTCCATGATCCAAATTGTTCTTCCCATGATCCAAATTGTTCTTCCCATGATCCAAATTGTTCTTCCCACGATCCAAATTGTTCTTCCCATGATCCAAATTGTTCTTCCCATGATCCAAATTGTTCTTCCCATGATCCAAATTGTTCTTCCCATGATCCAAATTGTTCTTCCCATGATCCAAACTGTTCTTCCCATGACCCAAATTGTTCTTCCCATGATCCAAATCGTTCTTCACATGATCCAAATTGTTCTTTACACGATCCAAATTGTTCTTTACATGATCCAAATTGTTCTTCCCATGATCCAAATTGTTCTTTCCATGATCCAAATTGTTCTTTCCATGATCCAAATTGTTCTTTCCATGATCCAAATTGTTCTTTCCATGATCCAAATTGTTCTTCCCATGATCCAAATTGTTCTTCCCATGATCCAAATTGTTCTTCCCATGATCCAAATTGTTCTTCCCATGATCCAAATTGTTCTTCCCATGATCCAAATTGTTCTTCCCATGATCCAAATTGTTCTTTCCACGATCCAAATTGTTCTTCCCATGATCCAAATTGTTCTTTCCATGGTCCAAATTGTTCTTCCCATGATCCAAATTGTTCTTCCCATGACCCAAATTGTTCTTCCCATGATCCAAACTGTTCTTCCCATGACCCAAATTGTTCTTCCCATGATCCAAATCGTTCTTCACATGATCCAAATTGTTCTTTACACGATCCAAATTGTTCTTTACATGATCCAAATTGTTCTTCCCATGACCCAAATTGTTCTTCCCATGATCCAAATTGTTCTTCCCATGACCCAAATTGTTCTTCCCATGATCCAAACTGTTCTTCCCATGACCCAAATTGTTCTTCCCATGATCCAAATCGTTCTTTACATGATCCAAATTGTTCTTTACATGATCCAAATTGTTCTTTACATGATCCAAATTGTTCTTTCCATGATCCAAATTGTTCTTTCCATGATCCAAATTGTTCCTTACATGATCCAAATTGTTCCTTACATGACCCAAATTGTTCTTTACATGATCCAAATTGTTCTTTACATGATCCATAGATATCATCATAACACACCCGATCGGCTAAAGAATAAGAAGATGTTGCAAGAGGGATCGGCGTTACAAACTTAGCAACTGTCATTATATTTACCGAGTATTCAGACTCCTTTGTAGCGACATATTCCGGTCAGCTTTGCTCTTCTCAACGAGCAGCGGGGTCCTGCTACAAAAAACAGAAAAAGAAGCAAAGAAAGTTAGTTTGGATTTCAAAACTTATTTATGTTTTAGGTTTTTGTTCTCTTCACACCGTAATGACCCATTTTATAAAAACACGAGTTAAACCAGAAGACTTATTTAGCATGGGGGTAAAAAAATGATCTAAAATCTAAAACAAGATTACAGATTTACGAAAGTTGTGTTTCAGTTTGAGCTGTGCATATGATCAAATACCTCTCTACGTGTTTGTGTATTTCACTCAACTGTTTCCGTGACCTTGACTTGTTGCTTTTGTGACTGTAGGAAATTGTCCCATCACAAATCTTTTAGCTGCACTTAATAGTTTATTGCTGTGAAGAGAAATACTGTTAACGTAAATGTTTGTTTACTACTTCAATTATGCAATGGCATTGTGCATTTTGTCGCGGTAGCTTGTCTTTCTTTTAGGAGTCTGCAGTCACCTGAGGACACGTGTTGGTTTAAAACCATTTTGTTGGTGTAAAACTTATTGTCCTTCTTTAACTTCTTCCATTGTTCATGTATTGCACTTTAATTACCAAATAAAGTCAATATTGTAAAAGATGTGTGTCTGGTTTGAGGCCCCCGCCTTGATATGAAAGTTTAATGTTAGTTTGATATGGATGCTGTATGGTATCATGTACCCAGAAAAAATTATTACGTTTGATTCATGTTCATGTTAAAGGTTAAATAACTGTTAATAGTTATCCTCCCTATCCGTGTGGAAGTGGTAAGTTTTTGGCTATTTAAGTTGAATGGAAATAACTTGAAGGCTACCGTTTAGGTCGCTAGCTGTCTAGTTTGCGAGTTAGCATGTGTCTCAAGACCCCGCAGTTGCGCAATATGTTGTAAAGCACTGAAAAAGTTTGTATATTTTTCTGTTTTTAATAAATGCGTATCTTTTTTTTTTGGAAAACCTGATGCAGCCCAGCCTTGCCCAGACCCTAGCTCCAGTGGCCCCCAGGTAAATTGAGTTTGAGACCCCTGGTTTACACTATAATATTATCCATATTACACATGGGACACTACTGTATCATGGAATATAAATAACAGATGCGATTAATTAATCTTTCATACTACAACATACTTCTTTCATACTACAACAATAGAGAGATTCAACAATTTCACCACTAGATGTCACCAAAGCTTACACTATAATACTATCCATATTACACATGGGACACTTACTGTATCATGGAATATAAATAACAGATGCGATTAATTAAACCACAATTACACGTACCATTGCTTGACATATCTATGACACTACACAATACTTTTAATTATTGAGGGTTAATTACCATTAAAATTAGCGTTTGCTCTATTTCTGTGTCTTATTTAAGACACAGACTCACCTGTGTTTATTGGCATCAGCGAGTTAGCATAGAGCTACCAGGGATTCTGCTTCAAAGCAGTGTCATATTTGATGATTCTTTCATACTACAATAGACTCAACAGACAGATTACTCTTTCATACTTGTCATACTACAACAATAGAGATAAATACTTGGTTCTGGGCTTGACGGCGAGTCTTACAAGTTTCAACGTGATCCAGTTGAGCACACCAGGCTTTCCGGTAGGAAGCCAATCCAAGATGGCGCACAGACGTACTTGTTTAATACGCTTCTTTCAATGCCATTAGGGACTGTTCGGGTTTTTCTTGAAAAGTTATCAACTAAATAAAAAAACATCTAACTAGTTACCTGCTAATCTATAAAATAAGTGTTCAAACATGTATGTTCAATAATCTAATTATATATGTTCAAAAAAGTTGTCCCCCCGGGGATTCACTACGACGGGACACTGGTGTGGACGAGGGTCAGTGAAAGCATCACCAGCCTTCACACTTGAATGCGGTCTACTGATAGTATTGCTGTGTTTCAATTCGCGCACTTTTCACACTTGAGTGCATTCCAATGCTAAGTACTAACAGGAAGTGGTTGCTAATACATACCTGCATCGTCATTTCCGGTAAATACGACAGTAATGGATTTGGGACAACACTACACGCACTCGGAAACTTAAGTACACAGTATTGTATACTTATTGACGTGAAAATACGGAAGCGCGCCAGTAAAAACACGGAGCTAAATAGCTTCCGTTTGTGGAAACTTCTTCATTTTTTCAGCAGCCATGAAGCTAACAGCTTTTGTCGCTTTTGTTGTCCTCCACTGAGATTGCCGCTATCCTCCATTACAGTGGTGTCGCTCTTTTGGAGATTGCTATTTGAATGCAAGGTGAGTGGAGAGTTGTTGATGTTAGAGATGTTAGCTAATAGTTAGTCATTGCTAAAAGTCTCCATCATAAGCTACCATGAAGTTAAACATGTGTTTACTTGTTGTTTTCCAGGAGCTTTTGTCAGGCAATACTTACCTTCACCTGCCATCATGGAGAACCGGAATGCCATGGGAATATGATTGAGGTTTGGTGTTTGTCAATGGGTTGCACTTTTCTTGGAATCAATCTTCCAATCCATGAACTGTTCTCCTAGGGTTGCATCCTGCATCCGTCAGACCATGCATCATCTTCTGCATGGAATCTGTGAGTAGCATTCCGAATGTCCGAATGAGGTTAAGTACAATTTAAAATGAAACACGGATGTACTTTAGAACAGTCTATCCTCTTAAAAAAAAACTTATTTTGTCAGCTATTTAACACAAGTGAGTAATAAGTCATGCATAGTGGTGGTAGAGTCACGGTCTAGGGCTACAAGAGTGCCGCCGGCACTGGGGAGCTGCGGTTCCATCATGTCCTTTGACACCGCAGACTTATGCACTGCCATGAGAGCGCTGAGCCCTGCACACACACCTGGGTCACCTTCAACGGGGTAAAAGACTCGACGCCATGTTTAATTTTGCCATGCATGTTTCTATACAGTTTGTTGCATGAATGATGAATAACAAATACAAGACAGAAATGATGCAAAATTCCCAAAACAGAAAAAAAAACACCCAGTTAAACAACTGAATGAGAGAAATACTGCAAGTTAGGAGAGGAGTTTGTTTATGTTATTGGAATTTGCATCCTTTCTCTTTTTATATTTGTCATATTTTATCAAAAATCTTGCAGCATTCATGTCATTGCAGCAGTATCCTGTTGCATTATGGGTGATTTCTGTCATAGGACTGTGAGGTCAGGTTTGCCCCAACCGGCCACTGTAGTTAGTACGTAAAAAAAAAAAAACATTTCTAGCATAATTGCATAAGGTTTCATGCAAACGCAATAAGTGTTAATGAGGTCAATATTGTGGTCCATTGAATTAAACATAGGTGTAATTCATGATGCGACCACAAGGGGGAGCTTAAGCACAGACCGGCCTGTGGAAACAACTCCCTGAACTCTGACAGGAATACAAAGAAGATGATGAAGTCAAGGACTACGTTATGCTAGCCATAGCATTTCAGTATGTGGAATCAAACTATGGAATGGATTGAGTAAGGAAATCAAACAATGCACAACGATGAGCCAATTCAAGAAACAATACAAGCAGTTGATGTTTGCTAAATACAAGGATGAAGAGTCTTGAACCAGTCATGATGTGCTATATATATCACTATATTGACACTTACTATGGTACCCATTATGGCATTGGATGCTCATATCACCGAGTACTTTGGTTTATTTTTTATTTAAAAAAAAAAAACAAAAAAAAACCTTAAACTGTATGATGGAAAGCAGGAAGTGAACAAATGTAACAGTTACTGATTGTAAAAGTACCAGATGGAGGGGTAGGATTTAATAAGCTTTGCTTCTTCCTACTCCTATGTCTGGAACCCATGAGTCAGAAACCCGAGTCTTTTCGAGTATCCATAAGTCAGTGAAACTTGAGTCTTTGTCTAGTGCTCATGAGTCAGAAACTTGAGTCTTTGTCTAGTACCCATGAGTCAGAAACCCGAGTCTTTTCGAGTATCCATAAGTCAGTGAAACTTGAGTCTTTGTCTAGTGCTCATGAGTCAGAAACTTGAGTCTTTGTCTAGTACCCATGAGTCAGAAACCCGAGTCTTGTGGAGTATCCGTAAGTCAGTGAAACTTGAGTCTTTGTCTAGTACCCATGAGTCAGGAACTCGAGTCTTTTCGAGTTTCCATAAGTCACTGAAACTTGAGTCTTTGTCTAGTGGTCATGAGTCAGAAACCCAAGTCTTGTCGAGTATCCATAAGTCAGTGAAACTTGAGTCTTTGTGTAGTACCCATGAGTCATAAACCTGAGTCTTTTCGAGTATCCATAAGTCAGTGAAACTTGAGTCTTTGTCTAGTACCCATGAGTCAGGAGCTCGAGTCTATTCGAGTTTCCATAAGTCAGTGAAACTTGAGTCTTTGTCTAGTACCCATGAGTCAGAAACCCGAGTCTTTTTGAGTATCCATAAGTCAGTCAAACTTGAGTCTTTGTCTAGTACCCATGAGTCAGAAACCCGAGTCTTTTTGAGTATCCATAAGTCAGTCGAACTTGAATCTTTGTCTAGTACCCATGAGTCAGAAACTTGAGTCTTTGTCTAATACCCATGAGTCAGGAACTCGAGTCTTTTCGAGTTTCCATAAGTCACTGAAACTTGAGTCTTTGTCTAGTGGTCATGAGTCAGAAACTCGAGTCTTTGTCTAGTACCCATGAGTCAGAAACCCAAGTCATGTCGAGTATCCATAAGTCAGTGAAACTTGAGTCTTTGTGTAGTACCCATGAGTCATAAACCTGAGTCTTTTCGAGTATCCATAAGTCAGTGAAACTTGAGTCTTTGTCTAGTACCCATGAGTCAGGAGCTCGAGTCTATTCGAGTTTCCATAAGTCACTGAAACTTGAGTCTTTGTCTAGTACCATGAGTCAGAAACCCGAGTCTTTTTGAGTATCCATAAGTCAGTGAAACTTGAGTCTTTGTCTAGTACCCATGAGTCAGAAACCCAAGTCTTTTTGAGTATCCATAAGTCAGTCAAACTTGAGTCTTTGTCTAGTACCCATGAGTCAGGAACTTGAGTCTTTTCGGGTATCCATAAGTCAGTGAAACTTGAGTCTTTGTCTAGTACCCATGAGTCATAAACCTGAGTCTTTTCGAGTATCCATAAGTCAGTGAAACTTGAGTCTTTGTCTAGTACCCATGAGTCAGGAGCTCGAGTCTATTCGAGTTTCCATAAGTCACTGAAACTTGAGTCTTTGTCTAGTACCCATGAGTCAGGAACTTGAGTCTTTTCGGGTATCCATAAGTCATTGAAACTTGAGTCTTTGTCTAGTACCCATGAGTCAGAAACCCCGAGTCTTTTTGAGTATCCATAAGTCAGTCAAACTTGAATCTTTGTCTAGTACCCATGAGTCAGAAACTTGAGTCTTTGTGTAGTACCCATGAGTCAGAAACTTGAGTCTTTGTCTAGTACCCATGAGTCAGAAACTTGAGTCTTTGTCTAGTGCTCATGAGTCAGAAACTTGAGTCTTTGTCTAGTGCTCATGAGTCAGAAACTTGAGTCTTTGTGTAGTGCTCATGAGTCAGAAACTTGATTCTTTTCAAGTATCTATAAGTCAGTCAAACTTGAGTCTTTGTCTAGTACCCATGAGTCAGGAACTCAAGTCTTTTTGAGTTTCCATAAGTCACTGAAACTTGAGTCTTTGTCTAGTACCCATGAGTCAGAAACTTGAGTCTTTGTCTAGTACCCATGAGTCAGAAACTTGAGTCTTTGTCTAGTACCCATGAGTCAGAAACTTGAGTCTTTGTCTAGTGCTCATGAGTCAAAAACTTGAGTCTTTTTGGGTATCCATAAGTCAGTGAAACTTGAGTCTTTGTCTAGTACCCATGAGTCAGAAACCCGAGTCTTGTCGAGTATCCATAAGTCAGTGAAACTTGAGTCTTTGTCTAGTACCCATGAGTCAGAATCTCCAATCTTCATCAAATGCCTTTGAGTCAATGACATTCGATTCTTTGTCAGTGAAACTCGAAACTCTTTGTTGAGTAAATGTGAGTTAGAAACTGTTTTTTGCCGAGTACCCGTCAGTAAAAACGTGAGTCTTTGTTGAGGACCTATGATTCAACAAGTCAAGTTTTCATCCAGTACCCGTGAGTCCGTGAAAACTCCACTCGCAGGCTAAGTTTTAGTGACCCGTTTGTGAATCAGTTGCGTTTTCCACGGGTGTGAATACATTTATACAAATGCAGTTAAAGTAACAGTTGCACAATTAATGACGTATAAACTGTTTGGGTTTTTTTTCCATGTCGCTAGTAGTAGCAGGTGACGTTAGAGACAATGAAGGACCAACAGCGACATCAATTTCCATATCATTTATTGGCATTTTCCCCACATAGTACACCCTGGCCTCCCGAAAATCATTTGGTTTTTAAAATGCAAAAGCTTTCAGAGTGGTAGATCTACTGTATACTTGGAAAGTATATTTGATCTCTCGGCTCCAGAACATTTTTTTTTTTTTTTACAGTACTTTGTCCTGGACAGACAGACATGTAGGAATAAATAGCTTTCGAGAAGTTTGCCTGACATGATCAACATGAATGATGTCGGCTCAACACAAAAAGTAAGCGAGCGCAGGAACACCCGTGTACACGTTTATTGGAATACTTTTTTTTGGCACTGATGTTTTCGTGTCAAGAACCACTGTGCTGAGTTCAACTCCCCCGTATTTTCAAAGTCTAATCATGACCCTTTTTGCTGAGAAAAAAGGATTTAAAAAATAGAGACGAGAAAATTAAAAAATTTACGACTTTATTCTCATAATGACTTGATTCTCGTCATACTTTTGTCTCTTATTTCCTGTAAATTTACAAGAAAAAACTTGTAACAACCAAGTATTTAAATAATCTGTGATCTCAAGAATAACCCAAAATTTACAGATTTTGAGTCATACATTTTTTACATTACTCTTGGAATTTTTTCAAGCATAAGCATAAAATCATAAATAAGTAGTCAATTGTACATTTTCCAAATTTAAAAAAATCTGAGATTTTGAGAATAAAGTTGTAAATTTACTTCTCATAACATGACTTGATTCTTGTAATATTAATTTTTTTTTTCTCTTTTTATCCTGTAAATTTACAAGAAAAAATTCATAACGACCAAGTATTAAAATAATCTGTGATTTCAAGAAGAAAATTGTAAATTTACTCCAAAATTTTATTTAAAAATGTTACTGATTTTGAGAATTTGTGGGAATTTTTTTGGAGCACAAGATAAAAGTTAAAATAAAAATAATAATTTATAAAAATAAAATAAAAATAAATTTGTAACTTTTTCACAAAATAAAAATAAAATCTGAGATTTTCAGAAGAATAAAGTTGTACATTTACTAATTTCCTCGTCTTTATTTTTAAAATTCTTTGAGACTTATTTTTATAAGAAAAAAAGTCATAAATTTACGACTATTCTCATAACATGACTTGATTCTCGTAATATTACAATTTTGTTCTTTTTTTTCCTGTAAATTTACAAGAAAAAATTCATAACGACCTAGTATTGAAATAATCTGCGATTTCAAGAATAAAATTGTAAATTTACCCCAAAATTTTATTTAAAAATGTTACTGATTTTGAGAATTTGGGGGAATTTTTTTCGAGCATAAGAATAAAGTAGTAAATTGTAAATTTTTTCACAAAATCTGAGATTTTGAGAAGAATAAAGTCGTAAATTTACTAATTTCTTTGTCTTTATTTTTTATAAGAAAATCATAAATTTACGACTTTATTCTATAACATGACTCGATTCTCGTATTACAACTTTTTTCTCTTTTTTTCCAGTAAATTTACAAGAAAAAATTCGTAACGACCAAGTACTAAAATAATCCGCGATTTCAAGAATTCAAATTGTAAATTTACCCCAAAATTTGATTAAAAAAATTTACAGATTTTGAGAATTTGGGGAAGTTTTTGAGCACAAGAATAAAGTAGTAAATTGTACATTTTTCACAAAATAAAAATAAAATGAGATTTTGAAAGTCGTAAATTTACTAATTTCCTCATCTTTATTTTTGAAATCCTTCGAGACTTATTTTTATAAGAAAAGTCATAAATATACGATATTCTCATAACATGACTTGATTCTCGTAATATTACAACTTTTCTCTTTTTTTCCTGTAAATTTACAAAAAAAATGTGTAATGACCAATTATTAAAATAATCTGCGATTTCAAGAATAAAATTGTAAATTTACCCCAAAATTTGATTTAAAAATGTTACTGATTTTGAGAATTTGGGGGAATTTTTTCAAGCACAAGAATAGAGTAGTAAATTCTAAATTTTTCACAAAATAAAAATAAAATCTGAAATTTTAAGAAGAATAAAGTCGTACATTTACTAATTTCCTCTTTATTTTTTAAATCCTTCGAGGCTTATTTTTATAACAAAAGTCATAAATTTATGACTATTCTCATAACATGATTTGATTTTTTTTTATTTTTTTTTGAATTTTTTCCTGTAAATTTACAAGAAAAAAAATGTAATGACCAATTATTAAAATAATCTGCGATTTCAAAAATAAAATTGTAAATTTACCACAAAATTCAATTAAAAAAAAAACAGAGTTTGAGTAAATTTTTTTACATTACTCTTGCAATTTTTTCGGGAATAAGAATAATAAGTAAAGTAGAAAATAAAGTCGTAAATTTACAACCTTATTAAAAGTGTTAAATTTGCGACAAACATTTTTTAAGGAGGCTTGTTGTAGAATTGCAATCTATTTTTGAACTCAGCATCTGAAAAACAGTCCAATGGTCCTTGAACGTCACGCGCCAACATTCTAAATATAAGGCTGATCAATACAACTCACTAGTGTTTTCTACCACCGCCTGACCAGGAAGTGTGGTGCTGGCTTACTTCCTGGTCTTTCTACCTGTGTGTTGGCCACAAATACTGATCTAGACGGGACACACCTACACACACACGGACGCAAAGAGCTCCTCAAACACTCGGCTATCGGATTAGAACGGTGGAGCGCTACTAAGTGGCACAAAAATCGAAGAAATTGCTAGTGTAGAAATGTAGCATCGTAGGCTGGCAGATGTGTATGTGTGTGTGTGTGTGGGATTCTAACACCGTTGGCACACGTTTATCCCAGTCAAGCACTTTACTACCAAATAAGACAATCAGTTTGAATTACAGTCATTTCTTTCCTTTTTTTTTTTTATGATTATTTTTTTTTAACCGAGTGTACCTGTGGGCTGGGCAGGAAATGGTTCCCCACTAAAAAAGTAGCAATAAATAAGTTGAACTACATGAAACTACATTCATTTTTATTTTAAAGGCACTAGAGTTAATGCATTGTGGGTCGTTTCCAACAAGTCATGATAGAGCAGAGCGGGGGGGGGGGGGGGGGGGGGGGCTACGACTCGTAACATTTCTTCAAGATTGGCAGGTCTGTTAGTGTATTTAGTGCTGCTGGCGCCCGCAATTGATACAGTGGTTTGTACAAATAAATACATCTATATCAAACAATTATACTAATAATATTTTATATATTTTGTTCATTTGACGACAACAAAAATAGATCATAAGAGTTTAATTTAAGAGCTTATACCGCACCATTTCCGTGTGTTGCTGCTGGATGTTCACAGTACCCGAGTGATAATCAATTAATTAATTAATAGATGGCCGAGGGTGGAATCGAACCCGGGTCTCCTAGCTGTGTGGCCTCTGCGCTAACCACAATAATAATAATGTATGTAATTATTCATTCATTCATTCATTTTCTACCGCTTTTTTTCCTCACGAGGGTCGTGGGGGGTGCTGGAGCCTATCCCAGCCGTCTTGGGGCGAGAGGCGGGGTACACCATGGACTGGCAGCCAGCCAATCACAGGGCACATATAGACAAACAACCATTCACACTCTCACATTCATACCTATGGACAATTTGGAGTCGCTAATTAACCTAGCATGTTTTTGGAATGTGGGAGGAAACCGGAGTACCCGGAGAAAACCCACGCATGCACGGGGAGAACATGCAAACTCCACACAGAGATGGCCGAGGGTGGAATTGAACTCGGGTCTCCTAGCTGTAAAGCCCTGGTTCAGTATATTTTTCATCAAAATAGTAGTCATTCCAAAATGTTGTGTTGCTGCTGGATGTTCACAGTATCCGAGTGATACTGTGATACTGATATTTGGAGTCGCCAATTAATTAATTAAGAGATGGCCTAGGGTGGAATCGAACTCTGGTCTCCTAGCTGTGAAACCCCGGTTCAGTATATTTTTCATCAAAATAGTAGTCATTCCAAAATGTTGTGTTGCTGCTGGATGTTCACAGTATCTGAGTGATACTGTGATACTGATATTTGGAGTCGCCAATTAATTAATTAATTAATTAAGAGATGGCCGAGGATGGAATCGAACTCTGCTCTCCTAGCTGTGCAGCCCTGGTTCAGTATATTTTTCATCAAAATAGTAGTCATTCCATAATGTTGTGTTGCTGCTGGATGTTCACAGTATCAGAGTGATACTGTGATACTGATATTTGGAGTCGCCAATTAATAAATTAATTAATTAAGAGGTGGCCGAGGATGGAATCAAACTCGGGTCTCCTAGCTGTGCAGCCCTGGTTCAGTATATTTTTCATCAAAATAGTAGTCATTCCAAAATGTTGTGTTGCTGCTGGATGTTCATAGTATCCGAGTGATACTGTGATACTGATATTTGGAGTCGCCAATTAATTAATTAATTAATTAAGAGATGGCCGAGGATGGAATCGAACTCGGGTCTCCTATCTGTGCAGCCCTGGTTCAGTATATTTTTCATCAAAATAGTAGTCATGCCAAAATGTTGTGTTGCTGCTGGATGTTCACAATATCAGAGTGATACTGTGATACTGATATTTGGATTCGCCAATTAATTAATTAATTAATTAATTAAGAGATGGCCGAGTGTGGAATCGAACCTCCGCGCTAACTACTCAACTTGTGTAATAATGTATGTAATTAATTAATCTATAATGTATTTTTTATTTACAGTAAAAAAATCATACATTCTAATTTAAAATAATTTTAAATAATTTAAAATAATTTTACTAAAAACTGACAAATTTTTTAAAATAAGCGGCATTTTCTGCATAATTTTGATGTATTTTTTTAAATAAGAGTATTTAAATCTGGAAATAAATATGTCAAAATATAATAAAAAAAATATGAGTCTGTACAATAATATGGTTTAAGGCCAAAGGCAATTAGGATCATTTTTCATATTGTTGGCTTTACTGATGCTTGACAAGCCAATCAAGCACATTTTGTGCAAAAACAAGTTAAGACCGTTATTGGCATAATCATAAACTTATTTATAACATGATTTTTTTTTTTAACTAGTTTCAAGAAACGGGTCCTTTTCCTGCCCCGCCTTCAGGTACCCGGTTGCTGTATTCATAATGTGGACGCCTACAGTGGGGTGAAGCCCTTTGGAAACACATAAAAAAATGGTAAAGAGCGACAAAAAAATGGTAAAGTGCTACTTGCGGACTTGGAGGCACCCTGATCAAATACGCAAAAATGCTTTTCAAGCACATAAACACAGACGAGACCAGCAAATGTACAACAAAGAAGTGATAAAAGACATACTTTTGAAACAAGGACACCGTTTAAATAAAGTTATATAAAAAAAAAAAAAAACAATAAAGCTTGGATACAGGTAGTGTCTTCTTTAGTGCTGGATCCGTGTTCTGCTACAAGCTGGTTTGATGATTGCTTTAGATGCCGAATTTAAAGGGTTTCACTTCAAAATTCCGCCAACTCCGCCAACTCCGCCTCCCGAGATAAGTCAAACAAGGAAGGCGGAATTCCGGGAATACATCCACGCTACATTCCGTTTGACTTTTCTACACCCTGAGGTCTAGTTTAGGTCCGTTGATTCTCTGGCTGCTCCTTAACAATCAATTCAACTCTTAAACATGAAAATTCCGAAAAAATTCCCAAAAAAAAAAAATGGATTCTCCGATTCTAAATGGTGCAAAAATAATTCCGTAATAATTCTCATTCGCTTGTGTCCGATTGTTACAGTAGTTTAAAAGGAAGACGTTTCGTTTACCTTTCGTTCTGGAAGGGGCGTCGCCTCGCCGTTACTCTTCTTCCGTGGACGCTCCCAAAGCATGATGGGAAATAAACTTACTAGGCACCCGAATATGAAATGAAAAAGAGGGGGGGGGGGGGGGCGAGCGTCCCTCCGTCTACAGAGAGGCTGTCTCCAGTGTAAAGGGACCGTGGTGATTTTACAGACTTTATTGGTACATAAGGGCCCGCCCTGCCGCCCACTCCGTGCTGCTGTGTCTTCAAAGGCAGGGGCGGGTTGTGCTGGTTGTCATGTGACCTCTGCGTCCGCCCGGACCGGGCCTATGATGGTGGGCGCTCTGCGACGTCAGACTCAAGTCCCATCAAGGCCCATAAAGAATGAGGTGAAGGTGGGCGGTACCTGCTACCGGTGTCCGGGGACGTCGACGGGGAAGGCGAGTCCCGGTGCCGCTCCACCCCCGACTGGGGGTCATCCTCGAGTGGACTTTCCAAGTCAGAGTCCAATTCCTCGTCCTCTTCTTCTTCTTCCAGTGTGAGTTCAAACTGGAACTTGTCCCCGCTTAGACCCGAAGCGGGGTTAGGACCCGCTACGGTTCCTCCTGGTCTTACCTCGGCGTGGGGATCCTCGGGGCTGCACGGTGAGGGGCTACGAGGGATCATGCTCTGGTACCACTCTCTGTTGTCCTCCAGCGTGTCCAGGATGTCCTGAGCGTCGGGGTGCACCAGGTCCGCCCACGTCTCCCACAGCGGGTGTACGATGTAGTCGATGAAACCCACCTAGCAAACACAAACGTCAGAAATGACCCGTCCATATTTGCATTTGTAAATAAGAGATTAGCTTCCTGTTCTACTGTAACTCCGTACAGTAGATGGTATCGTAAGTCTGCTTCTTAACACATGGTCTACCAGAGAATAAGAAGACGTAGCAGGAGGGATCAGTGTGGTTTCAGTTGGTTGTCGTTTTTCACTTGTGAACTTCATATACGGATGTATGTATATATTTTGATATATATATTATAATATACAAGTGGTTAGCGTGATTGTGATTAATCACATTTTTGTCTGTAATTAACTCGCAATTAATCGTATTTAATCACAGATGGAAAAAAAAATAAAAAAGATGACGTAATGTCTGTTTTGGTCAAGTAGTTTGAAAAATAAATTACCTGCAAAAAATGAGACTTATACTCCGGAGCGACTTATGTATGTTTTTTTTTCTACCTAATTATGCATTTTTGGCTTTGTGCGACTTATACTCCAAAGCAACTTATGTATGTTTTTTTTCTACCTAATTATGCATTTTTGGCTTTGTGCGACTTATACTCCGGAGCGACTTATGTATGTTTTTTTTCTACCTAATTATGCATTTTTGGCTTTGTGCGACTTATACTCCGGAGCGACTTATGTATGTTTTTTTTTCTACCTAATTATGCATTTTTGATCCTGATGCAACTTATACTCCGGAGCGACTTATGTATGTTTTTTTTCTACCTAATTATGCATTTTTGGCCGGGTGCGACTTATACTCCGGAGCGACTTACGTATGTATGTTTTTTTTCTACCTAATTATGCATTTTTGGCCCTGATGCGACTTATACTCCAGAGCGACTTATGTACGTTTTTTTTTCTACCTAATTATGCATTTTTGGCTGTGTGCGACTTATACTCCGGAACGACTTATGTATGTTTTTTTTTCTACCTAATTATGCATTTTTGGCCTTGTGCGACTTATACTCCGGAGCGACTTATGTATGTATTTTTTTTCTACCTAATTATGTATTTTTGGCTTTGTGCGACTTATACTCCAGAGCAACTTATGTATGTTTTTTTTTCTCCCTAATTATGCATTTTTAGCTCTGACGTGACTTATACTCCGAAGCGACTTATGTATGGGTTTTTTTTCTACCTAATTATGCATTTTTGGCTGTGTGTGACTTATACTCCGGAGCGACTTATGTACGTTTTTTTTTCTACCTAATTATGCATTTTTGGCTGTGTGTGACTTATACTCCGGAGCGACTTATGTATGTTTTTTTTCTACCTAATTATGCATTTTTGGCCTTGTGCGACTTATACTCCGGAACGACTTATGTATGTATTTTTTTTATACCTAATTATGTATTTTTGGCTTTGTGCGACTTATACTCCAGAGCAACTTATGTATGTTTTTTTCTCCCTAATTATGCATTTTTAGCTCTGACGTGACTTATACTCCGAAGCGACTTATGTATGGGTTTTTTTCTACCTAATTATGCATTTTGCAGATATATAACTAGATTTTTTATGCCACTCTTGAATTGGATGTCATTAGATGAACGCCAATCATTTCCAACTGTATTCCAGATTGTGCTACCTGGCTCTTTTCAATGGAGGCGTTGTGTTTGTCGCACATGGGACTGATCTCCATTCCCTTATCGCGTTCCCTGTCTCCCTGTGTGAAGAACTCCACCATGATGCGGTCCGTCCACTGTCGGTAAAGTTCCAGAGGCTTGGTCGGGTTGCTCAGGTCGGCACAATGAACCATGTTCTGAAGAACCTGAAGGAGACACGCAGGTCAAAAGCTGTCGTCATTCAAGACAACAAATGTAACCACCCGGTAACAGTACAGTATTTGTCCACCAGGGGGCAGCATTTTTACAGATTTCACATTCACTGGCTTGCTTACTTTTTAGAAAACAATTGAAAAACCAAAAAACAGCACTCTAACCTGGATTCGGTCCGAGTAGTTGTCAAGAAGGAGAACTCCCAAGCTGGTGACTTTTTTGGTCTCCACCATTGTCTTCATGTCCGCCAAGAAGTTCATATGTTTGGACATATCTGTGGCTAGCACCTGTTGAAGACGTACAGAGTACTTATTGTATATTCAAGTACTAGATTAACCATCAATGTTGTGTTGCTGCTGGATGTTCACAGTATCCGAGTGATACTGTCGTGGGGGTATGCTGGAGCCTATCCCAGCTGTCTTTGTGCGAGATGTTGGGTACACCCTGGACTGGTGGCCAGCCAATCACAGGGCACATATAGACAAACAACCATTCACACTCACATTCATACCTATGGACAATTTGGAGTGGCTAATTAACCTAGCATGTTTTTGGAACGGAGATGGCCGAAGGTGGAATTGAACTCATGTTCCGGTTTTCTCCGGGTACTCCGGTTTCCTCCCACATTCCAAAAACATGCTAGGTTAATTAGCCACTCCAAATTGTCCATAGGTATGAATGTGAGTGTGAATGGTTGTTTGTCTATATGTGCCCTGTGATTGGCTGGCTGGCCACCAGTCCAGGGTGTACCCCGCCTTTCGCCCGAAGACAGCTGGGATAGGCTCCAGCATACCCCCACAATCCTAGTGAGGATAAGCGGCATAGGAACTTACAAGAAGAAAGTTGAAATAGTTAACAGAACTGGAAAATCAGCTGTAATTTTGCAAGAATAAAGTCAAAATATTGAGAAAAAAAATTGGAAATTTGACAAGAATAAACTCGTAATATTATGAAAAAAATATCATTTTAGAAGCAATGACTGGAAATATTAAAGAATATTCTTCAAAGTTGTAAAATTATGAAATAGATTTGTAATTTTTTGAAAATTTGGTTGGGGAAAAAAATTATAATATTATGTGAATAAAATCAGAATATTACTAAAATATTTTTTTGAAGAAAGTTGAAATATTTGGAAAATTAAAAAAAAAAAAATAAAAAATTTAGGAAGAAAAACTATGTATTAAGCATTGAAAAAACAGGAAAAAGTCCCAAAAAGATGACATAATAATTGTCCATAGGTATGAATGTGAGTGTGAATGGTTGTTTGTCTATATGTGCCCTGTGATTGGCTGGCTGGCCACCAGTCCAGGGTGTACCCCGCCTTTCGCCCGAAGACAGCTGGGATAGGCTCCAGCATACCCCCACAATCCTAGTGAGGATAAGCGGCATAGGAACTTACAAGAAGAAAGTTGAAATAGTTAACAAAACTGGAAAATCAGCTGTAATTTTGCAAGAATAAAGTCAAAATATTGAGAAAAAAAATTGGAAATTTGACAAGAATAAACTCGTAATATTATGAAAAAAATATCATTTTAGAAGCAATGACTGGAAATATTAAAGAATATTCTTCAAAGTTGTAAAATTATGAAATAGATTTGTAATTTTTTGAAAATTTGGTTGGGGAAAAAAAATATAATATTATGTGAATAAAATCAGAATATTACTAAAATATTTTTTTGAAGAAAGTTGAAATATTTGGAAAATAAAAAAAAAAAAAAAAAAATTTAGGAAGAAAAACTATGTATTAAGCATTGAAAAAACAGGAAAAAGTCCCAAAAAGATGACATAATAATTGTCCATAGGTATGAATGTGAGTGTGAATGGTTGTTTGTCTATATGTGCCCTGTGATTGGCTGGCCACCAGTCCAGGGTGTACCCTGCCTTTCGCCTGAAGTCAGCTGGGATAGGCTCCAGCATACCCCCACAATCCTAGTGAGGATAAGCGGCATAGAAACTTACAAGAAGAAAGTTGAAATAGTTAACAGAACTGGAAAATCAGCTGTAATTTTGCAAGAATAAAGTCAAAATATTGCGAAAAAAAATTGGCAATTTGACAAGAATCCAGGGTGTACCCCGCCTCTCGCCTGAAAGACAGCTGGGATAGGCTCCAGCACCCCCTGCGACCCTCGTGAGGAAAAAGCGGTAAAAAATGAATGAATGTTGTGGTGTAGCGATTTGGTGTTAATTCAAAGATTAACTGGGGTTAACTGGGTTGTTGGATTGGGTGGCTCAAGTCCCCACACTGAAGGCCCCACATGCCCGGCACGCCAATACCGATGCTACTAAAACATCCTCACCATGTCGATCACCATCTTGCGAAGGGAATCTCGCTGTTTCTTGCTGAGGTTCTGGAAGATGTCACAGTTGTCCCCTTGGAGCAGTTTGAAGCCCACGGCGAGGTGATGGTTCTCCAGCACCGAGGCATCGTTGTACATTAACGCCAGCTCAGAACCTGCGACGGCCCAGGTGGAAGTTGGAAGTACAAGAATAGTTTACTTTTACAGTAATACACACTAATAAATCATCACTGTCACAATAATTACTTTTAAAAATATGCATATTCAAACAAACATTGCATATTAAGTACCTAAATTCTGGTCACACTAATCACCAAGTGTCAGTAATGTTACTGTAATGTTCGATAAGATACACAAGCACCAGATTTGATCGCCGGAACAACATCCGTTTATTGCACGTTTGAATTATCTCACAGCAGCCACAATAATCTATACCACGCTAAATAATATTAATACAATAAATAATAATATAATACAATAATGCTAAACCACGCCATGCTAAAACTCGACTCTGAAACCCCGACGTCCATGCTACCTAAATTTACTTTGACTTAGAGTGTAAGTCATATTCATGTCTTATATGGCTTATTTTCTGTTATTATGACTACTATATTTGGGTAATACAAGTGTAAAGGTGAATATAGGGGTGTTATTTCATGTCTAGAGGGCTCTAATAATGTAAAAGAATCATACTTTAACCCATAAGTGGGTCAAAAATGACCCGGTCAGGTTGTTTTCTTGAAATATCTTCGTTATGAAATTTTTTTTAGCATTTCATATTCCAGGTATTCCTCAAAAAACATGTTTTTGATATCATGCCATTCACATTTTTAACTTATTTTTTATACATTTTAAGAAATGTTAGTTTTTGTGTTACTACCCCAACCTTCCATAAGTGGGTCAAAAATGACCCGGTCAGGTTGTTTTCTTGAAATATCTTCGTTATGAAATTTTTTTTAGCATTTCATATTCCAGGTATTCCTCAAAAAACATGTTTTTGATATCATGCCATTCACATTTTTAACTTATTTTTTATACATTTTAAGAAATTGTAGTTTTTGTGTTACTACCCCAACCTTCCATAAGTGGGTCAAAAATGACCCGGTCAGGTTGTTTTCTTGAAATATCTTCATAATGACATTTTTTTTCTATACTTTAGGTATGAAAATATTCCATGAATAAATACGGAAACCAAAAAAAACCAAAAAATACCTACTTGTGTTTATCAGGAACTGGTTGGTGACGCCTGGGTGGTCGACATCGTGGATGGCACTAGCAAACAAAACAGCCATGATCTCTAAATCTGTAAAGACAGCCTGAGAAGAAACACCAAGAGAAGAAGAATTAGAAGTCATTCTAGACAGGAAGTGTTCTCCATGATCCACGGATTCACCTCCAGAGCCGGCGTGGACAGGAGAACGTGCGTGGACTGCACCACGTCGGCGGCGTGGATGTTGTTGTGATAAGCGACATCAGCACGGTAATGGTCCTCTAACGTCATCATGAACGTGATGAAGGTGTTCATCGGGATTTTAAAGGTTTTTAAAAGTTCTCGCTCCTGTTAGGATTCAAAGAAGAAGAATTTTAACTTTCTTTTTCTTCCCGCTCTTGAAACAATCTTGATCTACTTTCTACCTGGAAGATGGAGAACATTAAAACCGTCAAAGGGCGGTTTCCGGAGAGTTCTGCTATCTTGAATATATCCAGACCCCAACGGTTAAGGTCCTCAATCTCCTGAGGGAATCAAACGTGATAATTTAGAATATATTTTATTTCTTTCTTCTGTGTTCTTTATTTGGAGACCCACGCCAGCCAGCAGGTTCTCCTGCGGGGTGTTGACTCCAAAACGAGGGATGGAGGTAGATGCGAGGCCGGGGCTCGGTGTGGTCTTTTTCACGCCGCTGATCTGTGACATGGGCCTCTTCTTCTTCTCCTTCTCCTTTGGCGGTGGAGACAAGATCTCCACATCGTGTTGTTTCTCTGCAGCGACAAGCACATGGATGGAATTATCATAAACGTAAAATATATATTCAATACGGTTGGTCCTTGAAGGACATCTATATGGACCGAACCACGCCAAAACAACATCAGCAAACTCAACGGTCCAACCACACACGCTGATGGTCGGAAATCACAAACCGCCATGACACTGATCCTCTTAAAGTGACAGTAATAACTTAGCAGTGTCGACATTGAGAACCTGATAACTATTTCATAACTATTTCATATTGTTGCCGTATTTTTTATTTTTTTTTTTTGGGCCAGAAATATTTCAATATTGAACAAAGCAAAAATTTGTTCTCAATCAGAAATCACTCCACACTTTTTATTGCTCTCTGGTTCTACCATATCTTACTTATTGTGTGGAAATATGGGATAATAACTATAAAAGCAATCTTCACTCACTAAATGTACTGCAAAAAAAGGCCAGTAAGGATAATTCATAATGCCGCCTACAGAGAACATAGAACAAATTTAATTTAATTTAATTTTAAAATTTAACTATATTAGGAAAGCAGGAAGTGAACAAATGTACCAGATGGAGGGGTAGGATTTAATAAGCTTTTAGCAATATTATGAGAAAAAGCAACTAACCTAACCAACAACAAATAAAGTTGTATTTTTTGGAAAATTAAGCTGAGGAAAAATAATCATAATATAGCAAAAAAATATGGTTGGGAAAAAAACAGCTGCATTTTTACCAGATTGAAGTCAAAATAATACAATAAGCGATTTCTAATCGAGTATTTCTTTAGAATATTACCGACAGTGGAAAAAACAGGATAGTCGTAATAAATACAGTAAAAATGAGAATGAGAATATTTCAGACATAATGGTGATTAATCATGATTAATTAATTTGAAAAAAACAGGATAGTCGTAATAAATACAATAAGCGATTTTTATCGAGTATTTCTTTATAATATTACTGACAGTTGAAAAAAACAGGATAGTCGTAATAAATACAATAAGCGAGTTCTAATCGAGTATTTCTTTAGAATATTACCGACATTTAAAAAAAAACAGGATAGTCGTAATAAATACAATAAGCGAGTTCTAATCAAGTATTTCTTTATAATATTACTGACGGTTGAAAAAAACAGGATAGTCGTAATAAATACAGTAAAAATGAGAATGAGAATATTTCAGACATAATGGTGATTAATCATGATTAATTAATTTGAAAAAACAGGATAGTCATAATAAATACAATAAGCAATTTTTAATCGAGTATTTCTTTATAATATTACTGACAGTTGAAAAAAACAGTATAGTCGTAATAAATACAATAAGCGATTTCTAATCGAGTATTTCTTAATAATATTAGTGAAAGTTGAAAAAACAGGATATTCGTAATAAATACAATAAGCGAGTTCTAATCGAGTATTTCTTTATAATATTACTGACGGTTGAAAAAAACAGGATAGTCGTAATAAATACAGTAAAAATGAGAATGAGAATATTTCAGACATAATGGTGATTAATCATGATTAATTAATTTGAAAAAACAGGATAGAGTATTTCTTTATAATATTACTGAAAGTTGAAAAAACAGGATAGTTGTAATAAATCAACAAGCGATTTCTTTTATTTAAATTAAATTAAATTGAATTAAATTAAATTAGGAAAGCAGGAAGTGAACAAATGTAACAGTTACTGATTGTAAAAGTACAAGAGGGAGGGGTAGGATTTAATAAGCTTTGCTTCTTAATATTTCAGACATAATGGTGATTAATCATGATTAATTAATTTGAAAAAAGCAGGATAGAGTATTTCTTTATAATATTACTGACAGTTGAAAAACACAGGATAGTCGTAATGAATACAGTAAAAATGAGAATGAGAATACTTCAGACATAATGCTGATCAATCATGATTAATTAATCTGAAAAAACAGGATAGTCGTAATAAATACAATAAGTGAGTTCTAATCGAGTATTTCTTTATAATATTACTGAAAGTTGAAAAAACAGGATAGTTGTAATAAATACAACAAGCGATTTCTTTTATTTAAATTAAATTAAATTAGGAAAGCAGGAAGTGAACAAATGTAACAGTTACTGATTGTAAAAGTACCAGAGGAAGGGGGAAGGATTTAATAAGCTTTGCTTCTTAATATTTCAGACATAATGGTGATTAATCATGATTAATTAATTTGAAAAAAACAGGATAGAGTATTTCTTTATAATATTACTAACAGTTGAAAAACACAGGATAGTCGTAATGAATACAGTAAAAATGAGAATGAGAATACTTCAGACATAATGGTGATCAATCATGATTAATTAATCTGAAAAAACAGGATAGTCGTAATAAATACAATAAGTGAGTTCTAATCGAGTATTTCTTTATAATATTACTGAAAGTTGAAAAAACAGGATAGTTGTAATAAATACAAAAAGCGATTTCTTTTATTTAAATTAAATTAAATTAGGAAAGCAGGAAGTGAACAAATGTAACAGTTACTGATTGTAAAAGTACCAGAGGAAGGGGGAAGGATTTAATAAGCTTTGCTTCTTAATATTTCAGACATAATGGTGATTAATCATGATTAATTAATTTGAAAAAAAAACAGGATAGAGTATTTCAGTTGTTCGAGTATTTCTTTATAATATTACTGAAAAGTGAAAAAACAGGATAGTTGTAATAAATACAACAAGTGATTTATTTAAATTAAATTAAATTAAATTAAATTAAATTAAATTAAATTAAATTAAATTAAATTAAATTAAATTAAATTAAATTAGGAAAGCAGGAAGTGAAGCGATTTCTAATGGAGTATTTCTTTATAATATTACTGACAGTAGAAATAGTAGATAGACAATAAATATTGAATTGATAATCAGGTCTCATATTCTTGTAAAAACACTGAACGACTATTTTTTTTTACTGTACTTAATATAAAGGTAGTCACCATCATCATCATCATCATCCACCATAGAAATAATGAAAGAGGAAAAGCCTGAATATTAATATGACACAAACACGCCGTCTCCATACGCACAGCACGTTTAAAATGACTCATCACTTTTTGTGGAGCCTTAAGATGCGCTAACAGCTTTTTACCAAACGGCTACGAGCTTTAAACCAACATCCAAATAAAATAATAATAATAATAATAATAATAAAATACTAACAAAGCAACCACGGCACCGGCATCACACTAGCACCCCCCCGAACCCCCCATTCACCTCTCTCATAGTGCCTCCTTTTCCTCAAACCCGAAACCATGGTGGTCATCTCCGAGTAGAGCCGGTCTTGACGTCGAGGCGGCCATAATATCAAAACCCTGTGTGACTGACAGCTCGCTTCCCTGAGTATCGCTGAGCCGCCATCCTCCCCGCCATCCTCCCCGCCGGGGCCGATGTCGACCGAGTCTTCTATTGATGCAACATGCCCGCTAATAATATTGCACCCTGTTGCTACGACAACGCAACACAATGTGTCCGGGAATGCTGTCGCTCACAGAACCTCCTTCTTTTTTTTAATATGGAGGGGAGGGGCGGGGATCACCCCGACTACACACCAGAAACGGTCGTCTTAAAAACAATACCATTCTAATGACATCTGTTCATAGAAATACATAGACTAGATATTACAAAACTTTTGTTTTAGCATACTACTGTACCATAACAAGACAAGAACTACACCTGCAGCAATTAATCCACAGTTAATCAATTACCCAGTTAATCACCAACTGATTATTTGTTTTTAAAATTTAAATATGTAAATATCCCATTTCCTTCGTCATCCATGAGGGCAAAACTATTATCTAATATATTTAATGTATTAGATATAGGCTGCGCGGTGGTCGAGTGGTTAGCGCTTGGTCTCACAGCTCAGAGACCCGAGTTCAATTCCACCCTCTGTGTGGAGTTTGCATGTTCTCCCCATTCCTCCCACGTTCCAAAAACATGCTAGTTTGCTAACATGCTAAAGATGCTAATTGGGGACTCCAAATTGTGAGTGTGAATGGTTGTTTGTCTATATGTGCCCTGTGATTGGCTGGCCACCAGTCCAGGGTGTACCCCGCCTCTCGCCCGGAGATAACTGGGATAGGCTCCAGCACCCCCCACGACCCTCGTGAGGAAAAAGCGGTAGAAAAATTAATGAATGAATATATTAGATATAAGCTGCACGGTGGATGAGTGGTTAGCGCTTGGTCTCACAGCTCAGAGACCCGAGTTCAATTCCACCCTCTGTGTGGAGTTTGCATGTTCTCCCCATTCCTCCCACATTCCAAAAACATGCTAGTTTGCTAACATGCTAAAGATGCTAATTGGTGACTCCAAATTGTGAGTGTGAATGGTTGTTTGTCTATATGTGCCCTCTGATTGGCTGGCCACCAGTCCAGGGTGTACCCCGCCTCTCGCCCGAAGACAGCTGGGATAGGCTCCAGCACCCCCGCGACCCTTGTGAGGATAAGTGGTGGAAAATGAATGAATGAATATTAGATATAAGCTGCACGGTGGTCGAGTGGTTAGCGCGTAGGTCTCAACAGCTCAGAGACCCGAGTTCAATTCCACCCTCTGTGTGGAGTTTGCATGTTCTCCCCATTCCTCCCACATTCCAAAAACATGCTAGTTTGCTAACATGCTAAAGATGCTAATTAGCGACTCCAAATTGTCCATAGGTATGAATGTGAGTGTGAATGGTTGTTTGTCTATATGTGCCCTGTGATTGGCTGGCCACCAGTCCAGGGTGTACCCCGCCTCTCGCCCCAAGACAGCTGGGATAGGCTCCAGCACCCTTGTGACGATAAGCGGTAGAAAAATGAATGAATGAATAAAAGCATGGACAAGCACCAGCCAATCACAGGGCACATATAGACAAACAACCATTCACACTCACATTCATACCTATGGACAATTTGGAGTCGCCAATTAGCATGTTTAGCATGTTAGCAAACTAGCATGTTTTTGGAATGTGGGAGGAAACCGGAGTACCCGGAGAAAACCCACACATGCACGGGGAGAACATGCAAACTCCACACAGAGATGGCCGAGGGTGGAATTGAACCCTGGTCTCCTAGCCGTGAGGTCTGTGCGCTAACCACTCGACCACCGTTTACTATAAAACAATACATTTACATGTACAAAATACATGCTTTGTAATTGGACAGCAACATTTATCTTAGTTAGAACCAACTAAACACAAAAAGGTAACAATAAGTCATCAATAACTCACCAAGGAAGGTATTGGCGATGAACTCTGACACTTGATTCCCTGAGCGACTGGTCTCTGATAGTTGGGTCAGTTCTCGGTTTAGCATCCTCTTAAACTGTGTGGAGACATCAAAAGGACAAACACGCATACAGTTAATATTTTGGTGAAGACTGAAAACATACATACATAAGTCAGTCCGGAGTATAAGTCGCACAAGGCCAAAAATACATAATTAGGTAGAAAAAAAACATACATAAGGCGGTCCGGAGTATAAGTCGCACAAAACCAAAAATGCATAATTAGGTAGAAAAAAAACATACATAAGTCGCTCCGGAGTATAAGTCGCACAAGGCCAAAAATGCTTAATTAGGTAGAAAAAAACCATACATAAGTCACTCCGGAGTATAAGTCGCATCAGGGCCAAAAATGCATAATAAGGTAGAAAAATAACATACATAAGTCGCTCCGGAGTATAAGTCGCACAAGGCCAAAAATGCATGATTAGGTTGGAAAAAACCCATACATAAGTCGCTCATAATTAGGTAGAAAAAAAAACATACATAAGTCGCTCCGGAGTATAAGTCGCACAAGGCCAAAAATGCATAATTGGGTAGAAAAAAACATACATAAGTCAGTCCGGAGTATAAGTCCCACAAAGCCAAAAATGCATAATTACGTAGAAAAAAAACATACATAAGTCGCTCGGGAGTATAAGTCGCACAAGGCCAAAAATGCATAATTAGGTAGAAAAAAAACATACATAAGTCGCTCCGGCGTATAAGTCGCATCAGGATCAAAAATGCATAATTAGGTAGAAAAAAAAACATACATAAGTCGCTCCGGAGTATAAGTCGCACAAGGCCAAAAATACATAATTAGGTAGAAAAAAAACATACATAAGTCTCTCCGGAGTATAAGTCGCACAAGGCCAAAAATGCATAATTAGGTAGAAAAAAAACCATACATAAGTCACTCCGGAGTATAAGTCGCATCAGGGCCAAAAATGCATAATAAGGTAGAAAAATAACATACATAAGTCGCTCCGGAGTATAAGTCGCACAAGGCCAAAAATGCATGATTAGGTTGGAAAAAACCCATACATAAGTCGCTCATAATTAGGTAGAAAAAAAAACATACATAAGTCGCTCCGGAGTATAAGTCGCACAAGGCCAAAAATGCATAATTGGGTAGAAAAAAACATACATAAGTCAGTCCGGAGTATAAGTCCCACAAAGCCAAAAATGCATAATTACGTAGAAAAAAAACATACATAAGTCGCTCGGGAGTATAAGTCGCACAAGGCCAAAAATGCATAATTAGGTAGAAAAAAAACATACATAAGTCGCTCCGGCGTATAAGTCGCATCAGGATCAAAAATGCATAATTAGGTAGAAAAAAAAACATACATAAGTCGCTCCGGAGTATAAGTCGCACAAGGCCAAAAATGCATAATTAGGTAGAAAAAAAAACATACATAAGTCGCTCCGGAGTATAAGTCGCACAAGGCCAAAAATGCATGATTAGGTTGGAAAAAACCCATACATAAGTAGCTCATAATTAGGTAGAAAAAAAACCATACATAAGTCGCTCCGGAGTATAAGTCGCACAAGGCCAAAAATGCATAATTAGGTAGAAAAAAAACATACATAAGTCAGTCCGGAGTATAAGTCGCACAAGACCAAAAATGCATAATTGGGTAGAAAAAAACATACATAAGTCAGTCCGGAGTATAAGTCGCACAAAGCCAAAAATGCATAATTAGGTAGAAAAAAAACATACATAAGTCACTCGGGAGTATAAGTCGCATCAGGATCAAAAATGCATAATTAGGTAGAAAAAAAAACATACATAAGTCGCTCCGGAGTATAAGTCGCACAAGGCCAAAAATGCATAATTGGGTAGAAAAAATACATACATAAGTCAGTCCGGAGTATAAGTCGCACAAAGCCAAAACTGCATAATTAGGTAGAAAAAAAAAACATACATAAGTCGCTCCAGAGTATAAGTCGCACAAAGCCAAAAATACATAATTAGGTAGAAAAAAAACATACATAAGTCGCTCGGGAGTATAAGTCGCACAAGGCCAAAAATACATAATTAGGTAGAAAAAAAACATACATAAGTCTCTCCGGAGTATAAGTCGCACAAGGCCAAAAATGCATAATTAGGTAGAAAAAAAACATACATAAGTCGCTCCGGCGTATAAGTCGCATCAGGATCAAAAATGCATAATTAGGTAGAAAAAAAACCATACATAAGTCGCTCCGGAGTATAAGTCGCACAAGGCCAAAAATACATAATTAGGTAGAAAAAAAACATACATAAGTCTCTCCGGAGTATAAGTCGCACAAGGCCAAAAATGCATAATTAGGTAGAAAAAAAACATACATAAGTCGCTCCGGCGTATAAGTCGCATCAGGATCAAAAATGCATAATTAGGTAGAAAAAAAAACATACATAAGTCGCTCCGGAGTATAAGTCGCACAAGGCCAAAAATACATAATTAGGTAGAAAAAAAACATACATAAGTCTCTCCGGAGTATAAGTCGCACAAGGCCAAAAATGCATAATTAAGTAGAAAAAAAAAACATACATAAGTCGCTCCGGAGTATAAGTCGCATCAGGATCAAAAATGCATAATTAGGTAGAAAAAAAAACATACATAAGTCGCTCCGGAGTATAAGTCGCACAAGGCCAAAAATGCATAATTGGGTAGAAAAAATACATACATAAGTCAGTCCGGAGTATAAGTCGCACAAAGCCAAAACTGCATAATTAGGTAGAAAAAAAAACATACATAAGTCGCTCCGGAGTATAAGTCGCACAAGGCCAAAAATACATAATTAGGTAGAAAAAAAACATACATAAGTCGCTCGGGAGTATAAGTCGCACAAGGCCAAAAATGCATAATTAGGTAGAAAAAAAACCATACATAAGTCACTCCGGAGTATAAGTCGCATCAGGGCCAAAAATGCATAATTAGGTAGAAAAAAAACATACATAAGTCGCTCCGGAGTATAAGTCGCACAAGGCCAAAAATGCATAATTAGGTAGAAAAAAAAACATACATAAGTCGCTCGGGAGTATAAGTCGCACAAAGCCAAAAATACATAATTAGGTAGAAAAAAAAACATACATAAGTCGCTCGGGAGTATAAGTCGCACAAAGCCAAAAATGCATAATTACGTAGAAAAAAAACATACATAAGTCGCTCGGGAGTATAAGTCGCACAAGGCCAAAAATGCATAATTAGGTAGAAAAAAAACATACATAAGTCGCTCCGGCGTATAAGTCGCATCAGGATCAAAAATGCATAATTAGGTAGAAAAAAAAACATACATAAGTCGCTCCGGAGTATAAGTCGCACAAGGCCAAAAATACATAATTAGGTAGAAAAAAAACATACATAAGTCTCTCCGGAGTATAAGTCGCACAAGGCCAAAAATGCATAATTAAGTAGAAAAAAAAAACATACATAAGTCGCTCCGGAGTATAAGTCGCATCAGGATCAAAAATGCATAATTAGGTAGAAAAAAAAACATACATAAGTCGCTCCGGAGTATAAGTCGCACAAGGCCAAAAATGCATAATTGGGTAGAAAAAATACATACATAAGTCAGTCCGGAGTATAAGTCGCACAAAGCCAAAACTGCATAATTAGGTAGAAAAAAAAACATACATAAGTCGCTCCAGAGTATAAGTCGCACAAAGCCAAAAATACATAATTAGGTAGAAAAAAAACATACATAAGTCGCTCGGGAGTATAAGTCGCACAAGGCCAAAAATGCATAATTAGGTAGAAAAAAAACATACATAAGTCTCTCCGGAGTATAAGTCGCACAAGGCCAAAAATGCATAATTAGGTAGAAAAAAAACATACATAAGTCGCTCCGGAGTATAAGTCGCACAAGGCCAAAAATGCATAATTAGGTAGAAAAAAAAACATACATAAGTCGCTCGGGAGTATAAGTCGCACAAAGCCAAAAATACATAATTAGGTAGAAAAAAAAACATACATAAGTCGCTCGGGAGTATAAGTCGCACAAAGCCAAAAATACATAATTAGGTAGAAAAAAAACATACATAAGTCGCTCGGGAGTATAAGTCGCACAAAGCCAAAAATACATAATTAGGTAGAAAAAAAAGCATCAGCGGCATGGAGGTAGAAATATTATCTCTGTATCCATACTCATGGTTGCCATAAATGGCTTTTGTTTTTTTGTGCAAACATCAGCACTATAGTACGGTACTGCAAGCGGTTATGTAACATCTCTGGCATCCCATGCATCATAAGAAAAACGTATGCGCTAACGTCATTTGTACGACAACCGCTCCAGGCGTTTACCCCCAACCGATTGTCATATCTATATTGTGTAAAAAAAAAAATGCAACTTAAGATGCATCCTTGTCTCACTCACTGGTACCCCCCCTCCCCCCCCCCTCGAGCTTCTGATCAATGCGACGTCACATGTAAACAAGGCAACCCGGCAGATGTCTTCATCGCTCACCTGTCTGAGTCTCCATTCCAGACCAGCCCAGAGAGCCAACACGGACAATCCCATTCCATATCCATCATACGCATGTTGATCTTTCGCTGATTCAAATCCAATCCAACGAGTCGACACATTTATTGTTTTAGTTCCAAGCTGCTCGCTCAGATGCTTCAAGACGCAAAAGAACCCCCCTCCGTGGAAATAATAAATGTAGCTGAGGGATAGTAGGGGTTGTTGGGGGAAAGAGTCTCGGGGCGTGCAGTGGGGAAAACTGGGAATGTGGTCTGCGAACGGGAAGAACAAGGAGCGACTGAGTCGCCCATTCAACTACTGATACAAACCGTCAATGAGAAACAGAAAGAAGGGGAGTCGGTGCCTCCCCCGCCCCCCCGCCCGCCCGCCCATAGTGTTTGCTTCACTCTGTCCAATCAGAGCGCTCTCCTTCAGAGGTTGGGCAGAGGAGAGAATCCTGACTCGCTGACTGGGGGAGATTTGAGTCTGGCAGCCTGAGAGAAGCAGGCGGGGACCGGGGGGGTGGGCGTTAACTCTTTCATTGAAGGCACCGTTCTCGAGTCTCATGGTACCGTAGTACATTTACATGCAAAGATTCCTGAAATATACCATATTTTACCGACTATAAGTAGGACTTTTTTTCATAGGTTGGCTGTTCCTGGGACTTATACTCCAGAGCGACTTATACATGAAAAAAGTGTTTATGTTAAATAAACACTGGACACCTTTTCTGTTCATGTTTATTTTTATGTAGCTGAATAAGCATTGTGTTAGCATATCTTACATATATTCAGCCTGTTCTATATTTGTTTATTAATATTAGAACTTGCCTTCCAAGATGACGTAATGTCTGTTTTGGTCAAGTAGTTTGGAAAATAATGCAACTTATAGTCAAGTGCGACTTATGTATGTTTTTTTCGACCGAATTATGCATTTTTGGTCTTGTGCGACTTATACTCCAGAGCGACTTATGTATGTTTTTTTTCTACCTAATTATGCATTTTTGGCCTTGTGCGACTTATACTCCGGAACGACTTATGTATGTTTTTTTCTACCTAATTATGCATTTTTGGCCTTGTGCGACTTATACTCCGGAACGACTTATGTATGTTTTTTTCTACCTAATTATGCATTTTTGGCCTTGTGCGACTTATACTCCGGAGCGACTTATATATGTTTTTTTTTCTACCTAATTATGCATTTTTGGCCTTGTGTTACTTATACTCCGGAGCGACTTATGTATGTTTTTTTTCTACCTAATTATGTATTTTTGGCCTTGTGCGACTCATACTCCGGAGCGACTTATGTATGTTTTTTTCTACCTAATTATGCATTTTTGGCCTTGTGCGACTAGTACTCCAGAGCAACTTAGTATGTATGTTTTTATTCTACCTAAGTATGCATTTTTGGCATTGTGTTACTTATACTCCGGAGCGACTTATGTATGTTTTTTTCGATCTAATTATGCATTTTTGGCTTTGTGCGACTTATACTCCTGAGCGACTTATGTATGTTTTTTTTGTACCTAATGACGCATTTTTGGCCTTGTGCGACTTATACTCCGAAGCGACTTATGTATGTTTTTTTTCTACCTAATTATGCATTTTTGGCCTTGTGCGACTTGTACTCCGGAGCGACTTATGTATGTTTTTTTTTCTACCTAAGTATGCGACTTATACTCCGGAGCGACTTATGTATGGGTTTTTTTTCTACCTAATTATGCATTTTTGGCCTTGTGCGACTTATACTCCAGAGAGACTTATGTATGTTTTTTTTTCTACCTAAGTATGCATTTTGAGTCTTGTGCGACTCATACTCCGGAGTGACTTATGTATGGGTTTTTTTCTACCTAATTATGCATTTTTGGCTTTGTGCGACTTATACTCAGGAGCGACTTATGTATGCTTTTTTTTTCTACCTAATTATGCATTTTTGGCCTTGTGTTACGTATACTCCAGAGCGACTTATTCATTTATTATTTCACACTAAAAATAAACCAATACAATATGAACCGATATCTATATTTTATAATAATATCGACCAGTTGATATTATCGGACATCGCTACATTTTATGTGCTAATTCCTTGATATGGACATTGCCTCGTTGACTGATGACACGTGCACCAATGTCCGTCCGGACTTCTCACCTTATTCGAAGCCATCTCGCTGACCGAGTTCCTCGTCTGAAGCGTCTCCAACTGGTCCAGACACCAGTCCAGCTCCTCCAGAGTCTCCATTGCTAGTTTTTGATGAGGCTCCTCTGAATGAACAAAGACAGGTTGCCAGGTTGACCAACATTCATTGTTTCGTCTCCTGTTTCAATGCAACGTCTGCAGATACTAAATAAACCGAGAACGGCTATTATTATGTACTGTATTAAGTCAATGGATTCGAACATACGGTCGTTCGTGCACTGACCTGCATGGCATGGCTTACACAGAGGTGGCTGGTTGCTGCTGGACGGCCACCTGCGACACGGAACAGATGAAGAACGGGTAGAATAGAAGCTAGCGGGCATTCATTTGATCCTCTTAGCTCGTTCTTACTTGTTCCCCACGCGCTCTTGCAAGTGTGTGAGAACAGCAAAATTACTTCTCACCGTCCGTAGACTGGCCAGAATCTGAAAAGTATCGACATTTGATTGACATTTGATTGAGGGTGATATTAAATACAGTAGATGCCCAGATGTTTATACGGTAAATGTTACCTACCTGTGCAAATGGAGTAACTATCATGTCTTCTCCATGCCTGCAAAAAAAAAAATCAAACACAAACATCAGCTTTAGAAGATCTTCTTTTGGACAAATTCACAATGGTTCTTTATTTTTAGTCTACATAAGACATGTTATTTATACTATGGAAATGATGTGTGTGTAGCTTTAAGAGAATGGAATGACTTTATTTATACTAGCAAAGTGCTTGTCCACTGCATATTGACTTTATGTATAGCATTGTACAGGCTGCACGGTGGTCGAGTGGTTAGCGTGCAAACCTCACAGCTAGGAAACCCAGGGTTCAATTCCACCCTTCCAGTTTGCATGTTCTCTCCGGGTACTCCGGTTTTCCTCCCACATTCCAAAAACATGCTAGGTTAATTAGCGACTCCAAATTGTCCATAGGTATGAATGTGAGTGTGAATGGTTGTTTGTCTATATGTGCCCTGTGATTGGCTGGCTGGCCACCAGTCCAGGGTGTACCCCGCCTCTCGCCTGAAGTCAGCTGGGATAGGCTCCAGCACCCTCGTGAGGATAAGCGGTAGAAAGTAGTAGTTGCATATGCATGGATTAGGAATGTGTTCATGCATAAGGTGCTGCCAAAGGCTGTGTGTGAAAAGTTAAGACATGCACATATGTATGTAAGTACCGTATTTTCTGGACTATAAGACACTCCGGAGTATAAGTCGCATCAGGGCCAAAAATGCATAATTAGGTAGAAAAAAACCATATATAAGTCACTCCGGAGTATAAGTCGCACAAGGCCAAAAATGCATAATTAGGTAGAAAAAAAAACATACATAAGTCGCTCCGGAATATAAGTCGCACAAAGCCAAAAATGCATAATTAGGTAGAAAAAAAACATATATAAGTCACTCCGGAGTATAAGTCGCACAAGGCCAAAAATGCATAATTAGGTAGAAAAAAAAACATACATAAGTCGCTCCGGAATATAAGTCGCACAAAGTCAAAAATGCATAATTAGGTAGAAAAAAAACATATATAAGTCACTCCGGAGTATAAGTCGCATCAGGGCCAAAAATGCATAATTCGGTAGAAAAAAAAACATACATAAGTCGCTCCGGAATATAAGTCGCACAAAGCCAAAAATGCATAATTAGGTAGAAAAAAACCATATATAAGTCACTCCGGAGTATAAGTCGCATCAGGGCCAAAAATGCATAATTAGGTAGAAAAAAAACATACATAAGTCAGTCCGGAGTATAAGTCGCACAAGGCCAAAAATGCATAATTAGGTAGAAAAAAACATACATAAGTCGCTCCGGAGTATAAGTCGCACACAGCCAAAAATGCATAATTAGGTAGAAAAAAAACATACATAAGTCGCTCTGGAGTATAAGTCCCACAAGGCCAAAAATGCATAATTAGGTAGAAAAAAAACATACATAAGTCGCTCTGGAGTATAAGTTGCACAAAGCCAAAAATGCATAATTAGGTAGAAAAAAAAACATACATAAGTCGCTCCGGAGTATAAGTCACACAAGGCCAAAAATGCATAATTAGGTAGAAAAAAAAACATACATAAGTCGCTCCAGAGTATAAGTCGCACAAGGCCAAGTCGCACTGGAGTATAAGTCGCATGAAAAAAAGTGCAACTTATAATCGGGAAAATACGGAATGTCAACGCACGGTGACAGTGACAAATAAAGCAGTAAGTGACGCAATACTGTACATCCTGCATGACGGTCAATATTTTGACGGTCAATATTTGCAGATATGATGATGCAACTACAAATCATATATTTATTCTTAATGTCTTTACTTTACTTCCTGATGCACTCACAACACGTTTGTCGACCCATTGGAGATCGGTGGAGGTCAGTATATATGAGTATAACAACTTTGAAAACACTGAATTCATCACACATCAACTTAACACCTCAGAAATATACAAACAAGCGGCAATACAAGTTTAAAACTAACACCTCCCAACATTTTAATGTTTTCCCACATGACATTCCGTCGAAGCAACGCATTCATTGGGGCGCTGCAATGACATCAGCCTCCCCTCAAAACTCCCCTGGCTCCCTCTGGTGCAAATAAGCAACATTGAAGCACCATCCATCTATGTTGCTTTGTCCTACAATTAACTGCATTATGGTACCTTATCTTAGGTACCTTGGGGGTGTTAAGTTGCTGTGTGATGATCATGCTCAAAGAAGGGTGATATAGTATATATACGTAAAACGAGTAGGTGGATTTAAATCACAGCAATCGTCACACTCTGCCTCACCGAGGTAGCCAACTGACTTCGCATTGCTTCGATCCTTCCTCCCTTCAAAACAAAGCAGCAACATCTTCTGATTGATGAAAATAAGTTCATATTCATATTCATATCATGAGATGGTGTAGCGGTTCTACCAGTTCATGTATTAGGACGGATCTAAGAAGGAAGTACTCACAAGTCGCTGGCCGTGGATGAGTTCCGGGACATGGTTTTGGGAGACAGGTCATAATCAGAGTCGGAGCGGTAGAGGAAGGACTCACGACGCTGACTATGAGGGACGTTGGACTGGAGGACCAGGCCTGAGCCCGGGCTGGTCTGAGCGTCCAGAGGACTGCGACCCACCGAAAGGCCATTCTCCACGTCAAAACTAAAAAGAGAGAAACATTCATGTTAGTGTTTTTGGAAAGTGGAAAGAAATCGAAATAAATGTGGATCATATAAAACCTACGACAAAAACCTCAATGGATTTCAATGGAAAATAGAAATAAACAGTCATGGATGCACGGTGGACGAGTGGTTACCGCACAGCGAGGAGACCCGAGTTCGATTCCACCCTCGGCCATCTCTGTGCGGAGTTTGCATGTTCTCCCCGTGCATTAGAGGCGGGGTACACACACACATTCACACTCACATTCATACCTATGGACAATTTGGAGTCGCTAATTAACCTAGCATGTTTTATACCCGGAGAAAACCCACGCATGCACGGGGAGAACATGCAAACTCCACACAGAGATGGCCGAGGGTGGGGAAAGACAAAATAAAAAGCCAAAAAGTGACCACTTCCACACAAAATAGGAGGAGAACTCATTCATTCATTCATGCATTTTCTACCGCTTATCCTCACGAGAGTCGCAGGGGGTGCTGGAGCCTATCCCAGCTGTCTTCGGGCAAGAGAGGCGGGGTACAACCTGGACTGGTGGCCAGCCAATCACAGGGCACATATAGACAAACAACCATTCACACTCACATTCATACCTATGGACAATTTGAAGTGGCTAATTAACCTAGCATGTTTTTGGAATGTGGGAGGAAACCGGAGTACCCGGAGAAAACCCACGCATGCACGGGGAGAACATGCAAACTCCACACAGAGATGGCCGAGGATGGAATTGAACTTGGGTCTCTTAGCTGTGAAGCCTGTGTGCAGCCCTGGTTCAGTATATTTTTCATCAAAATAGTAGTCATGCCAAAATGTTGTGTTGCTGCTGGATGTTCACAGTATCCGAGTGATACTGTTGTGGGGGTGCTGGAGCCTATCCCAGCTGTCTTTGGGCGAGAGAGGCGGGGTACACCCTGGACTGGTTGCCAGCCAATCACAGGGCACATATAGACAAACAACCATTCACACTCACATTCATACCTATGGACAATTTGGAGTCGCTAATTAACCTAGCATGTTTTCGGAATGTGGGAGGAAACCGGAGTACCCGGAGAAAACGGGGAGAACATGTAAATTCCACACAGAGATGGCCGAGGGTGGAATTGAACCCTGGTCTCCTAGCTGTGACGTCTGCGTGCTAACCACTCGACCACCGTGCCAACCCCAAATCATTCAGGTAAACTGTTACAGTTAATGTTTAAAATTGCAGAACGGGCTAAAATGTGCTCATCTGCAAACTACAACTACAATATTTCATATATTACTAAATGAAATAATACTGCTAATGTACGAGTACTGTATATCAAATACATTATTTCCATGTGTGTTCAGAATCTATCCATGCTTTCTTGATTAGCGAGCACCTTTTCAAGCAGGCGACCTTGCTTTTCATAGTGTCCTTTATGCACCCCCCCCCCCCCCCCCCCCCGGCTCCTTACATCAACATGACATCAACACTGACGTTAAGCATGTTACATCAGTAGCGCTCCTTATTCATATAACGCCGCTACACCCGCTTAATGCACTCTCTCATACGCTATGCTACGCTAACATATAACATATACGCAAATGGACCAAATGAAGGTCATTCGTTGTTAAAGTGCATGATCAATTCCAGTAATAACCTTCTTTGAAGGTCATGAAAAATAACGTTGCTATGTGAGATTTAGGTGTTTCTCTCACGTCTAATAGGGCGCCCCCCCCCCCGGTCTGGTTGTATTGTAACAATTAAAAATCAGAGCGCTCACAGAAGCAAGTGAAGGTTGCTGCGGTCTATTTTTAGCACAACCTGTCTCCAACGCTCCACTTATAACCGGGACTGAAAAATGGGAGACTATGGGCGATTATGCAACTGATGCTGAATGAAGCCAACCCGATTCACAACACAGAGAGAAAGAGAGAGAGAGTATCTCGCACATGATTGGTGTGACATCACCAAGAGAGGCGGGGCTTGCAAGCTGGCTGGGCTTTACCTCCGCAATGATACCGTCCGCCTAACCCGGGGGGCCCCGTTTTTTTCGCTTTCCAGCCCTGCCAGCTCAGTGAAAGTGGCCGTGACGAGGCTCCATCGGTGACGTCAGAAGCTATAAATAGATCTGCCTGGGGAACTGAGGGAGGTGTTGAGGGGAGCTTACGTATGTACGTATATATATATATATATATATATATGTACCCCGCCCCATCCTGCCCCACTTCATGCTTTTTATATTTGTGGGATATTTTGTGGTACTTTTCAATAGCGGATGCTTAAAGAAATGAGGTTTTAACGCAGGGGTCTTAAACTCTATTTACTTGGGGGCCACTGGAGCTAGGGTCTGGGTGAGGCTGGGCCGCATCAGGTTTTCCAAATCCTTTTAATCTAGGTACTCCTTTTTACGTATATTCAACCTCAGATGACGGATTAAATTTGTGGAATTGAACGCAGCTCCAGTACCAACCCCTTGTGCTTGTCATTTGCAGATATTGTAAGCGGACTATTTTTATTTACAAAACTGGCTGTGTTTACGTTACGTTCCGGTGAGGTGTTATGGGCATGCCTAGCCAAGAGAAGGAACAGATCTAGAATACGCGGGAGGGATTATATCTAAAAGCTGGCCTGGGAACACCTATCGATTCAAGACATAGTGAAAAATAATAAAAATAATAACAAATCTAACATAAGCACATGGCCTTGAACATAGAATCACAATATAAATCAGGGGTCTCAAACTCAATTTACTTGGGGGCCACTGGAGCTAGGGTCTTGAGCATAAGCGGTAGAAAATGGATGAATGAGTTCTCCTCCTATTTTGTGTGGAAGTGGTAGTTTTCGACCATTTCAGATGATTTTGTACCGATTATTTTAACGCACATGGAATATTATTATTAAAGAAATACTTCATCAGGGTAAAAAAAAAAAGGAAGTTTCAGGAAAATATCAGTTCCCAACTAAAACTAAAACATGTGACAGTTCACATTTATAAACAATTATACCACAATATTGTTTGTCTATATGTGCCCTGTGATTGGCTGGCCACCAGTCCGGGGTCTACCCCGCCTCTCTTGCCTGAAGACAGCTGGGATAGGCTCCAGCACCCTTGTGACCCTTGTGAGGATAAGCAGTTGAAAATATGGAATATATATAGAATGAATATACCACAACATAAACAACTCCAAAAAAGGGTTGTTTTACATAAAAATAACTATTCATTTACAAATATAGTACCATGAAGTATTAACAATTTTCACGCTTTATCACTACCTCTTGGATTTCATGTGTACTAATACATCTTCGGGATAGGAAGTTCGAGTTTATAAAAAAAAAGTATAGATATACAACTTTGGTTTTGAATAACTTTATTTTTTTAACATGTAATTTAACATGTAATAACACCAGCAGGTTTTGATAGTATAACACCTAGTACTTTAGCAGCCGAGTACTTTAAAGGATAACTGAATTTTAGTTAAAAATGGTGATTTATTTTTACATGAAAATATACACTGGGCCTATTTTTCTTAAATATTTTTCTTAAATTTCTTTCTTAAATAAAAAAAAATCCACAAATCTATAAAGGGTAGATAGTGCCCTCTATTGATAAAAATGGTGTACTACAACAACAACAACAGTTGAAAATTCACCCCCCAAAGGAATTAGTGGACTTTTCCTGTAAATACAAGACTTAATATAACCAGTGTGGCTACTGATCAGCAGATTTGTTTATGTAAGATTACAATATGAATATACTTAAAAAAGATATTAATAACGCTTAGAATTATTAGTATTTAATACAACAAAGGACTAAAACATAAGAGTAAAACTTGTTGGCGTCTTGTGCAGCGTGAACATTCATAACAAGTTGACCTTGGTAGGTCTTCAGCCTCCAGCATTGTTCTCTATTGTACTGACGTAAATGACAGTACCCCCCCCCCCACCTAGTCGCCCCCCGCCGCCTCCTTTTCTCTCTTTAACTCTGGTCCACTTTGCAGCTTTTCTCACACACCCACATCCTAAAGTTTGCTTTTGTTCCCAGGATGTGCAGTTTACACCTCACAGCCTTGCCTTCCTTCAGTTTATTTGAAAACAAAACAAGCTTGGCGTTAAAACTTTGAAAAAAAAAAAAAAAAGTTATTTCTATTGACTTTTCAACTCTGATCGGTCAATTTGCTTTGCAGCATCTTAAAAAATGCATCTTAAAAAAATTAATTCGGGGACTGCGATGACATCAGCCTCCTTTCAGGTGTAAAAGTGTGAAAAAAACACAAAAAAAAAACAAAAGGGGTTTTCATTTAATCTTCCTATAATTTGTGGTTGAAAGTAGGGCACTAGGTGCTGTTGCACGGTGGCGCCACTGGGGGGCGTTGCGGCTTGGTTGTTGGGAAGGCCGCACACAGGGGTGAAGAAGAAGAAATAAATCAACTGCTGCTCTTTTATGTGTTTCAGGTTGGTGAAAAAGAAGTTTTTAAGTACACCACAATATGTAGTACAGTCGTGTACAGTGACTTTTGATGTACTGTATGTTTGTTGTTTATATGAGCAAAGAAAGTCCGTGTATATACATGTGTATATATTTGCTAATGCTAACAGGCCTAGCGGTGAGGACCAAAGCCTGGCCGCCTTTAGCAGCCATTTTAGGTGCAAGTGAAGTAGATAAACAAAAAATATGAGTGAAGGAACAAAATGGTAGTATATATTTTTCTTATATATTATCTTAATATGGCTATTTCCTGTCAATTAGCAAAGCATGCTTGAATGCTAAATATGCTAAATAATGCTAAATAAACTGCTGTGTTGGAGAGACGACCAACTGTTCCCGCTCTTTTGTGTGTTTCAGGTTAGTGAAAAAGAAGTTTTTAAGTACACCACGATATGTAGTACAGTCATGTACAGTGACTTTTGATGTACTGTATGTTTGTTGTTTATATGAGCAAAGAAAGTCCGTGTATATACATGTGTATATTCGCTAATGCTAACAGGCCTAGCGGTGAGAACCGAAGCCTGGCCGCCTTTAGCAGCCATTTTAGGTGCAAGTGAAGTAGATAAACAAAAAATATGAGTGAAGGAACAAAATTGATGTATATTTCAATGTATATTTTTCTCATATATTTATATATATTATCTTAATATAGCTATTTCCTGTCAATTAGCAGAGCCTGCTTAAAGAAGAAATAAATCAACTGCTGTGTTGGAGAGACGACCAACTGTTCCCGCTCTTTTGTGTGTTTCAGGTTAGTGAAAAAGAAGTTTTTAAGTACACCACGATATATAGTATAGTCATGTAGAGTGACTTTTGATGTACTGTATGTTTGTTGTTTATATGAGCAAAGAAAGTCCGTGTATATACATGTGTATATTCGCTAATGCTAACAGGCCTAGCGGTGAGAACCGAAGCCTGGCCGCCTTTAGCAGCCATTTTAGGTGCAAGTGAAGTAGATAAACAAAAAATATGAGTGAAGGAACAAAATGGATGTATATTTCAATGTATATTTTCTCATATATTTATATATATTATCTTAATATAGCTATTTCCTGTCAATTAGCAGAGCCTGCTTAAAGAAGAAATAAATCAACTGCTGTGTTGGAGAGACGACCAACTGTTCCCGCTCTTTTGTGTGTTTCAGGTTAGTGAAAAAGAAGTTTTTAAGTACACCACGATATGTAGTATAGTCATGTAGAGTGACTTTTGATGTACTGTATGTTTGTTGTTTATGTGAGAAAAGAAAGTCTGTGTATATACATGTGTATATATTTGCTAATGCTAACAGGCCTAGCGGTGAGAACCGAAGCCTGGCCGCCTTTAGCAGCCATTTTAGGTGCAAGTGAAGTAGATAGACAAAAGAATGAGTGAAGGAACAAAATGGATGTATATATTTTTCTTATATATTATCTTAATATAGCTATTTCCTGTCAATTAGCAGAGCATGTTTGAATGGCTGGATGGGTAATGACAGCCAATGTGTGTGTGTGCTCATGGGAATTGGGGCTGAGGGATTTAAGTTTGATTCTGTGATGCGTGTTAGAGTGATACAGTATAGAACACTGAACGGCCAGATGGTATTTGGGAGTATTAGATGGGAAAATGACACGGGACCCGTGTCAAAGGTCAAGCCACGCATCTATAAACACACGCTCCCTCCTGTTTTCATTCTTTGTAGCGTGGGAATTGGCTGGGAGGCCTCAAACACCACACCAGGAAGGAGGCTGGTGGTGAGGAGGAGAGAACCAAAACATATCAGAGAACACTTCATTTGTGTGAGTGTGTGTATTACAACGAAACTTTTAAAATGAGTGAAAAACGAAGAGGAAACTCTTTAATTAAAAACAAACGTAGCGAGCATGAACGTGAAGGGCTAAGAGCAGACATGGAATAAAGATTAATCTACATTTTTACTCCATTAGTTATATATCTATTCTTAATGTCTATACTTGTTGATGCACTCACAACCCGTTCGTCGACCCACTGGAGATCGGTGGAGGTCAGTATATATGAGTATAACAATATGACTCACAGTGTCATCTCAGTGAAAACACTGAATTCATCACACATCAACTTAACACTCCAAAATTATACCTCAGAAATATACAAACAAGCGCCAATACAAGTTCAAAATTAACACCTCCCAACATTTTAATGTTTTCCCACATGACATTCCGTCGAAGCAACACATTCATTGGGGCGCTGCAATGACATCAGCCTCCCCTCAGACTATCCCTGGCTCCTGTGGCTCCCTCTGGTGCAAATAAGCAACATTGGAGCACTATTCATCTATGTTGCTTGTTGCTTTTAAACCGGTATTGGTACATGTAATGTATACTTCTTAGGTACCTTGGAAGTGTTAAGTTACTGTGTGATGACTTTAATGGTGTTTGTAAGATGACAGTGAGTCAGGCGGTTATTATGAGTAATGACTTTTTTTTTTTTGCTCAAGCTAGTTATATTTACCATTTTTTTCTTTTTTAATACTCATATGTGCATATTAATTTTTTTTCAACACATTCTGCAATCTATCCATTGCTATGAATTCTCTATTTTTTGTCTTTGACAAATTAAGTGAACAAATTATAAACCCAATGAAATATTACAAGCGTCAACATGTAAAAGTGGGCGGCACGGTGGTCTAGTGGTTACCGCGCAGACCTCACAGCTAGGAGACCAGGGTTCAATTCTCAAGTTTGCATGTTCTCCCTGTGCATGCGTGGGTTTTTCTCCGGGTTTCCCACATTCCGAAACCATGCGAGGTTATTTAATTAATTAACTAGGCGATTCCAAATTGTCCATTGTGAGTGTGAATGGTTGTTTGTCTATATGTGCACTGTGATTGGCTGGCCACCAGTCCAGGGTGTACCCTGCCTCTCGCCTGCTCCAGCACCGGTAGAAAATGAATGAATGAATCTTAAACCGGTATTGGTACGTGTAATGTATAATTCTTAGGTACCTTGGGAGTGTTAAGTTACTGTATGATGACTTTAATGTTGTTTGTAGGATGACACAGTGAGTCAGGCGGTTATAATGAGTAATGACCTTATTTTTTTTGTTTACTCAAGCCATTTACTATTTATCATTTTTTCTTTTTTTACACTCATATGTGCGTATTATTATTAATTTTTTAAACAATCTATCCATTGCTATGCATTCTCTATTTTTTTGTCTTTAATAAAAATAAAAAATAAAAAAAGTAAGTGAATAAACTTACTAAACTGTAAATCCCCAAATGTAAGCCAATGAAATATTACAAGCGTCAACATGTAAACGTTATGGAGTGAATGAATTAGCAATTACAGACATGGAAAAGCAGCCATGCTACTTTTTGGACATGCTAAATTGACCACGTGATGGCGCTTAATCGTGCATATGTTTTCTTTGCACCTCAAACCAATTGTGTATTTGCTCTAAAAGCAGCAGGGGGCGGGGATACTCCTACTTCCCCTTTGTAGCGCCATGTCAAACTGATCTTTTCTTTCATCGTGACATTGTTTGTTTACGTCTTAACGAACTACTTTCAATATGATCTCTGCTGCAGCGTGCTACAATGCAACGATGACGGCGTCGAAACGCGCACGAGCCAGCTGATCACCCCACCAACCTGACCCAGCACCGCGGACGACTGTCAAAACACAGCAAATACTCGGCGTCCAACATCAACATCTCAGAGCAGCTCACGTCTAAATATAGCTGCGGAGAGGACAAGATCACGTTCAAGGCAGGTCATCAGCTCTGCTTAGTACATATACTGTACACATACAGTATGCATACACTATGTAGTATTTATTTTGCTAGTCAGCTATTTTTTAAGAACAGCAACTTGTGCAGAAAGCACTGAAACATTGAACAGTTGGACATTCAAACATTTAGACAAGGTCAAATGAAGTTCACCTGTAAAGGTTATAGGGTGCTGTCGTGTATGTTATATACATAGAATACATAAAATACATATACTAGTATACGCCCCGCATTACTTCATAGTTCAAATTTGGCAATTGCATAAGATTTTGATCCGTAGCTCCCGCAGAAAAAAGCTAGGAGCTTCACAGCTAGGAGACCCGAGTTCAATGCCACCCTCGGTCATCTCTGAGTTTGTTCTCCCCGTGCATGCGTGGGTTTTCTCCTGATACTCCGGTTTCCTCCCACATTCCAAAAACATGCTAGGTTAATTGGCCACACCAAATTGTCCATAGGTATGAATGTGAGTGTGAATGGTTGTTTGTCTATATGTGCCCTGTGATTGGCTGGCCACCAGTCCAGGGTGTACCCCGCCTCTCGTCCAAAGACAGCTGGGATAGGCTCCATCACCCCCACGACAGTATCACTCGGATACTGTGAACATCCAGCAGCAACACAACATTTTGGCACGACTACTATTTTGATGAAAAATATACTGAACCAGGGCTGCACAGCGGCCGGGTGGTTAGCACACAGGCTTCACAGCTAGGAGACCCGAGTTCCAATTCCATCCTCGGCCATCTCTGTGTGGAGTTTGCATGTTCTCTCCGTGCATGCGTGGGTTTTCTCCGGGTACTCCGGTTTCCTCCCACATTCCAAAAACATGCTAGGTTAATTAGCGACTTCAAATTGCCCATAGGTATGATTATCATCTAGCAAAATTTGTATCGTGACAGGCTTATTAACGTGACACGTTTACAGTTATTCAGCTACGAAGACAGCTGGGATAGGCTCCAGCACCCCCACGACCCTCGTGAGGATAAGCGGTAGAAAATGAATGAATGAATGAATTTATTGGCAAAAATTTGTAGGACAATTATCGTCCAGAAAAGTTTGTTATCGTGACAGGCTTATTAACGTGACACATTTACAGTTATTCAGCTACAAAGACAGCTGGGATAGGCTCCAGCACCCCCCCCCCGCGACCCTCGTGAGGATAAGCGGTAGAAAATGAATGAATGAATGAGCTACAAAACAGCATCAAGAACAAACCCAAGGCTTAATCGAATAACCTTAATTAACATAACAAGCCAACGAGTTCACCAAGCTCCCGATCTCTTTCCACATCACCAAAATCCATTGAATTCTTCATCCTCTGTGTTGCTAGCCTAGCGCCCTCTCATGACTGCTGACGGTAATGTAAAAACCCACGCATGCATGGGGAGATCCCTGGAATTGAACCCTGGTCCCCTAGCTGTGAGGTCTACATGCTAACCACTCGACCGCCATGCCGCCCCTGGTTCACATCAGTCATTATGAATTAACAATAAAACACATTGTCCTTAAGTTATGCCTGGTTAAGCTTGTCAACAAACACAAGAGGAACCTTATGTTGGTTAAAACATCACAACAATTTGGATTTTCTTGCAGAAACAAGCCACATTTTTTAAACATTGAAGCATTTGAGCATTTGGCCTGATATAAATAATACCAACCGTTGCTGAGTGGAATTATTGTAAATGTTCGACACTCAGAATTCCCACAATGAATGGACGCTCAAAGACATTTGACAAAGAAAGACTAGCATTTTCCCTTTATGACCATTTATATATTTAAATATAAATATAATTGCGATTGATATTTCTGAACTACCCCAAAGGCTGATTCACTCCCCCAGAAAAAGTATCGATCAAAGAGTCTATGGGCAGTGATTAGCTCTGTCCGCCCAGCGGTGCAGAGTTCAATACAGTGGCTGGTCAGCATTAACATCATTAGAAGCTGCAAAGGACAGTCACACACGGGGCCACAACAACCCACAAGCACACAACACACACACATAGTCATTACCCACCCAGCAGCCCCAAACAGAGTTTTGGCTCCGGCATCGATCTAAAAAATCGAACAACCTGACATCACACTGATACACAACTGGGTGGGCTGGTTCAGGCCACACACACACACACACACATACACGGATTCTACCCGGGGCCGCTAACAGGCCATGCTGCGCTCTACTCTAATCGTGTTCATATAGCACTAATTGGCGCCTTTCGGTTTACAGTGATTGAGTCCGACGGAGAGACACGATTGGGCCACTTCTTCCTCTAATTAGCTGGAGGCAGCTAAGGAGCATCCAGTCCTTGTGCTCACAGTGGGACGGACGTGGCAAAAACACATCACGGCTGTTTTCTGAAGGTTTGCTGTGCCCCTTTTATTCTTTCACGTCATTAGCCAATAATATTCCAGAATAATCTCTCTGATGTATTGGTACTTAGAACGGAATGGGGTGATGGTGTTACTGAATTGGAACTTTGATGGTCGTTTCAATTATTTCAGGTGAATTTTGTGGTTGTAAAGGTAACATTTATGATTTTTCCATTTTCTCCTGATAAACGACGCCAAAGTGTCACATAATTAGGTTTGCGCATTTGGAAGTGAGCCCTGAAAATATGCTTTGGGTGGCTAAAACCGAGCTTAGCACCGACTTTGAGGTTGACTTCCTTATATTATTATAATTATTATATTATTAAGCCAAAATTATTGGTGCAATTTACTGTTTATGCTGTACATTGTTGTTCATATTTGATGTCATCTATTTGTTCTCCACATTGTTATTATTATTTATTATAATACGGGAGCCATCTATCTATCCATCCATCCATCGTTCTATCTATCTATCATTCTATCTATCCATCCATCCATCGTTCTATCCATCTATCTATCCATCCATCTATTGTTCTATCTATCTATCATTCTATCTATCCATCCATCCATCGTTCTATCTATCTATCTATCTATCGTTTTATCTATCCATCCATCCATCTATCGTTCTATCTATCTATCATTCTATCTATCCATCCATCCATCGTTCTATCTATCATTTTATCTATCTATCCATCCATCCATCCATCCATCCATCCATCCATTCCCCTCTCTCTCTATCTATCCAACTACCCATCCATCCCTCTCTTTCTCTCTGTCTCTCTCTCTATCCATCTATCTATCCATCCATCCATCCATCCATCCATCTATCCATCTATCATCCATTCCCCTCTCTCTCTCTATCTATCCATCCATCCATCTGTCCCTTGCTCTCTGTCTCTCTCTCTATCCATCCATCCATCCATCTATCCATCTATCCATCCATTCTCCTCTCTCTCTATCTATCCATCCATCCATCCGTCCCTTGCTCTCTGTCTCTCTCTCTATCCATCTATCCATCCATCCATCCATCCATCCATCCATCCATCCATCCATCCATCCACCCCCCCTCTCTCTCTCTATCCATCTATCCATCCGTCTCTCTCTCTCTATCCATCTATCTATCCATCCATCCATCCATCCATCCATCCATCTATCCATCTATCCATCTATCATCCATTCCCCTCTCTCTCTATCCATCCATCCATCCGTCCCTTGCTCTCTGTCTCTCTCTCTATCCATCCATCCATCCATCCATCCATCCATCCATCCATCCATCTATCCATCTATCCATCCATTCCCCTCTCTCTCTATCTATCCATCCATCCATCCGTCCCTTGCTCTCTGTCTCTCTCTCTATCCATCTATCCATCCATCCATCCATCCATCCATCCATCCATCCATCCACCCCCCCTCTCTCTCTCTATCCATCTATCCATCCGTCTCTCTCTCTCTATCCATCTATTCATCCATCCATTTTCCTCTCTCTCTATCTATCCATCTATCCATCCATCCATCCATCCATCCGTCTCTTTCTCTCTGTCTCTCTCTATCCATCTACGTATCTATCCATCCATCCATCCACCCCCCCTCCCTCTCTCTATCCATCTATCCACCCGCTCTATCTATCTATCTATCTATCCATCTATCCATCCATCCATCTATCTATCTATCCATCCATCCATCTATCCATCCATTCCCCTCTCTCCCTATCTATCCATCCATCCATCTCTTTCTCTCTGTCTCTCTCTCTATCATCTATCTATCCATCTATCCATCCATCCATCCATCCCCCCTCTCTCTCGCTCTCTCTATCTATCCATCCATCCATCCATCCATCCATCTCTCTCTCTCTCTATCTATCCATCTATCCATCTATCCATCCATCTATCTATCTATCCATCTATCCATCCGTATCCTAACTGTTTATTTGGTGTAGGTAAACGGACAAAATGAGCTCGGCAGCTGTCCGGGAAGTCCCCGGGATCGCATGGCAATGTGACCAATCATCGCGGTATGGGCGTATCTGGAGGAGGACCAGGGGTGGAGTAAATAAAAAAAAAAACCTTTGGGCGGTAAGAAATAATTTCCTGCATGTACGCAGGAAAACCTCACACGATGGAACTCCGGCTTATGAAAGTGCGTCATAACCGGAGGACCACCTGTGGATGCATTGATGTCACCACAGTGGAACAGGATTTGGATCTTCATCAGCAGGTCGAGTCCAAATGAGGAACTGGCCGCACAAACACAAAGCCGGCGCTGATATTGTCAATTAGAATTACGTCTGACTCACCAAGAATTTGGCTGCTCTGGCAGAGCTTCCACAACTCTTCATATTATGTCACAACAGGCTGGCAGCTCGCGGTGAACTTTGACCTCATCATGAGCGAGCTGTGCGTCATGTCTCAGTGTGATGACACGGGCCGAGGCACCACGGGGTTAGCTAACCTGCTGTGACACCGCCAAAGGTCACAGCTCATAGCTGAACTGGTAGCGGAGAGCCGGAAAAGTCATGCAATATCCGCGTGTGTTGCGTTGGGATATTTAACGCTGATGTTTGAGTTGAGTAGTCTAGAAGTACAACAGTCAGGATTTAGTAAGCCAGCAAGCCGGTCTAAATGTAATTATTAACACCATAGACAAAGACTAACATCAGGAAATGACATTAAAAGAACAATCATTACAATACAGTAATCATTACTGACAGTTAAGAAGTAAAAAAATATATATAAACATTTTAGGGATGTCCAATATTAGCTTTTTGGCCAAAAACCGATATGGTCCATTTCTAAATTTCTGATACCGATATCAGCTAATACCGATACTGCACACAGCATTTTTTAAATATTGGTTTTCATGATCGGGAAAAAAATCTTATACCGATATCAACCACATTTTTATGTTGATATCGGGCCAATAATTATCTGTACCGCCATCCCTACATAATATTAAGCAAAATGTCAAAATTTTACTAGAAAAAAGTCGTAATATTATGAGGAAGAAAAAAGTAAATTTTAGTGAAATATTAAAGAAGAAATAATGTTAATATTACAACAAACAACAAATAAAGTTGTAATTTTTGGAAAATTAGGCAGAGGAAAAAATCATAATATTATAGCAAAAAAGTCAAACTTTTACTAGAATAAAGTCGTAATATTATGAGGGAAAAAAATCACTTTTAGTGAAATATTAAAGAAGAAATAATATTAATATTAATAACATTATTAATGTATTTTAACAATATTATGAGGAAAAAAAGCAACTAACCTAACCAACAACAAATAAATTTGTAATTTTTTGAAAATTAGGCAGAGGAAAAAAAAATCATAACATTATAGCAAAAAAGTCAAAATTTTACTAGCATAAAGTCATAATAGTATGAGGAAGAAAAAGCCACTTTTGGTGAAATATTAAAGAAAAAATAATGTTAATATTAATAATATTAGTAATATATTTTAGTAATATTATGAGAAAAAAGCAACTAACCTAACCAACAACAAATAAAGTTGTAATTTTTGGAAAATTAGGCAGAGGAAAAAAAATCATAATATTATAGCAAAAAAGTCAAAATTTTACTAGAATAAAGTCATAATAGTATGAGGAAGAAAAAGTCACTTTTAGTGAAATATTAAAGAAGAAATAATGTTAATATTAATAATATTAGTAATATATTTTAGCAATATTATGAGAAAAAAGCAACTAACCTAACCAACAACAAATAAAGTTAGAATAATATTTTATTTATATAATAATAATTTTATTTATTATTTCTTTTATAATTTTAATTTTATGATAATATTTTTTGGAAAATTAGGCAGAAGAAAAATAATCATAATATTATAGCAAAAAAAGTCAAAATATGGTTTGGAAAAAAAGCCAAACAAACAGCCGCATTTTTACCAGATTAAAGTCAAAATATTAAATATAAAAAAAATATTATATAAAAAATTATATTCTAACAAGAAAAGAAGTTGCAGTTTGATGAGTGAGGAAAAATAATGTACTTCGGTACGGGACAAAAAAATTAAAAAAACAAACAAACAAAAAAAAACCTTAAACTATATTAGGAAAGCAGGAAGTGAACAAATGTAACAGTTACTAATTGTAAAAGTACCAGATGGAGGGGTAGGATTTAATAAGCTTTGCTTCTTCCTACTCCTTTTGGACATGTGGAACTGGGAACTGATTATGTGATGCATTCAATTGTAATCTGATGCATGTTCAAATGAAATCAAACCATTACCATTACCATAATCCATAAAATACACATGCAATGTTTGGATAAAACCAAACAGTAGAAAAGACTGTTAGCCCCAATAAAGATCTTATTACGTACTACTGAGTCCTATGAGAAAACAGCTGATAACCATCAGTACAAAAGTAAGCTTCAACACCACTCGTGTCACATTTGAACACACACATGAAATCCCGGCCTGGATGCGCACGTCTAACAAAAAACTACCCATAATCCAGCAGTCTTTACAACGTTCTTATATGGAAAAAGCACAAAGACTGGGTTGAAACCATTCCAAGTAATAATAGAGTGAAGCCTTCCTCTGCCGCTTTTTCACACGTGTTATTACACACATGTGGTTTATGCATCAGGCCCGTGAATGTGGTTGACCCTGCCATCATTATCCGTGTCTCCGTGAAGGCGTTTCACCAGTGGGACAGCCTCGAGACATTTTAGTCCTGAAAAAGGCTCACGTCATCAGGACTGTCTTAAAAATTAGTCATACTTCCTTCTGGTGGAAAACACGCATATTAAGTACTGGCAGAAGTACTTATCGGTGATTGACTTGTGGTTCTTTGTACGAAGGTTAATTAACACAAAACATGCTTTCATAGTTTTACACTTCTAGGTCTACATACATACATGTACTACTACATACGTGTAGTACAAAGCTTGGTCGGGTTCTTTTCTAGGTTGTGGAAAAAGTACTACCTTAAGTAAGCCATCTTTTTACCGTCTTGTTGTTGTGTTTGTTATTAATGTCCTATGGACCATGATGATATGTTTACAACAGATTGACGCTAACCAAGCTAACTAAGCTAACTAAGCTTATGAATATTCAGGGAATTTAATCAATCAGGACTGCACGGCGGTCGAGTGTTTAGCACGCAGACCTCACAGCTAGGAGACCAGGGTTCAATCCCACCCTCGGCCATCTCTGTGTGGAGTTTGCATGTTCTCCCCGTGCATGCGTTGGTTTTCTCCGAGTATAAAACATGCAAGGTTAATTGGCTACTCCAAATTGTCCATAGGTATGAATGTGAGTATGAATGGTTGTTTGTCTATATGTGCCCTGTGATTAGCTGGCTGGTGACCAGTCCAGGGTGTACCCCGCCTCTCGCCCGAACACAGCTGGGATAGGCCCCAGCACCCCCACGACTCGGATCACTCGGATACTGCGAACATCCAGCAGCAACACAACATTTTGGTATGACTACTATTTTGATGAAAAATATACTTTCAATACTTTGAAAAAAATCATAATATTATAGCAAAAAAGTCAAAATTTTACGAGAATAAAGTCATGATAGTATGAGGAAGAAAATGTCACTTTTAATGAAATATTAAAGAAGAAATAATATTAATAACATTAGTAATATATTTTAGCCATATTAGCCATTTTAGCCATATTATGAGAAAAAAGCAAATAACCTAAAGTTGTAATTTTTGAAAAATTAGGCAGAGAAAAAAAATCATAATATTATAGTAAAAAAGTCTACATTTTACCAGAATAAAGTTGTAATATTATGAGGAATAAAGTCACTTTTAGTGAAATATTAAAGAAAAAATAATATTAATATTAATAACATTAGTAATATATTTTAGCAATCAAAAAAATTATAATATTATAGCAAAAAAGTCAAACTTTTACTAGAATAAAGTCATAATAGTATGAGGAAGAAAAAGTCACTTTTAATGAAATATTAAAGAAGAAATAATGTTAATATTAAAATAGTCAAAATATTAAATATAAAAAAACTATTATATAAAAAAATATTCTAACAAGAAAAGAAGTTGCAGTTTGACGAGTGAGGAAAAATAATGTCATTTCAAATATTCAGTTGGTCATATGACAAGAACCAACCTGTCTCCTCCTTTAGAGGATAAACCGATTGGATCTTGCACCGAGCTCTCAGACTACACGAATGGGAGGCGAAACGTCTTCTCAAGACAACCAAACAGTCCAGTTGCGATCGATTGAATGGCCCGAGGACGCGAACTTAGATTCCGCTGTAAATGCACATGCGTCATAGCCAATTACGTAAATGAGATGACATCAACAACCAATGCATGGATGCAGTTTTTGTTGAAGGTCTTGACCAGAAGAATAACACAGCTGACAAAGAGGGAGATGACATGTGTGTAATCCTGATTGAGAAGAGTTTTCGCAAACATTCCCATTCGACCAAAGCCACATCATCATCATCATCAGCCATTCAATGATAAATGCTGTAATAACAATTCAGGTCATATATTAATATATCCAGTTTTTGAACAAATTTCTTCCAAATGAACTGTTACAATTGTAAGGGGTGGACAGTCATAATAAATGTTTAAAGTCACAGTGCCTTTAAAGCTGCCATGCGTCAATCAAATGTCATTTTTATCAAGCACTACACTATGTATAAAAATATCATAAAAAACATTGAAAATTCAGATTATAAAATTGCGGAAAGATAGGAAAACATATTTGTAGTAAATAAATAAATTAAAATAAATACATTAATTTCATCTTGGATATTTGCAGTGTATAGCTTGACTTCACTAAGACAAAAATACTATGGAAATACACTAAAATTAGTCACATATATTTAGTCATATATATAATTAGTCACAAAATATTAAAATATTAAAATATTTACAAAAAAATTTTTTTTTGTTTTTTTTGTTATTTTTAATGGAATATTACTAAAAATGAGAGGGGCTTCATTAATTAGGATTAAAAGAGAATTGCGTGTAATGCATTAAAAATATTAAATATTAAAATAGATTAAAATAGATTAAAATAGATTTAAATAGATTAAAATAGATGGGGAGGGGCTTCATTAGAATTGAGTGTAATGCATTAAAAATATTAAATATTAAAAAATATAAAAATATAAAAAGATTTACATGAAAAACATTTTTTAGTGTTATTTTTAATGGAATATTACTAAAAATGAGAGGGGCTTCATTAATGAGGATTATAAGAGAATTGAGTGTAATGCATTAAAAATATTAAAAAATATAAAAATATAAAAATATTTACATGAAAAACATTTTTTTTGTTATTTTTAATGGAATATTACTAAAAATGAGGGGCTTCATTAATGAGGATTATAAGAGAATTGAGTGTAATGCATTACAAATATCAAATATTAAAAAATATAAAAATATTTACATGAACAACATTTTTTTTGTTATTTTTAATGGAATATTACTAAAAATGAGAGGGGCTTCATTAATGAGGTTTATAAGAGAATTGAGTGTAATGCATTACAAATATTAAATATTAAAAAATATAAAAATGTTTACATGAAAAACATTTTTTGTGTTATTTTTAATGGAATATGACTAAAAATGAGAGGGGCTTCATTAATGAGGATGATAAGAGAATTGAGTGTAATGCATTGACTCCACATCTTGCCTACCGTCTTCGTTTCTGCACAATATCGATGGGTCTATTGACGGCGCACGGTGACCCGCAGATATTCCCATTGCGCATTTTGAAGTAGCGGTCCTGGAACGAGGGGGCCAGATATACACAGTTAGTCGGCAAACTCATGTTTAAAGTCGCGGTGGTGTCCTTTCTTTCTTTCTTTGTGATTGTTCTCCTCTAATCGTCCCCTTCCTCCTCCCAGGGACACTCCACTATTCCTCGGCTCTTGTGCGCGCTCTCCTTCCCCCTCACGCCGCACCGGGTTTCCTTTGACGCACGGACAGACGGAGGAAAGCCCTCCTCGCTGTGTTCCAGCCGCATGCCTCCCGTCCAACGCGCGGCCAAAGCCAAGGGAGCGGCGGCTATTAAAGAGCCATTTCCTCACATCGCTGATTCATGTGGTGGCGAAGAGCTGGACGCAAAAACGTGACAGCGGAGACCGAGGCGGTTTGTTTCAAATCCAAAGTGAGCGGAACTCTCTGAGGGTACACTCCTCCTTCACTCTGCCCCTCTATGGCTCTTTCTGTTTGGCTCCTCCTCCCCGGGCACATGGCCAGAGTGGGCCTTTAAAAAAAACACATGAACTATGTGCGTGTGTATGTCCACGATGCATGTGTGTGTGTGTGTGTGCGTGTGCGTAAAAGTGTCAGGGAGAGGAGGGTCTGTGGTTGGGCAACTTAGTGTGGCTGTTGTAGCTGCATCACGTGGGTCGGAGCAGTCAGTAACACTACATGCAGTGTTAGAGGAACCCGGAATGGCCATAAATGATTACTGGACAGGGAAAGTTGGGTAATACACACTCAAATATCAGTTCCCTTACTAAAATGCATGAAAACAAAAAATTACAAAATTTAAAAATATTAAATAATAACAACAAAAAATTAATAATAAAAAAATAATGATATTAGTAATATACTTTAACAATATTATGAGAAAAAAGCAACTAACATAACCAACAACAAATAAAGTTGTAATTTTGGAAAATTAGGCAGAGGGGGGAAAAAAATCATAATATTATAGCAAAAAAATTTTACTAGAATAAAGTCATAATATTATAACGAAGAAAAAGTCACTTTTAGTGAAATATCAAAGAAGAAATAATGTTAATATTAATAATATTAGCAATACATTTTATCAATATTATGAGAAAAAAGCAACTAACCCAACCAACAACAAATAATGTTGTAATTTTTGGAAAATTGGGCAGAGGAAAAAAAATAATATTAAAAGAAAAAGATTTTACTAGAATAAAGTTGTAATATTATGAGGAAAAAAACACTTTTAGTGAAATATTAAAGAAGAAATAATATTAATATTAATAACATTAGTAATATATTTTAACAATATTATGAGAAAAAAAGCAACTAACCTAACCAACAACAAATAAAGTTGTAATTTTTGGAAAATTAGGCAGAGGAAAAAAAAATCATAATATGATAGCAAAAAAGTCAAAATTTTACTAGAATAAAGTCATAATAGTAAGAGGAAGAAAAAGTCACTCTAAGTGAAATATTAAAGAAGAAATAATGTTAATATTAATAATATTAGTAATACATTTTAGCAATATTATGACCCAACCAACAACAAATAAAGTTGTAATTTTTGGAAAATTAGGCAGTGGAAAAAAAATCATAATATTAAAAGAAAAAGATTTTACTAGAATAAAGTTGTAATATTATGAGTAAAAAATCACTTTTAGTGAAATATTAAAGAAGAAATAATATTAATATTAATAACATTAGTAATATATTTTAACAATATTATGAGAAAAAGCAACTAACCTAACCAACAACAAATAAAGTTGTAATTTTTGGAAAAATGGGCAGAGGAAAAAAAATCTTAATAAATTTTTTATAAATAATAATTTTTAACGCACTTTACATGAAATAAATGATCTCAAAGTGCACATATAGCAGATTGCATGATTGCATACAATAACTCCAGGTGGACTGTTACGTGTAAAATATATAGTCTGGCCCCCCGTCAATTTTGTTAAATCCATGCGGCCCCTGCGCTAGAGGTAAAAAGACGTGATGACGCAACTCCACTATAAAAGAGATCATGTTTGGTGCAGGTTTACGACAGAAAAACGGCCACAAAGTGGCACTAGTGCATTTTATAAGAGCTCTGCCTGCAATTTTCCAATAGAAATACACACTGCACAGCAACCAGGAAGTGAAAAGGCACAGTGTCCGTTTTTTGTGTTGTTCATGCGGTGGCATAGGATTTATAAATTTTGGCTAAATATGTATGGCATTTGTGTCAAAGTGAAAGTTATGCTTGAAATGTGTCTTTTCACATTTTGCTGAAACTTATCTATGTTCTACTGCTGATTACTAAAGAACGGAAAAAGGTAGACACAAACTTTTTCTTCTCATGAAAGATGAGAGGCTAACCTTTCTTTTGGTATATACCATATATAGCATATATAGCCCTAAAACACAATATTATGTGTGCTGTGAAAATCAGTCCAAATCATCAGAAATTGACACTTCTTGACATAAACATACCAATAATCCATTTCAGTTTATAAAAAAAAAAAAATCAAGGATGGATGGACTCGATGGACCTGGTGTGTCATCCGCTGTCGCCATCACAGACAAATATTTGTCTTTTGAGACACAGGGCAAAGGGGCCGAATCAGACGTGTTGGCGGGCACATCACGAAGGAAAATAGGTCAGAAACCTTGCAATCCACCACTTTTTAGTCATCCGCTCTTCCTTTTTTTGCCGTCTTTTGGATATTTGTGTTTCCTCTGAAAGTTTTATCGCTTTGGCGAAGCATCCTTTTAATCTAGGTACTCCTTTTTACGTATATTCAACCTCAGATGACGGATTAAATTTGCGGAATTGAATGCACCACCCCTCGTGCTTGTCATTTGCAGATATTGTAAGTAGCTGTAAGACTATTTTAATTTACAGAGCTGCCTGTGTTTACTTTCTGGTGAGGTGTTATGGGCATGCCTGCCTAGCCAAGAGAAGGAACAGAACTAGAATACGCTGGATGGATTATATTTAAAAACTGGCCTGGGAACACCTATCAATTCAAGACATAGTGAAAAATAATAAAAATAATAACAAATCTAACATAAGCACATGGCCTTGAACATAGAATCACAATATAAATCAGGGGTCTCAAACTCAATTTACTTGGGGGCCACTGGAGCTAGGGTCTTGGCGAAAAAAACAAAAAAAAAATGCATTTATTAAAAACAGAAAAATATAATAATAATAATAATAAAACGGCAAATAATAAAAACTTTTTAAAAATTATTTTTTTCAGATTAAAATGAACAAAGCATTATTAGAGCCCTGTAGACATGACAAAACACGACTATAGTCACATTTATACTCTTTTTATTTACAACATATTGCGCAACTGCAGGGTCTTGAGACACATGCTAACTCGCAAACTAGACCGCTAGCGACCTAAACGGTAGCCTTCAAGTTATTTCCTTTAAACTTAAATAGCCAAAAACTTACCACTTCCACACGGATAGGGAGGATAACTATTAACAGTTATTTAACATTTAACATGAACATGAATCAAACGTAATAATTTTTTCTGGGTACATGATACCATACAGCATCCATATCAAACTTGCGCGGGGCCGCACTAACATTAAACTTTCATATCAAGGCGGGGGGCCTCAAACTAGTGTCCTGCGGGCCAGATTTGGCCCGCGGGCCGCGTGTTTGAGACCCCCGATATAAATTCCATCGCAGTTTTTCTGGGGCCTCGGCTCAATAAAAGGTCGGAAAACACGGCTCTAGAATACACAAGAACATCCTGCTTACAAACGTGCGGTTAGAATCTTGCTCTTTTGTTAACCTAACCCAAACCCCAAACGTCACACTCCGCCCACTCATGGTCACTTCCCTCCTTGTGCAACGTGCTTGTGAAACATGCTGGACCTCAAAACAGATGCCGGGGTGGACGTTCGCTGAGAATGAGGTGTTTGTGAGGCCACGCTGTAACCGAATCCGCCCGCCAAATGGCTTCTGCAGCCCAGCTGGCTGACGGCTCTTATGACAACATTAACTCTGCTAATGAGAATAAGCTGTGACGGGGGAGTATGATTTATGTGAGGAGGTGAGAACTGAAATTATTGTTAACCTGTCTCAGACATAATGCTGACTTTTGTCTGGAATTTGTATTATGATTTTTTATTATGATTTTTGGTAGCATTTATAACAATACGGCTCTTTATATGCACTGGGTAATTGTTTATAGAACACATACACAACACTACCTTACGCAATATTTAGTCTATGTCTAGCTCGGTATGCTGCACAGCTGGGATAGGCTCCAGCACCCCCACGACAGTATCACTCGGATATAATGAACATCCAGCAGCAACACAACATTTTGGCATGACTACTATTTTGATGAAATATATACTGAACCAGGGCTGCACAGCGGCCGGGTACGCACGCAGGTCACACAGCTAGGAGACACGAGTTCAATTCCGTCCTTGGGCATCTCTGTGCGGAGTTTTAATTAATACTATGAGAAACAAGTTGTAATTTTTTATAAATTATGGAAATAAAGTCATAATTACAAGAAAAACAATTTGAGGAAATTTTACAAAAATAACCTGAGGAGATCAAATAAGGAAAATAAATTAAAAATAAAATTGGGAAAAATAACTTCATTTTAGTAGCACAGAGGTGAAATATTAAAGAATTGTTTTTAATTAATACTATGAGAAACAAGTTGTATTTTTTGTAAATTATGGAAATAAAGTCATAATTACAAGAAAAATAATTTGAGGAAATTTTACAAGAATAACCTGAGGAGATCAAATAAGAAAAAATAAATTTGAATAAAATTAGAAAAAAATACTTCATATTAGTAGCATAGAAGTGAAATATTAAAGAATTGTTTTTAATAATACTTTTTTGTAAATTATGGAAATAAAGTCATAATTACAAGAAAAATAATTTGAGGAAATTTTACCAGAATAACCTGACGAGAAAATAAATTAAAAATAAAACTAGGAAAAATAACTTCATTTTAGTAGCACAGAAGTGAAATATTAAAGAATAGTTTTTAATTAATACTATGAGAAACAAGTTGTAATTTTTGTAAATTATAGAAATAAAGTCATAATTACAAGAAAAATAATTTGAGGAAATTTTACAAGAATAACCTGAGGAGATCAAATAAGAAAAATAAATTGGAATAAAATTAGAAAAAATAACTTCATTTTAATAGCATAAAAGTGAAATATTAAATATTTTTTCTAATCAATACTATGAGAAACAAGTTGTAATTTTTGTCAAATTAGGTTGGTTAAAACGCCATAATAATATAGGAATAAAGTCATAATAACATGGAAATATGACAAAAATATGACACCCCCGGTACTGTATACTAAATGATTTGTGCCACCTTGTGGAAAAACTAAGCTATGACACTGCAGCACGTGAGCTGGAGCCTATCCCCAGCTGACCTTCTATGAAAGGTAGACTCCACCCACAGGGCAAATACAAACAAGCAAATCAGACGCTGCAATTACCCGAATATGCGTGTTTTGGATATGTGGGAGGACGCCTGGGAATACCTGGAAAAAACCCATACAAGCACAGGAAGAGCATACGGCCTCTACGTAGATTTGCTCCAACAGACGTGATAACAACCACTCCACCGCGCAGCCTCGGACACAAACATTTATACTAAAATACTAATCCTGTTTGTATGAAGTGTGCTAGTCATCATGGTAATAACGTCCATGTGCTTTCCCACAGGTGCAGAGTCATTCCCAAGTCATTACTTGGGAATACTGCTCTTTAGCTCTACAGGGTTATGAATCATACCCGGGCATTCATTCCAATCCAATAATTACGGTGAGTCAACATCAACCTTCAGTGATATAGCCATGAACTATTAAAGAGTTGTTTTTAATTAATACTATGAGAAACAAGATGTAATTTTTTGTAAATTATGGAAATAAAGTTAGAATTACAAGAAAAATAATTTGAGGAAATTTTACAAGAATAACCTGATGAAATCAAATAAGGAAAATAAAATAAAATAAAATTAGGAAAAATAACTTCATTTTAGTAGCATAGAAGTGAAATATTAAAAAATTGTTTTTAATTAATACTATGAGAAACGAGTTGTATTTTTTTGTAAATTATGGAAATAAAGTTAGAATTACAAGAAAAATAATTGGAGGAAATTTTACAAGAATAACCTGAGGAGATCAAATAAGGAAAATAAAATAAAATAAAATTAGGAAAAATAACTTCATTTTAGTAGCATAGAAGTGATTTTTTTTTTATTAATACTATGAGAAAAAAGTTGTAATTTTTATAACTTATGGAAATGAAGTCATAATTAGAAGAAAAATAATTTAAGGAAAATTTACAAGAATAACCTGAGGAGATCAAATAAGGAAAATAAATTAAAATAAAATTAGGAAAAATAACTTCATTTTAGTAGCATAGAAGTGAAATATTAAAGAATAGTTTTTAATTAATACTATGAGAAACAAATTGTAATTTTTATAAATTATGAAAATAAAGTCATAATTACAAGAAAAATAATTTGAGGAAAATTTACAAAAATAACCTGAGGAGATCAAATAAGGAAAATAAATTAAAATAAAATTAGGAAAAATAACTTTAATTTAGTAGCACAGAAGTGAAATATTAAAGAATAGTTTTTAATTAATACTATGAGAAACAAGTTGTATTTTTTGTAAATTATGTAAGTTATTTTTCCTAATTTTATTTTTAATTTATTTTCCTTATTTGATCTCCTCAGGTTATTCTTGTAAAATTTCCTCCAATTATTTTTCTTGTAATTATGACAAATTATTTTTCTTGTAATTATGACAATTACAAGAAAAATAATTTGAGGAAATTTTACAAGAATAACATGAGGAGATCAAATAAGGAAAATAAATTAAAAATAAAATTAGGAAAAAATACTTCATATTAGTAGCATAGAAGTGAAATATTAAAGAATAGTTTTTAATTAATACTATAAGAAACAAGTTGTAATTATTGTAAATTATGGAAATAAAGTCATAATTACAAGAAAAATAATTTAAGGACATTTTACAAAAATAACCTGAGGAGATCAAATAAGGAAAATAAATTAAATAAAATTAGGAAAAATTACTTCATTTTAGTAGCATAGAAGTGAAATATTAAATATTTTTTTAATTAATACAATGAGAAACAAGTTGTAATTTTTGTCAAATTAGGTTGATTAAAAAGCCATAATAATATGGTAATAAAGTCATAATAACATTTGCCAGCAGATGTCCCCCTATGCCAAGGAAAGAAAGTGAACCAGCACCCAGGCGACCAACAACCACAATGGCACCAGCCCACATGCCAAGGATGCAAACACATTACACCCCTCAATTAATTGACCCCAAAACTCGCCTCAACATTTAAAGGGAAACGTCACCAGGGCCTGGATTACCAGTGCTCGTTAAACACCAGTATATCCGAGAATGGGAATGACGTCAGAGACGGGGTGTGCGTTCAAGTGCGTGCATGCATGGGAAACGAGAAACACATGTCACATTCACGTGTAATGAGCAGCCAGGTTGGCGGGGCTGTGGAACTATTCCAGGCATGGGGGGGGGGGTTATTTTGGGGGCCTGCTTTATTATTGTTTGCCCCTTTATCGCTCTTGCAGCGGGTTGCACTGGCGATGACGGGTGGTACAACACACACCAGGCTTCCAATGTAAGATGTACTATGGTATATATAAGCTTGCAGAAGGGTTAGTCCCTGTTTGCCAGCCCACCACAGATACATTTGGACAGCCACAAATACATTTGGCTCTCCTAATCAGGAGCTGTCTTTCTTTTCACATGTTTTTTTGTGACATGTCATATGTTTTTCCAAGTCAAGTCTCAAGTATATATCCAAGACAAGTCTCAAGTAAATGTTCAAGTCAAGTCTCAAGTATATATCCAACACAAGTCTCAAGTATACGTATGTCCAAGACAAGTCTCAAGAATATGTCCAAGTCAAGTCTCAAGTATATATCCAAGACAAGTCTCAAGTAAATGTTCAAGTCAAGTCTCAAGTATATATCCAACACAAGTCTCAAGTATACGTATGTCCAAGACAAGTCTCAAGAATATGTCCAAGTCAAGTCTCAAGAATATGTCCAAGTCAAGTCTCAAGTATATGTCCAAGTCACATCTCAAGTATACGTATGTCCAACACAAGTCTCAAGTATACGTATGTCCAACACAAGTCTCAAGTATATGTCCAAGTCAAGTCTCAAGTAAATGTCCAAGTCACATCTCAAGTATACGTATGTCCAAGTCAAGTGTCAAGTAAATGTCCAAGACAAGTCTCAAGTATGTCCAAGACAAGTCTCAAGTATGTCGAAGACAAGTCTCAAGTATATAACCAAGACAAGTCTCAAGTATATGTCCAAGTCAAGTCTCAAGTAAATGTCCAAGTCAAGTCTCAAGTATATGTGCAAGACAAGTCTCAAGTATACGTATGTCCAAGTCAAGTCTCAAGTATATATCCAAGACAAGTCTCAAGTATATGTCCAAGTCACATCTCAAGTATACGTATGTCCAAGTCAAGTCTCAAGTAAATGTCCAAGCCAAGTCTCAAGTATATGTCGAAGACAAGTCTCAAGTATATAACCAAGACAAGTCTCAAGTATGTCCAAGACAAGTCTCAAGTATATGTCCAAGTCAAGTCTCAAGTAAATGTCCAAGTCAAGTCTCAAGTATAGTATGTCCAAGACAAGTCTCAAGTATATGTCCAAGTCACATCTCAAGTATACGTATGTCCAAGTCAAGTCTCAAGTAAATGTCCAAGACAAGTCTCAAGTATGTCCAAGACAAGTCTCAAGTATATGTCGAAGACAAGTCTCAAGTATATAACCAAGACAAGTCTCAAGTATGTCCAAGACAAGTCTCAAGTATATGTCCAAGTCACATCTCAAGTAAATGTCCAAGTCAAGTCTCAAGTATATGTCCAAGCCAAGTCTCAAGTATATGTCCAAGTCACATCTCAAGTATACGTATGTCCAAGTCAAGTCTCAAGTAAATGTCCAAGACAAGTCTCAAGTATGTCCAAGCCAAGTCTCAAGTATATGTCGAAGACAAGTCTCAAGTATATAACCAAGACAAGTCTCAAGTATATGTCGAAGACAAGTCTCAAGTATATAACCAAGACAAGTCTCAAGTATGTCCAAGACAGGTCTCAAGTATATGTCCAAGTCAATTTTATGTCCAAGTCACATCTCAAATATACGTATGTCCAAGTCAAGTCTCAAGTAAATGTCCAAGTCAAGTCTCAAGTATATGTCCAAGTCACATCTCAAGTAAATGTCCAAGTCAAGTCTCAAGTATACGTATGTCCAAGTCAAGTCTCAAGTATATGTCCAAGTCAAGTCTCAAGTAAATGTCGAAGTCAAGTCTCAAGTATGTCCAAGACAAGTCTCAAGTATATGTCCAAGTCACATCTCAAGTACATGTCCAAGACAAGTCTCAAGTATACATCCAAGACAAGTCTCAAGTATACGTCCAAGACAAGTCTCAAGTATATGTCCAAGTCAAGTCTCAGGTATACGTATGTCCAAGTCGAGTCTCAAGTATATATCCAAGACAAGAATTAAGTATATATCCAAGACAAGTCTCAAATATATGTCCACGACACATCTCAAGTACATATCCAAATCAAGTCTGAAGCCATGGCAAGAGTCGGATCTGGAACCAATTATCCACAATAAACGAGCGATGACTGTAATGACTTCATCACGACGCAAGGGTGTCTAAATGTTTCATCTTAAGTCAAGTCTCAAGTGTATGCCCAATTCAAGTCTCAAGTCACAACAAGAGTCGAGTCTGGAACCAATTAACCACAATAAACGAGGGAGGACTGTAATGACTTCATCACTAGCACTTACTAAGCTAATTTTACAGGTAAGCCTCAAAGCTAGTGAAATGACAATGACCAATAAGATGGCGTACGTGACGATTCATTCAAGTTCAGCAAAGCACCCCCCCCAACCCCCCCCCCACTTGAAGCCAGGACAGTGTAAATGAAAGCGCTAACCTTCGACATGAAGTGACGAGTACAATTACAAGCTCTTTAATGGAAGCAGCTCGTGGCGTGACATGTGACATGTTTGTGGTCATGGTGGGGTGTGCGACGTGAAGCTGAGCCAACAAAGCAGTCGAGTGGAAAGCCCAATAATCCCAGCGCACCCAATAGTCCCAGTGCAGCCGCCCAACCGGGACAGGGAATACAAACACACAGGAATTTGTAGTACAAAATACACAACACTGAAACAATCAAGCAATGGAGATACTATAATGAGCAACAATTATTCATTCATTTTCTACTGCTTATCCTCACAAGGGGTGCTGGAGCCTATCCCAGATGTCTTCCGGCAGAGAGGCGGGGTACACTCTGGACTGGTGGCCAGCCAATCACAGGGCACATATAGACAAACAACCATTCACACTCACATTCATACCTATGGACAATTATTATGTCATCTTTTTGGGACTTTTTCCTAGTTTTTCAATACTTAATACATAGTTTTTCTTTCTAAATTTTTAAAAATATATTTTTTTAATTTTCCAAATATTTCAACTTTCTTAAAAAAATTCTTTTCGTAATATTATGATTTTATTCACATAATATTAGAACTTTTTCCCCAACCTAATTTAAAAAAAATTAAAAATCTATTTCATAATTTTACAATTTTGAAAAATATTATTTAATATTTCCAGTCATTGCTTCTAAAATGACATTATTTTTTTCATAATGTTACAAGTTTATTCTTGTCAAATTGCCAATTTTTTATCTCAATATTTTGACTTTATTCTTGCAAAATTACAGCTGATTTTCCAGTTCTGTTAACTATTTCAACTTTCTTCTTGTAAGTTTCTATGCCGCTTATCCTCACTAGGATTGTGGGGGTATGCTGGAGCCTATCCCAGCTGTCTTCAGGCGAGAGAGGTGGGGTACACCCTGGACTGGTGGCCAGCCAATCACAGGGCACATATAGACAAACAACCATTCACACTCACATTCATACCTATGGACAATTTGGAGTCGCTAATTAACCTAGCATGTTTTTGGAATCAATAAAGTCTGTAAAAGCTTTGACTTTAGAAATCAGTGATGAACATTTTTGCCTGTTTTCTAATAGGTTGCCGACACAACCGCTAACTGTGTTTGGTTCATATCGATTTAAACATTTTCACCAAACAGGAAGTCACGCTCAAAACAAAATAGAATGATAATATATTTCAGGAACCATCCTCGGAATTGCCCAACTATTTCTGTGGATTTATTTCAACCCTTAAGCAACAATGTGTCAACTGTGTTGACTGTGGACGTTCCTGTGTTGCATGTCGCACCCTTCAATTAAAATACTTTTACTTAGAGACGCCACTTCCTCAAGCTTCCTGTTTTAGGAATGTGAATTCCATTCATGGGAACACGAGAAAGGAGTTGTCAATAAAAGGATCCCATTTGCCATTTACATTTTTAACTTACCTTTTATACATTTTAAGAAATTTTAGTTTTTGTGTTACTACCCCAACCTTCCATAAGTGGGTCAAAAATGACCCGGTCAGGTTGTTTTCTTGAAATATCTTCATAATGAAATTTTTTTTAATCATTTCATATTTCTGGTATTCCTAAAAAAACATATTTTTGATATCATGCCATTCACATTTTTAACTTACATTTTAAGAATTTTTTGTTTTTATGTTACTACCCCAACCTTCCATAAGTGGGTCAAAAATGACCCGGTATTTCCCCAACCTAATTTTAAAAAAAAATTACAAATCAATTTCATAATTTTACAACTTTGAAGAATATGCTTTAATATTTCCAGTCACTGCTTCTAAAATGACATAATTTTTTTCATAATATTACAAGTTTATTCTCATCAAATTGCCAAATTTTTTTTTCAATATTTTGACTTTATTCTTGCAAAATTACAGCTGATTTTCCAGTTCTGTTAACTATTTCAACTTTCTTTTTGTAGGTTTCTATGTCGCTTATCCTCACTAGGATTGTGGGGGTATGCTGGAGCCTATGCCAGCTGACTTCACGGCAAAAGGTGGGGTACACCCTGGACTGGTGGCCAGCCAGCCAATCACAAGGCACATATAGACAAACAACCATTCACACTCACATTCATACCTATGGACAATTATTATGTCATCTTTTTGAGACTTTTTCCTAGTTTTTCAATGCTTAATACATAGTTTTTCTTCCTAAATTTTTAAAAATGTTTTTTTTTAAATTTTCCAAATATTTCTACTTTCTTCAAAATTTTCTTTTAGTAATATTATGATTTTATTCACATAATATTAGAACTTTTTCCCCAACCTAATTTTCAAAAAATTACAAATCAATTTCATAATTTTACAACTTTGAAGAATATTCTTTAATATTTCCAGTCATTGCTTCTAAAATGACATTATTTTTTTCATAATATTACAAGTTTATTCTCATCAAATTGCCAAATTTTTTTCTCAATATTTTGACTTTATTCTTGCAAAATTACAGCTGATTTTCCAGTTCTGTTAACTATTTCAACTTTCTTTTTGTAGGTTTCTATGCCGCTTATCCTCACTAGGATTGTGGGGGTATGCTGGAGCCTATCCCAGCTGACTTCACGGCAAAAGGTGGGGTACACCCTGGACTGGTGGTCAGCCAGCCAATCACAAGGCACATATAGACAAACAACCATTCACACTCACATTCATACCTATGGACAATTTGGAGTCGCTAATTAACCTAGCATGTTTTCGGAATGTGGGAGGAAACCGGAGTACCCGGAGAAAACCCACACATGCAAACTCCACACAGCGAATCGAACCCAAGTCATCCCGATCTCCTGACTATGTGGCCAACATTCTAACCACTCGACCACCGATCAACCGTTTTTTTTCCAACATCAACCACTAAATCAGCTTATTGAATTCGGTAGCAATAATTCCTTTGTAATAATACGGAAAAATTCCAACCTACCCCAAGCATGAGTGTCTTCGGCCATGTCCAAAACCTGCCGCCACCGATTTCCTTGCCAGTCTAGAGTCTCTGTTCATCGTGAGTCTGAACCCTTAACTCAGGCTGTCAACTGCAGTCAGTCAGTCAGTCAGTAAGGCCAACATCTGAACCGATCCTCTTATGGAAATTCTCAAACTTGTTTTCGTGTTTTCATTGAAGTACCAGCGGATTGGGTGTGGACCGACTTCATGAGTTTTTTTTTTTTTTTTTTTTTTTTTCACCAAGCAAACAGGTGAGAGAGACAAACAAAAGTGATACAGGCAAATGCAGGAAGGATCTGATTAATCCTCAGTGCCTCGGGATGTAAAGGTGGCGGGTGGGGGGTGGGGGGCGGGTGACGGGGGGGGGGTAAGAAAAGCAGAGGAATGCCGAACAGATGATCCAGTAAGGTCCCAGACAAGTCTCGACAAGACAAGACTGGAGCACGACTCTCAATTCGTCTCTCGATGTTGCTCTTGCAATGTAGCGTCCACTTCTTCGTCCTAGCAATGTTAGCGCTTGTGCTGCCCCCCCCCCCCCCGCCCCCACCCCAGCCCCCTCGAGGTTGCAGTGGAGGACAGCCCCCTAAGCTGGGTATCCAATGCCAGCACGCTCATGCAAACCCGCCACATTAAAAGCATCGGCATCGAGTTACAAGAGGATGACCAACAAGGCGGACGAGAATGTTAAGCATTCAAAGACTGAATAAAATAGCATTTAGCATTTAGCATTTAGCATAATAGCATTTGGGGTTGCTACATCGTTTAGGATTTAGGGAGACCCGATTCTACTGCATGTCTGCAGGGTGTTTTAGTGTCTGGTAGAGCTGGATTAGCTCGGTTTTTGTTGGGACATGCAATCAAACAAATACTGAAAATGGATGCACAGCAAGACTTGATAAATATTGCATTTATTTTTATTTTATTTTATGGAACCATCAGCATGTTCTCCCCGTTATATTAATAATATTAGTAATACATTTGATCAATATTATAACCTAACCAACAACAAATAAAGTTGCAATTTTTGGAATTTTCGGAAAAAGTCAAGATTTTACTAGAATAAAGTCGTAATATTATGAGGAAAAAATTCACTTTTAGTAAAATATTAAAAAAATAATATTAATAATATTAGTAATATATTATTAATATATTATGAGAAAAAAGCAACTAACCTAACCAACAAAACATAAAGTTGTAATTTTTAGAAAATTAGGCAGAGGAAAAAAAAAATCATAATATTATAGCAAAAAAGTCAAAATTTTACGAAAATAAAGTCATAATATTATAAGGAAGAAAAAAATCACTTTAAGTGAAATATTAAAGGAGAAATAATATTAATATTAATAATATATTTTAGCAATATTATGAGAAAAAAGCAACTAACCTAACCAACAACAAATAAATTTGTAATTTTTGGAAAATTAGGCAGAGGGAAAAAAATCAAAATATTATAGCAGAAAGTCAAGATTTTACTAGAATAAATTCGTAATATTATGAGGAAAAAATTCACTATTAATGAAAGATTAAAGAAGAAATAATATTAATATTAATAACATTAGTAATATATTTTAGCAATATTATGAGAAAAAAGCAACTAACCTAACCAACAACAAATAAAGTTGTAATTTTTGGAAAATTAGGCAGACGAAAAAAATCAATTCGACGAGAATAAAAATAATAAACTTGCAATATTATGAAAAAAATAATGTCATTTTAGAAGCAATGACTGGAAATATTAAAGAATATTCTTCAAAGTTGTAAAGTTATTAAGTAGATTTGTAATATTTTGAAAATTAAGTTGGGGAAAAAGTTCTAATATTATGTGAATAATATCATAATATTACTAAAAGAAAATTTTGAAAAAAGTTGAAATATTTCGAAAATTAAAAAAAAAACTTTTTAATTTTTTTAATTAAAATATATTTTTTTTTTATTTAAAAACAATGTATTAAGCATTGAAAAACTAGGAAAAAGTCCCCAAAAGATGACATAATAATTGTCCATAGGTATGAATGTGAGTGTGAATGGTTGTTTGTCTATATGTGCCCTGTGATTGGCTGGCCACCAGTCCAGGGTGTACCCCGCCTCTCTCGCCTGAAGTCAGCTGGGATAGGCTCCAGCACCCCCCCGCGACCCTCATGAGGAAAAGCGGTAGAAAATGAATAAATGAATAAATATATGGAACCATAAACAGACAGGAAAGCCAGTCTGATTTTTTTTTCAAAATAAAACCCCATAAAAACTCCATTTTGTCCGTTGGTTAGTAGCACACAGGATGTTAGCATGCCAAGTAGGTCACATTCATTCATGAATGGATGACAACAAGGGCTGTTGTTGTTTGTGTGTGTGTGTGTTTGTGTGTGTGTGTGTGTGTTTGTCATGCAGCATAATAACGCTTCATAATGCGTTTTCAAATTCAAATTCCTGCAGAGTAAAATGCCAGTAATAAAGTATCTTGCGTGACACGGGCAAGGCATGCTAATGATTCTGTCCTCAAGCGGTGTTGCGGCTCCGTGTGAAATGGGGGCGGTCGTAAAAACGTTTCAAAGACGCAAAGAAACAAAACTGGTGTTTTGATGGATTGTTCTCATGTAAACAGGACCTTGGCCTTGAAATAGCAAACTAGCTACGAGTCTCGAGTTCGATTCCACCCTCGTCCATCTCTGTGTGGAGTTTGCATGTTCTCCCCGTGCATGCGTGGATTTTCTCCGGGTACTCCGGTTTCCTCCCACATTCCAAAAACATGCTAGGTTAATTAGCCACTCCAAATTGTCCATAGGTATGAATGTGAGTGTGAATGGTTGTTTGTCTATATGTGCCCTGTGATTGGCTGGCCACCAGTCCAGGGTGAACCCCGCCTCTCTCGCCTGAAGTCAGCTGGGATAGGCTCCAGCATACCCCCACAATCCTAGCGAGGATAAGCGGCATAGAAACTTACAAGAAGAAAGTTGAAATAGTTAACAGAACTGGAAAATCAGCTGTAATTTTGCAAGAATAAAGTCAAAATATTGAGAAAAAAAATTGGCAATTTGACGAGAATAAACTTGTAATATTATGAAAAAATAATGTCATTTTAGAAGCAATGACTGGAAATATTAAATAATATTCTTCAAAGTTGTAAAATTATAAAATAGATAGATGTGTAATTTTTGAAAATTAGGTTGGGGAAAAAGTTATAATATGTGAATAAAATCATAATATTACTAAAAGAATTTTTGAAGAAAGTTGAAATATTTGGAAAATTAAAAAAAAAAAAAAATGTAAATTGTTTTTTTTTCCAAATATTTCAACTTTCTTCAAAATTTTCTTTTGGTAATATTATGATTTTGAAAATTAGGTTGGGGAAAAAGTTATAATATTATGTGAGTAAAATCATAATATTACTAAAAGATTTTTTTTGAGAAAGTTGAAATATTTGGAAAATTAAAAAAAAACATTTTTATAATAATAAACTTGTAATATTATGAAAAAAATAATGTAATTTTAGGAGCAATGACTGGAAATATTAAAGATTATTCTTCAAAGTTGTAAAATTATGAAATAGATTAGTAATTTTTTGAAAATGAGGTTGGGGGGAAAAGTTCTAATATTATGTGAATAAAATCATAATATTATGAAAAGAAAATGACTAATTACTATTACTAAATGAAAATTTTGAAAAAAGTTGAAATATTTGGAAAATTAAAAAAAAAAAATTTAAAAAAATGATTATTTTTTAAAATTACTTATTTAATTAAATTAATTATTTTTTTAATTATTTCTTTTGTAATTTAGGAAGAAAAACTATTAAGCATTGAAAAACTAGGAAAAAGTCCCCAAAAGATGACATAATAATTGTCCATAGGTATGAATGTGAGTGTGAATGGTTGTTTGAAATCTAATGTGTGAAATGTATTTACATCATATTGCTTCCATATGATAATTATCTCTGCTTGAAGACAGCTGGGATAGGCTCCAGCACCCTTTGCGACCCTTGTGAGGATAATCGGTAGAAAATGATGAATAATGAAAGAATAAAAATAAATAAAAACCTTCTAAATACGATTTATAACAATATTCAAACAGGCAGGAAGAGAGTTCACTCTGTGCATCGCCAACTTTGTTCCAAAGACCAACGGCATGAACGGAGTGAGACTTTTTTTTTTTTACAGTCTTACAGTCTTGGTGGGTGGAGACGGGGCTCGCTAGCATACACACAGAACGTAACGTAGTGAACTTTTCTAAATTCCACCAGTAAAAGAAGAAAAAAAATACACAATTCCTTTTTAGACAACACTTTGTTTTAACCACAAAGCAATGAAAAGCAAGTCTAGACTAGACTAGACTAGACTGGACTAGACTAAAAGTTTTAATGGCAGTACCTGGTTGCCTGTGCCAACGTAAATCGTCTTTGCTTGGCGATGCCGCGGTTCACCAGGAATTTTCGGAAGATCAGAGGAGATCCGCACGGTGACATCCTCGGGGATCCGCAAGGTGAGCCGACTAATCTTAGGCCCTCGCTCATGTTGCTGTCAAGGCTAAAAAAAAAAACGTTAAACGCAGCGTCTTAACGTCGAGCCGTCCATTTTCAAACCCGGTTAGCGTAAGAGCGGTTTGAGCTGTCGAACAAAGCTGCATTTCTGTATACTCTGAAGGGACAACACAGGAAGCCCTCCCTGCTGCCGAGAGTTGCTGTTTACAAAGCGCTAAGCCCTGCCTAAATATGGCCAAGCCTGAATTACAAACGTCATCGAACACCCCGGCAAACCACTTCCTGCGCAAGTAAACCAGCAACACCAGTCTGGTTCCTTCAACACCAGACAGGAAGTAGCGATTACACACAAATACCAAATAGCTGTTGAGTGTCAACATAGAGATTTTCACTGTAGCGGTCAGTGCCCCCCCCCCCCCCCCCCTTGGATCTAAAAACAGCCCGCCACAGATAAAAGATAACGAGAAGCCTGACAATGTCATCTCAACTTTTAACCGCCCTCTCGAGGGAAAGCTGATTCCCAGCCAGGTTCAGGGGTGCTGGGAAAAATTAGACGCTAACATCCTGATGCAGCTACCGTAGCCAAACCACTCAAACGGTAATGGTTTTATTTCATTTGAACATGCATCAGATTACAATTGAATGCATCACATAATCAGTTCCCAGTTCCACATGTCCAAAAGGAGTAGGAAGAAGCAAAGCTTATTAAATCCTACCCCTCCATCTGGTACTTTTACAATCACTAACTGTTACATTTGTTCACTTCCTGCTTTCTTAATTTAATTTAATTTAATTTAATTTAATTTAATTTAATTTAATTTAATTTAATTTAATTTAATTTAATTTAATTTAATTTAATTTAATTTAATTTAATTTTATTTGATATTATATATATTAATATATATATAATATTAATATTATTTATTCTTTTATATTTCACTAAAAGTGACTTCCTCATAATATTACAACTTTATTCTAGTAAAATCTTGAATTTTTGCACAATATTATTTAAGGATGTCGGATGAAATTAATGTTTTTAATTTAATTTAATTTAATTTAATTTAATTTAATTTAATTTAATTTAATTTAATTTAATTTAATTTAATTTAATTTAATTTAATTAATTAATTTTTATTTTTCCTCAGCCTAATTTTCCAAAAATTACAACTTTATTTGTTGGTTAGGTTAGTTGCTTTTTTTTCCTCATACTATTGCTAAAATATATTACTAATGTTATTAATATTATTTCTTCTTTAATATTTCACTAAAAGTGACTATTTTTTCCTCATACTATTATGACTTTATTCTAGTAAAATATTTACTTTTTTGCTATAATATTGTGATTTTTTTTCCTCAGCCTAATTTTCCAAAAAATACAACTTTATTTGTTGTTGGTTAGGTTAGTTGTTTTTTTCTCGTAATATTGCTAAAATATAATACTAAAATTAGTAAAATAAAAAATAAGTAAAATTTGGACTGTTAGCTTAATATTATTTAAGGATGTCGGATTTAATTTAATTTAATTTAATTTAATTTAATTTAATTTAATTTAATTTACTTTAATTTACTTTAATTTACTTTAATTTAATTTAATTTAATTTAAATGAAGATGAACAAAATCAGCAAGTTGAAGTATTTGTGATTTTAGAAATAAGGAGTTAGTATGTTCTCTGTAGGCGGCATTATGAATTATCCTTACTGGCCTTTTTTGCAGTACATTTAGCCAGTGAAGATTGCTTTTATAACCGCGCTAACCACTCGACCACCATGCAGCCTATGGATATCATATATTTCTACTATATATTACTACTAATTTAGGGTGAAATTCTGGGGATTTTTTTTTTATTATGAAAAAATTTGCCAACTTTCAAGTTTGTAGTCTGTAGTCCTTGTCACATTCTAAGATGATACCACTTGCAACTGACAAAGGGGTTACCTGGAGGGTATGTAGAAAATAATCACAATGCATAAAATGATTTTTGAGCGAGATAAGACCAACACTGAATCCCTTTTGTGTGACTAACGCTGGGATTGGAACCATTTATTAGAGTGACTCACATACCGTTCTTCCTCCCACCACCGGATCAGACGCACAAAAGGTGACACAAAGACACGCAATTCCTCATCCAACACGCACACACACACACACACAATCTGTGTTCAAACACCTGAAAGGCCTTCAACAGGAAACATACACACCATACACACCTGAAGCCAAACGTGGACTCTAAGGTTTATTTGTACAAAAAGCGTATCCTGCGTCATGTTTGTATATTTGGTACGACCTACGCTAACTTGCCTACTCATTATCATAACTATACTATACTGTATGGGAGGATGATGCTGGAGGACCCAGGCTACCTTAAGGCACAACATCAGTTATGCAAATGTGACAAATACATTACAGTTCTGTGAGAAACTGGTTTTTATTCTACTGCTCATTCTGGTCACTATGGGCCATTTAAGGAATCTAACATATAGATCATGGATAGAACAATTTGGATCATGGAAAGAACAATTTGGATCATGGAAAGAACAATTTGGATCATGGAAAGAACAATTTGGATCATGGAAAGAACAATTTGGATCATGGAAAGAACAATTTGGATCATGGAAAGAACAATTTGGATCATGGAAAGAACAATTTGGATCACGGAAAGACAAATTTGGATCACGGAAAGAACAATTTGGATCACGGAAAGAACAATTTGGATCAAGGAAAGAACGATTTGGATCATGTAAAGAACAATTTAGATCACGTAAAGAATAATTTAGATCACGTAAGGAATGATCTGAATCACGTAAAGAACAATTTGGATCACGTAAAGAACAATTTGGATCACGTAAAGAACAATTTGGATCACGGAAAGAACAATTTGGATCACGGAAAGAACAATTTGGATCACGGAAAGAACAATTTGGATCACGGAAAGAACGATTTGGATCACGGAAAGAACGATTTGGATCATGGAAAGAACAATTTGGATCGTGTAAGGAACGATTTGGATCATGTAAAGAACGATTTGGATCATGTAAAGAACAATTTGGATCATGGAAAGAACAATTTGGATCACAAAAAAAACAATTTGGATCACGGAAAGAACAATTTGGATCATGTAAAGAACAATTTGGATCATGTAAAGAACAATTTGGATCATGTAAAGAACAATTTGGATCACAAAAAGAACAATTTGGATCATGTAAAGAACAATTTGGATCAGGAAAGAACAATTTGGATCACAGAAAGAACAATTTGGATCACAGAAAGAACAATTTGGATCACGGAAAGAACAATTTGGATCATGTAAAGAACGATTTGGATCATGGAAAGAACAATTTGGATCACAGAAAGAACGATTTGGATCATGGAAAGAACAATTTGGATCGTGTAAGGAACAATTTGGATCATGTAAAGAACGATTTGGATCATGTAAAGAACGATTTGGATCATGTAAAGAACAATTTGGATCATGTAAAGAACAATTTGGATCACAAAAAAAACAATTTGGATCACGGAAAGAACAATTTGGATCATGTAAAGAACAATTTGGATCATGTAAAGAACAATTTGGATCATGTAAAGAACAATTTGGATCACAAAAAGAACAATTTGGATCATGTAAAGAACAATTTGGATCAGGAAAGAACAATTTGGATCACAGAAAGAACAATTTGGATCACGGAAAGAACAATTTGGATCATGTAAAGAACGATTTGGATCATGTAAAGAACAATTTGGATCATGGAAAGAACAATTTGGATCATGTAAAGAACAATTTGGATCATGTAAAGAACAATTTGGATCATGGAAAGAACAATTTGGATCATGGAAAGAACAATTTGGATCATGTAAAGAACAATTTGGATCATGGAAAGAACAATTTGGATCATGTAAAGAACAATTTGGAACAATTTTTACATTTTTTAATTTATATATTATTATATTATAATTTAATATGATATTATAATACATGTATCCATTATAAATGATACATGTATTATAAATGTATAATACATTTAGAAATGTATATATATTAAATTGGCAAGCACCGCAAAGCATGCTGGGAGTACGGGAGTGATGTCGGCTCCAGTTGCAAGTTGCTATGTTTTGTTAGCATACAGTCGTTGTTATTGTTGTCGTTGTCGTGACTGCTCTGTGTGTGTGTGTGTGTGTGTGTGTGTTATATATACGTGTGTGTGTTTGGAGTTGTGATGATGATTATTATTCTTTTCTGACACAGCGAGTCAGCTCGCCATGGAGAGTAATCACCTCCTGCGGTGTCATCATCAGCTGACAGGCTGGTCGCCATTGATTGCAAGTCTAACTCCGGCAAGCCCCCGAGGTAAGCTGGGTTGGAGGGGCCTGCTATAAATCATCTCCACCTGGCTGTGGAACCCGTGCTTGTCACAGAATCCGGAAATAACGACGACAAAAACTGCATCATATTATCATCTTTACGATGTCAGGAAGGGGGGACATTTAGGACTTTTGCACTGACCTATGCAAAAAGTGACAAATGTAAGCGATTTTAACCTTTTGTCAGACTAATTGATGCTAAGATTTCCCTTGACTACGCTAATGGATCACGTCAATCGTCCTCGCTTGTCGTGTTTAACGAGGAAACTAAATTACGTTTATGACAATGGCTTCCTGTGTGAATGATCCCATCCACCAATGTGGCAATCTTCACTTACAGGGCTATCATGATGCAGCAGATGGTTCCATGGTACAGTAGATCACATTCACTCATCATGGAACCTTTATTCCATTAAACAACAACCGTAACAAAGAATGGGTGCTGGGTGCCACAGAGATGGCCGAGGATGGAATTGAACTCGGGTCTCCTAGCTGTGAAGCCTGTGTGCTAACCACCCGGCCTCTGTGAAGCCCTGGTTCAGTATATTTTTCATCAAAATAGTAGTCATGCCAAAATGTTGTGTTGCTGCTGGATGTTCACAGTATCCGAGTGATACTGTCGTGGGGGTGCTGAAGCCTATCCCAGCTGACTTCAGGCGAGAGAGGCGGGGTACACCCTGGACTGGTGGCCAGCCAATCACAGGGCACATATAGACAAACAACCATTCACACTCAAATTCATACCTATGGACAATTTGGAGTTGCTAATTAACCTAGCATGTTTTATACTCGGAGAAAACCCACGCATGCACTGCTTTCACAATATAGTTCAAGTTTTTTTAATTTACAAATTTACTTAAAAACTCAAAAAATTAAAAAATTAAAAAATTAAAAAATTAAAAAATTAAGAAATTAAGAAATTAAAAAATTAAAAAATTAAAAACTTAAAAAATTAAAAAATTAAAAAATTAAAAAATTAAAAATTCATTTATTCATTTTCTACCACTTTTTCCTCACGAGGGTCGTGGGGTGCTGGAGCCTATCCCAGCTGTCTTCAGGCGAGAGGCGGGGTACACCCTGGACTGGTGGCCAGCCAATCACAGGGCACATATAGACAAACAACCATTCACACTCACATTCATACCTATGGACAATTTGGAGTCGCTAATTAACCTAGCATGTTTTTGGAATGTGGGAGGAAACCGGAGTACCCGGAGAAAACCCACGCATGCACGGAGAGAACATGCACACTCCACACAGAATTGGGTGGAATTGAACTCGGGTCTTCTAGCTGTGAGGCCGATGTGCTAACCAGTCGGTAAGCCCAACATTGAATCTATGTAAAAGAAATTTAGAATCTTCTTTCATCAGAAAAAAGTTTGTTTTTAGCCTTTTTGTATCTTTATAAATCGACGTTAGAAGAAAACACCTGATTTTGACCAAAAATTAGAGAAAATTTGCTTTTTCTGCAAAGAATCAAATTTAGACTCTCTTCTTTCATCAGAAAAAAGTTTGTTTTTATTCTTTTTGTATCTTTATAAATCAGCGTTAGAAGAAAACACCTGATTTTGACCAAAAATTTGAGAGAATTCGCTTTTTTTTTGCAAATAATCAAATTTAGACTCTCTTCTTTCATCAGAAAAAAGTTTGTTTTTAGCCTTTTTTGTATCTTTATAAATCGGCGTTAGAAGAAAACACCTGATTTTGACCAAAAATTAGAGAGAATTAGCTTTTTCTGCAAAGAATCAAATTTAGACTCTCTTCTTTCATCAAAAAAAAGTTTGTTTTTAGCCTTTTTGTATCTTTATAAATCAGCGTTAGAAGAAAACACCTGATTTTGACCAAAAATTAGAGAGAATTGGCTTTTTTTTTGCAAATAATCAAATTTAGACTCTCTTCTTTCATCAGAAAAAAGTTTGTTTTTAGCCTTTTTGTATCTTTATAAATCAGCGTTAGAAGAAAACACCTGATTTTGACCAAAAATTAGAGAGAATTTTTTTTTCTGCAAAGAATCAAATTTCGACTCTCTTCTTTCATCCGAAAAAGTTAGTTTTTAGCCTTTTTGTATCTTTATAAATCGGCGTCACAATGGGTGGAATCGAACCCTGATCTCCTCGCTGTGAGGTCTGCGCGCTAACCACTCAACCGTCGTGAAACCTCAGTTTCTGTTCCAGAACATCAAAACCAAAAACTACAATGTAGAAAAATGGACTAAATGTGTAGTTATTATAAAAATGAAAAATAATAAGAGTAACTGAGTGGAGGCCACATATGAACGACATTCTGAAATTCCACAGTCTGATGCTGTGGCTGCTCTTCAGGCTGTTGTTGAGAGGATGAGAGACATTGTTCTCCATAGCATCGAGTCATAACTTTCATTATGTGGGAGGTCAGAGCCAATCGTTCAATGCCGCAGGATGTTCTTTCTTAGGCATTGGGACCACTAATGATGTTTTTAACAGAAGTGGGATTCTGGTGATGAGTTGATAGAAGACTTCAGACAGATGGCTTGAACGGGTCTTCAGGGCACGGGGGGCTTATGTCATACAATGCATGTTCTCTCCGTGCATGCGTGGGTTTTCTCCGGGTACTCCGGTTTCCTCCCACATTCCAAAAACATGCTAGGTTAATTAGCGACTCCAAATTGTCCATAGGTATGAATGTGAGTGTGAATGGTTGTTTGTCTATATGTGCCCTGGGATTGGCTGGCCACCAGTCCAGGGTGTACTCTCTCTCGCCCGAAGTCAGCTGGGATAGGCTCCAGCATACCCCCACGATCCTAGTGAGGATAAGCGGCATAGAAACTTACAAGAATAAAGTTGAAATAGTTAACAGAACTGGAAAATCAGATGTAATTTTGCAAGAATAAAGTCAAAATATTGAGAAAAAAATTGGCAATTTGACAAGAATAAAGTCGGAATATTATGAAAAAAAAATAATGTCATTTTAGAAGCAATGACTGGAAATATAAATAATATAGCTGTAAAATTTTGAATTTGATTGGTAATTTGTTGAAAATTTGGTTGGGGAAAAAGTTATATTATTATGTGAAAAGAAAAAGAAAAATTTTAATAAAGTTAAAATATTTCAAAAAATAATAATTTAGGAAGAAAAACTATGTATTAAGCATTGAAAAACTGGGAAAAAGTCCCCAAAAAAATGACATAATTGTCCATAGGTATGAATGTGAGTGTGAATGGTTGTTTGTCTATATGTGCCCTGTGATTGGCTGGCCACCAGTTCGGGGTGTACCCCACCTCTCTCTCGCCCGAAGACAGCTGGGATAGGCTCCAGTCAAACTTTGATACTATTTTAACCTAAAGCACCTAAAAAAACACCTTTAACAATAATTAGTGTCCATTTTTGCATGCTGCCTTTTAGTCCTTTAGTCCGTCACAAAAAGCCATCATGTTTCCTCCTTCCCAATGCAGACGGTTCACCCGTAGCAAAAACAGTCGAGGTGTTTCTAGGAAACGGCTATGGCTGGCTGCTTGATAAACGTGTTTGTTTGGATTTACTTAGGATGTGATGTTTAACCGTAATGGTCTGCTTCTCTCTTGTTGCGCTTTCATAAAGCCATTCATCATTGTCGTTCCGGCTGCAATAGAACTAACTAGAAACGAGTCTCGTAGAGCCGGAGTGCGTGCGGATCAATATCAATCACACAAAAGTGTCAACACCCAAAGCTGAAGGATCTCCTGTGTATACAAGTGTGTACTAGTCATAACATCAAGAGATTCATTACGTGTAATAACGTCAGGCGATGCGTTTTACCGCAGGACACGATGAGGGCCAGTATTGGAAAATTAAAGAACATAGCGATAATAATAATAATAATAATACAGAATAAAGTACATATACAATACATTCATTCATTCATTTTCTACCGCTTTTTCCTCACAAAGGGGGGGATGCTTTTTGGGACTTTTTCCTAGTTTTTCAATACTTAATACATAGTTTTTCTTCCTAAATTTTTAAAAATGTTTTTTTTTAATTTTCCAAATATTTCAACTTTCTTCAAAATTTTATTTTAGTAATATTATGATTTTATTCACATAATATTAGAACTTTTTCCCCAACCTAATTTTCAAAAAATTACAAATCTATTTCATAATTTTACAACTTTGAAGAATATTATTTAATATTTCCAGTCATTGCTTCTAAAATGACATTTTTTTTTCATAATATTACAAGTTTATTCTTGTCAAATTTTTTTCTCAATATTTTGACTTTATTCTTGCAAAATTACAGCTGATTTTCCAGTTCTGTTAACTATTTCAACTTTCTTCTTGTAAGTTTCTATGCTGCTTATCCTCACTAGGATTGTGGGAGTATGCTGGAGCCTATCCCAGCTGTCTTCAGGCGAGAGAGGCGGGGTACACCCTGGACTGGTGGCCAGCCAATCACAGGGCACATATAGACAAACAACCATTCACACTCACATTCATACCTATGGACAATTTGGAGTCGCTAATTAACCTAGCATGTTTTTGGAATGTGGGAGGAAACCGGAGTACCCGGAGAACATGCAAACTCCACACAGAGATCGCCGAGGGTGGAATTGAACCCTGTATAGTCCGGGGGTGTGGGTGGAGTATATTTTATAAATAAATAAAAAATTTTGCGGAAAACACAAAATCTAAAGTAATACAGCTGGAATAGGTGCAGATTCTGGAAGATCTAGAAACCTTTCAGTTCTGGTTATTGCGTGTAGCTGCTCTATAGGAGTCCACAACTCAATACAAAGTGCTGAGTGCCTGGAGGCGGGGCGTGGGTGGAATAAATTCAAACTTTTCGCGGAAAACACGACATCTAAAGAAATACAACTGGAATAGGTGCAGATTCTGGAAGATCTAGAAACCTTTCAGTTCTGGTTATTGTGTGTAGATGCTCTATAGGAGTCCACAACTCAATACAAAGTGCTGAGTGCCTGGAGGCGGGTGGAATAAATTCAAACTTTTCGCGGAAAACACGAAATCTAAAGAAATACAGCTGGAATAGGTGCAGATTCTGGAAGATCTAGAAACCTTTCAGTTCTGGTTATTGTGTGTAGATGCTCTATAGGAGTCCACAACTCAATACAAAGTGCTGAGTGCCTAGAGGCGGGGCGTGGGTGGAATAAATTCAAACTTTTTGCGGAAAGCATGAAATAGGAAGAAATACAGCTGGAATAGGTGCATATTCTGGAAGATCTAGAAACCTTTCAGTTCTGGTTATTGTGTGTAGATGCTCTATAGGAGTCCACAACTCAATACAAAGTGCTGAGTGCCTGGAGGCGGGGCGTGGGTGGAATAAATTTAAACTTTTCGCGGAAAACACAAAATCTAAAGAAATACAACTGGAATAGGTGCAGATTCTGGAAGATCTAGAAACCTTTCAGTTCTGGTTATTGTGTGTAGATGCTCTATAGGAGTCCACAACTCAATACAAAGTGCTGAGTGCCTAGAGGCGGGGCGTGGGTGGAATAAATTTAAACTTTTCGCGGAAAACACAAAATCTAAAGAAATACAACTGGAATAGGTGCAGATTCTGGAAGATCTAGAAAGCTTTATGTTCTGGTTATTGCGTGTAGCTACTCTACAGGAGTCCACAACTCAATAAAAACGTGAAGTAGTGAACTACTTCAATGACTTTGAAGTAGTTTCAGTATCCAAATCCAATTTTTCACCCCCCAAATCTGCTTAGTATCTTCCTTTGGGACTGGATTAAACTCTTGGCCTGATGTTGAAAACAACCTGAAGGGATCCTTCAGATACACAATTCCCACAAATGGTGGGAAAAGCTCAGCCAGTAAGTGAAAACATTCATGGAAAACTGACCCCACTGATGATTTTTTCGTCGTCTCCTGGTCACAGTGAGCCCGAAGGAAAAAAGGGAATCCTGGAGTAAATCCGGGCGAGCTCATCCGCGCAGGTAGACGTATTTGTTCAGTCGTCCTCCGCTTATTACCGAGACGAAAGCAATCACCACGGCCAATCGAGATTCTGATCCGTCTGTCGACAGCGCGGCAGTTGCATGGTGATTGAGCACTTCGCCGTCACGGAATATATCTACCACCTCTCGGCTACGTGGACGTAGCAAGAAAAGCTATAAAAGTCAACACTGGTGCTCCCCCCTCTGGGAATGTACCAAGTGGAATTGACATTTTTAATGCTGACCTTGCAATGACCCTAATGTGGTCAAGACAATATCAGTTATTTGAATAGCTTTTAAAAGGCTAAAGGGCACTTCAGTTTTTGGTTTGCACCAACATTCATTCATTCATTCATTTTCTACCGCTTTTCCTCACAAAGGTTGCAGAATGTGCTGGAGAGGCGGGGTACACCCTGGACTGGTGGCCAGCCAATCACAGGGCACATATAGACAAACAACCATTCACACTCACATTCATACCTATGGACAATTTGGAGTCGATAATTAACCTAGCATGTTTTTGGAATGTGGGAGGAAACCGGAGTACCCGGAGAAAACCCACGCATGCACCGGGAGAACATGCAATTGGTGGAATTGAACTTGGGTGTCCTAGCAGCGAGGCATGCGTGCTAACCACTCGCCCACCGTGCAGCCTCATATTAATATTATTCATTAATTTTCTACCGCTTATCCTCATGAGGGTCGCGGAGGGTGCTGGAGCCGATCCCAGCTGTTTTCGGGCGAGAGGCGGGGTACACCCTGGACTGGTCGCCAGCCAGCCAATCACAGGGCACATATAGACAAACAACCATTCACACTCACATTCATACCTATGGAGAATTTGGAGTCGCTAATTAACCTAGCATGTTTTTGGAATGTGGGAGGAAACCGGAGTACGCGGAGAAAACCCACGCATGCACGGGGAGAACATGCAAACTCCACACAGAGATGGCCGAGGATGGAATTGAACTCGGGTCTCCTAGCTGTGAAGCCTGTTGTGCTAACCACCCATCCACTGTGCAGCCCTGGTTCAGTATATTTTTCATCAAAATAGTAGTCATACCAAAATGTTGTGTTGCTGCTGGATGTTCACAATATCCGAGTGATACTGTTGTGGGGGTGCTGGAGCCTATCCTAGCTGTTTTGGGGCGAGAGAGGCGGGGTACACCCTGGACTGGAGACAAACAACCATTCACACTCACATTCATACCTATGGACAATTTGGAGTCGCTAATTAACCTAGCATGTTTTTGGAATGACAGCTGGGATAGGCTCCAGCGGTAGAAAATGAATGAATGAATGAAGTTCCTATATATATTCCTATGTATAGTTCCTATAAATATATATTCATGTATATTCACACATTGTTTCCTATGGAAAACAGCAGTAAACAAAACTACTTTCAGTGTATGTGTTTACATTGTGTACATGTGTTTAAATTCTCATTAATCAAACTTCCTTCCAATTGCAACACTTCCATATCCATCTTTTCACATGACGGAGATATCTTACAAGGAAAAATCTTATTATTCTATTTATCAGGGGATTAACACAACAGTTCGTCTTGTGAGCGAAACGCCTGAGATGAGCGGCGGCGGCGCTTGTTGACAGAAAGTGTCATGGAGAGAGAGAGAGAGAGAGAGAGAGAGAGAGAGGTGAGCTAAGGCGCCTGTCATGCCTCATCCACTCGGTAGCAGCCAATCACACACACCATTTTAATTAAAGCCTTTTGTTGCTGCCAAAAAAATAGTTACCGCACAGACCAAAAAATGTGACTTTTTCCAGTAGTTAGCAATTTAAAATCAACTAATTTTGTTGTCATTTTACCGGAATCTATCTTTATATCAAACATAACACATATTTTTTTCCCTTTCTGTGCATTATAACACAAAACAAGTTAATATGAGCTAGCTAACAATGCAGTCAAACGTTATAGTCTCTTCAACCAAGGCAGTGAGAAATGAGACGCAGTAGAAAACCAACAAGAACACATAAATAATGGCCGCCTCCTACATTAGTTTGACTGATGATGTGCACGGAACAGTTCCTCGTTAGCTAAAACATCAATCACGCTATTCACGCTAGAAATGGAAAAGCACCGTTCTGCAAATGTAAGAAACCTCTCATCCATTATCTGACATCTGGTTTTTTTTTTCCCTGAGCATGGATGCAGGGAGCTGGAGTCTATCCCGGCTAATTCTCGCTAATTTTTGGTCAAAATCAGGTGTTTTCTTCTAACGTCGAATTATAAAGATACAAAAAAGGCTAAAAACAAACTTTTTTTTGATGAAAGAAGAGAATCTAAATTTGATTATTTGCAGAAAAAGCTAATTCTCTCAAATTTTTGGTCAAAATCAGGTGTTTTCTTCTAACGCTGATTTATAAAGATACAAAAAGGATAAAAACAAACTTTTTTCTGATGAAAGAATTGATTTTTCTTTTGCAGAAATAGTTAATTCTCTAATTTTTGGTCAAAATCAGGTGTTTTCTTCTAACGCTGATTTATAAAGATACAAAAAGGATAAAAACAAACTTTTTTCTGATGAGACAAGAGAGTCTAAATTTGATTTTTTGCAGAAAAAAATTCTCTCTAATTTTTGGTCAAAATCAGGTGTTTTCTTCTAACGCCGAATTATAAAGATACAAAAAAGGCTAAAAACAAACTTTTTTCTGATGAAAGAAGAGAGTCAAAATTTGATTCTTTGCAGAAAAAGCAAATTTTCTCTCATTTTTGGTCAAAATCAGGTGTTTTCTTCGAACGCCGATTTATAAAGCTATAAAAAGACTAAAAACAAACTTTTTACTGATGAAAGAAGAGAGTCTAAATTTGATTCTTTGCAGAAAAAGCTAATTCTCTCTAATTTTTGGTCAAAATCAGGTGTTTTCTTCTAACGCCGAATTATAAAGATACAAAAAAAGCTAAAAACAAACTTTTTCTGATGAAAGAAGAGAGTCTAAAATAGATTTTTTTTGCAGAAAAAGCTAATTTTCTCTAATTTTTGGTCAAAATCAGGTGTTTTCTTCTAACGCCGATTCATAAAGATACAAAAGGGCTAAAAACATTTTTTTTTAATTTTAAAGATTTAAAAAAACTAAAAAAAGTTTTTAAAAAATGTAAAAAAAAATTTAAAAAAAAATGTTTTATAACAGTTAGTGATTGTAAAAGTACCAGATGGAGGGGTAGGATTTAATAAGCTTTGCTTCTTCCTACTCCTTTTGGACATGTGGAACTGGGAACTGATTATGGGATGCATTCAATTGTAATCTGATGCACGTTCAAATGAAATAAAACCATTACCATTACCATTACCATTAAATGCCAGCAAATGATGAATGCAAGCATCAGAATGAGAAAGGCTTTCTAAGCAGCATACCAACCTGGTAGGATCCTACTGAATGACTGTGATCCCCCCCCCCCCCAATATCCCATCCCAGCCTTCCAGCCAACGCTCCAACAAAGGGAAATGATCCACTGAGCGACAGGTCTTTGGATAAAAGTACCTTGTTTAATGGCAGAGGTCAGAGAAGAACGGCCAGATGGTGTGAGATGATAGAAATGCAACAATGACTCAAAATGTCTGTGCAGAAGAACATCTCTGCACAGACCCTTAAAGAAGATGAGCTTCAGTGGGTGACGGTCCTGTCAGACAGGAATGGAGGCTACAATTTGGAAAATGGGGGGAAAAGAAAAATGCTACATTATCTGATTCTGTACATCACATTGGACGGGTCTGAATTTGGTGTGACCGACAACAAGATGGGCTTATCCTTTTCTTCTAACGCCGACTTATAAAGATACAAAAAGGCTAAAAACAAACTTTTTACTGATGAAAGACAAGAGTCTAAATTGGATTCTTTGCAGAAAAAGCTAATTTTCTCTCTAATTTTTGGTCAAAATCAGGTGTTTTCTTCTAATGCCGATTTATAAAGATACAAAAAGGATAAAAAACAAACTTTTTTCTGATGAAAGAAGAGAGTCAAAATTTGATTCTTAGCGGAAAAATCAAATTCTCTCTAATTTTGGCCAAAATCAGGTGTTTTCTTCTAACGCTTGATTTATAAAGATACAAAAAGGCTAAAAACAAACTTTCTTCTGATGAAAGAAGAGAGTCGAAATATGATTCTTTGCAGAAAATACTAATTCTCTCTAATTTTTGGTCAAAATCGGGTGTTTTCTTCTAACGGCGATTTATAAAGATACAAAAAGGCTAAAAACAAACTTTTTTCTGATGAAACAAGAGAATCAAAATTGGATTCTTTGCAGAAAAAGCTAATTTTATCGAATATTTGGTCAAAATCAGGTGTTTTCTTCTAATGCCGATTTATAAAGATACAAAAAGGGATAAAAACAAACTTTTTTCTGATGACAGAGGAGAGTCTAATTTTGATTCTTTGCAGAAAAAGCTAATTTTCTCTCATTTTTGGTCAAAATCAGGTGTTATTTTCTAATGCCAAATTATAAAGATACAAAAAAGGCTAAAAACAAACTTTTTTCTGATGAAAGAAGAGAGTCTAAATTTGATAATTTGCAAAAAAAGCTAATTTTGTCTAATTTTTGGTCAAAATCGGGTGTTTTCTTCTAACTCTGATTTATAAAGATACAAAAAGGCTAAAAACAAACTTTTTACTGATGAAAGAAGAGAGTCTAAATTTGATTCTTTGCAGAAAAAGCGAATTCTCTCGAATTTTTTGTCAAAATCAGCCATTTTCTTCTAATGCCGATTTATAAAGATACAAAAAGGATAAAAACAAACTTTTTTTCTGATGAAAGAAGAGAGTCTAAATTTGGTTCTTTGCAAAAAAAACCTATTTTTCTCAAATTTTTGGTCAAAATCAGGTGTTTTCTTCTAAAACTGATTTATAAAGATACAAAAAGGCTAAAAACGAACTTTTTTCTGATGAAACAAAAGAGTCTAAATTTGATTCTTTGCAGAAAAAGCTAATTTCTCTAATTTTTGGTCCAAACCAGGTGTTTTCTTCTAACGCCGATTTATAAAGATACAAAAAGGCTAAAAACAAACTTTTTACTGATGAAAGAAGAGAGTCAAAATTTGATTCTTTGCAGAAAAAGCTAATTTTCTCTCATGTTTGGTCAAAATCAGGTGTTTTCTTCTACTGCCGATTTATAAAGATACAAAAAGGATAAAAACAAACTTTTTTCTGATGTAAGAAAAGAGTCGAAATTTGATTATTTGCAGAAAAAGCTAATTCTCTCTAATTTTTGGTCAAAATCAGGTGTTTTCTTCTAATACCGATTTATAAAGATACAAAAAGGCTAAAAAACGAACTTTTTTCTGATGAAAGAAGAGAGTCGAAATTGTCTTTACATAGTTTCAATGTTGGGCTAACCCCGCCTCTTGACCAGTTTCAGTGTTTATGTAGTCCTAAAACTGAATAGCCTTTGTTTGTGTCGGCAAAAATGCCCCAAAACTCTGACAGTATGGATCTCGTTTCTCTGAAAATGGCAGGCAGTCAACGACTTAATAATAAATAATACAATTGACCCCCTCCCCCCCTTTTCCACAGCCTATAGTATTCTTACCGACCACCATGACTACTTCCAGAAGGTTCATATCTCAGGGCTCAAATCACAAAAATGTCACCTTTGGGATGTGATTGAGATCATGGATGTGTGACTGACACCTTGGTGACACTCATGAAGAACTAAGACCACTCTGAAGGCCCTGGCTAGGATTTAGTTCAGTGATGACGGATCTTTACAAGACAATCTTTGAATTTAATTGCCATCGCATGTCAAGCCAACCGCCCCCCCCCCCAAAAAAAACCTAAGTTGTTGTCCTTCAAGCACAACAAGAACATGAGAATGAAGAGAAAGCAACGATCCTTCATTATGCCTTCTAGCCAGTTGACAAACACACCGAGTCAGCAAAGATTATTCTCATTTTCCTCAAGAGACGGAATCCTGCAGCTTTCCTGTGGCCACTGTGTACTACAGGGGTCTCAAACATGCGGCCCCCGCCTTGATATGAAAGTTTAATGTTAGCGCGGCCCGTGCAAGTTTGATATGGATGCTGTATGGTATCATGTACCCAGAAAAAATTATTACGTTTGATTAATGTTCATGTTAAAGGTTAAATAACTGTTAATAGTTATCCTCCCTATCCGTGTGGAAGTGGTAAGTTTTTGGCTATTTAAGTTGAAAGGAAATAACATGAAGGCTACCGTTTAGGTCGCTAGCTCTCTAGTTTGCGAGTTAGCATGTGTCTCAAGACCCTGCAGTTGCGCAATATGTTGTAAATAAAAAGAGTATAAATGTGACTATAGTCGTGTTTTGTCATGTCTACAGGGCTCTAATAATGCTTTGTTCATTTTAATCTGAAAAAAAATCATTTGTCTACCCAGCGACTCCAAATTGTCCATAGGTATGAATGTGAGTGTGAATGGTTGTTTGTCTATATGTGCCCTGTGATTGGCTGGCTGGCCACCAGTCCAGTGTGTACCCCGCGTCTCTCGCCTGAAGACAGCTGGGATAGGCTCCAGCATACCCCCACAATCCTAGTGAGGATAAGCGGCATAGAAACTTACAAGAAGTTGAAATAGTTAACAGAATTGGAAAATCAGCTGTAATTTTGCAAGAATAAAGTCAAAATATTCAGAAAAAAAATAAAAATAAATAATGTCATTTTAGAAGCAATGACTGGAAATATTAAAGAATATTCTTCAATGTTTTGATACAGAAATTATGAAATAGATTTGTAATTTTTGGGAAATTTGGTTGGGGAAAAAGTTCTAATATTATGTGAATAAAATCATAATATTACCAAAAGAAAATTTTGAAAAAAGTTGAAATATTAAAAAAAAAAAACATTTGCATCGCAAAGCTACCAAGACCGCCCTTGACATGTTATTAGTCATTAAACACTTTTTTTTTATCATTACATTATGCCTTTTTGTTCTATTAACCATTTTTCACTGTTGTTTTTAATTTACTTTAGTTCCACACAAAAAAAAGCCATGTGCCATAAACGGCTCCTGGGCCACACTTTTGACACCCTTGTTTTAATATGTTGCAGTACAGAGCTGCAATGGATGTACCGGCAGCTCACTCAAGTGGGATAAATATGTTAATAACCAAGTGCTTGTATATTTAATAAAGACTCAGCAGAATATTATATATTATTAAATATATAATATATCATATATATTATTGTATATTGAATATTTCCAAGTTTAATATTGTTTACCGTTTGAGCGAGGACGGCCAGGACAAGCGCGGCTTCTTCAGAACCGGGCGAAGCTTCTCCAGGGTCCGGTTACGGCACAGGTAGCGCTCGGTGTCCGAGTTGAAGCGCTGCTTGATCCGTATGTTGGTCCTCGGCTGCCGCCACAAGTGTTTGGGTGGCTTGGCGAGACCCGCTCCCTCTCTGCTCAGCGCCGCGCACTCCATTTTTTTTTTAGACTTTGTTTGATTAGTGGGCGATTATCTGCTGGAAACGGAGACAAAAAAAAAAAAAAAAAAACACGGACGTTGTGACACGAAACGAGGACACTAAAGGAGGTTTTCGCGGCGGGACATGGCGCGCTGCTGTCCACGTTCTGCGGTGCTGAAGACGCTACGAGGCTTCCTGCAACTCTCTGCTTTGCTAAGTCCTCTTCCTGTCTCTCTTGGCCTTTGTGGCTCTCTCTCTCTCTCGCTCTCTCTCTCTCGCTCTCTCTCTCTCGCTCTCTCTCTCTCTCTCCGCCCTCCTGGAATCGAGCTGCCCACCATCTGTCCATCATTCGTGTCAACATTAAGTGCGCATTTTCTAAGCGTTTAATGGACATGTGAGAGGGAAATACTGCATGTATGTGCTTTCATGGAATCGAACTAACACATCTATAGTCGCTTCCAAAGTGTCTGACGGAGACTGAAACGTATAAAAAAAATTTAAAAATACCATAAATCCAATCAAAATATTACCAAACATACACTATATACATTCATTATATAGATGGAACCTATTAGGCTAACTGTTCATTCATTCATTCATTTTCTACCGCTTATCCTCACAAGGGTCACAGTGGGTGATGGAGCCTATCCCAGCTGTCTTCAGGCGAAAGGCAGGGTACAACCTGGACTGGTGGCCAGCCAGCCAATCACAGGGCACATATAGACAAACAACCATTACAATCAACCAAAGCAATCTTCACTCGCTAAATGTACTGCAAAAAAGGCCAGTAAGGATAATTCATAATGCCGCCTACAGAGAACTCCTTATTTCTAAAATCACAAATACTTCAACTTGCTGATATTGACACTTACTATGGTACCCATTATGGCATTGGATGATCATATCACCTCCGACTTTGGTATGTGACAAAAAATTAAAAAAAAAAAAAAAAAATTTTTTAATTTAAAAATTAAAAAATGTAAAAAAATGAAAAAAATAAAGAAAAATGTAAAAAAATAAATAAAATAAATTTATAAATAAAATACATTTGCTAAATACAAGGATGAAGAGTCTTGAACCAGTCATGATGTGCTATATATATATCACTATATTGACACTTACTATGGTACCCATTATGGCATTGGATGCTCATATCACAGAGTACTTTGGTACGTCACAAAATATTTAAAAAATTAAAAAATGTAAAAAAATGAAAAAAACTAAAAAAAAATTAAAAAAATTAATAAAATAAATTTATACATAAAATAAATTTGCTAAATACAAGGATGAAGAGTCTTGAACCAGTCATGATGTGCTATATATATCACTATATTGACACTTACTATGGTACCCATTATGGCATTGGATGCTCATGTCACCTCCTACTTCGGTACGAGGTACATTATTAAAAAAAACAAAAAAAAACCTTAAACTGTATTATGGAAAGCAGGAAGTGAACAAATGTAACAGTTACTGATTGTAAAAGTACCAGATGGAGGGGTAGGATTTAATAAGCTTTGCTTCTTCCTACTCCTTTTGGACATGTGGAACTGGGAACTGATTATGGGATGCATTCAATTGTAATCTGATGCATGTTCAAATGAAATTAAACCATTACCATACACACAGGACGTAATGTACTATGAATGTATGATGGGAACAGGTAAAGTCTGACCTTTCACTAAGCTACATCCCAAAACAGGCGATTTCCAGGTACTGCTCCATTGAGTTCAATGAAGTATTGACGTTTTTGACATATTTTTGATTTTTTTTAAAAAAGGTAATCATTGTTAAATGTCACAGTATATGTTGGAATTAATTTTCCCGAAAAACTACCTGCATCAACAAAAACCATGACTGACCACACATCACACACCTGTGATGAATAAATAAATACCAATAAATAACCCAACTCATAATAGAGACCAGAAATGCATGGTGGGAGACGACCGCAGTATATGCATCACATACAGGTTGTTGATGCCAGGCTTCAGCTGCAAATTGAGTGAGATATTCACACGGAAGAATCTCTCCAGTTGGACAGGGAATTGTATGAGCAAAGATTAAACGTCCTTTCTCAGGGCCACAAGTGCCTCCAAGATGGCAGAGAAGAAGAACCAGACTGGATTGAGCTGGCAGAAATGTTACTTAAAAAATGATGTGTGTCAATTGAGACATGCAGAAAAAACACATAATACTTAATACATAATACTGAGATGACACTAGTAATAAGTACTCGGGAAACCCAGGCTCCAGTTTGCATGGCTGTAAACCAAAATAGGACAATTTGAAGATGCTACCTGAGCTGATTTCAAACACTAAGGGGAAGAATTAGGTAGGGGTATCTTGTCTTTTAAAATTAAAATTAAAATTAAAATTAAAATTAAAATTAAAATTAAAATTAAAATTAAAATTAAAATTAAAATTAAAATTAAAATTAAAATTAAAATTAAAATTAAAATTAAAATTAAAATTAAAATATACAAATAAAAAATAAAACAAAAACAATTAAAATTAAAATTAAAATACTAATAAAAGCTAAAATTAAAAGATAAAAAAATTAAAATTAAAAAATACAAATAAAGAAATAAAACAAAAACAACAATTAAAATTAAAAAGAAAAGATAAAAAATTAAAATTAAAATTAAAAGATAAAAAATTAAAATTAAAATTAAAAGATAAAAAAATAAAATTAAAAACAAAAACAATTAATATTAAAAAGAAAAGCTAAAAAAATTAAATTAAAAATAAAACAAAAACAATTAAAATTAAAATACTAATAAAAGATCAAATTAAACAATAAAAAATTAAAATTAATTTTAATTTTAAAATTAAAATAAAAAAATACAAATAAAGAAATAAAACAAAAACAAAAACAACAATTAAAATTAAAAAGAAAAGATAAAAAATTAAAATTAAAATTAAAAGATAAAAAATTAACATTAAAATTAAAAGATAAAAAAATAAAATTAAAAACAAAAACAATTAAAATTAAAAAGAAAAGATAACAAAATTAAATTAAAAATAAAACAAAAACAATTAAAATTAAAATACTAATAAAAGATCAAATTAAACAATAAAAAATTAAAATTAATTTTAATTTTAAAATTAAAATTAAAAAATATAAATAAAAAATAAAACAAAAACAACAATTAAAATTAAAATTCAAAGATAAAAAATAAAAATTAAAAACAAAAACAACCATTAAAATTAAAAAGAAAAGAAAAAATTAAAATTAAAAAACAAAAAAAAATCCTAATTTTGCCAGCCTGAATATATTGCTATGTTATTACTTATTTAAAATTATTTGAATTATTTGTACAAATTACTGTTTACGCTGTACATTGTTGTTCATATTTGATGTCATCTATATATTCTCCACATTATTATTATTTATTATTACACAGGAGCCAGGCAACAACATTTGGTTGGCAATTTCACTGCTGTGTTATTGTGCAATGACAATAAAGGAAGTCTATGTATCTATGTCTATGTGCGTGCGTTTTGCTAACCTGCAAAAAGGGAGTTCACTCTGTGCATGGCTTGCAGCACCTTGTTGCATAGAACAACAGCATGAACGGAGTGAACCCTTTTGTCAGTCATACAGTCTCTTTGTCTCTGTGTCTGGGGGCAATTTATGGACTGTACTTTTAAATTAAAGGTTAAAAATAGACCCAATCTTGTGACAGAACTAGAATCAGAAGAGTTTGTGCCAATGCTGCACTATATCAACAATTCAGGCAATGGGAAAAAGGATATTTTCTTAGCATATTTATGCATTACACATGGCTGCATTACTGAGTGTTAGTGAAAAATGAAGAAAAACAGACCGGTGTTCATCATGACTGGCCACCGCTCGACGGTACAGAGCCTCCAGGCGGTGCAGGGGTAGGCCATATGTTGCAGAAAACCTCCGGCTGTCGGACGGGTGCTCCTGACACGAGTGTCTCCTCCGCAGCGGGGGAAGATGCAACTGCCCAGAGTAGCGTCGTCTCACCACCTGGTGGACCACGGGGAGAGACTCCCTACGAACCTGTCGAGCGGCAGGAGGAAATGAGTCTAGAGAATTTATTTGTAATTTTTTTTTAATTTAGATGGGGAAAAAGTTATAATATTATGTGAATAAAATCATATTACCAAAAGAAAATTTAGAAGAAAGTTGAAATATTTGGAAAATTAAAAAAAAACATTTTAAAAAATTTAGGAAGAAAAACTATGTATTAAGTATTGAAAAACTGGGAAAAAAGTCCCAAAAAGATGACATAATAATTGTCCATAGGTATGAATGTGAGTGTGAATGGTTGTTTGTCTATATGTGCCCTGTGATTGGCTGGCCACCAGTCTCCAGCATACCCCCACAATCCTAGTGAGGATAAGCGGCATAGAAACTTACAAGAAGAAAGTTGACATAGTTAACAGAACTGGAAAATCAGCTGTAATTTTGCAAGAATAAAGTCAAAATATTGAGAAGAAAATTGGCAATTTGACAAGAATAAACTCTTAATATTATGAAAAAAATAATGTCATTTTAGAAGCAATGAATGGAAATATTAAATAATATTCTTCAAAGTTGTAAAATTATGAAATAGATTTGTAATTTTTGAAAATTTTGTTGGGGAAAAAAGTTCCAATATTATGTGAATAAAATCATAATATTACCAAAAGAAAATTTCAAAGAAAGTTGAAATATTTGGAAAATAAAAAAAAAACATTTTTTTAAATTTAGGAAGAAAAACTATGTATTAAGCATTGAAAAACTGGGACAAAATAAAGCTGAGGATAAGGGGCATTGAAACTTACAAGAAGAAAGTTGAAATAGTTAACAGAACTTGAAAATCAGCTGCAATTTTGCAAGAATAAAGTCAAAATATTGAGAAAAAAATTGGCAATTTGACAAGAATAAAAATTGTCATTTTAGAAGCAATGACTGGAAATATTAAAAAATATTCTTCTAATTTGTAAAATTATGAAATAGATTTGTAATTTTTTGAAAATTTGGTTTGGGAAAAAGTTCTAATATTATGTGAATAAAATCATAATATTACCAAAATAAAATTTTGAAAAAAGTTGAAATATTTGGAAAATGAAAAAAAAATTTAATTTAGGAAGAAAAACTATGTATTAAGCATTGAAAAACCGTGAAAAAATCCCAAAAAGATGACATAATAATTGCCAACAGGTATGAATGTGAGTGTGAATGGTTGTTTGTCTATATGTGCCCTGTGATTGGCTGGCCACCAGTCCAGGGTGTACCCCGCCTCTCGCCCAAAGACAGCTGGGATAGGCTTCAGCACCCCCGCGACCCTCATGAGAATAAGCAGCAAAAAACGAATGTTTATAATATTGTTAACAAAAACAACAAATATCCATCCATCCATCTCTTGTAGTTCCATCGAAGGGGTGTGGACACGGAGGCTGTATCGATGATTGTCATATTAGTAAAGCACAAACATGATGTGCATAAAAACAAAATCAAATTCATAAAAGCGACCCAGCTGACACCCAGGGCCCTCATAAATCACAGTCCATCTGGTCTTGTGCGCACGTGGTCCAACCTCTTATCCCATCCTCTGCACATCCATATTCACTATTATGCTAAGCAGCACGCGGCTCTCAGGTCCCATTTCCTGTGTGTGTGCAACACTCTTGTAAATAAGGATAGTGTTCAAGAGATAGAAAGGTGATGGCCACTAACAAAACATGACACTACTCAAGTGTCTCCTTAAAATGACAATTATTTGATAAACAATATTATTATTATTATTATTCATATCTTATAAAAATACATAAATACAGGTGGTCCTCGGGTTACATACACGCTGCCGTAAATTTATTAACAAATTTAATTAATATATTTTATTTTACTGTTAATAAAACACAGTGTAACCTTGGTTAGCGTACTTCCTGGTTAGTGTACTTTGCCTCGTTTTGCATACATGTTCCAGTTAGTATGTGTCTTATCGTGTTATTAAAACACTGTGCGAACCAAATTGTGTTCTTTGTGTATTTTCATCACCAAACATCCATTAATCATGACTAATTAATTTGAAAACTGTGATTAATTGGATGAAAATAGCACTACTTATAGATGACATGAGAATACTAAATTCAAAATGCACTCTTGAAGCAAATTCAAATATCACAGTCGGGTAACTGTGATAAACAAGGGATTACTGTATTTCAATTGGGGATTAATCACAACTATTCATTCATTCATGAATTAAAACTGTGATTAATGGGATTAAAACAGCACTGCTTATTATGAATGACATGAGAATACGACATGCAAAATGCACTCTTGCAGCCAATTCAAATATCACGGGATATCAAGGGATTACTGTATTTCAAATGGTGATTAATCATGATTAATTCATTTGAAAACTGTGATTAATGGGATTAAAACAGCACTACTTATTATGAATGACATGAGAATATGACATGCAAAATGCACTCTTGCAGCAAATTCAAATATCACGGGATATCAAGGGGTTACTGTATTTCAAATGGTGATTAATCATGACTAAAAACTGTGATTAATGGGATTAAAACAGCACTACTTATTATAAATGACATGAGAATACGACATGCAAAATGCACTTTTGCAGCAAATTAAAATATCACGGGATATCAAGGGGTTACTGTATTTCAAACGGTGATTAATCATGACTAAAAACTGATTAATGGGATTAAAACAGCACTACTTATTATAAATGACATGAGAATACGACATGCAAAATGCACTTTTGCAGAAAATTAAAATATCACGGGATATCGAGGGATTACTGTATTTGAAACGGTGATTAATCATGACTAAAAACTGATTAATGGGATTAAAACAGCACTACTTATTATAAATGACATGAGAATACGACATGCAAAATGCACTCTTGCAGCCAATTCAAATATCACGGGATTACAGTATTTGAAATGGTGATTAATCATGACTAATTCATTAATGGGATTAAAACAGCACTACTTATTATAAATGACATGAGAATACGACATGCAAAATGCACTCTTGCAGCAAATTCAAATATCACGGGATATCAAGGGATTACTGTATTTCAAATGGTGATTAATCATGACTAATTCATTTGAAAACTGTGATTAATGGGACTAAAACAGCACTACTTATTATAAATGACATGAGAATACTACATGCAAAATGCACTCTTGCAGCAAATTCAAATATCACGGGATATCAAGGGGTTACTGTATTTCAAATGGTGATTAATCATGACTAAAAACTGTGATTAATGGGATTAAAACAGCACTACTTATTATAAATGACATGAGAATACGACATGCAAAATGCACTTTTGCAGCAAATTAAAATATCACGGGATATCAAGGGGTTACTGTATTTCAAACGGTGATTAATCATGACTAAAAACTGATTAATGGGATTAAAACAGCACTACTTATTATAAATGACATGAGAATACGACATGCAAAATGCACTCTTGCAGCCAATTCAAATATCACGGGATTACAGTATTTGAAATGGTGATTAATCATGACTAATTCATTATTGGGATTAAAACAGCACTACTTATTATAAATGACATGAGAATACGACATGCAAAATGCACTCTTGCAGCAAATTCAAATATCACGGGATATCAAGGGATGACTGTATTTCACATGGTGATTAATCATGACTAATTCATTTGAAAACTGTGATTAATGGGACTAAAACAGCACTACTTATTATAAATGACATGAGAATACTACATGCAAAATGCACTCTTGCAGCAAATTCAAATATCACGGGATATCAAGGGATGACTGTATTTCACATGGTGATTAATCATGACTAATTCATTTGAAAACTGTGATTAATGGGACTAAAACAGCACTACTTATTATAAAAGACATGAGAATACTAAATGCACTCTTGCAGCCAATTCAAATATCACGGGATTACTGTATTTGAAATGGTGATTAATCATGACTAATTCATTTGAAAACTGTGATTAATGGGATTAAAACAGCACATGAGAATACGACATGCAAAATGCGCTCTTGAAACAAGCTGGCATACAACCATATTATCATATTGCAGACATCCAACAGATCTTTTACACACGTTAACAGTCACTGAACTAGCAACTCTTCTCCTCACTGAATAGCTGTTGATGTATCCGGTGTAACAAGAGTTCAAAGATGACCGTGAGGGGGGTGGGGGGGGTAGACTTGACAAATGAGAATGTGATTAATCCATTCTGCCTGCTTGTGTGAAAGGGGGAACCTAAGTACTATTTTAAACGTGTTAGATGAGACCAAGGCAGCCAAGCAAAACACACGCCACAAAAAAATCAATACCCACTTCAGCCAAGTGTCCCCCGCCATTAAATAATGCTCGTCTGGAATGAAAATAACATTTAAGAAATCAGGTCACGTTTCGACTTCCGTAGCTCGCAAGAAACAGGTCGCGAAGGCTGACATTTTAAACGCAAGACCTCTTGACCCAACGTAATGTACGCACGTTATCAGAAGTGTCTTCAACATGTTGTTTTTGTTAGCCGAGTGGCACGTTCTCTTCCAGCCAAGCAGCCGGCAGCGTTACCACCCGGCTGATGTCCCGCCACGCGACTACCAAGAAGTGTGAATGAGATGGAAGCAGGAAGGCCAGTGTGTGATCAGATGGGACCATAAGATGCTCAGCAGGCCTCCGCCTCTGAAAAACCAATGAAATCATTACGCTTTTGTTCGACACGCTTGTGTATTTTATCAAGGGGCTGTTGCCGTGTCGACGTGGCTGACTCACAAGTACCAAAAGTGATTTTTCAGTACTACGATGCAAAAGGTCGGTAGGTACATAAAAACTAAAAGACGCAATAAATACAAACTTATCCTGGAGTCGAACACCAAGTGGTTTTTCCGTCATCGACTGTTCCTACTAACCAAAAATGGCTAGTAGGGACAGCTGTTTGCATTTGATCAAAGTTACTTAAATTTGTCAGATCAAAAAAAGGTAGATTATCGCACTTGTCCTTAATCACCAAGCAAAAATTACAGAAAAATATAAAATAATTACAAAAAAATACAGAAATAAAAGTACAGATTACAAATTACAGAAAAATATTATAAAAAAAATAATAATAATAATTACAAAACAGGTACATTATCGCACTTGTCTGCACCCTTAATCACTGAGCAAAAATTACAGGAAAATATAAAATAAATACAAAAAAAATACAGAAATAAAAAGCACAGATTACAAATTACAAAAAAATAAATAAAAAAAAATATTAATAATTAAAAAACAGGTACATACAGATTACAAATTACAGAAAAATATAAATAATAAAAATAATAATTACAAAAAAAATACTGAAATAAAAGTAGAGCAAAAAATACAGGGTCAGACAAAATGATCTGACACATTTGTAGGTTAAATAAAAGGCAAATAAAGTAAAGTAACAAAAAAGTGTTTTTATTTTGGAAAAGTACATATAATGCCATTCTGTTTCATTATGTTTAAAAAATTAAAATCAGTTCTCGCGCTGCGAGGTTGGCGTTTAAATTTTGGTTTCAATGCAGATCCAGTAGCTCTGAAGTTGGTAACCCATAACAAGATGGTGTTTGGAGCTGGTACGGGATCATGTCTATCAAGTGGTTGTATAATTACCTCGGAATTCACAGCGTCAGTGTTGTTTTTCCATCATCACCTGTTAACTACTAACCAAAAATGGCTAGTAGGGACAGCTGTTTGCATTTGATCAAAGTTACTTAAATTTGTCAGATCAAAACAGGTAGATTATCATAATTGTCTGCACCCTTAATCACCGAGCAAAAATTACAGAAAAATATAAATGAAAAATAATAATAATAATTACAAAAAAAATACAGAAATAAAAGTAGAGGAAAAAATACAGGGTCAGACACATTTGTAGGTTAAATAAAAGGCAAATAAAGTAAAGTAACAAAAAAGTGTGTTTATTTTGGAAAAGTACATATAATGCCATTCTGTTTCATTATGTTTTAAAAATGAAATCAGTTCTAGCGCTGTGGGGTTGGTGTTTCAATTTTGGTTTCAATGCATTAGGTATTGATTTTTTCTGACCGTCGACCACAAACGTAATTAAGTTGCATCCATAACTTATTTTCCACTCCTTGACAGTTACCAATGTGATTGTGACTTAAATCATTGCCTGCACGGTAAAAAGTTTCCAAATAAATATCTGCGACGACTGTAGCCGAATCCAGAAGATTAAGAAAGGTAAAGTCAATTATGCAGGAAATATGCTCACCGTCTGTTCTTTTCACAAGTCAATGATTCAAGCCGTTTAAATGCGACACGCACTCAACCGCAGTGCCACTCGTGCCACTAGAGAGATCCTTAAAATGTGGCTCTCGACGACAGCCGCCAATCTGCATAATTTTCTTTCATAAATTGCCTTTTATATCACAGCCTTTTGTGCTCTGGTTTGGTAAACAAATCAAAAGGTGCCGCTGGGTTGTTTCGTCTCATCGAATGAGCACAGTGGCTTGACATTTTTACCCCGTTTATTGTCTGTTAAAAACAAAGATAACAAGTTTTGATTCAGGCATCTTGGGAAAAAAAAAAAAATGAAATAAAGTTAGTGAAAAACATGGAATGACAAACAGAGGCGAATGTTTGAACCTGCCAGAAACAGTAACACCTGATCTTCACACTGTCCGTGCGTGTGAAGTGTGGTTAGAGCGTAATGGATGGATGGAAGCTCCCACACCTCGTTCAGAGATATCACGGTGTTAGCTTTATCTGCTTAGCACAGCATGCACGTATTCGCTTGAATGATACTGCAGCGCCATGATGTACTGTAGATGCAGAATGCAAAACATAAATCATTTCTGATACGGTTTGGTTTTCGTATTTGCTGTAGTTTTCAATGAGAATTTTCACCAAAATTGTAACCCAGTTTTTGAATATCTCGGTTTTCGTGCGGTCAAACTGGTCCGTCTGCTTGCACTTCATTTTGAATATCGGCCCGGTCAGAGTTTTTTTTTTTTTTTTTTTTTACAGAGTGTTAAATAACCCACCATGGGGCCAAAGAAGCTTGCGAGTGCCAGCACTTTCATAACTATTGAATTCAAGATACATTTATGTGTCCTTTTCATCCTTTTCATGAGTATTTATGGATATTTCTCACATGGAAAGCTATAATTATTCTCTACAAAATCCTTTTTTTGAAGATTTTTTTTGGGTGTCTGAAGTGAATTAAAATTGTTTCTTTGGAGAAAATTTGCTTCGGTTTTTTATATTTTGTTTTTTTCAGAGTTTTTGTAAGAAAATTGAGGTTTGACTGTACTAAATAATGTGTCAACTTCAACTATTATTACTTTATATCATAAAATAAATGCTGGATGAGTGGTTAGCATGGGAAGACCGGGAAGACCTGGGTTTGAATCTCCACTCGGAGCAAAATTGCATTATATAAAATTAAAAAAATAATAATAATAATAAATAATAAATAATACTTAAATAACCCACCATGGGGCCAAAGAAGCTTGCGAGTGCCAGCACTTTCATAACTATTGAATTCAAGATACGCATGGCCAATCTTGACAGTCTTGATATCTTTATGTGTCCTTTTCATCCTTTTCATCAGAATTTATGGATATTTCTCACTGTTTTCTACATGGAAAGATATAATTATTCTCTACAAAATCATTTTTTTGAAGATTTTTGGGTGTCTGAAGTGAATTTAAATTATTTCTTCGAAGAAAATTTGCTTCGGTTTTGTATATTTTGTTTTTTTATCAGAGTTTTTGTAAGAAAATTGAGGTTTGACTGTACTAAATAATGTGTCAACTTCAACTATTATTACTTTATATCATAAAATAAATGCTGGATGAGTGGTTAGCATGGGAAGACCGGGAAGACCGGGAAGACCTGGGTTTGAATCTCCACTCGGAGCAAAATTGCATTATATAAAATTAAATAAATAATAATAAATAATAATAATAATAAATAATTAATAACACTTAAATAACCCACCATGGGGCCAAAGAAGCTTGCGAGTGCCAGCACTTTCATAACTATTGAATTCAAGATACGCATGGCCAATCTTGACAGTCTTGATATGTTTATGTGTCCTTTTTCTACATGGAAAGATATAATTATTCTCTACAAAATCATTTTTTTGGAAGATTTTTGGGTGTCTGAAGTGAATTTAAATTATTTCTTTGGAGAAAATTTGAGTTTTTGTAAGAAAATTGAGGTTTGACTGTACTAAATAATGTGTCAACTTCAACTATTATTACGTTATATCATAAAATAAATGCTGGATGACTGGTTAGCATGGGAAGACCGGGAAGACCTGGGTTCCAATCTCCGCTAGGAGCAAAACTGCATTATATAAAGTTAAATAAATAATAATAATAATAATAATAATAATAATAAATAATACTTAAATAACCCACCATGGGGCCAAAGAAGCTTGCGAGTGCGAGCGCTTTCATAACTATTGAATTCAAGATACATTTATGTGTCCTTTTCATCCTTTTCATCAGTATTTATGGATATTTCTCACTGTTTTCTACATGGAAAGCTATAAATTATTCTCTACAAAATAATTTTTTTGAAGATTTTTGGGTGTCTGAAGTGAATTTAAATTATTTCTTCGAAGAAAATTTGCTTCGGTTTTGTATATTTTGTTTTTTTATCAGAGTTTTTGTAAGAAAATTGAGGTTTGACTGTACTAAATAATGTGTCAACTTCAACTATTATTACTTTATATCATAAAATAAATGCTGTATGAGTGGTTAGCAATGGAAGACCGGGTCAATATTTTGACTTTATTCTTGTAAAACTACTGCAGAATTTTCTTTTTTTTTTTGCTGCTGTTTTTTTTGTTGTTATTGTTGTGTGTTATATTTACAATGGGGGTTGAATCATTCATACCTATGGACAATTTGGAGTCGCTAATTAACCTAGCATGTTTTTGGAATGTTGGAGGAAACCGGAGTACCCCGGAGAAAACCCACTCATGCACGGGGGAGAACATGCAAACTCCACACAGAGGGTGGAATTGAACTCGGGTCTTCTAGCTGTGAGGTCTGCGCGCTAACCACTCATCCACCGTGCAGCCCTTTTGTAAAAACACATCCCTGAAAAGTGAAATCTGTTATAGCTTTATTTATAGCGTCCCACTACTTTTGTTCAAATATTCACCAATACAAAGCTGGTGAGATTAGATTAATTTATTGAGTAGGAATTTAACAACATGGCACTATGCCTTGAAAATAACTTTCACACACACACACACACACACAGGAACAGTGTGTACCAGCATGATGTAATCAGAGATGAGAGCATTTCATTACGACGTGCTGATATTGTAAATATGCATGGGAGCAATCAAAGCCGCTGCTATTTCCCTAATTGAGAAAGTGAATAATAATAATAATAATAATCGCTGGCAATGGTGGGAAAACGGCAGCATGATGACCGTCCCACTGTGAGTCTGATTTATGAGCATGTATCACAGCAGGGGGGGGGGGGCAAGCAAAGCTAGAAAACTTTCACCCATACTGAATACATAATGACACCCGCGGGTGCAAAGGCTGTGATTAACATCATTCCCGGAATAGAACCTGTCTCTGCATTCCTTACGTAGTACTGTAACCTACAGGTACCGCATGTGCAACGTCAATTACCATGCAGTCATAGATCATAACTGGAGAGATTTGATGTTATGACAAAACCTGATTAATCATATTCATAACTCACATTCATTCTGACTCATGTCTAATAGTCACATAAATTAATAAAAATATTCTCTTAAGGGTTATAAGCTACCATGACTGAGTAATTATATTTCCTATGTACCTCAAAGGGAACACAGCGGCAATTAGGCAGTAATTCATCTTGTCATGGCAGCTTAGCGGTTTATTGTTAGGATAAATATTACCATATTACTTTTTGTTACCCACTGTATGTGCGTGTGTGTGTGTGTGTGTGTGTGTGGGTGTGTGTGTGTGTGTTTACCTCATGCCAAGACATTGACGCTAGTCAAGTTGTTGCAGCAAGTCAGCAGCTGAAACAAAAGAAAAACATCCTGTCATTGAAATAATATTATTCTAATTAATTAATCACAACTAATTTGACACGTGTAGTTAGGACATTTTTTTTATAATTTTTAATAATGCACTACAGTAAAAAGAGGCAGATTTGTCTGATGGCAGTGAATCAAGGATTTTTTTTAAATAAAAAAGCACTAAATAATATTATTCTAATTAATTAATCACAACTCATTTGACACTTGTAGTTAGGACATTTTGTGGTTACGACGCACCCCCATAAATTTTTAAAAATGCACTACAGTAAAAAGAGGCAGATTTGTCTGATGGCAGTGCATCAAGGATTTTTTTAAAATAAAAAAGCACTAAATAATATTATTCTAATTAATTAATCACAACTAATTTGACACCTGTAGTTCTGACATTTTGTGGTTACGACGCACCCCCATAAATTATTAATAATGCACTACAGTAAAAAGAGGCAGACTTGTCTGATGGCAGTGCATCAAGGAAATAAAAAAAATTAAAAAAGCAATAAATAATATTATTCTAATTAATTAATCACAACTAATTTGACACCTGTAGTTCTGACATTTTGTGGTTACGACGCACCCCCATAAATTATTAATAATGCACTACAGTAAAAAGAAGCAGACTTGTCTGATGGCAGTGCATCAAGGATTTTTTTTACATAAAAAAGCACTAAATAATATTATTCTAATTAATTAATCACTAATTTGACACCTGTAGTTTGGACATTTTGTGGTTACAACGCACCCCCATAAATTATTAATAATGTACTACAGTAAAAAGAAGCAGACTTGTCTGATGGCAGTGCCTCAAGGACATTTTTTTAAATAAAAAAACACAAAATAATATTAATCTAATGAATTCATCACTAATTTGACACCCATAGTTTGGACATTTTGTGGTTACGACGCACCCCCATGAATTATTAATAATGCACTACTGTAAAAAGAGGCAGACTTGTCTGATGGCAGTGCATCGAGAATTTTTTTTTAAATAAAAAAAGCACTAAATAATATTATTCTAATTAATTAATCAGAACTAATTTGACACCCGTAGTTAGGATTTTGTGGTTACGACGCACCCCCATAAATTATTAACAATGCACAACAGTAAAAAGAGGCAGATTTGTCTGATGGCAGTGCATCAAGGACATTTTTTTAAATAAAAAAGCACTAAATAATATTATTCTAATGAATTGATCACAACTAATTTGACACCTGTAGTTCTGACATTTTGTGGTTACAACGCACCCCCATAAATTATTAATAATGCACTACAGTAAAAAACGGCAGACAAAAATGGACAGTGCTAACTAAGCATGGTCATATGTTTCGTTATCTTCCTCAAACACAGGTACTTCGTTTCATATACTTTGTCTTTTACGTCTTTTTATTACTGTATTTCATATATCCTTCATGTGTTCTGTGTACAGTGTGAGTGACTTTAACTAAAACTCAACTGACTTCGCCGTCGCAGGAAAGGAACTCATAGCGAGGACCAAGGACTTCTTGTCATGTTAGTTTTGACATTTGGGAAATCACAACCGCCTGCTTCCAATTAACTGGAAAGAACCACCAACCTCTGAAAGCCTCGCTATAATGACAGCATTTATGGTGTATTGCCCTATTGCCCTTTGCCCAATGACCTATGCCAATGAATGGCCAATTAATGGATTCATGGGCAGAACTGGGAATAACCTATTATACCCTTCTGAGCACAATCTTAAAAACAGTTGAAAAACGACAAGAATGTGTAGGCCTTTGATTGATTTTGTTGATTTTTAAGTCTTATTCGGGAGGAAGAAAAATAATTTTAGAAGCATAAACTTGAAATATTAAAGACATGACGTTTCAAAAATTAAAAATTAAAAAAAAAATTAAAAATTAAAAATTAAAAATTAAAAATTAAAAATTAAAAATTAAAAATTAAAAATTAAAAATTAAAAATTAAAAATTAAAAATTAAAAATTAAAAATTAAAAATTAAAAATTAAAAATTAGTTAGTTAAATAGTTAAATATATAGTTAAATATTAGTTATAAAAATTAAAAAAGGCACGGTAAACCCTGGACTGGTCGCCAGACAATTGTCATAAAAATACACATTAAAATAAAATAAAAAACAAAAAAAAACAAAATAAATTAATAAAAATTCTAATACAAATCACTCCAGCATATCTGCGACCCTCATGTGGATAAGCAGCATAGAAAATGAATGGCTGGCTACAAATCACTTCATAATTACTTGAATTAAGGGACTACTGACTAAGAAAAAAATAATTAAATTAAAATTAAAATTAAAATTAAAATTAAAATTAAAATTAAAATTAAAATTAAAATTAAAATTAAAATTAAAATTAAAATTAAAATTAAAATTAAAATTAAAATTAAAATTAAAATTAAAATTAAAATTGTATTTGGCCAAGAGGCACGGTACACCCTGGATTGGTTGTACATTAAAATAAAATTAAAATAAATAAATAAAAATTCTAATACAAATCACTCCAGACAATTTAAAATTAAAATTCATTTTTTTAAATTTTAATTAAAATTAGTTTTTTTTATTAAAATTAAAATTGTCTTTGGGCAAGAGGCACGGTACACCCTGGATTGGTTGTACATTAAAATAAAATCTAAATAAATAAATAAAATTCTAATCCAAATCACTCCAGCATATCTGCGACCCTCGTGAGGATAAGCGGCATAGAAAATGAATGGCTGGCTACAAATCACTTCATAATTACTTGATAACTTCATAACTACTTAAGGGACTACTGACTGAGAAACAACAATGGGAGCTGGAGCCGAGGGAAGCCAAATCAGTATAAATCCCCGTTGGTGTCATTTTCCTGGAAGATGAAATAGTGTATCTAAATCATCCATCAGCTGTATCCCTCACACGATGTGAAAACAACCACAAATGTTCAAATGAACGCTTAACCAGCTCTTCAATCCTAATGAGTCATCTTATTAGTAGCCCACTAAGGACTAACTGCTTTAGGAAGGTCAACAACCTTTTATGACGGCCATCATGCAAAAACCTAATATGGTGCTCATTAGTATTGCAGATGTGCAGCAAGCATACAGCTTTCTCCCGCTGCTACAAAAAAAAAATCTCAATTTAAATAAACAGCACAGTGTTTTCCTGAGGTACTTCCTGTGCAAACCTTTTAGATTTTAAAGTCAATAAAAATGCTTTGAAGTGATTAAAATGATATTCGGAACTCAGGTCTCCGATGATTTCCAAAGAAGAAAAAGTCTGCGGATATTAAGTCCGCCATCATGAAGTGAAAACAAAACGTCCTGTGATGGTATCGCCGCAGTGACGCAGAGCAGATATGACGGGTTATAACAAAAGCTGATAAGGCCTCGTAGAGTCTGAGCAACGTTCAAGAGTTTAGTCATCAAACTGTAAATCCGCTGAGGGGGAAAACGTGATTGTCACACAATGCTAAACATTCATGATTGTAAATACGGTTAGAGTTCATTTGGAGTAGTCTGTGTACAGCTTGGAAAAGCTGGTGATGGTTGCCACCTTGTGCTCCCGGTGCTGAATTGGGTTCAAGTCTGGAGACATGCTTGGCCACTTGGCTAAACACAGTTGTTGCTTGTTTTTAGACAACCGAGTAAATGAAAAGAAAAGAGGCTGCACGGTGGTTGAGTGGTTAGCACGTAGGTCTCACAGCTAGGAGACACGAGTTCAATCCCACTCAATTGGCGACTCCAAATTGTCCATAAGTATGAATGTGACTGGAAATATTAAAGAATATTCCTCAAATTTGTAAAATTATGAAATAGATTAGAATTTTTTTTAAATTAGGTTGGGGAAAAAAATTCTAATATTTGAATACAATCATAATATTACTAAAAGAAAATTTTGAAGAAAATTGAAATATTTGAAAAATAAAAAATTGGGGGATTTTGCATGTTCTCCCCGTGCATGCATGGGTTTTCTCCGGGTACTCCGGTTTCCTCCCACATTCCAAAAACATGCTAGGTTAATTAGCGACTCCAAATTGTCCATAGGTATGAATGTGAGTGTGAATGGTTGTTTGTCTATATGTGCCCTGTGATTGGCTGGCCACCAGTCCAGGGTCCTATAAGCTGGGATAGGCTCCAGCATACCCCCACAATCCTAGTGAGGATAAGCGTAAAGAATAAAGTCAAAATATTGAAAAAAAAATTGGGAATTTGACAAGAATAATCGCCAATATTATGAAAACTTTTTTTCATGAAATATTTTTTTTTTTTTTTTTATTTTAGAATTTTTTTATTTTAGAATCAATGACTGGAAATATTAAAGAATATTCTTCAAATTTGTAAAATTATGAAATAGATTTGTAATTTTTTGAAAATTAGGTTGGGGAAAAAATTCTAATATTTGAATAAAATCATAATATTACTAAAAGAAAATTTTGAAAAAAATTGAAATATTTGAAAAATAAAAAATTTTGGGTTTTCTTCGGGTACTCCGGTTTCCTCCCACATTCCAAAAACATGCTAGGTTAATTAGCGACTCCAAATTGTCCATAGGTATGAATGTGAGTGTGAATGGTTGTTTGTCTATATGTGCCCTGTGATTGGCTGGCCACCAGTCCAGGGTGAACAAAAACAAAGTTGAAATAGTTAACAGAACTGGAAAATCAGCTGTAATTTTGCAAGAATAAAGTCAAAATATTGAGAAAAAATGGGCAATTTGACGAGAATAAACTTGTAATATTATGAAAAAAATAATGTCATTTTAGAAGCAATGACTGGAAATATTAAAGAATATTTTTTAAAGTTGTAAAATTATGAAATAGATTTGTAATTTTTGGAAAATTAGGTTGGGGAAAAAGTTCTAATATTATGTGAATAAAATCATAATATTACTAAAAGAAAATTTTGAAGAATGTTGAAATATTTGGAAAATTAAAAATTTTGGGTTTTCTCCGGGTACTCCGGTTTCTTCCCACATTCCAAAAACATGCTAGGTTAATTAGCGACTCCAAATTGTCCATAGGTATGAATGTGAGTGTGAATGGTTGTTTGTCTATATGTGCCCTGTGATTGGCTGGCCACCAGTCCAGGGTGAACCCAGCCTCTCGCCCGAAGACAGCTGGGATAGGCTCCAGCATACCCCCACAATCCTAGTGAGGATAAGCGGCATAGAAACTTACAAGAAGAAAGTTGAAATAGTTAACAGAACTGGAAAATCAGCTGTAATTTTGCAAGAATAAAGTCAAAATATTGAGAAAAAAATTGGCAATTTGATGAGAATAAACTCACAATATTATGAAAATTATTTTTTTTATAATATTTTTTTCATTTTAAAAGCAATGACTGAAAATATTAAAGAATATTTTTCAAAGTTGTAAAATTATGAAATAGATTTGTCATTTTTTTGAAAATTAGGTTGGGGAAAAAGTTCTAATATTATGTGAATAAAATAATAATATGACTAAAAGAAAATTTTGAAGAAAGTTGAAATATTTGGAAAATTTAACATTTTGGGTTTTCTCCGGCAATGACTGAGAAAAAAATTGGCAATCTGACGAGAATAATCTCCAATATTATGAAAATGAACTTTTTTTCATCATATTTTTTTTTCATTTTAGAAGCAATGACTGGAAATATTAAAGAATATTCTTCAAAGTTGTAAAATTATGAAATAGATTTGTCATTTTTTGAAAATTAGGTTAGGGAAAAAGTTCTAATATTATGTGAATAAAATCATAATATTACTAAAAGAAAATTTGAAAGAAAGTTGAAATATTTGGAAAATTAAAAAAAAAAACATTTTAAAAAATGTAGGAAGACCTCAATAAAAGCTATGTATTAAGCATTGAAAAACTAGATAAAAGTCCCAAAAAGATGACATAAGCTGTCGGAACCGGTATCAGCGGTATCAGAAGGCAAAAATGTCAACGTGTCGTTATCTTGTCAGACTTAGAATCGGAAAGCAGTGGCAGGGAATTCTCTAAAGAACTATGACAAGTGATATTTTTTCTGCAATGGATGTCATCAGACAGACAGCAGAGGAGGAAAGAGAGCAGCTGACATTTACTACCATCACCTGTCACTGTGACCACTATTTCACATTTAACCCCATGAGGCGTTTCTTCAAAGAAAAATAAACCTATAGTCATTTCCCCTTTCAATTATTCAGATATGCATGGTAGGGATGGCGGATACTGCAGGAACAGAGTGCCACCTAATGGATATAAAGAAGTGATGACGCCTAAGAAGCCTAAGGGCCGTGGTGCATTCACTGCATGCTTGACTTAACCTGTTTATACCTCAAATCAAAATTATGGTCTCATCCCATTTTAACTCCAATTTTAGTACATTTAAAAACTATATCCAATGCTCCTGTAGTAATAAATGTGGTAGAAAAGCTATCATATTGACTGCTTTTTTTCCCCAATTGTGTTACTGTTTCTTTAATGACTAACTTGTATTATTTACTAACATAATATTTGGTTTATTAACAACTTTATTTTGCATATTTTAACATTCTACTCGTCATTTTTTTGTTTCGTAATATGACTTTATTATCGTGTTATTTTAGATTTTACAGTACCCCAACCTAATTTTCAAGAAATAACTTAATTTCTTTAAAAGTTTCAAGTTTATGCGTCTAAAATTAATTTTTCTTCCTCCCAAATGAGACTTAAAAATGTGACTAAAAGTATGACTTTGACTCGAAAATTCATTCATTCATTCATTCATAAAAATAAAAATAAAAATAAAAATAAAAATAAAAATAAAAATAAAAATAAAAATAAAAATAAAAATAAAAATAAAAATAAAAATAAAGTCTTTGGGCAAGAATAGGGGTACACCCTGGACTGATCGCCAGCCAATCACAGGGCACATATAGACAAACAACCATTCACACTCACATTCATACCTATGGACAATTTGGAGTCGCTAATTAACCTAGCATGTTTTTGGAATGTGGGAGGAAACCGGAGTACCCGGGGAGAAAACCCACGCATGCACGGGGAGAACATGCAAACTCCACACAGAGATGACTGAGGGTGGAATTGAACTCGAGACTCCTAGCTGTGAGGCCTGCACGCTAACCACTTTGACTCTAAAATTAATACTCTAAATTATTACTAAACTTTATTTGCATTTTTAAAATTCTATTTATGCTCTTTTTTTCATTACTTTTCTTGTTTAATTTTATATTTCGAATGTGCTGAGCGCCAATAAAAAAACAGCTGTGTGCCGCAAAGGGTCCCCGGGCCACACTTTAGACACCCCCATGGTAAAGAAACATTAGAAGCAGCTCCAAGTATCATGTGGTGCAACTGTACACCACTGTAAAGCACAGCCATAGTAATAGTCCTGTTGTTGACACAGCTTTTGTATTCAGTCGTATTACTTTGTGTCAGTCAGGGGGGGTCCAATTTCTTCTACCAAGTATCGCATAAAGAGATTTTAATTTAAGGATGCTATTAATGATGCTAAAAGCAACCCAATGCAGGCAGAGGCAGTTGTTCCATTAGGCAATACAAGCAGATGCTACGAGCGACGTGCCCTCCAGGGGGCGCCAAAGCTGGCAAAAATGTATCCTATATACAGTATATTAATAGTACTTATTACCAGGGCAACAATTAGTCAATAATTCATTGATTGCCTGCATATTTATTCAGAAATAGAAGATTTGAACTGACAGAGCAAATAAGTGCACAAACACCAGGTTGTTCCCAGTTTTCCAAAGTCAAAGCTGATCTGTGTGAATATCTTTGTGTTTTGGCTACAACAGACATAATAGTCCGGGGTGTACCCCGCCTCTCGCTCAAAGCCAGCTGGGATAGGCTCCAGCATACCCTCGCAATCCTAATGAGGATAAGCGGTATAAAAATGGATAGTTGGATGGACAAATATGTGGATATGTGCATATTTCAATTTAAAAAATATTAATTGCTTACCAAAATAGCTTACCAAATGCTGATTAATTGGGTAATCGATTAAACAGCAATTAATCGATAAATTGCTGCAGCTCCAGTTAGATTTAGTTTTTTTTGTAAACAAACATTTTTTGTGTTTACAAAACTATTTTTACTATTTTTTACTATTAATTTTTTTACAATTTTTTACTATTTAGTAAAGTGTGCCATTAATTGCATACCAAAATAGCTGTCGATTAATTGGGTAATCAATTAATCAATTAATTGCTGCAGCTCTAGTTGTGTTTTTGTAAACACAAAATTTTTTTGTGTTTACAAAACTATTTGTACTATTTTTTTTTACTCTTTTTTTACTATTATTTTACTATTATTTTTTTACTTTTTTTTTTCTATTTACTACTTTTTAAAAATATTATTTCTTCATTATTTATACGATTTTTATGTTGCGATTGTTGCCATTTGTTTACCGTGTAAATTGCGTGCCACATTATGTCAGAGATTAAAGTCAAGGCAAAAAAAATGACATTTAGTTCGATTTCTTTTGGATGCGTAGCGAGTGTGCCATTAATTGCTTACCAAAATAGCTGTCGATTAATTGGGCAATGGATTAAATAGCAATTAATCTATTAATTGCTGCAGCTCCAGTTGGGTTTACAAGTTTTTGTAAACACAAAATTTTTTTGTGTTTACAAAACTATTTTTTTACTATTATTTTTACTGTTAATTTTTTACTATTTTTTTTACTATTATTTCTTCATTTATTTATACGATTTTTATGTTGTGATTGTTGCAATTTGTTAACCGTGTAAATTGGGTGCCACATTATGTCAGAGATTAAAGTCAACGCCAAAAAAAAAAGCCATTTAGTTCGATTTCTTTTGGATGCGTAGCAAGCGTGCCATTAATTGCTTACCAAAATAGCTGTTGATTAATTGGGTAATCAATTAAACAGCAATTAATCAATTAATTGCCCATTAATAACAAAAAATTGTTTAAAAATCTATTTTTACTTTTTTTGTGTACTTTTTTTACTATTATTTTTACTATTAATTTTTTACTATTATTTCTTCATTTATTTATAAGATTATTATGTTGTAATTGTTAACTGTGTAAATTGGGTGCCACATTATGTCAGAGATTAAAGTCAACGCCAAAAAAAGTGTGCCATATAAAACCTCGCCTGAATGCAGTTCAATATCTCTTAATCCATATGAACAAAACATCACACCATCATCAGCAAATGAGTGTATTATCTAACAAAATATTAATTTTAATTGGGCCAAGGGTAAGTCAGGAACAAGAACTACAGCACAAAAAAAAAAACAAAAAAACTTTGCCCTCAAGGTCGGTGAAGTTATAAAATTGTGACAAAATCCTGCCTTTCATGACGCACAAAACTTTGGAGTTCAAACCTCCATGTCACGCGTGATGTCACACCGCTGAAGGTGATGTTTCACCACCAAAGCCCAGTTCAAAGGATGAACTCTCGTTTTCATCACTTACTGAGGTTTTTTTTTTTTTACTTCTTTTTACACTTAAACACAGAAACCTTTCACGTTATATATTTATCATTAAAGTTAACACTGGAGTGTTTTATTGTTTCTGTGTCTAAATATTAACTTGCTTATTTTTACACTTGTACCAGAGTTGACAACGTTGCTTCAGGATTTATTGTGGCAGCAGTTTGATGCTGGAACTGATTATTTCTATTCTCTCCAAAAAAAGCAATTTAGCCCCCACTAAAATCGAGTTTAGGAGGTTCTAAATTCCCTCAGGAAATACAGGATACAGGAAAGAAGAAATAATCCACATCAAGCCCTGTCTGTCTGTCTTAGTGAGGCAGCAGAATAAAGGAAGCAGATAAATAGTGGAAGGAAGGAGATAAAAAAAAAAAGACAGCAGGAGGGAAATCATAAATAGTTTAAGGACATACATACCAACACGTTGCTGCTTATATTACAACACAATTACAAACAATATTATCATTACGTGTTAGGCTGTATTAAATTGTACTGTACTGTAAAATACAATTGGAATCACAGTAAATGAGACGCACATTATTATTGACATTAATAAGGTTATGGCTCTACAACAGAGTTCGGATGTGAAATATTCCGACTTTTAACTAACTTTTAACTCACCGGAGAGACTTGGGAGCCGTCCGTCGATGGCGTCTCTTCACCGACGCGGGGAGCGAAACCTCCTCTTTTCCTTCAACGAGTCCACACCGCCACACTTATTTATCGCCGCTTCCATTTTTTATTGCTGCAGGTTAGTTGGATTGTTAGACTTCAAACTCTTACATGCTGCTGGCTGCTGCTGCTGCTCCGAGTGGCGTGACGTCACTGTGACGTCGCCGGGAGATCACATGACAGGATAAACAACTTTACTACAAGGAGCACGAGGACTCACCAGCTAGCTAGCTAGAGTTTAGCTAGCTAGCTAGCTAGCTAGCTAAACTCGGAATTACTTCTTTATTGACAATAAAATGCATATTTTACACATGATATATATATTTGACGAAGTAATAGAGGTCTAAATTTATAACCACTTAATTGAAAAGCAATTTAGTTGTATCATTTTATTATCTAAATGTAATATAAATTAGACTTACCCATTAGCTATAGTCATAGCAGCTTGTTCTTTATAAGGGAGGAGTATTTCACAGTTTTTTTTTCAAACGCAAAACAAAGAACTGATAACCTGGGTTTTCTACTTTTTTGATGGGGTTTGTGAGAGGAAATAAAATATCAATCTTGTCGTCCGTGGTGCACTTCAGGACTAGTAGAACTACCCACGACAAATGTGAACGAGTCATGAACGAGTCGTTCAACACTTATATTTTTTTTTTTTTTAGCTGAACAAGACTCACGGGTAACCTTGCCTCCATTTACCCGTTGACTTAACGTAATGGGAGTGGGCTAGCGAGTTTATGCGCATGCGCTAAGTGACGGGTAACTCAAGTGAATCAGTAACCGATTCACAAATTTTCACGTGTTTTCAAGTGATGAATTGGATACCCGTTTCAATTCAGCGAGTGACTCTTAAGAAACGGTTCCCGTCACTAAACTACTACAATGACTACTTAGTCATATATAAAATGATAAAGATGGTTGATGTGGGAGGAAGAAATTGAAAAAAATCAAGGAAAAAATCTGCTAGCACATTCCAAAATGGCTGTCACACTGACCAGCATTTTTATCATCACAAAAAAAAAAAACTTTATTAATTTATCCAATTATTGTGTTTTTAAAGGTAGATAATTTGAGTTCGGATAACACGGTGACCTTAATCAAAAGTTCTAAACTGAAAAAACAAGATGTCATTCAAAATATTTCCACTGACAGCATAGCCTGTTATTGTGTTGCCCTCGTGTCATGTGACTCTTGGTTTTAAGGTTACGTTAGATAGGAAATGTCATTAAAATCATGTGGGTCATGTCGTGTCGTGTCTTGTCGTGTCGCCAGGCTGACCTTTTTTGCCACCGAGCGTCCAAACGTGCGTACAACTGTGTGCGTATCACCGCTCTGAGTCATGTTGCACAGGAAACTCGACGTGTGAAGGGACGACAACAATAGGGGGCATAACATAAGCATGAGTCAGCAATTGCAAAATAGGAAGCCATATTTGACGTATGTGGATGTTCATTCATCAGACGTATGTGCTGTTAAACTATTGTTGTTTTTTTATGTTCAAGGGAATAAAAACATTAACACAGATTTAGATATATTTTTCAAATTGTTCCATTCTGTAATTTTGATAACATTATATATTATTATTGAACATTATAAGTATTCACTGATAAGAAAGTGCTGTGCAGGGAGCCTTGAGCCGCTGATGATGCTTTGTTGTTGTCTCTTGACGTATTATTTGGAGTAGCGAGCAAACGGAGATCCTTCATTCATTTTGTCCTGGAAAGATAAAAAAAAAAAAACCAACACATTCTTATCATCATGCAATGCTCCATTCATACAGGACTGTAATGTATCTGTGGCAGTGGGTGGGTGGGGTCGAGATCGATGTGGAAGAGACAAAGAGTGAGCATAAAACAAAAATAGGAAGAAAAAAAAAGAAAGTTATTTTATTAAAATGTATTTATTTAATTTATTGAATTTTTTAATTAATATTTAATTTATTTAATTAGATGTATTGATAAAAAATATTATGAAAACAAAAAAATATGTTCAGTAATGTAAAGGACAGGTTGCATGGTGGTCTAGTGGTTAGCGCACCGCGACCCTCGTGAGGATAAGCGGTAGAAGTAGCGGTAGACGTGGAAGAAACAAAGAGTGAGCATAAAACAAAAATATGAAAAAAAATAATGAAAATTATTTTATTAAAATTTATTAAATTTATTTTTTATTAATATATAATTTATTTAATTTAATTTATTTGAAAAAAAATATTATGAAAATAAAAAAAATATGTTTAGTAATGTAAAGGACAGGTTGCACGGCGGTCTAGTGGTTAGCGCACCGCGATCCTCATGAGGATAAGCGGTAGAAGTAGCGGTCGATGTGGAAGAGACAAACAGTGAGCATAAAAAAAATATGAAAAAAATAATGAAAATTATTTTATTAACATTTTTAAATTTATTTATTTTTTATTAATATATAATTTATTTAAATTAATTTATTTTAAAAAATTATTATGAAAATAAAAAAAATATGTTTAGTAATGTAAAGGACAGGTTGCACGGCGGTCTAGTGGTTAGCGCACAGGCCTCAGCAGGCCACAGCTAGGAGAGCATAAAACAAAAATCAGAAAAAAATAATGACAATTATTTTATTAAAATTAATGTAATTTATAAATTTTTTATTAATATATAATTTTTTAAATTAAATTTATTTAAAAAATATTATGAAAAAAAAAAATATGTTTAGTAATGTAAAGGACAGGTTGCACGGCGGTCAAGTGGTTAGCGTACAGGCCTCAGCAGGCCACAGCTAGGAGAGCATAAAACAAAAATCTGAAAAAAAATAATGAAAATTATTTTATTAAAATTAATGTAATTATTTATTTATTTTTTATTAATATATAATTTATTTAATTTAATTTATTAAGAAATGCTGCTAATGTTTGACAGACAGGACAAATTTCCTGTAAAAAAAAAAAAACGGAATTTCCTCAACTTTACAGAATGAAAGTTGACATATTAACGGAAATATTGCATTATCATGATATAATATTAACAGTGGTTTATTTTTTCATGTCATGTGATACCATTTCACTAAACGACGATAATAAAACGACCTCCTTCCATATTTTAGTGGTTGCAACAACACAAACAAGCGAACAGGAAATTCAAATGAATCAGCACTTTAGACTTCCACTAAACACCCGACACTAAAAGCTAACGAGGCTGCCTAACCGACCTCGTGCTAACTTCCCTCCTCTTTCCTTTTCCGACGTCACTTTTGCTGTCATTTATTAAACCCGCCTCTTATCTGCCAATCATCACCTAACTCGCTTTGCAAAGTCAAAGTGTTTGTCGCCCGGATGAGAGACTAGCGCCTCGGATTAATCTTGTGTACAGTTTGCGGGCTGCACAGTGGTCGAGTGGTTAGCACGCATGCCTCACAGCGAGGAGACCCGAGTTCAATTCCACCCTCGGTCATCTCTGTGTGGAGTTTGCATGTTCTCCCCGTGCATGCGTGGGTTTTCTCCCACATTCCAAAAAAAAAAATGCTAGGTTAATTAGCGACTCCAAATTGTCCATAGGTATGAATGTGAGTGTGAATGGTTGTTTGTCTATATGTGCCCTGTGATTGGCTGGCCACCAGTCCAGGGTGAAGCCCGTCTTTCTCCTGAAGACAGCTGGGATAGGCTCCAGCATACCCCCACAATCCTAGTGAGGATAAGCGGCATAGAAACTTACAAGAAGAAAGTTGAAATAGTTAACAGAACTGGAAAATCAGCTGTAATTTTGCAAGAATAAAGTCAAAATATTGAGAAAAAAAATTGGCAATTTGTCAAGAATAAAGGTGTAATATTATGAAAAAAATAATGTCATTTTAGAAGCAATGACTGGAAATATTATATAATATTTTTCAAAGTTGTAAAATTATGAAATAGATTTGTAATTTTTTGAAAATTAGGTTGGGGGAAAAAATTCTAATATGTGAATAAAATCATAATATTACCTAAAGAACATTTTGAAGAAAGTTGAAATATTTAATATTATTTAATATTATTTATAATATTAATATAATATATATTATTTAATATTATTTAATATTATTTAATATTATTTAATATTATTTAATATTATTTAATATTATTTAATATTATTTAATATTATTTAATATTATTTATATTTAATATATATAGAAAGTTGAAATAGTTAACAGAACTGGAAAATCAGCTGTAATTTTGCAAGAATAAAGTCAAAATATTGAGAAAAAAATTGGCAATTTGACCAGAATAAACTCGCAATATTATGAAAATTATTTTTTTATATAATGTATTTTTTTCATTTTAGAAGCAATTACTGGAAATATTAAAGAATATTCTTCAAAGTTGTAAAATTATGAAATTGATTTGTAATTTTTTGAAAATTAGGTTGGGGAAAAAGTTCTAATATTATGTGAATAAAATCATAATATTACCTAAAGAACATTTTGAAGAAAGTTGAAATATTTAATATTATTTAATATTATTTATAATATTAATATAATATATATAATATATATAATATATATAATATAATATTATTTAATATTATTTAATATTATTTAATATTATTAAAAAAACATTTTAAAAAAATTTAGGAAGAATAACTACGTATTAAGCAAACTGACCATGGGTACATCTTCCAGCCTCTCAAAGTCGGGCCTCGGCGAATGTAAACATTTCACCATGGCAACGATCAACACAAGGGTCAGGATGATGCAGAAGATGCAGATGATGGCTACCAGTCCAGGGTTTGCCCTCAAGTCGTCCTTATCAAAAACGTGTGGAGGAGCTGAGACGGATTAATTAAAAATTAATTAAAATTAATTAAAATTGTCGTGACTTTAAACAGGAAGTGTACTGATATTGCTGGGCTGACCTTGGCTACTCGTGTCGTGCTGAGTCGTGGCGTCCGTAACAGCGGCTGAGAAAGTCGAAAGAAGAAGAGGCGCGGTATCGTCGGACGCCGACCCGGTAACCGGAGTCCCACTCTCTCGCTTCCTGTCGGTGGTTCGTGAAGGCCAGGGTGACTCTTGTGACGTCGCTTGCTGCTGTGTGGTGTCACTGGTCCAACCCCCCCCGTTTGGCTCGGTCGACCGAGAGGTGAGCGTCATCCATGGCGTCTGTTTGGCTGTGGAAGGGAAGGCGGTGTCTGGAATTGAACAAAAAAAACAAAAAACAAATGTTAACCAATTTCATGCAATGGCTGCTATGGCTGTATTTATTTATTTACAGTCGAACATTTTGATAAATTCATGAGAATAATGATGTCAATTTACAAGAAAAAATTATGTAATATGAGAGGAATAAAGTTGTACATTCATTAGAAAAAAATGTAAACTTACCATAATTAATTCATAAATTTACAAGAATTAAGTCGTAAATTTACAAGAATTAAGTCGGAAATTTGCGGCTTTATAAAAAGTTGTACATTTACGACTTATTTTCTTAATATTACTACTTTTTTTCTTCAAAATTTACGACATTATTCTTGTAACTTTACGACATTATTCTTGTCACTTTACGACATTATTCTCGTAACGTTATGACATTATTCTCATAACTGTACATTATCGTAACTTTACACATTATTCTCGTACCTTTACAACATTATTTTTGTAACTTCACGACATTATTCTTGTAACTTTACGACATTATTCTTGTAACTTTACGACATTATTCTTGTAACTTTACGACATTATTTTTGTAACTTTACAACATTATTCTTGTCACTTTACACATTATTCTCGTACCTTTACAACATTATTTTTGTAACTTCACGACATTATTTTTGTAACTTCACGACATTATTTTTGTAACTTCACGACATTATTTTTGTAACTTCACGACATTATTCTTGTAATGTTATGACATTATTCTCGTAACTTTATGACATTATTCTCGTCACCTTACGACATTATTCTCATAACTTTACATTATTATCGTACCTTTGCACATTATTGTCGTACCTTTACAACATTATTCTTGTAACTTTGCAACATTATTCTCGTCACTTTACGACATTATTCAATTAACTTTACGATGTTATTCTCTTAACCTGGTTTTCTTATCATAACTTTACAACATTATGATCGTAACTTTACACATTACTCTCATACCTTGACAGCATTATTTTTGTAACTTTACGACAGTATTCTTGTAACTTTACGACATTATTATTGTAACTTTACGACATTATTCTTGTGACTTTACGATATTATTATTGTAACTTTACGATGTTATTCTTGTAACTTTATGACATTATTATCGTACCTTTACAACATAATTCTCGTAACCTTACGATATTATTCTCGTAACTTTCCGACATTATTCTCGTAACCTTATGAAATTATTCTCATAATTTTACGACATTATTGTCGTACCTTTACACTTTATTGTTGTAACTTTCCGACATTATTCTCGTAACTTTAGGACATTATTCTCATAACTTTACGACATTATTATCGTACATTTACACATTATTGTCGTACCTTGACAACATTATTCTTGTAACTTAGCAACATTATTCTCGTCACTTTACGACATTATTATCGTAACTTTCCAACATTATTCTCGTAACCTTACGACATTATTATCGTTACTTTATGACATTATTATCGTAACTTTACATTATTATCGTAACTTTCCAACATTATTCTTGTAACCTTATGACATTATTGTCGTAACTTTACAACATTATTCTCATAACCTCACGACATTATTATCGTAACTTTACGACATTATTATCGTAACTTTCCAACATTATTCTTGTAACCTTATGACATTGTTGTCATACCTTTACAACATTATTCTCGTAACTTTCCGACATTATTATCGTAACTTTCCAACATTATTCTTGTAACCTTATGACATTGTTGTCATACCTTTACAACATTATTTTCGTAACTTTACGACATTATCGTAACTTTCCAACATTTTTCTCGTAACTTTCCAACATTTTTCTCGTAACCTTACGACATTATTTTGTAACCTTACGACATTATTCTCATAACCTTACGTCATTATTCTCATAACTTTCCGACATTATTATCGTAACTTTCCGACATTATTCTCGTAACCTTATGACATTATTCTCATAACTTTACGACATTATTATCATTACTTTACGACATTATTATCGTAACTTTATGACATTATTATCGTAACTTTCCAACATTATTCTTGTAACCTTATGACATTATTATCGTAACTTTCCAACATTATTCTCGTAACTTTCCGACATTATTGTCGTAACCTTACGACAGTATTCTCATAACTTTGCGACATTATTATTGTAACTTTACACATTATTCTCGTAACTTTCCAACATTATTCTCGTAACTTTACGACATTATTCTCATAATGTTACGATATTATTCTCGTAACTTTACGACATTATTCTTGTAACTTTCCAACATTATTCTCGTAACTTTACGACATTATTATTGCAATTTTACGACATTATTGTAACTTTACGACATTATTTTCAGAACTTTGACATTATTCTCGTAACTTTACGACATTATTATTGTAATTTTACAACATTATTATTTTAACTTTACGACATTATTTTCAGAACTTTACGACATTATTCTCGTAACTTTACAACATTATTATTGTAATTTTACGACATTATTATTGTAACTTTACGACATTATTATTGTAATTTTACGACATTATTATTGTAATTTTACGACATTATTATTGTAACTTTACAACATTATTTTCAGAACTTCATGACATTATTGTCGTAACCTTACGACAGTATTCTCATAACTTTGCGACATTATTATTGTAACTTTACACATTATTCTCGTAACTTTCCAACATTATTCTCGTAACTTTATGACATTATTATCGTACCTTTACAACATAATTCTCATAACCATACGATATTATTCTCGTAACTTTCCGACATTATTCTCGTAATTTTACGACATTATTATTGTAACTTTACGACATTATTATTGTAATTTTACGACATTATTATTGTAATTTTACGACATTATTATTGTAACTTTACAACATTATTTTCAGAACTTCATGACATTATTCTCGTAACTTTTACGACATTATTTTCAGAACTTTATGACATTATTCTCGTAACTTTACGACATTATTATTGTAATTTTACGACATTATTATTGTAATTTTTACGACATTATTATTGTAACTTTTCGACATTATTTTCAGAACTTTATGACATTATTCTCGTAACTTTACGACATTATTATTGTAATTTTACGACATTATTATTGTAATTTTACAACATTATTATTGTAACTTTTCGACATTATTTTCAGAACTTTATGACATTATTCTCGTAACTTTACGACATTATTATTGTAACTTTACGGCATTATTTTCAGAACTTTATGACATTATTCTCGTAACTTTACGACATTATTATTGTAATTTTACGACATTATTATTGTAATTTTACGACATTATTATTGTAACTTTACGACATTATTATTATAATTTTACGACATTATTATTGTAACTTTTCGACATTTATTTTCAGAACTTTATGACATTATTCTCGTAACTTTACGACATTATTATTGTAATTTTACGACATTATTATTGTAACTTTTCGACATTATTTTCAGAACTTTATGACATTATACTCGTAACTTTACAACATTACAACAAATGTGAAGAAGTGCTAAAAGGGTCTTTTTGGAATGACAGATTAAGGACTCAGGGGGGACCACGCCTGATTGATGAATTATTATATATATATATATATATATATATATATATATATATATGTATATATGTTATATATATAATGCTGTTGTTTGTATAGAAATATATAAAAATGCAAAAGGGCGACTTACCCTGACTGACGGTCACAGCCAACATGGATACGAGTACGGTCAGGTACATCCCTGCTGGTGCCATCCTGAGAAAGGAAAAGACTGGCCACCCCAGCCCACCCCACCCCACCCCACCCCAGTCCACCCCACCCCCGACACACATTGACATGGTACATCCTTAAGAGCAGGATGCTCGACTGACTGATGTCAACATTCAACCTATTCAAGTAATCTCCTTTTAAGATGGAAGGTTAATGTTTGATTAGCATCTCAAACATCACATTGGCTCTCATCATACGGGATTAGCCTTCCTCCTCTGTTAGCTTTATGATAGCATCTCTGTTGTTTGGTTTCACCCATAAAATACACTAAAAACAATAACCAGCAAATTTGCTTCTCATGTCTTGGTTACCTTCTTAGGCTTCCAAATTGTTCTTTACGTGATCCAAATTGTTCTTTACACCATCCAAATTGTTCTTTACGTGATCCAAATTGTTCTTTACACCATCCAAATTGTTCTTTACGTGATCCAAATTGTTCTTTACGTGATCCAAATTGTTCTTTACGTGATCCAAATTGTTCTTTACGTGATCCAAATTGTTCTTTACGTGATCCAAATTGTTCTTTACGTGATCCAAATTGTTCTTTACGTGATCCAAATTGTTCTTTACATGATCCAAATTGTTCTTTACACGATCCAAATTGTTCTTTACACGATCCAAATTGTTCTTTACACGATCCAAATTGTTCTTTCCATGATCCAAATTGTTCTTTCCACGATCCAAATTGTTCTTTCCATGATCCAAATTGTTCTTTCCATGATCCAAATTGTTCTTTACACGATCCAAATTGTTCTTTACACGATCCAAATTGTTCTTTACACGATCCAAATTGTTCTTTACGTGATCCAAATTGTTCTTTACACGATCCAAATTGTTCTTTACACGATCCAAATTGTTCTTTACGTGATCCAAATTGTTCTTTACGTGATCCAAATTGTTCTTTACACGATCCAAATTGTTCTTTACACGATCCAAATTGTTCTTTCCATGATCCAAATGGTTCTTTCCATGATCCAAATTCTTCTTTCCATGATCCAAATTCTTCTTTCCATGATCCAAAATCTTCTTTCCATGATCCAAATTGTTCTTTCCATGATCCAAATTGTTCTTTCCATGATCCAAATTGTTCTCTATGTGATCCAAATAGTTCTTTCCATGATCCAAATGGTTCTTTCCATGATCCAAATGGTTCTTTCCATGATCCAAATAGTAAATGTGAAATCATCCATCAGTCAAATGAGTGAATTCCCCTCCCATGTCTGGACCTTGTTTTTCTGCTGGTATACTGGAAAAGCGGTCAAAATGAGAATCCCCTGAAGCTTCCATGATGAGAAGAGGAGCTGGTTGTCATTGTGTTGGCTAATTGTACACTTATGATTTCACTTGGGGCTCCAAATATTGCTTTATAGTCATATTATTATTATTATTATTATAACCGGGTCCAAACCGACCCTAACAATACAGTGGTCATAATTTCAACCAGACCATTTTAAAATGTAGTAAAAAATTAAAAAAAAATTAAAAAAAATTTTGGTTTTATTTAGTTGAAATAGAGTTTCCTGACAAAGTCAAAAAGCCTTGATGCAATAAACAAATGTTATGTGATTCTTCTTATGCATTAAAATGTAAAACGGGTCAATGCCGACCCTAACACAAGAGGAGGGTTAAACACATATTCGGGTTTCAAACTCACTTTTATGCAGGTTGTGCTGAATGTGCAAACGTGTGGAGAAAAAAAAAAGTGGAATGGCGAGACAACGTAGTGGTATTTTTATTTTTAGGCGAGACAGCTCTCAGGTCACGCCCTCACGCACGTGAAAACAGCGTTCCTTATACGGCGTTCCCTCATTTATCAATTATTATGTATGCTTAAGGCGGTAAAATCCCATTTCACGGGTTAAACATTCCCAGAGTTCAAATTTCGTCCGTGTCCAACTTTTGGGTTCACAACCTTTCATGGATATTGTGGAGAGTAAACATGCAAACATGACATTGCTAGCTAGCAGAAGTCAGAACACAATGGGCAGGTTCTCACTAACGCTATATTTAGCCGGGTATTGTAGCGCTAAACATAAACACATTCTAAGACGAGGGGGCGGGATGATGTCTTTACTGGAGAGGCACACAACTTCAACTCCACACGAAAAACAACACCCTCTACTGGGAGCAGTAGTAAATGCAATAACAGACTCACACAACAAAGCACTGATAAATCGCTCAAATAGACCACAAGGACGCAGAACACAATGTAAAAAAAAAAAGGTGCACTTAAAAAAAATCAACCAAAGGTGAACTGCGGTGTAGCAAGGGGACACTGTATTTCAAATCGTAAAAAAAAATCACAAAAAAATGCAAAATTGCACTTGAAAAAATCAAACAAAGTTGAAAAAATTCAGACCATTGTAAAAAAAATTTAAAAAAACGCAAAATTGCACTTAAAAAAATTCTACCAAAGTTGAAAAAAATTCAGAACATTGTAAAAAAATAAACACAAAAAATGCAAAATTGCACTTAAAAAAATCAACCAAAGTTGAAAAAAAAAATCATACCATTGTCAAAAATAAAAATAAAAAATGCAAAATTGCACTTTAAAAAATAAACCAAAGTTGAAAAAAAATTCAGACAATTGTGAAAATAAATACATTTTAAAAAACGCAAAATTGCAATTAAAAAAATCAACCAAAGTTGAAAAAAATTCAGACAATTGTAAAAATAATAAAAAAAGCAAAATTACAGTTAAAAAAAATCAACCAAAGTTGAACAAAAAATTCAAACATTGTAAAAAAAAATAAATTAAAAAAACGCAAAATTGCACTTAAAAAACTCAACCAAAGTTGAAAAAAAAATTCAGAACATTGTAAAAAAAAATACATACAAAAAAAAACGCAAAATTGCACTTAAAAAAATCAACCAAAGTTGAAAAAAATTCAGAACATTGTAAAAAAATAAATACAAAAAATGCAAAATTGCACTTAAAAAAATCAACCAAAGTTGAAAAAAAAATCATACCATTGTCAAAAATAAAAATAAAAAATGCAAAATTGCACTTTAAAAAATAAACCAAAGTTGAAAAAAAATTCAGACAATTGTGAAAATAAATACATTTTAAAAAACGCAAAATTGCAATTAAAAAAATCAACCAAAGTTGAAAAAAATTCAGACAATTGTAAAAATAATAAAAAAAGCAAAATTACAGTTAAAAAAAATCAACCAAAGTTGAACAAAAAATTCAAACATTGTAAAAAAAAATGAATTAAAAAAAACGCAAAATTGCACTTAAAAAACTCAACCAAAGTTGAAAAAAAATTCAGAACATTGTAAAAAAAAATAAATACAAAAAAAACGCAAAATTGCACTTAAAAAAATCAACCAAAGTTGAAAAAAATTCAGAACATTGTAAAAAAAATAAATACAAAAAATGCAAAATTGCACTTAAAAAATCAACCAAAGTTGAAAAAAAAAATCATACCATTGTCAAAAATAAAAATAAAAAATGCAAAATTGCACTTTAAAAAATAAACCAAAGTTGAAAAAAAATTCAGACAATTGTGAAAATAAATAAATTTAAAAAAACGCAAAATTGCAATTAAAAAAATCAACCAAAGTTGAAAAAAATTCAGACAATTGTAAAAATAATAAAAAAAGCAAATTTACAGTTAAAAAAAATCAACCAAAGTTGAACAAAAAATTCAAACATTGTAAAAAAAAATAAATTAAAAAAAACGCAAAATTGCACTTAAAAAACTCAACCAAAGTTGAAAAAAAAATTCAGAACATTGTAAAAAAAAATAAATACAAAAAAAACGCAAAATTGCACTTAAAAAAATCAACCAAAGTTGAAAAAAATTCAGAACATTGTAAAAAAAATAAATACAAAAAATGCAAAATTGCACTTAAAAAATCAACCAAAGTTGAAAAAAAAATCATACCATTGTCAAAAATAAAAATAAAAAATGCAAAATTGCACTTTAAAAAATAAACCAAAGTTAAAAAAAAATTCAGACAATTGTGAAAATAAATAAATTTTAAAAAACGCAAAATTGCAATTAAAAAAATCAACCAAAGTTGAAAAAAATTCAGACAATTGTAAAAATAATAAAAAAAGCAAAATTACAGTTAAAAAAAATCAACCAAAGTTGAACAAAAAATTCAAACATTGTAAAAAAAAAATAAATTAAAAAAACGCAAAATTGCACTTAAAAAACTCAACCAAAGTTGAAAACAAAATTCAGAACATTGTAAAAAAAAAAAAATACAAAAAAAACGCAAAATTGCACTTAAAAAAAATCAACCAAAGTTGAAAAAAAATTCAGACCATTTAAAAAAATAAATAAATTCAAAACACGCAAAATTGCACTCAAGAAAATCAACCAAAGTTGAAAAAAAATTCAGACCATTGTAAAAGTAAATTTAAAAAATGCAAAATTGCACTTAAAAAAAATCAACCAAAGTTGAAAAAAAATTCAGAACATTGTAAAAAAAAATACAAAAAACCCGCAAATTTGCACTTAAAAAAATTTTGAAAAAAAATGATCTGACACCTGTACTGTATTCAACAAGAATACCAAAACACACAACTGTATAACTCTTATATAATCTTTTAATATGTTCTTGTCTTTTTCATGGCATGTCAAATTCTAAATAAATTGCACAGTCATAACCTTTCTAAAAAAGAAGAGTCATTTTCGATGGTAAATAAACATTTATTATATTTAGCACTTTATGTCACACGTCAACATGATACTTTACAACCTCTGCAGTTCTATTACTGCAGTGTGAAAACAGTCAAATACATTCACATTTTGGCATCATGAAATAGCAACCATCTGGCAACTCATAAAAATAAACACAGCACAGCGGCCGGGTGGTTAGCACACAGGCTTCACAGCTAGGAGACCCGAGTTCAATTCCATCCTCGGCCATCTCTGTGTGGAGTTTGCATGTTCTCCCCGTGCATGCGTGGGTTTTCTTCCGGGTACTCCGGTTTCCTCCCACAGTCCAAAAACATGCTAGGTTAATTAGCGACTCCAAATTGTCCATAGGTATGAATGTGAGTGTGAATGGTTGTTTGTCTATATGTGCCCTGTGATTGGCTGGCTGGCCACCAGTCCAGGGTGTACCCCGCCTCTGTTGCCTGAAGACAGCTGGGATAAGCTCCAGCACCCCCACGACAGTATCACTCGGATACTGTGAACATCCAGCAGCAACACAACATTTTGGCATGACTACTATTTTGATGAAAAATATACTGAACCATGGCTGCACAGCTAGGAGACCCAAGTTCAATTCCATCCTCAGCTATCTCTGTGTGGAGTTAGGATAGGGATAGTTAGGAGCTGGAATAGGCTCCAGCACCCCCTCGTGAGGAAAAGCATGAAATGAATGGATCAATTTTGTGTATTATTTTTAACTGATGGTAGATTGTGTACATTTCTACCTTCTGTTTAAAATATAACATCAGTTTTGCACTGATTATTAAAAAAAATATTTTAAAAAAAATCTAGAAAATTCTCTTCAGGCTGCCATAGTTGGGATTGAAAAGTGTGTACCTTCAAAACAATGCTTGCTATAAGCTAAAAAAAATGTACATAAGTATGATGATTAAATAAAATATGAACTCAAGTGAAATGCCAGTCTAGTTTAAATATAAATCACAGTGATAAGTTCAGGATTTAAACCTTCAAGCGGTGGTTGCGTTCCTGTTGGAGAACAACCTCCACGTCTGTTTGTTTTCGAATTTCCGAACACCTGCACAAACGCATCACGGCGTCTGAATCGACAGACATAACGACCGCCGTAACGATTAAAGGCTGCAACCTTCAAGTCTTCAAGCGCGGAGAGTTTTATCTCCTGGGAAGGACAAGTTTTGTCTTTCACCAGCCGCTTTTCTCCTCCAGAGGTTTGGATGGCGGCGGAGATGCCCGCTGCGCGTCGGACATGTTGCTGTCTGATAGCAGCTCGGAGGGCTGGATGTCATCCTGCTAACATAAGCAGATAGCAGCGGGGTGGCGAGAGATTAGCGTTTCCGATATCGAACCGTCAACATGGCCGCTATGTTAGGATTTACTGTATGTAGAGATCTATTGTAGCAACCCAGTTTCAGATAGGAGAGGTAGGTGTACCATCCCAAGGTGATGGTGTTGACGTACACAACACGGAATTTGGGCGAGATATATAGTAATAATATAGAATTTATGAGAAAAAAATATTTTTTTTCTCATAAATTTACAACTTTATTCTCATAATATTATGAATTTTCTCACAATTTTTTTTTCTCACAAACGACTTAATTCTCATAAATTTACGACTTTATTCTCAGAATATGACAACTCAAATTTCCGATAATAAATTATTTTTGTCTCATAAATTTACAACTTTATTCTCATAATATTATGAATTTTCTCACAATTTTTTTTCTCACAAAAGACTTAATTCTCATAAATTTACGACTTTATTCTCAGAATATTACAACTCAAATTTCCGATTATAAAGTCTTTTTTTCTCATTAATTTACAACTTTATTCTCATAATATTATGTCTTTTTCACAAATTTAAGACGTTTTTAAGTAAATTTACAAAAAAAAATTCTTGTAATATTACTACTTATTTATTGCAAATTAACGACTTCATTCTCATACATTTACGACTTTATTCTCAAAATATGACAACTCAAATTTCCGATAATAAATTATTTTTGTCTCATAAATTTACAACTTTATTCTCATAATATTATGAATTTTCTCACAATTTTTTTTCTCACAAACGACTTAATTCTCATAAATTTACGACTTTATTCTCAGAATATGACAACTCAAATTTCCGATAATAAATTATTTTTGTCTCATAAATTTACAACTTTATTCTCATAATATTATGAATTTTCTCACAATTTTTTTTCTCACAAAAGACTTAATTCTCATAAATTTACGACTTTATTCTCAGAATTTTACAACTCAAATTTCCGATAATGAATTATTTTTGTCTCATAAATTTACAACTTTATTCTCATAGTATTATGAATTTTCTCACAATTTTTTTTTCTCACAAAAGACTTAATTCTCATGAATTTACGACTTTATTCTCAGAATATTACAACTCAAATTTCTGATAATGAAGTATTTTTTTCTGATAAATGTACAACTTTATTCTCATAATATTATGAATTTTCTCACAAATTTAAGACGTTTTCAAGTAAATTTACAACAATTTTTTCAGGTAATATTACTACTTATTTATTGTAAATGAACAAATTCATTCTCATAAATTTACGACTTTATTCTCAGAATATTACAACTCAAATTTCCGGTTATAAAGTCTTTTTTTCTCATTAATTTACAACTTTATTCTCATTATATTATGAATTTTTTCACAAATTTAAGACGTTTTTAAGTAAATTTACAAAAAATTTATTGTAATATTACTACTTATTTATTGCAAATTAACGACTTCATTCTCATACATTTACGACTTTATTCTCAAAATATGACAACTCAAATTTCCGATAATAAATTTTTTTTGTCTCATAAATTTACAACTTTATTCTCATAACATTATGAATTTTCTCACATTTTTTTTTCTCACAAAAGACTTAATTCTCATAAATTTACAACTTTATTCTCAGAATATTACAACTCAAATTTCTGATAATAAAGTATTTTTTTCTGATAAATGTACGACTTTATTCTCATAATATTATGAATTGAACGTTTTCAAGTAAATTTACAACAATTTTTTTCTGGTAATATTACTACTTATTTATTGTAAATGAACGACTTCATTCTCATAAATTTACGACTTTATTCTCAGAATATTACAACTCAAATTTCCGATAATAAAGTATTTTTTTCTCCAAAATTTACGACTTTATTCTCAGAATATTACAACTCAAATTTCCGATAATAAAGTATTTTTTTCCCGTAAATTTACAACTTTATTCTCAGAATATTACAACTCAAATTTCCGATAATGAAGTATTTTTTTCTCATAAATTTACGATTATTCTCAGAATATTACAACTCAAATTTCTGATAATAAAGTATTTTTTCTCATAAATTCATGACTTTATTCTCAGAATATTAGAACTCAAATTTCCGATAATAAAGTTTTTTTGTCTCATAAATTTACAACTTTATTCTCATAACATTATGAATTTTTCTCACAAATTTAAGACGTTTTCAAGCAAATATATAAAGTAAATACAAAGTAAATTTGCAAAAAAAATTCTTGTAATATTACTATTTATTGTAAATTAACGACTTCATTCTCATAAATTTACAACTTTAATCTCAGAATATTACAACTCAAATTTTCGATAAAGTAATTTTTTCCTCATAAATTTACAACTTTATTCTCATAATATTACAACTCAAATTTCCGATAATAAAGTCTTTTTTTCTCATAAATGTAGGACTTTATTCTCAGAATATTACAACTCAAATTTCCGATAATAAAGTCTTTTTTTCTCATAAATTTACAACTTTATTCTCATAACATTATGAATTTTCTCACAAATTTAAGACGTTTTCAAGTGAATATATACATAATATCACAACTTTTTATTGTAAATTTACGAATGTATTCTCCAGAATAGTCGTACTTTTTCTCCTAAATGTAGAAGAATAAAGCAAATGGCCGACTTACTCTGTGTTTGAGATAGGAGAGGTAGGTGTCCCATCCCAAGGTGATGGTGTTGACGTACACAACACGGAATTTGGGCGAGAGGAAATAAAAGTTGATCATCTGAGCCGCCGGCCAAACGCACCAGTCAGCCTGCCATAGCAACGGGAGCGAGGGGGGGGGGTTAGCACGGGCAAGCCTGACAGGATTAACTAGCGCAAACATTGTTGAAGCATCGCATCACAAGCCAAATATTGGTACGCAAAGACGCATAATGTACACAAACGTTGCTCTGGCAAATATACATTTATAGTAGGAATGACAAAAAATAGAAGGTTTTTCATGGTTTTTACGACCTTGAGGTGCATTAAAAACAATAATAAAAAGTACAAAATGTCAACAGACAGTTCAAATGCATATTAAACATACAAAAAAATACTAAAATAAACAATATAAATATTATAAAATATTATATATATCATATATTATTTAAAAAATATTAAATAAATATTATAAAATATTATATATATAATATATATAGCATTTAATAATATTTATAGTTTATTTTAGTATATATGTATAAATATTAAATATTATATATATTATATAAAATATATAATATAATATAAATATTATATATAATATTTTATAATATTTATATTGTTTATTTTAGTATTTTTGTAGGAAGTACAACATGTCAACAGACTGTGTATTAATGTGTATTAAACAAAAATACGCATTAAAAATAAACAAATATTATTAAATATTATATATCTATAATATAATATATATATACAATATTTTATAATATTTATATTGCTTATTCTAGTATATATATAAATATTATTTAATATATATAATATTGTATATAATATATAAATATATATAATATTTAATATTTATATTGTTTTAGTATTTTTTGTAGAAAGTACAAAATGTGAAAAGACAGTGCAAATGCGTATTAAAAACAAAAAATACTAAAATAAATATAAATATTATTAAATATTATATAAATATTATATTATATATATAATATTTAATAATATTTTTGTTGTTTATTTTAGTATATATGTATATAAATAATATTAAATATATATATAATATTACATAAAATATATAAATATAATATACATATTAAATGTTATATATATTATATATAACATTTAATAATATTTATATTGTTTATTTTAGTATTTTTTGTATGTTTAATACGCATTTGCACTGTCTTTTCACATTTTGTACTTTTTATTATTGTTTTTAATGCACCTCAAGGTAGTAAAAAACACTAAAAACCTCCTAGTTTTTGTAAAAAATCTAGAAAATTGCAATGCAAATATATATATAATATTTGAAAAAATAGTTAAGAATGCACCCTAAATGAAAAAGAAATATGAGATATAATTACTCCCGCCCTGCAAAAGGAAAAAGCCTTTTGCAACTGAATGGACTGAACGGGTATTTTAGGGGCGGTGACCTTGTTCATTCCGTTATCCCTGCGTCGGTTCACGTGTACTTACCTTGTAAAATTCCCAGAATTTGTCCCGAAACTCCTCCCATCCGTCAGATAAAGAGCGTCCCTCTGCGACACCCATCCCTGAAATGCAACCGGGGTGTCAGTCAGCCGTGCGTCACCAAGACGTACTTGAGATAAGTTCCACGCTTGGAGGTGACCGGCGGCCACAAACAAAGCATCCGGCAAACTTATCACACATGACCTCTGAACTCCTCCTGATAAGAGCGCACGCCATCTTTTGTTTTACCTCGCCTATAACTATAAAACTATAGCCTCATATTTATGACTTTTCTCGCAAATTTAAGATTTTTTCATTTAAATTTACAACTTTTTTTCTTGTAATATTATGACTTATTTATTGAAAATTTACAACTTTATTCTTGTCAATTTACAACTTTATTGTCATAATTTTACAACTAAATTTATGAGAATAAAGTATTTTTTCTCATAAATTTACAACTTTATTCTCAGCATATTATGAAATTTCTCGCAAATTTAAGACGTTTTTCAAGTGAATTTACAACATTTTTTTCTTGGAATATTACTACTTATTTATTGTAAATTTAGAATTTTATTCTCAGAATATTACAACTCAAATTTCCGATAATAAAGTATTTTTTCCTCATAAATTTACGACTTTATTCTCATAATATTATCAATTTTCTCACAAATTTAAGACATTTTTCAAGTAAATTTACAACAATTTTTTTGTGTAATATTACTACTTATTTATTGTAAATTAACAACTTCAGTCTCATAAATTTACGACTTTATTGTCATAATTTTACAACTTGTACATTTATGAGAATAAAGTCTTTTTCCTCATGAATTTACAACTTTATTCTCATAATATTATGAGTTTTCTCACAAATTTAAGACTTTTTCAAGTAAATTTACAACATTTTTTTCTTGTAATATTACTACTTATTTATTGTAAATTAATGACTTCATTCTCATAAATTTACGACTTTATTCTCAGAATATTACAACTAGAATTTCCGATAAAAAAAGTATTTTTTTTCTCATAAATTTACGACTATATTCTCATAATATTATCAATTTTCTCACAAGTTTAAGACGTTTTTCAAGTAAATTTACAACAATTTTTTCGTGTAATATTACTACTTATTTATTGTAAATTAACTTCATTCTCATAAAATTCCGACTTTATTGTCATAATTTTACAACTTGTAAATTTATGAGAATAAAGTCTTTTTTCTCATAAATTTACAACTTTATTCTCATAATATTATGAGTTTTCTCACAAATTTAAGACTTTTTCAAGTAAATTTACAACAATTTTTTCTTGTAATATTACTACTTATTTATTGTAAATTTACAATTTTATTCTCAGAATATTACAACTTAAATTTCCGATAATAAAGTATTTTTTCCTCATAAATTTACGACTTTATTCTCATAATATTATCAATTTTCTCACAAATTTAAGACATTTTTCAAGTAAATTTACAACAATTTTTTTGTGTAATATTACTACTTATTTATTGTAAATTAACAACTTCAGTCTCATAAATTTACGACTTTATTGTCATAATTTTACAACTTGTACATTTATGAGAATAAAGTCTTTTTCCTCATGAATTTACAACTTTATTCTCATAATATTATGAGTTTTCTCACAAATTTAAGACTTTTTCAAGTAAATTTACAACATTTTTTTCTTGTAATATTACTACTTATTTATTGTAAATTAATGACTTCATTCTCATAAATTTACGACTTTATTCTCATAATATTAAGACTTTTCTCACAAATGTACGACCTTGTTCTTGTAATATGTTTTTCCTGCTAAATTTACAACTTTATTCTTGTAAATGTACAACTTTTTAATGTAAATTTACTACTTTTTTCTTTATTTTTTATTGCCAATTTATTACTTTATTCTCGTAAATTTACAACTCGATTCTCGTAAATGTATGCCTTTTTTTCCTCGTAAATGTACAACTTTATTCTCATGATATCACAACTTTTTATTGTAAATTTACGACTTTATCCTCCAGAATAGTTGTACATTTATGAGAATAAAGTATTTTTAAATGTACAACTTTTCTTGTAATATTATGACTTTTTATTGTAAAATTTACACCTTTATTCTTGTAAATGTATGCCATTTTTTTCTCTGAAATTTACAACTTTTTTTCTCCTATTATTACAACGTTTCTCCCAAATTTACAACTTTATTCTTGTAATATTACAACTTTTTATTGTAAATGTACAACTTCATAGTTGTACATTTATGAGGAAAAAAAAACAATTTCTTTATAAATTTACAAGTTTGTTGTTGTAAATGTATGACTTTTCTTCATGTAAATTTATGTTTTTCTCATAAATGTACTTATTTATATTTTTAATAATATTTTATATAATTATAATGTTAGATAAATATTATTGTACATTAGTATTAAATATTACATATTAGTATATCATTTATATATACTATGATAATAATATTTTAAAATAATATTGGAAAATTTACAAGTTTATTCTTGTAATAATTATACATTTTAACATTTAAATAATAATAATAATAATAATAATTTAAAAAAAAATAAAAATAAAAAAAATAAAAATAATAATAAAAAAAATAAAAAAAAAATAAAAAAATAAAAAATAAAAAATAATAAAAAAAAAAATAATAATAATAATAATAATAATAATAATAATAATAATAATAATAATAATAATAATAATAATAATAATAATAATAATAATAATAATAATAATAATAATAATAATAATAATAATAATAATAATAATAATAATAATAATAATAATAATAATAATAATAATAATAATAATAGATTTTCTTACCTAAAAAGTACCACATGCCGAGTGTTGGTGATGCAATCATCTGGTCCATCACAACTTTCTTGACCACTGTGTTCAGAGCGTAGCCCACAAACCTTCTGTCCAGCCAAGTGTACCAAAAGTGCAGCACTGGTCCCATGGAGCAGCCCACCACACACATACGACCTATGAGGAACAAGAAAAAAAATTATATTTCCCATGTTCCCATGTGGACCGCGCCACTATGTTGAATAACTAATGTATACATGTAATACAATGTATTAATAACTAGTCAGCACATATAGACAAACAACCATTCACACTCACATTCATACCTGTGGACAATTTGGAGTCGCTAATTAACCTAGCATGTTTTTTTGGAATGTGGGAGGAAACCGCAGTACCTGGAGAAGACCCACGCATGCACGGGGAGAACATGAAAACTCCACACAGAGGTGGCCGAGGGTGGAATTGAACTCGGGTCTCCTAGCTGAGAGGCCTGTGCGCTAACCACTAGACCGCCGTGCAACCTGTCCTTTACATCACTAAACATATTTTTCATGTTTTGCGCTCACTCTTTGTCTCTTCCACATCGATCTCGACCCCACCCATTGCCACAGATACATTAAAGTCCTGTATGAATGGAGCATTGCATGATAAGAATGTGTTGTTTTTTATTTGATGTGCGGCTCTTATTTATTCTTTTTTTTTTCTTTTTCTTCTTTCTTTTTTCTTTTGTTTTCTTTCTATTTGTCCACTATGACTTATTGTAAAAGGTTATTTTTATTATTATAAAACGGCAGCTGTTTTGTCTATTTTGCAACCTAATTTTCCAAAAATTACAACTTTATTTTTAGTTTTGTTTGTTTCTCAAATTGTCATGACTCCAAAAAAATTATTTAATATTTCTTTATTTATTATTCATTTTTTTTTTTTCTTTTCTTTCTCTTTGTCCACTATGACATATTTAAAAAGTTTATTTTTATTATTATAAAACAGCAGCTGTTTTGTCTATTTCTGCTCTTTTTTTTTTTTAGTATTTCAACTTTCTTCTTGGAAATTTTCTCCTCTTAATTCTGACTTATTATCATCACATCATCTTTATTGTTGTAACATTAGACCTTTTTTTTCTTTTTTTAGAACTTTATTTTTGGTTTTGTTTGTTTCTCAAATTGTCATGACTAAAAAAAAATATTTAATATTTCTTTTATTTATTATTCATTATTTTTTTTAATTTATGTATTATTCATTATTTTTTTATTTGTTGACAAGGCACCCAGCAGTGACGTAGGACATGGCGGCACACTATCCCAGTATATTTCGGAGTCATTTAAACACACCCACATCTCCAGGTTTGTATGTATTACAAATTCCTGTGCCCTAGAGGTAGTAAAAAGGTGCAATATCATAAAAATATTTCTTATAGCAGTGAGCAGCACTCTTTATATGCAGCAATGAAGCCTGTGAATGATTTATTATTGGGTAGCTTTGATCATATCATAGCAATGAATGACGCAATGATGAGGTTTTACTGTCAATTGTTGACAATGATGCATTTAGGCGACCCGCAAGGGTGGGAAATTTGGCTTTCACGTCTTGTTGACTAAGGAATTGTATGATTTTTAATAGAAAAAAACATATTGGGAAAAAAATAATGCCGTAGGGAGTAACACAATCGAAGTTACGAGCACAGAAACATGCTAACATGTACCTACAAAGACCTTAGGCATTGTAATAGACTTGTCAGTGTCGCCCATTTTGTTCTCTCACCTGTTCTTTTCCAGTCTCGGACTCTGGCCGGATCTTTGTGAGTTTCCCAGCTCTGTTGAAGAAAGTCCCCCATGGCTAGCATGCCTCCGCCGCTCACTGTGTTAGTGAGGAGCAGGTAACGGCCCTGGAAGAGCTGCCGCCACGAGAACCGGATACGGACCACAAACTCTTTTCCCGCCCGGGGAAGCATATCGTCTGGGTCGTAGAAAGCCAAAATGTCATCAATGAAAGTTTTTTTTAAAGGGCGAATTTAAACAGAGATGTCGAAACGGAGCGTTTTCAATGACAGGATGTGACATATGACGTTATGTTGCTAAGTAGGTCGTAACAAACAGAGGAAAGCAAGCAAAGAGAATGTAGCGCTGTTAAAAGGGAGCAACTAAATATTGGTGCGCCCCCTGCTGGTGTGGAAGAATACAGTTCTCACAATACACTAAGGTTGTATGCCAAGCACTGTAAACAATACCTTTAAAACTAACCGATTTTATTTTCATATCTATGTGTTCATATATATATGTTGAATTCGTTTATTTTTTTATTTGTTGTCCTAGCCTATTACTAATATATGCACAATGGTTATATCAGCTATATTAATAACATTATTTCTCATTATAATAGGGTTGCTAAAGTGCCATTTTGTGCACGTGATGTTCTAACCCCACCTCGTGGCCTTGATACGTTTGCAATATTTATATATGAAATAATAATATTCTGCAGCTGTGGTTACTGACCTCGTCATCAGTAATTCAGTCCCTCCAGCAAGCTCTTCATCAATAAAATATGTCACGTGTGTATTTCCAGTGCAGCTTTTGATTGGTCAGATGAACTGTCCGTCTTTGCGCCAACCGTGACGTTACACTGTTAGTACAGCTGAAGAAGAAGCGACGGAAACTGGCCTACCATTCAAAGTAAAAGTTCCGGGTGCTATAACTGTAATTCATTTGTATAAATACATAACTCTAACGCGTTTTGTGTTCGAAATAATCCAAAGGGATATTTGAGATATGCAACATAACAACAACAGTGTCTAAACGTCACATTAATTTTTAATAATATTTATAGTGGACTATTTTGAAAGTCTGTACCGGATGTAGTTGACTGTATTCTCTCTGTCTTGATATTAGTGGTGTCTGCGGATGCAGGACGCGCTGGGCAGCAGCCGGATAGAAATCTACAAAGGTGGGATTAAGACTTTTTAATATCATTATTCCTCTACATAAAATCAACTACTATATTAATTGATATATTTTAGTAAATATAATTTATCGTATCATAAATCGTTTATCAGTATAGACAGCAAACAATTCATTCAGTGCACATAAGATGTTGGCTTTAGAACAGCTGTCTTGCTAGCAAAAAAAATATAAATGCATATTAATATAAGATTATGTATTTATCGACTGGATTGTGAAGGCAAGTGCTGCTGGTTTTAAAGGTATGGGGGAGAAAAAAGGCGTTCCACTATCTGATGAAATGATACTAATCGGGATAATGGGTCCTAATTGATCTGTAGCATGAACAAAAGAAAATATTACTCCTTACATAGCAACAGTATCGATATTAATTTTTTATTAGTAGGGGCGCAATTAGGTATTTATTGTTCACTTTCGTGTATAGGAAACAAGATTGTCATATATATATATATGTGTGTGTGTTTATTGTGTTTATGTGTTTACTGCTGTGTACATGTTGATCAAGCCAACGGTTAATTGCATGATTATTGCACAGTTTATTGCATGATTATTGTACAGGATATTCACAGCAGTTTATATTATGGAGTCGGGCAGCTACAGGAAGGAAAGACCTGCCGTCAACGTCAGAATTATAAGACTGCATCGCACAAAGAGTCAGTATCAAACATAATGTATATATCGTAATTTCCGATGTATAAGACGCTGCTGATTTGGAGTCAGTGAGGATGTCGGCCTCCCTCTGGTGGACACATGAATCATTGCAGCGCCGAGGCGTGCATAACCTATGTCGAAATTCATTATGGAATTATTATTTTTTTTTACTCGTATTGGTACATGTTTGTATGTTTATTCGGCATACCTTTTTGAGTGTTAAGTTGCTGTGTGATGATTTTAGACTTATTTGTAACATGACACCGAATGATACAGCACTCTGCAAGAAGCAATAAAGTCTGTAAAAATAAAAATAAAAATAAAAATAAAAATAAAAATAAAAATAAAAATAAAAATAAAAATAAAAATAAAAATAAAAATAAAAATAAAAATAAAAATAAAAATAAAAATAAAAATAAAAATAAAAATAAAAATAAAATCCAAAAATTGTTACAACTATACTGATGAAAATGGTAATATTAATGATGATTATAATAATGGTGCTAATAATAACAATAATAATGGTAATAATGATAAAGATTATAACAATAATGATACTAACAATAATAATATTACAATGCTAATAATAATGGGGGAAAACAAGACTGTGGCATGAACATGATTATATCTTATATCTTATATCATATCTTATAACATATCTTATATCTAAAGGGGTAGGCATTTTTGGGCTTGTGATCATATATTTGAATACAAATGTAAATAATGGAAAGTTATATTTTGATTAATGTAAGAAATGTACTGTAATGTTTCATATATTTGCCCAAATAAAATAAAAAAAATAAAAAATAAAAAAAGACATATACAACATATACGTTGTACATCCATGTCTTCAAAACATAACAATTTTTCCAAAATCAAATATCAAAGTGCAAAGACCTGCCGTCAACATCAGCGTTATGATGAGTCAGTATCAAACGTGTGTATTTATCACATATAATAGAATAAAAAACAGAAAAAGTTGAATGAAAATGACGTGTTTGAGTACTTTGACAAATGAATATGTGAATACTGTGCAGTTATTCAGTTATTCAGATATTCAGGTGCACGTTGGGCCTTATTTTTTTTTGAACAACCTGCAGCGCTCATAAAGAAAACACTGCTCCCCACAGAATCGCTCTGCTTTTCTGTTTGCCGTGCAGAAAAGAGAGAAAAAGATGAAGCCGGGCTATTTTTAGCTTCCCCTCCTCTCATCTGCATCCACACGCTTCCTAGAAAAGGAGGCACGTGATTGGAGGAAAAGGGGGATTGAGGGGGGGGGGGGCGCCATCTCAGACAACCTGAGAGGACAGCATCTGCATTAGAAGCGCTGATGTGATTTTGTGTTGCATTTTTCGTCGTCGCACGAGACACGGGTCCGAGATGCAGTACTTCGTTTCACTCTGGGTGACCTTTGACATGTGAGATTCCGTCCTAACTTCAAACTGCTGCAGCGATACGATTATGATTACTCATGAGACAATGTCGGAATTAGGTCAGTCTGTTCTACTATTGGCGAATGCTGAATAAAACAAACTAATTCCTCGTTTATCACTGTTAATTGGTTCCAGACCCGACCATGATCAGTGAAAGTTGAATATTTCTGTCGTTGGAGCATAGAATAACTGTTTTCCACCTTCTAAATCTTTTTTTTTAACATTATTAGAGCCCTCTAGACAGGAAATAACACCCCTATAGTCACATTTACACTCTTATTACCCATTACAGTATGCCTACTAGCCTACTAGCTACTAGGTAATATCTATGAATATATCTATTATATATCTATTACTAGGTAATATCTATGAAAATCGCATAAAATGCTAGTAGGCTCATGTAATGCTAACATGCTAACTTTAACATGCTAACACCTAGCATAATAGTGTCTACTTAGCAATAAAATGCTACTATTCTCATGTTAACATGCAATGCTAACATTAGCATGCTAACACCTAGCATGATAGTATTATGTGTTAATATCTGAAAATCACATAAAATGCTAGTAGGCTCAAGTAATGCTAACATTAACATGCTAACACCTAGCATAATAGTGTCTACTTAGCAATAAAATGCTACTATTCTCATGTTAACATGCAATGCTAACATTAGCATGCTAACACCTAGCATGATAGTATTATGTGTTAATATCTGAAAATCACATAAAATGCTAGTAGGCTCAAGTAATGCTAACATTAACATGCTAACACCTAGCATAATAGTGTCTACTTAGCAAAAAATTACTACTATGCTCATGTTAACATGCAATGCTAACATTAGCATGCTAACACCTGGCATGATAGTATTAAATGTTAAGTTAATATCTATGAAAATCGCATAAAATGCTCGTAGGCTCATGTAATGCTACCATGCTAATATTAACATGCTAACACCTAGCATAATAGTGTGTACTTAGCAAAAAATGTTACTATGCTCATGTTAACATGCAATACTAACATTAGCATAAAATGCTAGTAGGCTCATGTAATGCTAACATGCTAACATTAACATGCTAACACCTAGCATAATAGTGTCTACTTAGCAAAAAAATGCTACTATGCTCATGTCAACATGCAATGCTGACATTAGCATGCTAACACCCAGCATGATAGTATTAAGTGTTAAGTTAATATCTATGAAAATCGCATAAAATGCTAGTAGGCTCATGTAATGCTAACATGCTAACATTAACATGCTAACACCTAGCATAATACTGTCTACTTAGCAAAAAAATGCTACCATGCTCATGTTAACATGCAATGCTGACATTAGCATGCTAACACCCAGCATGATAGTATTAAGTGTTAAGTTAATATCTATGAAAATCACATAAAATGCTAGTAGGCTCATGTAATGCTAACATGCTAACATTAACATGCTAACACCTAGCATAATAGTGTCTACTTAGTAAAAAAATGCTACTATGCTCATGTTAACATGCAATGCTAACATTAGCATGCTAACACCTACCATGATAGTATTAAGTGTTAAGTTAATATCTATGAAAATCGCAGAAAATGCTAGTAGGCTCATGTAATGCTAACATGCTAACATTAACATGCTAACACCTAGCATAATAGTGTCTACTTAGCAAAAAAATGCTACCATGCTTATGTTAACATGCAATGCTGACATTAGCATGCTAACACCCAGCATGATAGTATTAAATGTTAAGTTAATATCTATGAAAATCACATAAAATGCTAGTAGGCTCATGTAATGCTAACATGCTAACATTAACATGCTAACACCTAGCATAATAGTGTCTACTTAGTAAAAAAATGCTACTATGCTCATGTTAACATGTAATGCTAACATTAGCATGCTAACACCTACCATGATAGTATTAAGTGTTAAGTTAATATCTATGAACATCGCATAAAATGCTAGTAGGCTCATGTAATGCTAACATGTTAACATTAACATGCTAACACCTAGCATAATAGTGTCTACTTAGCAAAAAAATGCTACCATGCTTATGTTAACATGCAATGCTGACATTAGCATGCTAACACCCAGCATGATAGTATTAAGTGTTAAGTTAATATCTATGAAAATCGCATAAAATGCTAGTAGGCTCATGTAATGCTAATATGCTAACATTAACATGCTAACACCTAGCATAATACTGTCTACTTAGCAAAAAAATGCTACCATGCTCATGTTAACATGCAATGCTAACATTAGCATGCTAACACCTACCATGATAGTATTAAGTGTTAAGTTAATATCTATGAAAATCGCAGAAAATGCTAGTAGGCTCATGTAATGCTAACATGCTAACATTAACATGCTAACACCTAGCATAATACTGTCGACTTAGCAAAAAAATGCTACCATGCTCATGTTAACATGCAATGCTAACATTAGCATGCTAACACCTACCATGATAGTATTAAGTGTTAAGTTAATATCTATGAAAATCGCAGAAAATGCTAGTAGGCTCATGTAATGCTAACATGCTAACATTAACATGCTAACACCTAGCATAATAGTGTCTACTTAGCAAAAAAATGCTACCATGCTTATGTTAACATGCAATGCTGACATTAGCATGCTAACACCCAGCATGATAGTATTAAATGTTAAGTTAATATCTATGAAAATCACATAAAATGCTAGTAGGCTCATGTAATGCTAACATGCTAACATGAACATGCTAACACCTAGCATAATAGTGTCTACTTAGCAAAAAAATGCTACTATGCTCATGTTAACATGTAATGCTAACATTAGCATGCTAACACCTACCATGATAGTATTAAGTGTTAAGTTAATATCTATGAACATCGCATAAAATGCTAGTAGGCTCATGTAATGCTAACATGCTAACATTAACATGCTAACACCTAGCATAATACTGTCGACTTAGCAAAAAAATGCTACCATGCTCATGTTAACATGCAATGCTAACATTAGCATGCTAACACCTACCATGATAGTATTAAGTGTTAAGTTAATATCTATGAAAATCGCAGAAAATGCTAGTAGGCTCATGTAATGCTAACATGCTAACATTAACATGCTAACACCTAGCATAATACTGTCTACTTAGCAAAAAAGTGCTACCATGCTCATGTTAACATGCAATGCTGACATTAGCATGCTAACACCCAGCATGATAGTATTAAATGTTAAGTTAATATCTATGAAAATCACATAAAATGCTAGTAGGCTCATGTAATGCTAACATGCTAACATTAACATGCTAACACCTAGCATAATAGTGTCTACTTAGCAAAAAAATGCTACCATGCTCATGTTAACATGCAATGCTGACATTAGCATGCTAACACCTACCATGATAGTATTAAGTGTTAAGTTAATATCTATAAACATCGCATAAAATGCTAGTAGGATCATGTAATGCTAACATGCTAACATTAACATGCTAACACCTAGCATAATACTGTCTACTTAGCAAAAAAATGCTACCATGCTCATGTTAACATGCAATGCTAACATTAGCATGCTAACACCTACCATGATAGTATTAAGTGTTAAGTTAATATCTATGAAAATCGCAGAAAATGCTAGTAGGCTCATGTAATGCTAACATGCTAACATTAGCATGCTAACACCTAGCATGATAATATTAAGTGTTAAGGTAATATCTATGAAAATCACATAAAATGCTAGTAGGCTCATGTAATGCTAACATGCTAACATTACCATGCTAACACCTAGCATAATAGTGTCTACTTAGCAAAAAAATGCGACTATGCTCATGTTAACATGCAATGCTAACATTAGCATGCTAACACCTAGTAGGCTAGTAAGTAGGCTAGTAATTTCATAGATATTAACTTAACACTTAATACTATCATGCTATCATGCTTTCATCTATCACACTCTTTGGATTAAAAATCCAAATTGCAGCCTCTAGTATACTATAGACCCAAGTTTCAATGACACAGCAGGAATTGAACACAGCCAAAGTTGAGTGAGGCCAGTCTTATTAAATATGTATCTGCTCATGTTACTGTTGCACAAACTGCTGACTCGGCTCAAGAGGGACCGAAACTCGTGCTTGGAATTCTCGACTTCATCTTTTTTCTGTCTGTTTATGACATACACCATCGCCTCCAAATACATTTCTGATCCTTGACCCTTTCCCACACAGTGGCCAAGTGGTTAGTTAGCATGTCAGCTTCTCGGGTAGGACACGGACAGCTCAACTGTAATGACAGCCACTGCTTTCACCATTAACAAGCTAGCAAGCTAACTAGTTAACGTCCATTTTTTTATTCTGAATTTAAAAATGGGTGCAAATCGGAGCGGGGAAGACGGACAACGAAGTCAGAAATGTACCACTTCCACACTGAATGGGAGGATAACGTCGTCATTTAACAATATGCCTTAATAACGGAACATTACTGACACCTGGTGGCCAACATACAACATGTATCTTTGTGTTTCAATATGTTTTGACTAATATAGCAAGTTAGCAACACAAAAGCGACCAAAATTCTGTGAAATATTGGATATTTTTTTTGTCGTAGTCATGCTTTTCAAACCAGTCACCATACAGTGTCTGTTCTGGATGATGACATCATAAGGAACGACTTTAAAGCTGTCACCTCAAGAAGATTGACGAGAGTCGGGCTAGATCGATCTGGACCTAAGTGCTGCTGCCAGGGAATCGGGCTCATTTCATTAATCAGTGATGGCTGCCTTTCTGCAGGGTGACGGTTCAACGTCACTGCCCTGCCTGAGAAAAACCTGCTGTGGACCCCTGACAGCGTCCTTTATTTCCTAAACAATTAACTCTTTTGTTATGGCAGCTTCAGGGGTTTGATGGCGTTATCTGCAGGGGGGAAATAGTGCGGCACCCATGACTACAGCAGAGGGCGCTGTACCAAAGTCAAATCATTTAACATTTTCCAGCAAGAAGATGCCTTGACAAAACGTAACTGTACATTTGAAAGACGTTGCAATGCGATGTAGTATTCCACACTGGTCACTAGGTGTCAGTAATTGTCAGTTATTGTAGGTTTAAATGTTGTTTGTGAGTGTGAGTCACCAATTAACCTAGCATGTTTTTGGAATGTGGGAGGAAACCGGAGTACCCGGAAAAACCCACGCATGCACGGGGAGAACATGCAAACTAATGCTAACATGCTAACGCCTAGCATAATAGTGTCTACTTAGCAAAAAAATGCTACCATGCTCATGTTAACATGCAATGCTAACATTATCATGCTAACAACTAGCATGATTGTATTAAGTTTTAAGTTAATATCTATGAAAATCACATAAAATGCTAGTAGGCTCATGTAATGCTAACATGCTAAAATTAGCATGCTAACACCTAGCATGATAGTATTAAGTGTTAAGGTAATATCTATGAAAATCGCATAAAATGCTAGTAGGCTCATGTAATGCTAACATGCTAACATTACCATGCTAACACCTAGCATAATAGTGTCTACTTAGCAAAAAAATGCTACTATGCTCATGTTAACATACAATGCTAACATTAGCACGCTAACACCTAGCATGATAGTGTTAAGTTAGCATCTATGAAAATCGCATAAAATGCTAGTAGGCTCATGTAATGCTAACATTAACATGCTAACACCTAGCATACAAGTGTCTACTTATGAAAATGGCAAAAAATGCGACTATGCTTATGTTAACATGCAATGCTAACATTAGCATGCTAACACTTATATGAGAGATAGTGCTATGTGTGTGTACCCATGAAAACAAGAAAAAAATTGCACGGTGCTAATATTAGCATGCTATGATTGCTAACATGCTAACAGCTAGCATGATAGTGGTAAGTGTTTCTAGATGGGTCTACCCATGAAAATAGCAAAAACAATGTTTTGTCCCAACATTAGCATGCTAGCAATGTCAGCATGCTAACACCAAACAATGTACTGGGAAGGCTGTGTGCTCTGATGTTTTTCTTTTGTGTAGTTGTATGCACAAATTCCAAATAATTGATTTTATGGAAATTATTTTAACTTTTTGGTGTTGCATTGTGGGACCAATCAGTTGTAAATTTTGAATTTAATAGTAAGATGCTTATAGTAAGAAAAACAAAATAAACCTAGCCCTGAATACGACCTGCAGTGTAAATGAAGTCTTAGGTCAAAGTAACCACAACAAAAGAGTAGCGTACTCGAACCTTCGTTCTTTCCCTTTTGGGGTTGAGCTTCATGATTTATGCAGCACCTCTGTGTTTCTTCATGTAAACTGATAGGAGGGTGCAGTTGTTTTGCTTTGTGCTTTTGTCTCTCGACATTCTTGTGTTCCGCTGCAGCATGTTAAGATAACATTCTAAGTATAGAGCAGGCCTCTGGAAGGAACGCCGACGGGAGTCTGAATCTCAGGCTGAAGTCAACATGTTAACATGCAATGCTAACATTAGCATGCTAACACCTAGCATGATAGTATTAAGTGTTAATTTAATATCTATGAAAATCGCATAAAATGCTAGTAGGCTCATGTAATGCTAACATGCTAACATTAACATGCTAACACCTAGTATAATAGTGTCTACTTAGCAAAAAATGCTACTATGCTCATGTTAACATGCAATGCTAACATTAGCATGCTAACACCTAGCATGATCGTATTAAGTGTTAATATCTATGAAAATCACATAAAATGCTAGTAGGCTCATGTAATGCTAACATGCTAACATTAACATGCTAACACCTAGTATAATAGTGTCTACTTAGCAAAAAATGCTACTATGCTCATGTTAACATGCAATGCTAACATTAGCATGCTAACACCTAGCATGATAGTATTAAGTGTTAATATCTATGAAAATCGCATAAAATGCTAGTAGGCTCATGTAATGTTAACATGCTAACATTAACATGCTAACACCTAGCATAATAGTGTCTACTTAGCAAAAAATGCTCCTATGCTCATGTTAACATGCAATGCTAACATTAGCATGCTAACACCTAGCATGATAGTATTAAGTGTTAATATCTATGAAAATCGCATAAAATGCTAGTAGGCTCATGTAATGCTAACATGCGAACATTAACATGCTAACACCTAGCATAATAGTGTCTACTTAGCAAAAAATGCTACTATGCTCATGTTAACATGCAATGCTAACTTTAGCATGCTAACACCTAGCATGATAGTATAAAGTGTTAAGTTAATATCTATGAAAATCGCATAAAATTCTAATAGGCTCATGAAATGCTAACATGCTAACATTAACATGCTAGCACCTAGCATAATAATGTCTACTTAGCAAAAAAATGTTACTATGCTCATGTTAACATGCAATGCTAACATTAGCATGCTAACACCTAGCATGATAGTATTAAGTGTTAAGTTAATATCTATGAAAATCGCATAAAATGCTAGTAGGCTCATGAAATGCTAACATGCTAACATTAACATGCTAGCACCTAGCATAATAGTGTCTACTTAGCAAAAAAATGCTACTATGCTCATGTTAACATGCAATGCTAACATTAGCATGCTAACACCTAGCATGATAGTATTAAGTGTTAAGTTAATATCTATGAAAATCGCATAAAATGCTAGTAGTTTTCTGGGTACATGATACCATACAGCATCCCTATCAAACTTGCACTAACATTAAACTTTCATATCAAGGCGGGGGCCTCAAACTAGTGTCCTGCGGGCCACATTTGGCCCGCGGGCCGCATGTTTGAGACCCCTGCTTATAGTCTGGAAAATATGGTTTATTATATACATATACCTCATTTACAGTATCTTAAGGCCTAATCCTTTTCCCATTTCTGTCCACAGATGGCCTCAGCAACAGCAACCTACGGACAGAAGGAGTCCTCGGACCAGAACTTTGACTACATGTTTAAGATCCTCATCATTGGCAACAGCAGCGTGGGTAAAACGTCCTTCTTGTTTCGTTACGCCGACGACTCCTTCACACCCGCCTTCGTCAGTACGGTGGGCATCGACTTCAAGGTGAAGACCATTTACAGGAACGATAAACGGATCAAACTACAGATCTGGGTAAGGCTCATGCTGTCTAGTTACACAGCATTAAAACATGCACACGGTGACTTCCTGTTCAGTGCAAAATAAGCTTTTTTACCATAGCAACTAAAATATGCACAACCTTTTTTTAGTTTATTAGCCACTACATCCGAGTGGTTAGCACACTGGCCTCACAGCTAGGAGACCCGAGTTCGATTGTCCATAGGTATGAATGTGAGTGTGAATGGTTGTTTGTCTATATGTGCCCTGTGATTGGCTGGCTGGCCACCAGTCCAGGGTGTACCCCGCCTCTTGCTCGAAGACAGCTGGGATAGGCTCCAGCACCCCGTAGAAAATGAATGAATTCTATTTAGTTTAGTTCTAGGGCTTATTGCTAGTTGTAGGATTATTAGTTGAGGATTTTATTAGATTTCTTTAATAAAAATTATAAAAATTATAAAAATTATAAAAATTATAAAAATTATAAAAATTATAAAAATTATAAAAATTATAAAATTATAAAAATTATGAAAAATTATAAAAATTATAAACATTATAAAAATTATAAAAATTATGAAAAATTATAAAATTGTAAAAATTATGAAAAAGTATAAAAATTATAAAAATTATAAAAATTATAAAAATTATAAAAATTATAAAAATAATGTAATAATGAAATAATGAAAATAATAAAACTAATAAAAATAGAAAAAATTATGGAATAATGAAATAATGAAAATAATAAAAATAAAAAATAAAAATAATAAAAATTGAAAATAATGCAGTAAAATAAAAACATAAAATAATAAAAATAATAAAAATAATAAAAATAATAAAAATAATAAAAATAATAAAAATAATAAAAATAATAAAATAATAAAAATAATAAAAATAATAAAAATAATAAAAATAAAAATAAAATAATAAAAAATAAAAAATACAAATAAAAAATTTATTACAAAAATAATAAAAATGATTAAAAAAATAAAAAAAATAAAAATAATATAATATAAATATTAAAAAAACATTTAAAAAACATTTAAAAAACAATAAAATAATAAAAATAATGAAAATAATAAAAAATAAAATAAAATAAAATTTAAAAAAGATTTTATTAGATTTCCATGTTTCTGCCTCTCAAAGTAAGTTTTATGTTTACCTTGCCTTCTTAATGATTTAATAATTTGACTTTTTGTGCGTTGTGTCAACCTGCCACCATGTCCATGCATCCTTTGGGTGAGACGACACCAAGTCATAGCGAAACACGACAGAGTTAACACGATCAAAACAATTCATACGTGTGAATAAAACAGAATATTAAGACATCTATTTATAGCGAGCTGCAGCGCTGAAGGACTTTACATGCACTCTATTTGTACTACTGAAATATCAGCGTAGGTGTCGTTATATAAGACGCATGGAGATGCATTGTGTGCATAATTATATGCAAATGTAGAAGAAATGGAAAAAAATGATGCACTTGAGCTCAAAACATTTTCAGTAAGATCGCGGTGATGAAATGGGGGCGGGGATTTTGCATGAGTGAGGCTATTTTCTTGGAGATGTCGAGTAATGGGGGAAGGGGAGAGCAGCATCGGTCATTCTGCTCTCTTTTTTGATTGGCTGATTTTTGAACCGACATTTCCAGCCAACAGAAGCAAAGCCAGGATCCTTCTGACACACCAGCTGGAGGCATTTATGTTCAGCTTACTTAGTGACTAACATGTCATTTCTTTCATAATTTCACTTTATTTACGCATAATACATCCCATAATGTCAGAAAACCCTGAATATGTCAAAACACGTTTTTAGTGAAAATATATACATTTTTAATATTTTTAGCGAAATATTGCCATGAAACAGCAGTGCAGTGGAAATGTGTAAAGCAGGGGTCTAAAACTGAATTTACTTGGGGGGCCACTGGAGCTAGGGTCTGGGTGAGACTGGGCCGCATCAGGTTTGCAAAAAAAAAACAAAAAAAAAACACATTTATTAAAAACAGAAAAATATACAAACTTTGGTTCCGATTTTCTACAATAAAAGCTCTGATAAAATATCTTAATTTTTATTTTTCTGCACAAAATAAGATGAAAAATAAATAAACAAATCAAGAATAAAGAAAATCAATCAATCAGTAATAAATAAATATAATAATAATAATAATAAAAACTTAAGAAAGCACATATAGTTGGTGGGTAGACAAATGACTGTAGACATGACAAAACACGACTATAGTCACATTTATACTCTCTTTATTTACAACATATTGCGCAACTGCAGGGTCTTGAGACACATGCTAACTCGCAAACTAGAGAGCTAGCGACCTAAACAGTAGCCTTCAAGTTATTTCCTTTAAAAATAAAATAGCCAAAAACTTACCACTTCCACACGGATAGGGAGGATAACTATTAACAGTTATTTAACCTTTAACATGAACATGAATCAAACGTAATAATTTTTTCTGGGTACATGATACCATACAGCATCCATATCAAACTTTCATATCAGCTTTAACTATGCCAAATTTCCTCATCGGTTATGTGTATATTTTTTTCATGTGTATATTTCCTGTGTTGTTGTTTTCAAGGACACGGCGGGGCAGGAGCGCTATCGTACCATCACTACAGCGTACTACCGAGGAGCCATGGGCTTCATCCTCATGTATGACATCACCAACGAGGATTCCTTCAATGCCGTCCAGGACTGGTATGTAACAAGGAACTGTTGGTTTAGCGGCAAACTTGAGTCGCACTTTTTTTTTAATAGTTTGACTGATCCTGGGGCGGCACGGTGGACGAGTGGATAGCGCACAGACCTCACAGCTAGGAGACCGGGGTTCAATTCCACCCTCAGTCATCTCTGTGTGGAGTTTGCATGTTCTCCCAGTGCATGCGTGGGTTTTCTCCGGGTACTCCGGTTTCCTCCCACATTCCAAAAACATGCTAGGTTAATTAGCCACTCCAAATTGTTTATAGGTATGAATGTGAGTGTGAATGGTTGTTTGTCTATATGTGCCCTGTGATTGGCTGGCCACCAGTCCAGGGTGTACCCCGCCTCTCTCGCCTGAAGACAGCTGGGATAGGCTCCAGCACCCCCACAACAGTATCACTCAGATACTGTGAACATCCAGCAGCAACACAACATTTTGGCATGACTTTTTTTTTAATTTTAATTTTAATTTTAATTTTAATTTTAATTTTAATTTTAATTTTAATTTTAATTTTAATTTTAATTTTAATTTTAATTTTAATTTTAATTTTAATTTTAATTTTAATTTTAATTTTAATTCCAAAAACATGCTAGGTTAATTAGCGACTCCAAATTGTCCATAGGTATGAATGTGAGTGTGAATGGTTGTTTGTCTATATGTCCAGGGTGTACCCCGCCTCTCGCCCAATTTTTATTTTTATTTTTATTTTTATTTTTATTTTTATTTTTATTTTTATTTTTATTTTTATTTTTATTTTTATTTTTATTTTTATTTTTATTTTTATTTTTATTAATAATTTTAATTTTAATTTTAATTTTAATTTTAATTTTAATTTTAATTTTAATTTTAATTTTAATTTTAATTTTAATTTTAATTTTAATTTTAATTTTAATTTTAATTTTAATTTTTCTGATCCTATGACTACAAGTCAGGTGGGAATTGGTTGTTTTTGTCGACACCTAGTGGTTGCAGGAATTCTGCAGGAGTTGGTTTTGTGATGCGGACTCATCAATATGATAATATGATACCTGATGATGTTTTTTTGTCTGCAAAATATAGCCTTTATTGATGAACTGGTTTTAATACAAACCCCTACTTTACTGTATATTCCATAATATCCCATAATATTTGTTATCAGGTCCACGCAGATTAAGACCTACTCATGGGACAATGCCCAGGTCCTGCTGGTAGGGAATAAGTGTGACATGGACGATGAGCGCACCGTGAGTGGAGACCGAGGACGCCAGCTTTCTGAACACCTCGGTGAGTATACGCCAACACTTTGCATGTGCGATTCCTTGTTGTGCGGTGGTAAGTGTAAAAACATGAAGCATGATACATGTACTGGACTGGTGGCCAGCCAATCACAGGGCACATATAGACAAACAACCATTCACACTCACATTCATACCTATGGACAATTTGGAGTCGCTAATTGACCTAGCATGTTTTTGGAATAAAATTAAAATTAAAATTAAAATTAAAATTAAAATTAAAATTAAAATTAAAATTAAAATTAAAATTAAAATTAAAATTAAAATTAAAATTAAAATTAAAATTAAAATTAAAATTAAAATTAAAATTAAAATGTTGTGTTGCTGCTGGATGTTCACAGTATCCGAGTGATACTGTTGTGGGGGTGCTGGAGCCTATCCCAGCTGTCTTCAGATGAGAGAGGCGGGGTACACCCTGGACTGGTGGCCAGCCAATCACAGGGCACATATAGACAAACAACCATTCACACTCACATTCATACCTATGGACAATTTGGAGTCGCTAATTAACCTAGCATGTTTTTGGAATGAAATTAAAATTAAAATTAAAAAAAAAATTAAAATTAAAATTAAAATTAAAATTAAAATTAAAATTAAAATTAAAATTAAAATTAAAATTAAAATTAAAATTAAAAAAAAGTCATACCAAAATGTTGTGTTGCTGCTGGATGTTCACAGTATCCGAGTGATACTGTCGTGGGGGTGCTGGAGCCTATCCCAGCTGTCTTCGGGCGAGAGAGGCGGGGTACATCCTGGACTGGTGGCCAGCCAATCACAGGGCACATATAGACAAACAACCATTCACACTCACATTCATACCTATGGACAATTTGGAGTCGCTAATTAACCTAGCATGTTTTTGGAATGTGGGAGGAAACCGGAGTACCCGGAGAAAACCCACGCATGCACGGGGAGAACATGCAAACATTAATGGCCGAGGGTGGAATCGAACCCTGGTCTCCTAGCTGCGAGGTTTGCACGCTAACCACTCGACCACCGTGCATCATTTGCTCACTACTGTATTTTTATTGCCACCATAATCGGTGGCTTAACTTCCTGTGTTTCAACCTAAAGGGTTAACCACCACCAGTTATTCTCTCCTCCCTCCAGGTTTCGAGTTCTTCGAGGCCAGCGCCAAGGACAACATCAACGTGAAGCAGACCTTTGAGCGTCTGGTCGATATTATATGCGAAAAGATGTCCGAGAGCCTGGATGCCGGGGACCCCGCCGTCACGGGGGCCAAGCAGGGGCCTCAGCTGACAGAGCAGCCCGCCCCCCCACACCAGGACTGTGCATGTTAAAAGATGACTGTTCCTCAAAGCTCACCTCCTTCCTTCTCCTCCTACGCCCTCCGAGTGGGGGGGGGGGGGGGTCATTCTCCACAAGTCACCTCCTTCACTCACAGTCCAGCTTCCCATTTTTCCGAGAACCAGCCTGTAACAGGGTAGGAGGTTTGCTAAGACCAGTTCTTGACGTGTACTCGTTCTTTGGTTTCCGTCCTGTATTTTATTCTTCCTCTCTATGTACTTAAAAGAAGGATTTGACGGCCATTTTGAGTCCTTCTAATGTTTACAGTAGCTTCTTTTTTTATTTGGTTTGGATCTGGCCAACAATTTTTAACATTATTAGAGCCCCGTGGACATGAACTAACACCCCTATAGTTATCATTACACTACAATTATTCATTATTATTCCTTATATATACATATATATATATGTATATATCCCTTTTCTATGCCGCTCCAGGTACGCTGGAGCCTATCCCAGCTGTCTTCGGGTGAGAGGCGGGGTACACCCTGGACTGGTCGGTGAGCTAGCGCACGAGTTAGCGCATAGAAAACGTGATTAGGAATTTCTAAATACAATTTTTTAACATTATTAGAGCCCTGTGGACATGAACTAACACCCCTATAGTTATTGTTACACTACAATTATTCATTATTATTATTCATTTAACTATTATACTATTATTGCCACATCCATACATCCCTTTTTAATGCCGCTCCAGGTATGCTGGAGCCTATCCCAGCTGTGTTTAGGCGATAGGCGGGTACACCCTGGACTGGTCGGTGAGCTAGCTCATGAGTTAGCGCATAGAAAACCTGATTAGGACTTTCTAAATGCAATTTTTAACATTATTAGAGACCCGTGGACATGAAATAACACCCCTATAGTTATCATTACACTACAATTATTCATTATTATTCCTTATATATACCTATATATATGTATATATCCCTTTTCTATGCCGCTCCAGGTATGCTGGAGCCTATCCCAGTTGTCTTTGGGCGAGGGACGGGTACACCCTGGACTGGTCGGTGAGCTAACCAGTTAGCCTCAAATAGTCATTCATTCATTTTCTGCCGCTTTTCCTCACGAGGGTCGCGGGGGTGGGGGCTGGAGCCTATCCCAGCTGTCTTTGGGCGAGAGACGGGGTACACCCTAGACTGGTCGGTGAGCTAACCAGTTAGCCTCAAATATTCATTCGTTCATTTTGTACCGCTTTTCCTCACGAGGGTCGTGGGGGGGGGGGGCTGGAGCCTATCCCAGCTGTCTTCGGCCAATCACAGGGCACATATAGACAAACAACCATTCACACTCACATTCATACCTATGGACAATTTGGAGTGGCTAATTAACCTAGCATGTTTTTGTAGTACCCGGAGAAAAACCCATGCAAACTCCACACAGAGATGGCCGAGGGTGGAATCGAACCCTGTGCGAACCCTAGCCGTGAGGTCTGCGCGCTAACCACTCGACCGCCGTGCCGCCCCCAGCCTCAATATCACATTCTTCTAAACTTAAGGATTTCAAACAGATTGACAAAGAAAGACAAATGAAGAAAACACAAATGTACCACTTCCACACAGGATAAGAGGAGAACTACTTTTCGGTTCAAGTTCAAGATATGGTTATGTAACAAGCATTAGATGTCTCATTCGTGTAACATGACTGCCCCCTAGTGACCACAATACGACATATCATTTGAAATTCAATATGTTTTGACTAATAATATGCAAAGTATATCATTAATAATTCATTTCTGAAAGTACAACAATAGAGGAAGTAAAATTAATATTGACCAATACAATTAATACGGGAAAAGACTTGCCATTGATTTTTGAATGAATAGGAAGCATCGATTATGATATGATCAGGTCAGATATTAATATTTTTTAATTATTATTATTATTTTTTTGTATTCTGATATTGCTTTTATTTGCATTCTGCATGGAGCACGGGGTGGAAAAAATATCATTTCAATGAATTGATTTCATATGTATATATGAATATTGTGCAATACATGATAATATATTTATTATGCAGGTGTGCATTTCTGGATATGAGGATATATATATGTTATATATATATATATATATCGATGAGGTATTTGTTTGGATATTTGGTTTGTGTGCAAGAAGCGAAAATTGTCATTTATTATTATTAATTATTAATAATTATGAAATGGTCTGATATTAATAGAAGGTTGCTGTTGGTGGATGATGAAGCTTCAAATTTGTGCAGAAATATTATCATAATAATATTTAACTGTGACATTGTAGGTCACTTTTTAAAAAAACAATACTTACTATATTTACAATTTAAGAGATAATATACAGGTGCATCTAAAAAAATAATAATATTGTGAAAAAGTTGTTGTATTTCAGTCATGTTCTGTATGACAGTTTGGTTGGGTTATGTATATTTATGCAATTATGTCCTGTTTGGTGCTTTTATTTTGGTATGCCTATTTCCTGTATGGACTGAATGCTGGTTTACTTTACTCTAATTAGAGGGAACTGGAGATACATTTGTCAGGTAAAAATGATCTGACACATTTGTAGGTTAAATAAAAGTAAAATAAAGTAAAATAAAATTACATATAATGCCATTTTGCAGTTTCTTTATAATGTTATTGTTTATGGTTTCTTTTGGTTCCAAAAACATGCTAGGTTAATTAGCGACTCCAAATTGTCCATAGGTATGAATGTGAGTGTGAATGGTTGTTTGTCTATATGTGCCCTGTGATTGGCTGGCCACCAGTCCATGGTGTACCCCGCCTCTCGCCCAAAAAAAGCGAACTGAACTGGAAAATCAGCTGTAATTTTGCAAGAATAAAGTCAAAATATTGAGAAAAAAAATTGGCAATTTGACGATGTAATGTAATTTTAGAAGCAATGACTGGAAATATTAAAGAATATTCTTCAAAGTTGTAAAATTATGAAATAGATTTGTAATTTTTTGAAAATTAGGTTGGGGAAAAATTGTAATATTATGTGAATAAAATCATAATATTACTAAAAAAAATTTGGAAGAAAGTAGAAATATTTGGAAAAATTAAAAAAAACATTTTTAAAAATGTAGGAAGACCTCAATAAAAGCTATGTATTAAACGTGGGTTTTCTCCGGGTATTCCGGTTTCCTCCCACATTCCAAAAAAAACATGCTAGGTTAATTAGCGACTCCAAATTGTCCATAGGTATGAATGTGAGTGTGAATGGTTGTTTGTCTATATGTGCCCTGTGATTGGCTGGCCACCAGTCCAGGGTGTACCGGTAGAAAATGAATGAATGAATGAATGAATGAATGAATCAGAATGGCATTATAAGTACTTTTCCAAAATAAAAAAACTTTTGTTACTTTACTTTATTTGCGTTTTATTTAACCTACAAATTTTGCCTGACCCTTTATTTCGAGTTTCCTGTTTCCACTTCCCATTTGCCGTACCTCCTCGCCTTCTTTTATTTTGCAACTTTTTGTGTATCGTGTCGTTCCGTGTGGGCTTTTATTTTGTTAAAAATAAACACTTAATCGCACTATCCTGCCGTGTCCATGTCCTCGCAAATTTTTAGCAAAACATGAAAAAAATAAAAACATGAACATGAAAAATAGAAACAAAGTAACGGAACATGACCATTTCAGGAGATTAATTCAGATTAAGAGACCAATTAATCAGCATGACATGCATCTGTATTTATTTATTTATTTAACTATTGTATTTTTCCCTCTAAATTTCCGACTTAAATGAGGGCAAAGCATGCAAAAAATTTTTTTTTTTATATATATATATATAACCGCTTCCATGCTATTTCGGGGTTCTAACATCGGCGTTGTCAACATGTCAAATCGCCAGTGATGATTTTTTTGACGCCAATCATCAAGTCGAACCGTTGGGGATTAATTTAGCATCCTGCGTGGTGGTGACTGTTAAAATGGCTCCCTTGGTTAATGTCTTCCTCTCTATATGAACCGTACCTTAGTGTTGACTGATTCAGGCTTGCAAAAAAAAAAAAAAAAAAAAATGCTGGTAACTAGAAAATAACCATGTTCGATGCCGGGGGTCTGCTTGTGAATGAATGCGTCAAAGCAATAAGTACCTACAAGAACACAAATAAGGGGTGGGGTTCGGATTTGAGATCTTGTACGGGAATTGAACAACATGCTTTTTGTGTCACTGCCTCGTAAAAAAAAAAAAAAAAAAACATCTTCAGTTTGGGCCAATAAGGTGAAAGTAAAAAAATACCGTGTCTTTGTTTTTTTTTTTTTTTCTGTACTTTGTTGTAAAACAATAAAAGCATTGCTAACAAACAGTGTATTCTTATTTGGGTAAGGATTTTGTGTGGGTTTATTCCGGGGAATTCCTCACAGAGTCTAATAAAATTCCACAATCGAAATCAGAGTGTGGCTGAAGTTTGTGAAAAAAAATGAAAGAGCCATTTTGATCATTTGTAATTGATACAATAGAGGATCACAATAGAAGTCAATACAACAGTGAAAAGGGAACACGGGAATCAATCAATAAATAAATCAATAAATCAATAATACATTGTGATGGAACTGACTGATTGCACCATAAGACACTCACTCCGCTGTGGGCTACATTCCAGTTTGTAAACAACATGCAAACAACCAGTAGGTACAGCAGAGTAGTCAAATACATAGAAGTACAACTGCAGTTTAGCAGTATTACATTTTATATTGTGGCCATGACGGGAATTCCATGGCAAATAGGAACATATTCCACACATCTTCCTGCACACACCAGCGTCTTATGTGAGTCCACTTAGTCCAGCCTTAGATGCACAAGTGGGTCAAAAATGACCCGGTCAGGTTGTTTTCTTGAAATATCTTTGTAATTAAAAAATTTTTCATATTTCATATTCCAGGTATTCCTAAAAAAAACATTTTTGATATCATGCCATTCACATTTTTAAATTATCTTTTAAACATTTTAAGAAATTTTAGTTTTTGTGTTACTACCCCAACCTTCCATAAGTGGGTCAAAAATGACCCAGTCAGGTTGTGTTTTTTTTAAAATATTGTCATAATGAAAAAATTTTATCATTTCATATTCCAGGTATTCCTCAAAAAACATGTTTTTGATATCATGCCATTCACATTTTTAACTTATTTTTATACATTTTAAGAAATTTTAGTTTTTGTGTTACTACCCCAACCTTCCATAAGTGGGTCAAAAATGACCCGGTCAGGTTGTTTTCTTGAAATATCTTCATAATGAAAAAAATTTATCATTTCATATTCCAGGTATTCCTCAAAAAACATGTTTTTGATATCATGCCGTTCACATTTTTAACTTATTTTTATACATTTTAAGAAATTTTAGTTTTTGTGTTACTACCCCAACCTTCCATAAGTGGGTCAAAAATGACCCGGTCAGGTTGTTTTCTTGAAATATCTTCATAATGAAAAAATTATATCATTTCATATTCCAGGTATTCCTCAAAAAACATGTTTTTGATATCATGCCATTCACATTTTTAACTTATTTTTATACATTTAAAAAAATTGTAGTTTTTGTGTTACTACCCCAACCTTCCATAAGTGGGTCAAAAATGACCCGGTCAGGTTGTTTTCTTGAAATATCTTTGTAATGAAAATTTTTTATCATTTCATATTCCAGGTATTCCTAAAAAAACATATTTTTGATATCATGCCATTCACATTTTTAACTTGTTTTTAGACATTTTAAGAACTTTTTACTACCCCAACCTTCCAAAGGTGAGTCAAAAATGACCCAGTCAGGTTGTTTTTTTTTTAATATTGTCATAATGAAAAAATTTTATCATTTCATATTCCAGGTATTCCTAAAAAAACATGTTTTTGATATCATGCTGTTCTCATTTTTAACTTATCTTTTATACATTTTAAGAAATTTTAGTTTTTGTTTTACTACCCCAACCTTCCATAAGTGGGTCAAAAATGACCCGGTCAGGTTGTTTTCTTGAAATATCTTTGTAATGAAAAATTTTTTATCATTTCATATTTCAGGTATTCGTCAAAAAACATGTTTTTGATATCATGCCATTCACATTTTTAAATTATTTTTATGTAACACACAATGGATCCTCACATTTTCTATTGTTGTACGGGGTCATTTTCTTTTTTCAAAGATGTAAAAAAATGAAAAATGAAGATGTTTCTAACATGAAATCATTCTTGTGTGGTCCTAAATATAATACTAAATATCATAAATATCATACAAGGGATTATTATGAACCAAAATGGCAACATTGTCATAAAAAGGCATTGATTCTAGTATGGGTCATTTTTGACCCGCTTATGGAAGAAGAAAAACAAAACAAAAATAAATCAAAATTGCTCCAAAATCCAGTGCTGAAGCTGCCTTGTGATGCTGGATGATGGATGATGGATGAAGACATGTCACATGACCGGTCTAGTGCACCGGAACCTCATGCGGAAGCAGCTGACAGCCACTGTTGACGTGGGTGAGGACTTTCTCCTTCAGCAGGGCCACTTGCTCCCTGAGGACGCTGGCCGTGGAAGCCAGGTCCGTGTTCTGGTTCTTCAGCGTCTTCACTTTGTCCTCCAACCTGGAGATGCGCTCCAGCTTGCGTCTCCGACACTTGGAAGCCGCGATGCGGTTCCTGAGCCTCTTCCGGTCGGCTTTGATGCGCTCCTGTGAGTCCATGTCGACGGGAGACAGAGGCGGACTCTCCCCGCCGAAGGTCTGCACGTCCGGGACCGTCTGAGGCTCCTCTTTGGGGGGGTGGACGCGGGGAAGGTCCGGTTCTATGGACGGCGCAGCCCCGAAATGGTTAGACAGCGGCGGGGGCGGGAAGGGGACCGTGTCCGTTGAGTAGTTCACGGTGGTTCCGAGAGGTCCGGTATCGTAACTGCTCAGGTTTGTATACACGGGTCGGTCCAGCTGCGTCGCGACGTTGATGTTAGCGCCCAGGTCCAGACCGCCGCTTGTGGACTGGTTCTGCTTGTGGAGATCCTCCAACGCCTTCACGAAGCCCTCTGCGAATTCCTGCTCGTCCGTGGCGGTTTTCGGGTACAGGAAGTGGGTGCTGGTCGGCGTGGTGGTGACCATCCCGTTCGACTGAATGATCAGTCTCTCCAGTTCCGGCGAAGACAGTTTCAGCAGACCCAGGTCCGGGGAGCTCAGAAGTCCGTCTGTGTCTCGTAGGTGCGGCTTCATGGTCGCGTCGGTCAGACTCAAGTTAATGTCCTTCATGATTCTTTCTCTTAATGCTGCGACTTTAACAGCGGCGCCCTGCCCATAACCTGTCAGACAAGCCGCGGGGCGAACTGACTTCGGTGCCTTTCGCTTGCTTCCGCTATAGGCGGCTGCTTCGAAGCAAATGCACGCGCTGGTGAAGCGCCTCGAGCCTTTCTGAGGCTCTGGATTTTGTGTTATGTCACAGCGGCGCATGCGCATTGGCGACAAACCGCGTATGAGACCGGATGCTCTTTGATTGTTGATGACGACACAGAGACGTGGATTAAAAGTAAGACGTCTCACTCTTCTTCGCAAATCGGCAATCAATCTACTCATTAATGCACTCAACTAAACTAGAAACGCTTATTTCTTTTTCTGATTATTACTACTAGTAGTAGGCTAGTATTAGCCTGCTTATTAGCCTGCTTATTAGCCTGCTTATTAGCCTGCTTATTAGCCTGCTTATTAGCCTGCTTATTAGCCTGCTTATTAGCCTGCTTGTTAGCCTGCTTATTAGCCTGCTTTTGCCCTATAATGTGAAATTCGTCAGAGATTTTTTTGTAAAATAAAATATCAACTTATTTAGGGGAACTTCACATTTGTGTACATTGAAATGGTTTTGGATCTTTTACTTCACGACTAATTTATAATATAATAATGATTATTATATAATACAATAGATCACTGTCCACCGGACAGAATGGTTGCAGAGCTTGAGCAGCGGAGAGATAGAGAGATAAAGAGAGACGGAACAATGAAACAATGGAACGATAGATAGATGGAACGATAGATAGATGATAGATGAAACGATAGAACAATAGATGGATGAAACGATAGAACGGTGGAACAATAGAACAGTGGAACGATAGAACGGTGGAACAATAGAACGATAGATAGATGGAACAATAGAACAATAGATGGAACGATGGAACGATAGATGGATCGATGATAGATATATCGATGGATCGATATAACGATAGAACGGTGGAACGATAGAACGATAGATAGATGAAACGATAGATAGATGGAACGATAGAACTATAGATAGAACGATAGGTAGATGGAATGATAGAAGGATAGATATATCAATGGATCGATATAACGATGGAACGATAGAACGATGGAACGATAGAACGATGGAACGATAGAACGATGGAACGATACAATGATGGAACGATACAATGATGGAACGATAGAATGATGGAACGATAGAATGATGGAACGATAGATAGATGGAACGATAGATAGATGGAACGATAGAACGATAGATGGATGGATAGATATAACGATGGAACGATATAACGATAGAACGGTGGAACGATAGAACGGTGGAACGATAGAACGGTGGAACGATAGAACGATAGAACGGTGGAACGATGGATAGATGGAACGATAGAACGATAGATGGAACGATATAACGATGGAACGATATAACGATGGAACGATATAACGATGGAACGATATAACGATAGAACGGTGGAACAATAGAACGGTGGAACGATAGAACGGTGGAACGATAGAACGGTGGAACGATAGAACGGTGGAACGATAGAACGGTGGAACGATGGATAGATGGAACAATGGATAGATAGATGGAACGATAGGTAGATGGAACGATAGAACGATAGATAGATGGAATGATGGAATGATAGAACGATAGAACGATGGAACGATAGAACGATGGAACGATGGAACGATAGATCGATAGATAGATAGAACGATAGATAGATAGAACGATAGATAGAACGATAGATAGATAGAACGATAGATAGAACGATAGATAGATAGAACGATAGATAGATAGAACGATAGATAGATAGAACGATAGATAGATGATAGATGAAACGATAGAACAATAGATGGATGAAACGATAGAACGGTGGAACAATAGAACAGTGGAACGATAGAACGGTGGAACAATAGAACGATAGATAGATGGAACAATAGAACAATAGATGGAACGATGGAACGATAGATGGATCGATGATAGATATATCGATGGATCGATATAACGATAGAACGGTGGAATCCAATCCAATCCACTTTATTTATATAGCACATTTTATAAACAGAGTTTCCAAAGTGCTGCACAGACTAGTAAAATTAAAAAGTAATAATCCAAAACTAAAAGAGCATTTAAGAAATAAAATAATAAAATAAATATTAAAATATTAAAAACAAGAAACAAAGCAATAAAAGTATAAAAAATAAAACTAATTACAATAAAAACGAAGAACTAAAAGACACAGGACCATACGACTCACTCCGAGCTAAAAGCCAGAGAATAAAAGTGGGTTTTAAGACGAGACTTAAAGCTTTCGATATTGGGGGCCTTTTTTACTTGGGAGGGCAGAGAGTTCCATAGTTTGGGGCCGACCACAGAAAAGGCTCGGTCCCCCCTGGTCTTAAGTCTCGTCTTAGGCACCACAAGTTGGAGCTGGCCCTCGGACCTCAGTGACCGAGCTGGAGAGTAAACTTGGATGAGGTCCGAGATGTATTTGGGGGCCAGCCCATTCAACGCCTTAAAAACAAACAATAAAATCTTAAAATCAATCCTAAAACGAACGGGCAACCAATGTAGGGAGGCCAGAATTGGGGTGATGTGCTCCCCTTTTTTGGTTCCTGTTAAAAGCCGTGCCGCAGAGTTCTGGACTAACTGTAAGCGGGAGAGAGACTTTTGGCTAATTCCAGAGTAAAGTGCATTACAGTAGTCCAGACGTGATGAAATAAAAGCGTGCATGACTTGCTCAAAGTGTTGCAAAGATAAAAAAGATTTAATTTTAGATAAAAGCCGAAGATGATAAAAACAGGATTTTATAACTGCATTAATTTGTTTGTTGAGTTTAAAATCACTGTCTATTATGACGCCAAGGCTGGTGGCTGAGGGACGAATGTTGTTTTGGAGGGGACCGAAGTCTATAGGGGGGCCTTTATAGTTGAGGAGGATAGCTTCGGTCTTCTCTTCGTTAAGCATTAAAAAGTTGTGGGCCAACCAGGCCTTGACATCCCTTAAGCACTCAAGAAGGGGTGTCAGGGGGGCATGATCATTTTTTGCGAGTGGCAAGTACAGCTGGCAGTCATCCGCATACAGGTGATAGGAGATGCCATGCTTTTTAAGTACTGCGCCAAGTGGGACCAGGTAGAGGGCAAATAAAATGGGCCCAAGAATTGATCCTTGTGGAACTCCACAGTCAAGCGGAGCAGTGGAGGAGTAAGATCCCCCAAGTCCCACGGCAAGGCATCTCCCTGACAGGTACGACCTAAACCACTCAAGAGCAGACCCCCTGACACCCACACAGTTCTCCAGGCGAGATAAAAGAATGGTATGGTCCACTGTGTCAAAAGCAGCAGTCAGGTCTAAAAGCACTAAAATGGCTGAACCACCAGAGTCAGTTATTAAAAATAGGTCGTTAAAAACCTTTAAAAGTGCAGACTCAGTGCTATGAAAGGCCCTGTAACCTGACTGGAAAGTGTCTAAAATCCCATTCTCGTCTAAAAAAGGTTGCATCTGTGCAAGAACACTTCTTTCTAAAATCTTTGAGATAAAAGGCAGTTTAGAGATTGGCCGATAATTTGATAAAATTGAAGGATCCAGACTAGTTTTTTTCAACAAAGGTTCAACAGTAGCCTTTTTACAGAAAGATGGCACGATACCAGAGGCCAGGCTACTGTTGATGATGGCACACACAGAAGGACCCACGGTTGGCCAAACCTCCCTAAAAAAGCGAGGTGGGACTGGGTCGATGGGGGAAGAAGAAGGCTTAAGACCCTTTACCATCTCCGTGATAAAAGCCAGTGACACAGGTTCAAACTGATAAAAACCTTTAGAGCACTGTGTCAATGTGGGCATATTAAAAGAGGGGGGTGATATATTACTTCGTACAGATGCAACCTTATCCTTAAAAAACTGCAAAAAGTTTTCACACGTTTCATAAGATTGTTCAAGTATAGTGGATGGACTGGGATTTAAAACAGAGTCAATAGTTTTAAAAAGAACACGTGGGTTGTTAATATTGTCTGATATCAAGTCTGAGAGGTATTTTGTTTTCTCAATCTTCACCACGTTCTGATAATGTCTCCAACTGTCCTTGAGGATTTGATAGGAGACCTGTAGACCGTCCTTCTTCCACCTGCGCTCTGCTTTTCGGCATTCACGCCGGGCTGCTCGAGTGACATCGTTGAGCCACTCTTCCTGTTTAGTTTTGGGGCGCATGGCTTTCAGGGGGGCTAAACTGTCCAAGACAGTCGCACAGGTAGAAGTAAAGCAGTTCATCAACTGCTCGGTGTGCAGCGCAGCGCCTGAGGTCATAAAAGCCTCAGACGCAGTGGAGAACAGAGTGGCAAAGGCCGAGGCCGCGTCAGGCTTGATAAAGCGACCAAAGCGAACAGGAGCAGGCAGGCTGGTGTTACAGTGTGCGTCTAAGTCAAACCTAACCGGACTGTGGTCCGAGAACACCGCATCACCTACAGAGAGTGGAACGATAGAACGATAGATAGATGAAACGATAGATAGATGGAACGATAGAACTATAGATGGAACGATAGAACTATAGATGGAACGATAGAACTATAGATAGAACGATAGATAGAACGATAGGTAGATGGAATGATAGAAGGATAGATATATCAATGGATCGATATAACGATGGAACGATAGAACGATGGAACGATAGAACGATGGAACGATACAATGATGGAACGATACAATGATGGAACGATAGAATGATGGAACGATAGAATGATGGAACGATAGAATGATGGAACGATAGATAGATGGAACGATAGATAGATGGAACGATAGATAGATGGAACGATAGATAGATGGAACGATAGAACGATAGATGGATGGATAGATATAACGATGGAACGATATAACGATAGAACGGTGGAACGATAGAACGATAGAACGGTGGAACGATGGATAGATGGAACGATAGAACGATAGATGGAACGATATAACGATGGAACGATATAACGATGGAACGATATAACGATGGAACGATATAACGATGGAACGATAGAACGGTGGAACAATAGAACGGTGGAACGATAGAACGGTGGAACGATAGAACGGTGGAACGATAGAACGGTGGAACGATAGAACGGTGGAACGATAGAACGGTGGAACGATAGAACGGTGGAACGATGGATAGATGGAACAATGGATAGATAGATGGAACGATAGGTAGATGGAACGATAGAACGATAGATAGATGGAATGATAGAACGATAGAACGATGGAACGATAGATAGAACGATGGAACGATGGAACGATAGATCGATAGATAGATAGATAGAACGATAGATAGATAGAACGATAGATAGAACGATAGATAGATAGAACGATAGATAGAACGATAGATAGATAGAACGATAGATAGATAGAACGATAGATAGATAGAACGATAGATAGATAGAACGATAGATAGATAGAACGATAGATAGATAGAACGAGAGTTCATTGGTTTCCGCACCTTGGCACATTTGTTCCATAGAACAACGGCATGAACGGAGTGAGCCCTTTTGTCAGTCATACCATCTCTTTGTCTCTTTGTGGGTAGAGGCGGGGCCGGTAGCATACACACACAGGGTACAAGAAGAGTGTAACGTGGTTGAAATCAAGATTGCAATATTCTGTCTTTTTTTTTTTAAATATTTTTTCATTGACTTTTATTAAAAAGTATTATGTAATATATGTATTGTTTCATGACATACGGCTTATTAGTTTTATTAAAAATGCATGTGGAAGGAAGTGGTCCTGTCTGTGACATTTAGAACGTATGTCAATCATCACTATGTCTTTAGCCTTGAAAGACTAGTCAGAAGGCTTTGGTCCATCACCGGTGGGCTCCATTGATTACTGCAAAGCCAAGCGTGGGTGGATCACATGGAGGTGCTTGAGATGTGCTAGAAATGAAGCGTGTCCATTTGTGAGGCTTAGTGCATGCATAGTTTTTTGCTTTTTTATGCTTTCGGAATCGTTGTGGAAGACAAGAGATTCCAGTCACTTCTATAAATACGTTTGTGCATCTTAATATCCTTATAAATAGGCCTTTATCCCGCAGGAAGTGATGACGTGTGCAGCCTGCCTGCATCAGCAGCAACGGCGACTCGCCTTCATGCTCATACTGGTAGAGGATGGGAGACAAGCGTGTGTGTGTGTGTGTGTATGTGGGAAGATGGGAGGGAGCATCGGGGGTTACCATGGCAACACAAGCAGGGTGACGCAGGTAAAAGCAGGGGAAAGCTAGGGAGGTGGTGATTGGTTGGCAACTGCATACATTTGTGTGTGTGTGTGTGTGGAAGAGATTTTTGGGTAGCCAAGGGAGAAAAAAAAACGCTCACATGGAATCGCACATTTTTGACATGCTTGGACTTTATGAATTTGTATTTAGTGACTCTCTCTATATGGTAATGGTTGGTGCAGGGTCAGTTCTAGGCTTGCACATATGGGGGTGGCAGTCAGAAATCTTATGGGGGCTCCATGTATACCACTGTCGGGCACTATTTTTTTTTTTTCTATACCGGTATAGATTCTTCAAATGTTATGAAAATTAACAACCCGAGTTGATGACTGCGACCTGCGGCAGACTTTAATTGATACATAATTAGAAATTTCTATATTTATATATAGAAATGATCGCACTAAAAAGATGGTTTGATGATAAGAGATTGTCCTTGAACTTAAGTAAAACTAGGGTCTCAAACACGCGGCCCGCGGGCCAAATGTGGCCCGCAGGACACTAGTTTGAGGCCCCCCGCCTTGATATGAAAGTTTAATGTTAGTGCGGCAAGTTTGATATGGATGCTGTATGGTATCATGTACCCAGAAAAAAATTATTACGTTTGATTCATGTTCATGTTAAAGGTTAAATAACTGTTAATAGTTATCCTCCCTCTCCGTGTGGAAGTGGTAAGTTTTTGGCTATTTAAGTTGAAAGGAAATAACTTGAAGGCTACCGTTTAGGTCGCTAGCTCTCTAGTTTGCGAGTTAGCATGTGTCTCAAGACCCTGCAGTTGCGCAATATGTTGTAAATAAAGAGTATAAATGTGACTATAGTCGTGTTTTGTCATGTCTACAGGGCTCTAATAATGCTTTGTTCATTTTAAATCTGAAAAAAATCATTTGTCTACCCACCAACTATATGTGGTTTCTTAAGTTTTTATTATTTGCCGTTTTATTATTATTATTATATTTATTTATTACTGATTGATTTTCTTTATTCTTGATTTATTTTTCATCTTATTTTGTGTAGAAAAATAAAAATTAAGATATTTGAGAACAGTGGAATGTTTTATCAGACCTTTTCTTGTAGAAAATTGGAACCAAAGCAAAGTTTTAAAAAAAAAATGTTTTTAATAAATGTGTTTTTTTTTTTTTTTTTGGAAAACCTGATGCAGCCCAGTCTCACCCAGACCCTAGCTCCAGTGGCCCCCAAGTAAATTGAGTTTGAGACCCCTGGTATAGAATATGTATGGATAGATGTACTTCCACTTTAAACAAAAGCTCATTTATTCCCATGTGTGCTCATGTACATAAATTACAGCATCTCTAGTCATAAAAAAAAAAAAGAGAACCAAACCATCATAACCACATCATGTTGGCCTTGCACCCTAACGAGAGCTCTTATTTCCTTTACTTTTGTCACACAAATACTTTAAAAAAAAGTGTTATGACATAAAGACTACTGCTGTACCTCCACTATAGGGGCTGCTAACCACAAAATAGAACGGTTGGCAAACAGAAACTAAAAACCTTATTCCAGTGTATCACATGACAAAACGTCTCCTTGTGTTTGGAGAAACAACACTTTTTTTAAACAATATGTGATATACTGGGATAAGGTTACTGTAATAATAAAAAAAATACAAATACCATAAATCTGGAAGAAGCTAAAAACAGGCATCTTAGAACGTGAGTGCTGAGGAAGATGTTGTGTATATGCGTGTTTTTTTTTTCTTACATCCCAACAGGTTAGTGCTGGTTCTTCATCCCCTGCGGTTTGCCTGGTTTCTTATCCTGCTGCTGCTGACCTCGTCCGGCGCCGCTCATCCCTCGACCCCGACCGCCAAACACACCTACGGGAACCGAGGAGGAGGAACGTCAGCTGGAGAAACACAACGACGTGATGTCGCAGCTGAAAAGCAGCCATTGGTTGTCCTAGATCAAACTAGCGTCCTGCGAGCCACATTTGGCCCGCGGGCCGCGTGTTTGAGACCCCCGCCTTGATATGAAAGTTTAATGTAAGTTTGATATGGATGCTGTATGGTATCATGTACCCAGAAAAAATTATTACGTTTGATTAATGTTCATGTTTAAGGTTAAATAACTGTTAATAGTTATCCTCCCTATCCGTGTGGAAGTGGTAAGTTTTTGGCTATTTAAGTTGAAAGGAAATAACTTGAAGGCTACCGTTTAGGTCGCTAGCTCTCTAGTTTGCGAGTTAGCATGTGTCTCAAGACCCTGCAGTTGCGCAATATTTTGTAAATAAAGAGTATAAATGTGACTATAGTCGTGTTTTGTCATGTCCATAAAAAAAAGATTTAAAAAAAAGAATTATCCCTCAGAAAATACTTAGCAAAATATGTATAAATCAGGGGTCTCAAACACGCGGCCCGCGGGCCAAATGTGGCACGCAGGACACTAGTTTGAGGCCCCCGCCTTGATATGAAAGTTTAATGTTAGTGTGGCCCGCGCAAGTTTGATATGGATGCTGTATGGTATCATGTACCCAGAAAAAATTATTACGTTTGATTAATGTTCATGTTAAAGGTTAAATAAGTGTTAATAGTTATCCTCCCTATCCGTGTGGAAGTGGTAAGTATTTGGCTATTTTAAGTTGAAAGGAAATAACTTGAAGGCTACCGTTTAGGTCGCTAGCTCTCTAGTATGCGAGTTAGCATGTGTCTCAAGACCCTGCAGTTGCGCAATATGTTGTAAATAAAAAGAGTATAAATGTGACTATAGTCGTGTTTTGTCATGTCTATAAAAAAAAGATTAAAAAAGAAAAAATTATCTCTCAGAAAATACTTAGCAAAATATGTATAAATCAGGGGTCTCAAACACACGTGGCCCGCAGGACACCAGTTTGAGGCCCCCGCCTTTGATGCTGGGTCATACGATAAATAATAAAGAGAATGCAACGTCCATTCTAGTGGATGAAAAGTGGGGGCAGAAAGAAACATCACCTCGGCCTGCTCCTCCTCTCCCTTTGCCCTGCTGTTTGTTCTGCTGGGCGCCTCCCCGTCCTCGACCCTTCGACACTACCTCCTCCTTCACCATGTCGATGATCTCGTCTGGGATTCGCAGATACTTGATGGTGCTTCCCCGGATGTAGCACTCGGGCATTCTCCAGAACTTGTCACCATCCTGTGAGAGAGAGAGAGAGGTGAGGAGTCACATTGCTGGACTCCAAAGAACTTCCTGGCACCAACGATCAAGCGCTACTTTAAAACAATCTTCAATCCAATGAGAAAGTGCAGTGAGGAGTGATTTATGGTAATGGTTTTATTTCATTTGAACATGCATCAGATGACAATTGAATGCATCACAATCAGTTCCCAGTTCCACATGTCCAAAAGGAGTAGGAAGAAGCAAAGCTTATTAAATCCTACCCCTCCATCTGGTATTTTTACAATCACTAACTGTTACATTTGTTCACTTCCTGCTTTCTTAATTTAATTTAATTTAATTTAATTTAATTCAATTTAATTCAATTTAATTCAATTTAATTCAATTTAATTTAATTCAATTTAATTCAATTTAATTCAATTTAATTCAATTTAATTCAATTTAATTCAATTTAATTCAATTTAATTCAATTTAATTCAATTTAATTCAATTCAATTCAATTCAATTTAATTTAATTTAATTTAATTTAATTTAATTTAATTTAATTTAATTTAATTTAATTTAATTTAATTTAATTTAATTTAATTTAATTTAATTTAATCCTAGCATAGAAGTGTTTCAAATTTAGTTTATTTATTGCTCTAATACATGGGTGTCCAAAATGGGGCGCCGCCGCACAGTCTAAATCGAATTTAATTTGGAAAACTTTGTTGGGGAAAATCTTTTACTATGAGAATAATGAAATAAAAAATAATAAAAAGAATGTAAAAAATATATATATCGCAAGAATAAAATTTCCGATTATTATTTTAAAAGGAAGTTAAAATGATCTACGTACAGTATATGTCAAAGCTGAGATGCTGTTTTTTGTTCTTGAAATAAACATATAGAACTTCTTAGCTTTACAAAATATCATTTCATTTGTCAGTATGTGGCCCTTGGGAGGGAACACCCCAGTTTGGACACCCTTGCTCTAACAGCGAGCATGATTTTCTTGCCAAGAATAGACATTCTTTCCCCCGCACACGTACACATGCATGTACACACACAATATTCAGGATCACGAGCTTAAATTATTATTATTATTGTTATGTAACAATAATAATGCGTCAAACGTGAAATAGGATTCATTCATTCAAGTTCAAATATGTGCAATACTAAATATTGTTTACTGAAATTCCACATTTTGGTTATTGCAATTCTACATCTTGTTACTGTATAGGTTATTGTTTTTGATGTACATATATTTACAGTTATTCTGAACAGCAGCTGCCACTTTTATATTTATATTGTTATTCCTTGTTTTATTTTTATCCTTATTCTTATTTTTACTTTCTACAAAATGCACAGTGGAGTTGCACTCAAATTTTGTTGTACGCAATAAAATTACAATAAAGGGGATTCTGATTCTAAATTTAAGGAAATGTTATCATCATCATCTTAAATCAAGGAAGGAAATGAAGTGAGAGTCGTACCCGCGAGGTACAAATGACTTCTCTTAAGTTGATGTTCATCCAGTTGTCACAGCTGACCAGGTGACCGTTATACGTTTCTCCATTCTTCAGCTCCACCAGCTGTAAAAAAAATAAACAACAACAACAAAAAACATGACCATGGACAAACTTTGACTAATTCCATATAATTACACAGTGGGGGAGAAGTGCTATGACATGTACATTTCTCCTGATATTTTATAGCAACAAAAACACTAAATAACACTGCATTTTTTTAGGAAAATCAGGCCAAAAAAAAAACACATTGGTCGTACTCATTATTTTAATTAGCGTGTATATAATAACTGACTTTTTAAACCTAAACTTGCCATTGTACTGCTGCACAAACACCGATTATTCTAGTGTTTCCCAACCTTTATTGAGCCAAAGCACATATTTGACATGGATTACTCCCTTGTATAAATTGGAGCACATGGATGCACAGATTATTATTATTTTGCACTATGACCCATTTACCATTGCACTAAAATTAATATATCTGCTCCTGCATATGCTCCTGTGCAATACTATGTGTATATTTTGGATACCTTGTATATATCTTGTATATAGTATCTTGTTAAATTGCCTTTTTTACTCTACTTTTATATACTTTTTTTTAACTTGACTACTGCACTGAAAGAAAAACAATAAAGGCCATTCCATTCCATTCCAGATCAATCATGTGCTTTCTGCCATCTTGTAAAAGAGCATTTCATTGTTTGCCTGTCACAATGCGTCGTTGAGATAGATAAACAAAAGATATATTATTTGTAGTATACATAACTTCCAGAACAGTGAAACTGGATCATTTCCCAGTGTATACCGCAGTACTGTGGTTGGGAATCACTGTACTTATCCAGAATATTCAATATAGTCTCACCATTGGATGGTTCTGGGCGGTCTTCAGCAGAGACAAAGGAAGCTGTAAAAAACATGGACAGACTTAAGATTATGTGATAAATAAAATGTAAAAGTATTTCGAGTATTTCGCTTTCACTCAGCAAGAAGGTGCAGGAGTCTAACACCAGCGAGTCGTAAGTATGGAGACACTTTGCTATGCTATTGTACGAGAAAGTGTCTCCAAACTTTTGTATGTATGACCTACATAAAATGTATAAGCTGTGCAGAAGGACGAAGGTTTGCTGTACCATGTACACCTCCCTACAGGTGACTGGCTACCATAAGTACATAACTATAAATGTTAATAGAACGTAATGTGCTTAGAGCTAACTTACCTACCTAGCTAGCTAGCTAGCTAGCCACTGAGCGGTATTCATTACTGCTAATGCTCACATCCTAGTTAGCAACTCAAAATGCCAAATAAACCGTTTAATCTTTAAGCGAGCCACAGTATATAAGTATTTAAACACCACAGTAAGCTACGTACCATTTTGATAGAGAAGTTTTTTTTAATATTTAGAATCCTCTGTGCCTACAAATTACTGCTTTCGGTCCTCCACTTCTTCTTCAGATAATGTTAAGACGAATTGTGGCTACGTCGTTAGCTGCCGCCACCTACAGGTGATAATAGGTATGACATCAACACTGCATTTGAGGTGGAAAAGACTACTGAAGTAATTATTTTCATGTGAAGTTATTACATAATACCGATATAAAAATGTACTCGAGTGAAATTAAAAAAATAACTGATTTAAGTTGTACTCAGAATACAAGTTACTGGTGTGGTTACTGTTAAAGAGGGAGAGAAGTTTTTTTATGGCGTATTGATGCATTTTTTGCCTTTTTGTTGATATTTTGTTGACTCAGTAACGGATTAAGATTTAAAATGCAAAGAGATCAGTCAATGGCAATGCGAAAAAAAAAAAAGACTGTTTACAGATAAATATAATGTATGTAACGTCGTTGCCGACGCTATGGAAATGACACGACTGTGGTCGATAACAAGTTTTTTATTGCACAAAAATAATGACTACTGTCGCCGCTAAAACCACAGCCAGCAAGTCTTTTTTTATTTTGTATTTTGTATTTTTATTCATTTATTTACTTATTTTTAATTTTTAATTTTTAATTTTTAATTTTTAATTTTTAATTTTTAATTTTTAATTTTTAATTTTTAATTTTTAATTTTTAATTTTTAATTTTTAATTTTTAATTTTTAATTATTTATTTTTTATTTTTTATTTTTTATTTTTTATTTTTTATTTTTTATTTTTTATTTTTTATTTTTTATTTTTTATTTTTTATTTTTTATTTTTTATTTTATTACAAGCTTCAATTCAACAGCGCTTCCTCACCAACAACACGCCCCCACACCTGGTGCATTCACAGTCACTCGGAACAGTCAGACACTCAAGAGCATGTCAACATGAACACGTCAGGGTCGCTACAGTATTTTTAATATGTTTTTTTTTCAACAAACCATGTAATATAATTAGGTATGTTCCAATTAATAACTTCTAAAGATCAATAATTTTTACACAAATTTACACTTTTATGGACATGAAAATATTACAATGCAATTCCAATGGAGCTAATGTTTTGGGTAACGATATGGCACGTTTTCGCCTCATACACGTCGTTGCGTCACGCGTGACGTCATGACGTCGAGGACTTTGGCGTTCGGACGCTGGCTGGAGCTAGGCAGTCGGGCGCCTTCAGCTGAGGGGGGGACAACAGGGCGACTTTATGGTCCTGCTACACAACAAAGACCCGATAAAGCACCGAATCACTCGACGTGTCACGACGGGAAATGGACAACAGTAAACGGACTGTGGTCGTTACAGGTGTGTATTTTGTTTGCTTGGTTGCCTTTCATTGGAGCCTCCCGGCGGGCTTGTTCTTTGGGTAAGAAGTAGTGGAAAAGTTGGGTTGATGACAGCTGCTCGGAGGCTAATGGCGTCAGCCTGTTTGTGCTCCACTCTGCGGCCTTTTGTAGCTAGCAGAAAGAAGCCATTCGACGTAGTTATATTTAGCTACTTTGTAAATAGAAAACCCGTTTTTGTAATTTGTTAAAAAATAATAATAACGCCATTTTGAAGGTTGAACAATTTGGTATCCAACAATCATTAATAAGACACGAAAAAAACTTTTATGCTAATATACTTTGTTTTTAGCATGATTCACATTTTTCCACAACCTTCAAAAGTCTTATTCTGATTTTCACTATCATCTCTTTTGAATATTTTAGTAACTTGACTTATTATTTATACAGCAGCTTAATCTGGGACTACTTTAAACTTTTATAAAGATATATATACTTAAAAAATAAGTACTTCTGACTAGCACAATGGCCAATAACTAGCAAAATGTCTGCTTACATTTGTTCCCATTATGAAAAATAATATGACAATACTGGAGAAAACTTTCATAAACAATTAAGACAACTGTCAAATTTACTGATAACTCATATAAATTTAGCAAATTAGGGAAATTTGAAAAGTAATCGAAAACTACATTTGTGACAAATTTCAGCGCCCCCGGAGCTGTACCAGTAGTTGCAAAAATATTCATGTTTTCACAAGCTTTGCAAAATATAGTATAACGGCTTCCATGCTGGTATTTGTTTGGCATGTTTTGTCATTTTCGGGTTCAAAGTTAAAAGGAACTATCCAGGATGTTCCGCATTGAAGACCTTAAATTATAATAGGATTAGGTTAGCCGGAACAGAGCTGGTCTATGGGGCACAAATAGGCTGGGGGGGGTTGTTCTTGATGGTTCATAATCAGAACTACGGGTTTTGGACTTATGTGACTTCTTTGCAACTCTTTTTATAGAAAAAAATGTAAATTTGAGTGTGATAACCGCATTCCCAAAGCGAAATGAATGAAAATTTTGGTATTTAGTAATTGTAATACAACACAAAATACACAGTCAGTGAGTACTTGGTTGTTTTTCCAGACACAAAGGCGTGCAGGGGCGCTGAGTCCCAGCTGATGGTATAGATGTGTAGGCTGCCTGGGAACGGCTTCCTCACAATAGCACGCCGGCTGGCAACTAGCGACCCCTCACTCTGCTTCTATTCAGCAGCCTGTCAGACAGACTGATCCTCCCTCCGCCCAACCCCCAGGGACCCGCTGACCCTTGCGGGGAGAAGGTGGAGGGGGCTCGGCTATAGATCCTAATATAAACAAGGCTGTGTGAGGGAATAGCTGTCGTCCAACGCCGCAGCCGCCGCCGCCATTGCCGGTTTTACAAGTCATATGGATTGACGCAGGGAGGGGTTGTTTGGTGGTAGTGATTGATCTTATTTTGCTCATTCAAGGAGAGAGTCATCTTAAACCACCTAAACAGGCAGCCATGCTAAATCGGTCTTCAAAAGACACAACTTGAACTCAAAACGACGTGAAACAATTTGTGACGCAATCTAAAAAGGGTAATATTTTCAATATTGTACAATCACTTGAAATAACAGCCATGTTTTCCAGGTTTTGGGCCGTTTGGAGAACACACAGTTAATGCCAGCTGGGTTGCAGTACAGGTGAGTTTTATCACTGTTTTCTGTCATTTTCTTGTTTATTAATGCACAAGATTAGACACATGCAATCCAGAAAATCATATGTAAATGGTACATTTAGGGGGGGGGGAGTGGGCTAATAAATTGACAATAAAAGCACAAATACTGCGTATTTCAGAAAACAACAAATGGAATGATAAAACACTCTACAAGAAGCAATGAAGTCTGTAAAAAATCAAAAATTGTTACTGACTGCATCACACACCGTCTGGAAATCAAACATCAGTATCAAACATAATGTGTGTACCCTAATTTCCGATGTATAAGACGCTAATTTTTTTTATGGCTATCTTCTAGAATCGCTACTCATTAATAATTTTTTTACTCGTATTGGTACATGTTTGTATGTTTATTCGGCATAACTTTTGAGTGTTAAGTTGCTGTGTGATGATTTTAGACTTATTTGTAACATGACACCGTGAATCAGACTGAAGTCTGTAAAATTAAATAATTAAAAAAATAATAAAAATAGAAAAATACAAAAATTGTTACAACTATAATGATGAAAATGGTAATATTAATGATGATTATAATAATGGTAATAATGATAATAACAATAATATTACAATGATAATAATAACAGGGGAAAACAAGACTGGGGCATGAACATGATTATATGTTGCAAAAAGGGTTAGGCATTTATAAGTTTTTGCTTCATCCTACTCCTTTTCGGCTTGTGATCAGATCGTTGAATACAAATGTTAATAATGGAAAGTTATATTTTGATTGATGTAAGAAATGCACTGTAATGTTTCATATATTTGCCCAAATAAAATTAAAATAAAACAAAATAAATTTTTAATAATTAATATTTTACAAATATATTTTAATAATATTATTATAATATTATAAATAATATTATAATATTTAATAATATTTTCATCATGTTGTCTAGTGTACTTGCATGATGCCTGCTTCTCACTACGCAGCAGTGTACTGCCGGGGTCTCAGGGCCCTGCTGGAGATACTACCAGCGGGGGGGGGGTGTGAGGGGGGGGGGGGCACATTGGTTGTCAGGGTGTCTAGACAAACTTGATAAGGATATTAAAGGCAAACAAAAGGAAGCTTTGTGGCGGGGTCGCAGACGTGGTCAAACGAGCCTTTCAGTGACAGCGGGGGTCAGTGTCCGGGGCTATTTGTCCTGCAAGTAGACGGGGGGGAGGAGTTGGCCCCTCAGGGTGTGAATTCGACACGCATTTATCTTGTTATTTTTGCATAATTGCTCTTTTATTTTACATATTGATTGTGCCGGTATGAATCTGTTTTTTTTGCACTACAGTATGATTGGCACTTTTTTTTTTTGCTTTTTTTCCAAAAATGGTCAAATGAACCTCAAAAGAATCATATTCATAAATTGAAGGTTCTTTTGTTACCTGGCTATTACTGAGGGATATAGAACATATCTCTTAAATCAATTTGTTTGATTTATCCGTGATCCAAATTGTTCTTTCCGTGATCCAAATTGTTCTTTCCGTGATCCAAATTGTTCTTTCCGTGATCCAAATTGTTCTTTACACGATCCAAATTGTTCTTTACACAATCCAAATCGTTCGTTACGCGATCCAAATCGTTCTTTACGCGATCCAAGTCGTTCTTTACGCGATCCAAGTCGTTCTTTACGCGATCCAAATCGTTCTTTACGCGATCCAAATCGTTCTTTACGCGATCCAAGTCGTTCTTTACGCAGTCCAAGTCGTTCTTTACGCAGTCCAAGTCGTTCTTTACGCAGTCCAAGTCGTTCTTTACGCGATCCAAGTCGTTCTTTACGCGATCCAAATTGTTCTTTACATGATCCAAATCGTTCTTTACGCGATCCAAATCGTTCTTTACGCGATCCAAGTCGTTCTGTACGCGATCCAAATCGTTCTTTACGCGATCCAAATCGTTCTTTACGCGATCCAAGTCGTTCTTTACGCGATCCAAGTCGTTCTTTACGCGATCCAAGTCGTTCTTTACGCGATCCAAGTCGTTCTTTACGCGATCCAAGTCGTTCTTTACGCGATCCAAGTCGTTCTTTACGCGATCCAAGTCGTTCTTTACGCGATCCAAGTCGTTCTTTACGCGATCCAAGTCGTTCTTTACGCGATCCAAGTCGTTCTTTACGCGATCCAAGTCGTTCTTTACGCGATCCAAGTCGTTCTTTACGCGATCCAAGTCGTTCTTTACGCGATCCAAGTCGTTCTTTACGCGATCCAAGTCGTTCTTTACGCGATCCAAGTCGTTCTTTACGCGATCCAAGTCGTTCTTTACGCGATCCAAGTCGTTCTTTACGCGATCCAAGTCGTTCTTTACGCGATCCAAGTCGTTCTTTACGCGATCCAAGTCGTTCTTTACGCGATCCAAGTCGTTCTTTACGCGATCCAAGTCGTTCTTTACGCGATCCAAGTCGTTCTTTACGCGATCCAAGTCGTTCTTTACGCGATCCAAGTCGTTCTTTACGCGATCCAAGTCGTTCTTTACGCGATCCAAGTCGTTCTTTACGCGATCCAAGTCGTTCTTTACGCGATCCAAGTCGTTCTTTACGCGATCCAAGTTGTTTTTTACGCGATCCAAGTTGTTCTTTACGCGATCCAAGTTGTTCTTTACGCGATCCAAGTTGTTCTTTACGCGATCCAAGTTGTTTTTTACGCGATCCAAGTTGTTTTTTACGCGATCCAAGTTGTTCTATACGTGAACCAAGTTGTTCTATACGTGAACCAAGTTGTTCTATACGTGAACCAAGTTGTTCTTTACGCGATCCAAATTTATTTTACATATTGATTGTGCCGGTATGAACCTGAACCTGAAAATCTGTTTGTGGTCCTCAGGAGATGAAGAAGCTTGGACTTGGCACAGAAGTAGACTTGCATGTCTACGAGGTTCCTGTGGAGTACCAGACTGTGCAGAGTTTAGTTCCGTCACTATGGAAGAAGTATCACCCCATGGTAAGAGAGAGATGTTTATGAAACGCAGTTTAGATATTTTATGTAGCGATCACATGAAATAAATAAATGACATCTTTGAGGTGGTCAGGCCAAGATGAGGAATTATGACGGCATACTGATTAATATGACAATAATAAAAAAAAAACATTCCAATGAGGTGTAAGTGGGTTGGGTTATTAGTGTGGCCGTGTTGTAAACAAACATGGCGTCCATCATATGGGATCCCCCCACAGCCTCATAAGACCTTGCACGCCAGTCGAATGCCCATATTTATTATTATTATTATACGTTGTTGCTCTTTTTGAAAATATATTTATGTATAGACAAACAACCATTCACACTCGCATTCATACCTATGGACAATTTGGAGTGGCTAATTAACCTAGCATGTTTTTGGAATGTGAGAGGAAACCGGAATACCCGGAGAAAACCCGCGCATGCACGGGGAGAACATGCAAACTCCACACAGAGATGGCCGAGAATGGAATTGAACTTGGGTCTCCTCGCTGTGAAGCCTGTGTGCTAACCACCCGTCCACTGTGCAGCCCTGGTTCAGTATATTTTTCATCAAAATAGTAGTCATGCCAAAATGTTGTGTTGCTGCTGGATGTTCACAGAATCCGAGTGATACTGTCGTGGGGGTGCTGGAGCCTATCCCAGTAGTCGAGAGGCGGGGTATTTTCCAAATATTTCAACTTTCTTCAAAAATTTCTTTTAGTAATATTATGATTTTATTCACATATTATAACTTTTTCCCCAACCTAATTTTCAAAAAATGACAAATCTATTTCATAATTTTACAACTTTGAAGAATATTCTTTAATATTTCCAGTCATTGCTTCTAAAATTACATTACATCGTGAAATTGCCAATTTTTTTTCTCAATATTTTGACTTTATTCTTGCAAAATTACAGCTGATTTTCTAGTTCAGTTCGCTGTTTTTGGGCGAGAGGCGGGGTATACCCTGGACTGGTCGCTAGCCAATCACAGGGCACATATAGACAAACAACCATTCACACTCACATTCATACCTATGGACAATTTGGAGTCGCTAATTAACCTAGCATGTTTTTGGAACATGGAGATGGCCGAGGGTGGAATTGAACCCCGGTCTGCGCGCTAACCACTCGACCGCCGTGCCCAAAAGGCGTACAATATGTTATTAATTGTTGTCATATCGTCGAAGTAGTCGCAATGTGATGGCTTCTGGTCAGTAATGTACCATAACTCTGACTTTTTATAATAAAAATACATAATAAGCCAAGTCAACACGCTGTCTCCTTTTTCGTAATATTGCCGAGTCACTAAATGTCTTCAGTCGTCCCGCTTTGCATGACTCAGCGAACAGAGGAGAATTGTAAAGGCACACCCGTGTTAACAGAAATGACACAACGTTATGTAAATAACATGAATCACTTGCGTTTGTCATGCTATAGCTATAGCGCTGTGGTTAACGCCACGACCGAAGGGCGCCGAGGAGCGGCCAACGACAATCAGGATGGTCATATTTGGTATCCTGCGAAATGGGGCCAATGAATGAGAATGTTATTTCTGTCATGTCGGCGCTTATTGCATGGGAACTCCACAGACCTTCAGTCTGCACATCGTGAACCAGCCTGCAGGGTGCATATGTATATATATATATATATATATATATATATATACGTATATACGTATATATGTATGTATGTATATGTATAAGGGCTTTGTGTTGAACTGTAAGTCTCATGACATTTTTTTTGCACTACAGTATAATTGGCGCTTTTTTTGTGTTGCTTTTTTCCAAAAATGGTCAAATGAACCTGAATAGAATCATATTCATAAATGGAAGGTTCTTTTGTTACCTGGCTATTACTGAGGGACATAGAACATATCTCTTAAATCAATGAGTTTGATTTATTTTCCCATTTTAGTATTCATCACTAAAGAAACATCTATTGTGTTGGGGTCAATTTTGACCCATATATATTCATGTCAAGAAAAGGTAGAAAAAGTTATTGTTTTCAGCAACACAACTTTAGTATAAAGTGAAATCAAAAAGCAGAACAGGTCCACATCTTGGTTCACTCTACTTCTTGGCATTCTTTACGTGATCCAAATTGTTCTTTCCGTGATCCAAATTGTTCTTTACGTGATCCAAATTGTTCTTTCCGTGATCCAAATTGTTCTTTCCGTGATCCAAATTGTTCTTTCCGTGATCCAAATTGTTCTTTACGTGATCCAAATTGTTCTTTACGTGATCCAAATTGTTCTTTACGTGATCCAAATTGTTCTTCACGTGATCCAAATTGTTCTTTCCGTGATCCAAATTGTTCTTTACACGGTCCAGACTGTTCTTTTACATGATCCAAATAGTTCTTTACGTGATCCAAATAGTTCTTTACTTGATCCAAATTGTTCTTTCCATGATCCAAATTGTTCTTTCCGTGATCCAAATTGTTCTTTCCGTGATCCAAATTGTTCTTTCCGTGATCAAAATTGTTCTTTCCGTGATCCAAATGTTTTTTTACACGATCCAAACTGTTCTTTACACGATCCAAACTGTTCTTTACGTGGTCCAAACTGTTCTTTTACGTGATCCAAATAGTTTTTTACGTGATCCAAATTGTTCTTTCCGTGATCCAAATTGTTCTTTCCGTGATCAAAATTGTTCTTTCCGTGATCCAAATTGTTCTTTCTGTGATCCAAATTGTTCTTTACGTGATCCAAATTGTTCTCTATGTGATCCAAATTGTTCTTTCCATGATCCAAATAGTTCTTTCCATGATCCAAATAGTTCTTTCCATGATCCAAATTGTTCTTTCTACGATCCAAATAGTTCTTTCCATGATCCAAATTGTTCTTTCCGTGATCCAAATAGTTCTTTACGTGATCCAAATAGTTCTTTACTTGATCCAAATTGTTCTTTCTGTGATCCAAATTGTTCTTTCCGTGATCCAAATTGTTCTTTCCGTGATCCAAATGTTTTTTTACACGATCCAAACTGTTCTTTACACGATCCAAACTGTTCTTTACGTGGTCCAAACTGTTCTTTTACGTGATCCAAATAGTTTTTTCCGTGATCAAAATTGTTCTTTCCGTGATCCAAATTGTTCTTTCCGTGATCCAAATTGTTCTTTACGTGATCCAAATTGTTCTCTATGTGATCCAAATTGTTCTTTCCATGATCCAAATAGTTCTTTCCATGATCCAAATAGTTCTTTCCATGATCCAAATTGTTCTTTCCATGATCCAAATTGTTCTTTCCATGATCCAAATTGTTCTTTCTACGATCCAAATTGTTCTTTCCATGATCCAAATTGTTCTTTCTACGATCCAAATTGTTCTTTCCATGATCCAAATAGTTCTTTCCATGATCCAAATTGTTCTTTCTACGATCCAAATTGTTCTTTCCATGATCCAAATGGTTCTTTCCATGATCCAAATAGTAAAATGTGAAATCATCCATCAGTCAAATGAGTGAATTCCCCTCCCATGTCTGGACCTTGTTTTTCTGCTGGTATACTGGAAAAGCGGTCAAAATGAGAATCCCCTGAAGCTTCCATGATGAGAAGAGGAGCTGGTTGTCATTGTGTTGGCTAATTGTACACTTATGATTTCACTTGGGGCTCCAAATATTGCTTTATAGTCATATTATTATTATTATTATTATAACCGGGTCCAAACCGACCCTAACAATACAGTGGTCATAATTTCAACCAGACCATTTTAAAATGTAGTAAAAAAAAATGTTTTTGGTTTTATTTTGTTGAAATAGAGTTTAATGACAAAGTCAAAAAGCCTTGATGCCTTGATTCAATGCCCCCCCTCCCACGGGAACCCACCCTGCACCCCACCCGTAATTGACTTGTGCGTTTGTGTTTCATTTTCTGTTTTTCAGTTGGTTGTTCATGTCGGCGTGTCAGGCATGGCCACCACCGTCACGTTAGAGAAGTGCGGCAGAAATCATGGCTACAAGGGCCTGGACAACAGCAGCTTCTGTCCTGATTCACAGTGTTGCATTGTGGGAGGCCCAGACTGTATTGACTCTGTTATTGACATGGAATCAGTCTGCAAGAGAGTGACTGCCTCTGGACTGGGAGTTGCTGTGTCTGTCTCCAAAGATGCTGGAAGGTATTGAAAGTTTGTTTTTCTTTAAAAAAACGTTAATTTAACTGGCCTGGATAAATTAAGTTTGTTTTCCTCGTTTCTCTTTTCCACACATGCTGGATGACAAGAGGGTTCACTCTGAATGTGTCGTCCGCATTGGTTCTATAGTGGAATGACCAGAGAGAGAACCCGCTTGTCAGCCATTCAGCCTCTTTGTCACCATACGCGGAGGCGGGGGTACTAGTGAGCACATAAACAAAGCGCTAGCAGCGGGTTAGCACATAAACGCTAATGTGGTTTCTAAACCAAGTTCATTCATTTTCTACCGCTTTTCCTCACGAGGGTCGTGGGGGGTGCTGGAGCCTATCCCAGCTGTCTTCGGGCCAGCCAATCACAGGGCACATATAGACAAACAACCATTCACACTCACATTCATACCTATGGACAATTTGGAGTCGCTAATTAACCTAGCATGTTTTTGGAATGTGGGAGGAAACCGGAGTACCCGGAGAAAATCCACGCATGCACGGGGAGAACATGCAATTGGTGGAATTGGACTCGGGTCTTCTAGCTGTGAGGCTTGTGTGCTAACCACTCGAACACCGTGCAGCCTCATATTAATATTATTCATTCATTGATTCATTTTCTACCGCTTATCCTCATGGGGGTGCTGGAGTCTCTCCCAGCTGTCTTCTACCGAGAGGCGGGGTAGACCCTGGACTGGTGGCCAGCCAATCACAGGGCACATATAGACAAACAACCATTCACACTCACATTCATACCTATGGACAATTTGGAGTCGCTAATTAACCTAGCATGTTTTTGGAATGTGGGAGGAAACCGGAGTACCCGGAGAAAACCCACGCACAAACGGGGAGAACATGCAATTGGTGGAATTGGACTCGGGTCTTCTAGCTGTGAGGCCTGTGTGCTAACCACTCGAACACTGTGCAGCCTCATATTAATATTATTTATTCATTGATTCATTTTCTACCGCTTATCCTCACAAGGGTCACGGGGATGCTGGAGCCTATCCCAGCTGTCTTCAGGCGAGAGGCGGGGTAGACCCTGGACTGGTGGCCAGCCAATCACAGGGCACATATAGACAAACAACCATTCACACTCACGTTCATACCTATGGACAATTTGGAGTGGCTAATTAACCTAGCATGTTTTTGGAATGTGGGAGGAAACCGGAGTACCCGGAGAAAACCCACGCATTCACGGGGAGAACATGCAATTGGTGGAATTGGACTCTGGTCTTCTAGCTGTGAGGCCTGTGTGCTAACCACTCGAACACCGTGCAGCCTCATATTAATATTATTTATTCATTGATTCATTTTCTACCGCTTATCCTCATGGGGGTGCTGGAGTCTATCCCAGCTGTCTTCTACCGAGAGGCGGGGTACACCCTGGACTGGTGGCCAGCCAATCACAGGGCACATATAGACAAACAACCATTCACACTCACATTCATACCTATGGACAATTTGGAGTGGCTAATTAACCTAGCATGTTTTTGGAATGTGGGAGGAAACCGGAGTACCCGGAGAAAACCCACACATGCACGGGGAGAACATGCAAACTCCACACAGTAATGGCCGAAGGTGGAATTGAACTTGGGTCTCCTAGCTGTGAAGCCTGTGTGCTAACCACCCGGCCTCTGTGCAGCCCTGGTTCAGTATATTTTTCATCAAAATAGTAGTCATGCCAAAATGTTGTGTTGCTGCTGGATGTTCACAGTATCCGAGTGATACTGTCGTGGGGGTGCTGGAGCCTATCCAGCTGTCTTTTGGGTGAGAGGCGGGGTTCACCCTGGACTGGTGGCCAGCCAATCACAGGGCACATATAGACAAACAACCATTCACACTCACATTCATACCTATGGACAATTTGTAGTCGCTAATTAACCTAGCATGTTTTTGGATATACTGTAACTCCATGTTATTTGTCTCATATCATAGATATCTATGCGATTTCACCTATTACACATCCCTGTACATGAGCCACGGTCGCTCTGCCTTCGTCCATGTGCCTCCTCTCGGGAAGCCGTACAGCGGCGAAGACCTGGGCCGCGCGTTGCAGGCCATTGTCCGGGAGATGCTGGAGCTTCTGGATCACGCCAAGGAAAAGATTCACTGCCAGCAGCACTTCCACTAAGTGACCTCCCGAAAACCAGCCAGCCAGCCAGCCAGCCAGCCAGCCTGCCTCTCCAGCCACGCAAGACAAATTGCACTCGACAACAAGTAGCCAAGTTCTTTCTTATTTCGCCCCTCGGTTATGATGTGAGAGTTCCCGTTACAGTTGCTGCGTACAGTGTCGAATAATACACAGCATTACTCCAAATGTGGCTACTAGTATTGCACCTTATAGCGTTAGGGTTTACTGACACGGTTACGGAAGTCACATTTGGCAACCCCCAACATTGGTTGAATTTGTAATGCTTCATTCTTACATGTCGAGCTTTTATCGTATTATTGTGTTACCAAAGCCGCCAGGTAGTTTAGACCAGTGTTTTTCAACCCTTTTTTTTTGAGTCACGGCACGTTTTTTTTTTACATTGGAAAAATTTATGGCACACCACGAACCAAAAATGTTCCAAAATGTCACCACGACCTCACACGTGCATGAAAAAGTCCAATCGGAGGAACAAGGCAGGTGTTGCCACACGGACCAATATTACATTGCTATGCCGGTCTTTACACCACAGACATGTTTTTACATGACCACTTTTTCTCTTTTCGAATTACCTTTCGGGAAAAAATAGTATCCATGGAAAGGAATATTCCAACAATCGTTTTTTTTATCTTTTTTTTATACATGACAAAACACGACTATAGTCACATTTATACTCTTTTTATTTACGACATATTGCGCAACTGCAGGGTCTTGAGACACATGCTAACTCGCAAACTAGAGAGCTAGCGACCTAAACGGTAGCCTCCAAATTATTTCCTTTCAACTTAAATAGCCAAAAACTTACCACTTCCACACAGATAGGGAGGATAACTATTAACAGTTATTTAACCTTTAACATGAACATTAATCAAACGTAATAATTTTTTCTGGGTACATGATACCATACAGCATCCATATCAAACTTTCATATCAAGGCGGGGGCCTCAAACTAGTGTCCTGCGGGCCACATTTCGCCCGCGGACCGTGTGTTTGAGACCCCTGATTTATACATATTTTGCTAAGTATTTTCTGAGAGATAATTCTTTATCTTTTTTTTTATCTTTTTTTTATACATGACAAAACACGACTATAGTCACATTTATACTCTTTTTATTTACAACATATTGCGCAACTGCGGCGTCTTGAGACACATGCTAACTCGCAAACTAGAGAGCTAGCGACCTAAACGGTAGCCTTCAAGTTATTTCCTTTCAACTTAAATAGCCAAAAACTTACCACTTCCACACGGATAGGGAGGATAACTATTAACAGTTATTTAACCTTTAACATGAACATGAATCAAACGTAATAATTTTTTCTGGGTACATGATACCATACAGCATCCATATCAACATTAAACTTTCATATCAAGGCGGGGGCCTCAAACTAGTGTCCTGCGGGCCACATTTTGCCCGCGGGCCGCGTGTTTGAGCGGGTACTAGATACTTGAATCGGATTTGGGAAAGGAATATTCCATCCCTGTTCAATTCTTTACATTTGAGCAAATATACCAAATGCAATTGGAATATTTGTGTCCATATATTCATGGCTATTGACATAATATTTGCAAATGATGATTAATAAATGTTAATTATAAAAAGTGATATTGGATAATTCCTCACGGCACACCTGACGGTTTCTCAAGGTACACTACGTAGTGTGGTTGAAAATCACTGGTGTAGACATTTATACATGATGAAATTATTATATTCATGTAGAAATATTTTAGCATAAAACGCCTGTTTCTTTTTCTATATTTTCCATATTTTCCATATTTTTCCTCTCAATTCTTTGCTATTTCACATTTGATATCGAATTGTTTCCGGAGTCTTTTTTTCTTTATAAGAAGTTGTACGTTTGCCTTCTTTTACAAAGGTGATTTTAAAATCGGGAACGGGTTGGTTCCAGCTCACATCCCCCCCCCCCCCATGTCGTTTGTCGGCCCATTTCTGACAGGAAGACAATAATACTCCAGTCAATTTGAGATCTGAACCCCCAGGTTGCGTAATGTGATTTAACAGATCTCCGTTTTTCTGCAGAATAAGAAGATGTAGCAAGAGGGGGTTCAGATTTCGGTTGCAATCCGGTGGGAAACACTGAATGATATTAATTTAACGTCAAACTAGACCTCCTTAATGGATCTTTCTAAAAGTTTTTGTGTTTTTTTTTTTTTTTAAACGTCTTTTATGGCTGCTCAAGTTATATAAGAATCCATGTGATTGTCTTTTATGTCAGATTTGGGCCTGGAGTTTTATTTCTGTAGCACTTTTTTTTTTTTTTTACTCCTAATATGTAACTTTTACAAATACTTCCATTGTTATAAATTTCCATTTATGTTGTATTTTTTTTTAATTTGAGTTATTTTGCTATATACTTGACTTATGCTCTTATTCCAAGCTTTGGTATATGTTGATTCGCTATACATGTATAATTGTAGCAAACCTGTGTGAATGTGATTATTTTTTTTTTTTTCATACCTGTCGACGCTCCTAATTTTTCCTGGTAAACTCTAATATTTTTCTCCTTTTTTTCCTTGCAATATGCTAATTTTTCTGTTTTTTTCTGTAAAAAGTCCTTTATTTTGAAATGCAAATATTGACAGGTATTTTTAATTTGGCTTTTTTTTTATTGTGTTATTTTGTTGTGTTAACGATCTTCTCACTAAAGCAACGTTTAACCTTACAGTCACTCATGGATCCTTTTTAAGGTTCCACCTGGCAAATTTTTTTCCGAGTTTTGAGGTGCTAGGAAGGGGGGCGGGGGGGGGACTGGCGGCATGACTACGAGGATGTGAACGAGTCGCGTCGCACCTAAAATAGAACCCTCCCCCCCATCCCCGTCATATGTAGCTATAGTTGATGTTTTCAAGTGACCTCCATCCCCTTTAACTCTTCCTGTGCCTTGCTGTTATTTATTATTTGTGTTTGGATCAAGGCCTTAAATGGTTTGGTGGCAGGTCAGTTCAAATATATATATATATATGGAGATATATTCCAGGCAGATATGTGTGTGGCTACCTCAAAAAAATTATTTTTTAAAATCTCAATGTGGACTTAACATGAACATTATGACTGTGATATTATTGTAAGTACTGTACCTCCCGGTCAGCGGGCATCCTCTCAAAAAGGTGTGTTCTCTGCTTCTGACATTTTCAAAGCACTGTTATACCATAAGAGGTGATATTGGCTTTATAAATGGAAAGGCTTTGAAAATAAGAGAATTCAGAAATAAAGAATTCAGATGTTAAATTGATTTGTCGTGTTTATTTATTTATTTTTTTTACTCAGTAAATTGGAAGTTTGGACACAAAGTCGATATTCAGTGTCCTGCTTGTCAGTGCTGTATATTATTGTCAGGTGGATATGATACTGTAATACCTATTATATACATAATATACAGTAGTAAGGCTACATTATGTGGCATTATCAGCAAAACGTACACATTGACTCAGTTATTGAACTCTTATTATACATAGTTTATATGCAGACTTTAGCAACCATAAAAAGATTAAAAATAAAAAAATGCTCACTTTTTATTACACTGGCCATATATATCAGTGTAATAAAAAGTGAGCATTTTTTTTAATATATATGTATATATATAAAGTGAGTAGGTTTTTTTTTATTTAAAATATGAGCATTTTTTATTTTTAATGTTTTTATGGATGCAAGTTTCTAAAGTCTGCATATAAACTATGAATAAAAATAAATAATAAAAATAAAAATGCTCACTTTTTATTACACTGTACACCATATTTAAACCATAAAACGATTATAAATTAATTTTAAAAAATATTTTAATATATATATATATATGGCCAGTGTAATAAAAAGTGAGCATTTTTTATTTTTTTTATTTATTTTGATACAAAAAATAAAAAATGCTCATTATTTATTTTAATACAAAAAATAAAAAATGCTCACTTTTTATTACACTGGCCATATATATATATGTACACCATATTTAAACCATAAAACGATTACAAATTAATAAAAAATAATAATATTTATATATATATATGGCCAGTGTAATAAAGAGTATTTTTTATTTTTAATCTTTTTATGGTTGCAAGTTTATATATATATATATGACCAGTGTAATAAAAAAATGAGCATTTTTTTTATTTTTAATCTGATAAAATATATATTATATATATATTATATATTTATTATATTTTTTTAAATCTTATATATATATAAATTATATATATTATATATATATATATAATTTACAAACAATTAACAAATACAGTTCCATATTCTTGAATAACATTTTTGCTATGTAAATGTTATATGTGTTATATGTAAATTTTTTTTATTAACATGAAATTCCAGATAATAAAGTATTCCGTATACTAATATGTGTATAATTATACTTGTATAAATTTTTAGATCTAAAATACATAAGGAACTGTAAAAATGAACAAAACTAATATGATATGAATGCACTTGTACGTTCCGACCTGCTGTGATGTAACCACAGCAACGCTGCAGCCTTTTGATGTTTCACTCCCGAAGCTTTTGCGTGTCTCTTTGGATATCCGGAAATAGACCCCGAGTGAGAGCTCTTCATTGCCATCGCCTATCTCTACGCCACACTGTAAACGTAGTGAGACGTCACACGGCGAGCGGCGCAAGAACGTTCCATCGCTATTGGACCTCCGGAAGCCATCGAGGTTCCGTTCGGTACAATTTGACTACCTTGGGCTTTATGCTCGTACTTTTGGAGCCCGTTTCCAGATAGCGAGCGACTGTGTGGATTTTAATCAATTTTGGACGCACGCCGGAAACATTTCTGTAAAACGAAAGTTGAGTCGAGATGAGTGTGGAGGCGTACGGGCCAAGCTCCCAGACCCTCACCTTCTTGGACACCGAGGAAGCGGAGTTGCTCGGAGCGGACACCCAGGGCTCCGAATACGACTTCACCGACTTTACCCTCCCGAGCCAGACACAGACCCAAGGCCAGACTCAGAGCCAGTTGGACAGTCAGGTTTGGTGCTCTCACTTTGCAGGGGGGTAGAATCAACAACCGCGCGGGCTAGCTGCGTTAGCCGTGGGTTAGCTAGCTAGCTACTGAAGCTAGCTACTGAAGCTAGCTAACCCGCTATTATTGGACGTACCGCCACCTAGCTTAACTATGGCTAGCTGTAGCTGTTAGCTTCACGATGAGCCACCCTTCAAACTAACCCCAAAAGTATTTGTGTGTTTATTTATTTATTCTAAACTACACCTTGAAAGTAATCCGTACATGTACATGTACACTTTCTTAAAAACAAAACAACGCGACGACCTCAAAACTTTGTTAGCATGTAACGTAATGTGATTTCTCGCTGCTAATAATAGCTTATCGCCGTTAGCATAACATGTTGATGCTAACGCTTGTACGGTGTCGCAGGTTAACGGTCCGGACGAGGGGCTCCACAACGGCGGTATTGATGACTCTGTGGCCAAAGCCAGTCAGCTGTTAGCCGAACTCAATTTTGAGGAAGACGAAGAAGACGCCTACTATACGAAGGACCTGCCGGTGCACGCTTGCAGGTACGCTGGCAAAGATGCATGCATGCACTGAATGAATACACCCCTTAAGTGCAGTCCGCAGTATTTTTTTTTTTATATTATGTGAAACAACAACAAAAATGACACGTTCGCTTCCAACTGGAACGAGCCTTAGTCCTTGGAATATTTCCTGTCTGGCAGCCAGGAATGCCCCATGTCTCCCAGAGCAACTTTCCATTCCCAGGGGTCCTGATACTTCTTTAAGATTAAGATTAAGATATGCCTTTATTCGTCCCTCAGTGGGGAAATTTGTAAATAAAATGAATGAAATTAAATAAGACAATAGTGCAGGGGTCTCAAACACGCGGCCCGCGTGCCAACTGTGGCCCACAGGACACTAGTTTGAGGCCCCCGCCTTGATGTGAAAGTTTAATGTTAGTGCGGCCCCGCGCAAGTTTGATATGGATGCTGTATGGTATCATGTACCCAGAAAAAATTATTACGTTTGATTCATGTTCATGTTAAAGGTTAAATAACTGTTAAGTTATCCTCCCTATCCGTGTGGAAGTGGTAAGTTTAATGTTAGTGCGGCCCGCGCAAGTTTGATATGGATGCTGTATGGTATCATGTACCCAGAAAAAATTATTACGTTTGATTCATGTTCATGTTAAAGGTTAAATAACTGTTAAGTTATCCTTCCTATCCGTGTGGAAGTGGTAAGTCTAATGTTAGTGCGGCCCGCGCAAGTTTGATATAGATGCTGTATGGTATCATGTACCCAGAAAAAATTATTACGTTTGATGAATGTTCATGTTAAAGGTTAAATAACTGTTAATAGTTATCCTCCCTATCTGTGTGGAAGTGGTAAGTTTAATGTTAGTGCGGCCCGCGCAAGTTTGATATGGATGCTGTATGGTATCATGTACCCAGAAAAAAAAATTATTACGTTTGATTAATGTTCATGTTAAAGGTTAAATAACTGTTAATAGATATCCTCCCTATCCATGTGGAAGTGGTAAGTTTAATGTTAGTGCGGCCCCGCGCAAGTTTGATATGGATGCTGTATGGTATCATGTACCCAGAAAAAAAAATTATTACGTTTGATTAATGTTCATGTTAAAGGTTAAATAACTGTTAATAGATATCCTCCCTATCCATGTGGAAGTGGTAAGTTTAATGTTAGTGCGGCCCCGCGCAAGTTTGATATGGATGCTGTATGGTATCATGTACCCAGAAAAAAAAATTATTACGTTTGATTAATGTTCATGTTAAAGGTTAAATAACTGTTAATAGTTATCCTCCCTTTCCGTGTGGAAGTGGTAAGTTTAATGTTAGTGCGGCCCGCGCAAGTTTGATATGGATGCTGTATGGTATCATGTACCCAGAAAAAAAAATTTATTACGTTTGATTAATGTTCATGTTAAAGGTTAAATAACTGTTAATAGTTATCCTCCCTATCCATGTGGAAGTGGTAAGTTTAATGTTAGTGCGGCCCGCGCAAGTTTGATATGGATGCTGTATGGTATCATGTACCCAGAAAAAAAATTATTACGTTTGATTAATGTTCATGTTAAAGGTTAAATAACTGTTAATAGTTATCCTCCCTTTCCGTGTGGAAGTGGTAAGTTTAATGTTAGTGCAGACCGTGCAAGTTTGATATGGATGCTGTATGGTATCATGTACCCAGAAAAAATTATTATGTTTGATTCATGTTCATGTTAAAGGTTAAATAACTGTTAAGTTATCCTCCCTATCCGTGTGGAAGTGGTAGGTTTAATGTTAGTGCGTCCCGCGCAAGTTTGATATGGATGCTGTATGGTATCATGTACCCAGAAAAAATTATTACGTTTGATTAATGTTCATGTTAAAGGTTAAATAACTGTTAATAGTTATCCTCCCTATCCGTGTGGAAGTGGTAAGTTTAATGTTAGTGCGGCCCGCGCAAGTTTGATATGGATGCTATATGGTATCATGTACCCAGACAAAATTATTACGTTTGATTCATGTTCATGTTAATGGTTAAATAACTGTTAAGTTATCCTCCCTATCCGTGTGGAAGTGGTAGGTTTAATGTTAGTGCGTCCCGCGCAAGTTTGATATGGATGCTGTATGGTATCATGTACCCAGAAAAAAATTATTACCTTTGATTAATGTTCATGTTAAAGGTTAAATAACTGTTAATAGTTATCCTCCCTATCCGTGTGGAAGTGGTAAGTTTAATGTTAGTGCGGCCCGCGCAAGTTTGATATGGATGCTGTATGGTATCATGTACCCAGAAAAAAAATTATTACGTTTGATTAATGTTCATGTTAAAGGTTAAATAACTGTTAATAGTTATCCTCCCTATCCGTGTGGAAGTGGTAAGTTTAATGTTAGTGCAGACCGTGCAAGTTTGATATGGATGCTGTATGGTATCATGTACCCAGAAAAAATTATTACGTTTGATTCATGTTCATGTTAAAGGTTAAATAACTGTTAAGTTATCCTCCCTATCCGTGTGGAAGTGGTAAGTTTAATTTTAGTGCGGCCCGCGCAGGTTTGATATGGATGCTGTATGGTATCATGTACCCAGAAAAAATTATTACGTTTGATTAATGTTCATGTTAAAGGTTAAATAACTGTTAATAGTTATCCTCCCTATCTGTGTGGAAGTGGTAAGTTTTTGGCTTTTTTAAGTTGAAAGGAAATAACTTGAAGGCTACCGTTTAGGTCGCTAGCTCTCTAGTTTGCGAGTTAGCATGTGTCTCGAGACCCTGCAGTTGCGCAATATGTTGTAAATAAAAAAAGAGTATAAATGTGACTATTTTTATTATTTGCCGTTTTATTATTATTATATTTATTTATTACTGATTGATTGATTTTCTTTATTCTTGATTTGTTTATTTATTTTTCATCTTATTTTGTGTAGAAAAATAAAAATGAAGATATTTGAGAAGTGGAATGTTTTATCAGAGCTTTTCTTGTAGTAAATTGGAACCAAAGCAAAGTTTTTAAATTTTTTTTGTTTTTAATAAATGTAAATACATTTTAATAAATTTTAATAAATGTAAAAAAAAAATATATATATATTTTTTTTTTTGGGAAAACCTGATGCGGCCCAGTCTCACCCAGACCCGAGCTCCAGTGGCCCCCCAAGTAAATTGAGTTTGAGACCCCTGTACTAGTGGTTCCGTCATAATAGGGGAAACTAGTCTTGAACACGGATGTCTCACTTAGCTTCAGCGACGTTCACCGAAACGCTAATCCTCTAAAACACTTCTCTTTTTCAGCTACTGTGGTATTCATGATCCAGCCTGTGTGGTGTACTGCAATACCAGCAAGAAGTGGTTCTGCAACGGTCGTGGGAACACATCTGGCAGGTGTGTAGGCGCCTTATCCGTATCGTACATACGCACAATCGGTACAGTACAGTGGAACCTCACATTTTATACTTTCAAATAACTTTCCTTGAGGAAGTAACTGAAATACCCGCAGTTATTAACGTTTTAAGTTAGATTCTTGTCACTTTTTAAGTGTAAAAATAAGTTAACCGGTGGTCAACGTCAACAGTACCCTACTGTGGTGGCATTGCAAAAAAAAAAAAGCCAAATTATTCGCTTGGGAGGTGAACGGAGGGCTGTATTTTTTTTTTTTACTCAGTAAATTGGAAGTTTGGACACAAAGCCAATATTCGGTGTCCTGCTTGTATATTATTGTCAGGTGGATATGATACTGTAATACCTATTATATACGTAATACGCAGTAGTAAGGCTACATTATGTGGCGTTATCAGCAAAACGTACACATTGACTCAGTTATTGGACTCTTATTATACATAGTTTATATGCAGACTTTAGAAACTGGCGACCATAAAACGATTAAAAATAAAAAATGCCCACTTTTTATTACACTGATATATATGGTCAGTGTAATAAAAATAAGTTTAATAAAAAGTGAGCATTTTTTATGTGTAATTTTTTTATGGTTTATGGCTATTATACATAGTTTATTTATACATAGTTTATATGCAGACTTTAGAAACTTGCAACCATAAAAATATTTTAAAAAATGCTCACTTTTTATTACAGTGGCTATATATATATATATATATATATATATATATATATAACTTTTTGTATTATACTTTTTATATTAAAAAGTGCTCGCTTTTATTACACTTTTTTATGCCTTTTATTATATATATATTACTTTTTATATTATATTATACTTTTCATATAAAAAAATGCTCGCATTTTATTACACTTTTTATGCTTTTTATTATATATATATATATATTACTTTTTATATTATACTTTTTATATTATACTTTTTATATAAAAAATCCTCGCTTTTTATTACACTTTTTATGCTTTTTATTATATATATATTACTTTTTATATTGTATTATACTTTTCATATTAAAAAATGCTCGCATTTTATTACACTTTTTATGCTTTTTATTATATATATATTACTTTTTATATTATACTTTTTATATAAAAAATCTTCGCTTTTTATTACACTTTTTATGCTTTTTATTATATATAAATTACTTTTTATATTATACTTTTTATATAAAAAATCTTCGCTTTTTATTACACTTTTTTGCTTTTTATTATATATATATATATATATATATATATATATATATATATATATATATATTACTTTTTATATTATACTTTTTATATTATACTTTTTATATAAAAAATCCTCGCTTTTTATTACACTTTTTTACGCTTTTTATTATATATATATATATATATATATATATATATATATATGGCCAATGTAATAAAAAAGTGAGCATTTTTATTTGTAATCTTTTTATGGTTTATGGCTATTATACATAGTTTATATGCAGGCTTTAGAAACTTGCAACCATAAAACATAAAAAATAAAAAATGCTCACTTTTTTATTTTATATATATATATAACGTTTTATATTATACTTTTTATATTAAAAAATGCTCGCTTTTATTACACTTTTTTACGCTTTTTATTATATATATATATTACTTTTATATTATATTATACTTTTTATATTAAAAAATGCTCGCTTTTTATTACACTTTTTATGCTTTTTATTATATATATATTCATTTTTATATTATACTTTTTATATTATATTATACTTTTTATATTAAAAAAATGCTTGCTTTTTATTACACTTTTTTTACACTTTTTATTATATATATATGTGTATGGCCAGTGTAATAAAAAGTGAGCATTTTTATTTGTAATCTTTTTATGGTTTATGGCTATTATGCATAGTTTATATGCAGACTTTAGAAACTTGCAACCATAAAACATTAAAAATAAAAAATGCTCACTTTTTAATTTTATTTATATATATATATATATATATATATATATATAATGAAAATCACCTGCTTTTTGTGAAAACCTGCACTCTCCCGGGCCCGAGTTTGCCACGCGCCTTGCGTAACGTGACGATCCAACTCCAAAATCTGAGGGTTCCACTGTCTCACCAAAGACCAAAACAAAGAAAACACCCAGTTTGTAACCGACCGCACTTCACCCACCCCTGACCTTGTAGCCACATCGTAAACCATTTGGTGCGAGCCAAATGCAAAGAGGTGACCCTTCACAAGGATGGACCTTTGGGCGAGACGGTGCTGGAGTGTTACAACTGCGGATGTCGCAACGTCTTCCTCCTGGGTTTCATCCCAGCCAAGGCGGATTCGGTCGTGGTGCTCCTTTGTCGGTAAGTGACGAAGACACAATGAGCAGATCTTTGGAAACCTAAACATCCATAGTTTTGTTCCAAAGTGTATTTTTGATACATTATCCTGATGATCATGTTGAATATTATTATTATTATAATACTCAATTTCCTTACAGACAGCCGTGCGCCAGCCAGAGTAGCCTGAAGGACATCAACTGGGATAGCTCCCAGTGGCAGCCACTCATCCAAGACCGCTGTTTCCTGTCCTGGCTGGTGAAGATCCCATCGGAGCAGGAGCAGCTGCGTGCCCGTCAGATCACCGCCCAGCAGATCAACAAACTGGAGGAACTCTGGAAGGTAGGCACCAAATGCGTCTGAAAGCTGGTGAACATCCAGCAGCAACACAACATTTTGGCATGACTACTATTTTGATGAAAAATATACTGAACCAGGGCTGCACAGCGGCCGGGTGGTTAGCACACAGGCTTCACAGCTAGGAAACCCAAGTTCAATTCCATTCTCGGCCATCTCTGTTCTCCCCGTGCATGCGTGGGTTTTCTCCGGGTACTCCGGTTTCCTCTGATCTGGGAATAAAGTCATGACAATATGGGAATAACATCATATGATGTGAATGAAGTCATAATGATATGGAATAAAGTCATGACAATATGGGAATAACATCATATGATGGGAATAAAGTCATAATGATATGGAATAAAGTCTTGGCAATATGGGAATAACATATGATGGGAATAAAGTCATAATGATATGGAATAAAGTCATGACAATATGGGAATAACATATGATGGGAATAAAGTCATGATGTTATGGGAATAACATCATATGATGTGAATAAAGTCATAATGATATAGAATAAAGTCATGACGATATGGGAATAACATCATATGATGTGAATAAAGTCATAATGATATAGAATAAAGTCATGACGATATGGGAATAACATCATATGATGTGAATAAAGTCATAATGATATAGAATAAAGTCATGATGATATGGGAATAACATCACATGATAGGAATAAACTCATAATGATATGGAATAAAGTCATGACAATATGGGAATAACATCATATGATGTGAATAAAGTCATAATGATATAGAATAAAGTCATGATGATATGGGAATAACATCATATGATGTGAATAAAGTCATAATGATATGGAATAAAGTCATGACGATATGGGAATAACATCATATGATGTGAAGAAAGTCATAATGATATGGAATAAAGTCATGACGATATGGGAATAACATCATATGATGTGAAGAAAGTCATAATGATATGGAATAAAGTCATGACGATATGGGAATATTAACATATAATGGGAATAAAGTCATAATGATATAGAATAAAGTCATGACGATATGGGAATAACATATGATGTGAATAAAGTCATAATGATATGGAATAAAGTCATGACGATATGGGAATAACATATGATGTGAATAAAGTCATAATGATATGGAATAAAGTCATGACGATATGGGAATAACATCATATGATGCGAATAAAGTCATAATGATATGGAATAAAGTCATGATGATATGGGAATAATAACATATGATGGGAATAAAGTCATAATGATATAGAATAAAGTCATGACGATATGGGAATAACATCATATGATGTGAATAAAGTCATAATGATATGGAATAAAGTCATGACGATATGGGAATAACATCACATGATGGGAATAAAGTCATAATGATATGGAATAAGGTCATGACGATATGGGAATAACATCATATGATGTGAATAAAGTCATAATGATATAGAATAAAGTCATGACGATATGGGAATAACATCATAAGATGTGAATAAAGTCATAATGATATAGAATAAAGTCATGACGATATGGGAATAACATCATATGATGTGAATAAAGTCATAATGATATGGAATAAAGTCATGACGATATGGGAATAACATCACATGACGTGAATAAAGTCATAATGATATGGAATAAAGTCATGACGATATGGGAATAACATCATATGATGTGAATAAAGTCATAATGATATGGAATAAAGTCATGACGATATGGGAATAACATATGATGTGAATAAAGTCATAATGATATGGAATAAAGTCATGACGATATGGGAATAACATCATATGATGTGAATAAAGTCAATGATATGGAATAAAGTCATGACATATGGGAATAATAACATATGATGTGAATAAAGTCATAATGATATGGAATAAAGGCATGACTATATGGGAATAACATCAGATGATGGGAATAAAGTCATAATGATATGGAATAAAGCCATGACGATATGGGAATAACATCAGATGATGGGAATAAAGTCATAATGATATGGAATAAAGTCATGACGATATGGGAATAACATCAGATAATGGGAATAAAGTCATGACTATATGGGAATAACATCACATGATGGGAATAAAGTCATAATGATATGGAATAAAGTCATGACGATATGGGAATAACATCACATGATGGGAATAAAGTCATAATGATATGGAATAAGGTCATGACGATATGGGAATAACATCATATGATGTGAATAAAGTCATAATGATATAGAATAAAGTCATGACGATATGGGAATAACATCATAAGATGTGAATAAAGTCATAATGATATAGAATAAAGTCATGACGATATGGGAATAACATCATATGATGTGAATAAAGTCATAATGATATGGAATAAAGTCATGACGATATGGGAATAACATCACATGACGTGAATAAAGTCATAATGATATGGAATAAAGTCATGACGATATGGGAATAACATCATGATGCAAATAAAGTCATAATGATATGGAATAAAGTCATGACGATATGGGAATAACATATGATGTGAATAAAGTCATAATGATATGGAATAAAGTCATGACGATATGGGAATAACATCATATGTGAATAAAGTCAATGATATGGAATAAAGTCATGACATATGGGAATAATAACATATGATGTGAATAAAGTCATAATGATATGGAATAAAGGCATGACTATATGGGAATAACATCAGATGATGGGAATAAAGTCATAATGATATGGAATAAAGCCATGACGATATGGGAATAACATCAGATGATGGGAATAAAGTCATAATGATATGGAATAAAGTCATGACGATATGGGAATAACATCATGATGCAAATAAAGTCATAATGATATGGAATAAAGTCATGACGATATGGGAATAACATATGATGTGAATAAAGTCATAATGATATGGAATAAAGTCATGACGATATGGGAATAACATCATATGATGTGAATAAAGTCAATGATATGGAATAAAGTCATGACATATGGGAATAATAACATATGATGTGAATAAAGTCATAATGATATGGAATAAAGGCATGACTATATGGGAATAACATCATATGATGTGAATAAAGTCATAATGATATAGAATAAAGTCATGACGATATGGGAATAACATCATAAGATGTGAATAAAGTCATAATGATATAGAATAAAGTCATGACGATATGGGAATAACATCATATGATGTGAATAAAGTCATAATGATATGGAATAAAGTCATGACGATATGGGAATAACATCACATGACGTGAATAAAGTCATAATGATATGGAATAAAGTCATGACGATATGGGAATAACATCATGATGCAAATAAAGTCATAATGATATGGAATAAAGTCATGACGATATGGGAATAACATATGATGTGAATAAAGTCATAATGATATGGAATAAAGTCATGACGATATGGGAATAACATCATATGATGTGAATAAAGTCAATGATATGGAATAAAGTCATGACATATGGGAATAATAACATATGATGTGAATAAAGTCATAATGATATGGAATAAAGGCATGACTATATGGGAATAACATCAGATGATGGGAATAAAGTCATAATGATATGGAATAAAGCCATGACGATATGGGAATAACATCAGATGATGGGAATAAAGTCATAATGATATGGAATAAAGTCATGACGATATGGGAATAACATCAGATAATGGGAATAAAGTCATAATGATATGGAATAAAGTCATGACGATATGGGAATAACATCAGATAATGGGAATAAAGTCATGACTATATGGGAATAACATCACATGATGGGAATAAAGTCATAATGATATGGAATAAAGTCATGATGATCTGGGCCAAACTTTTCGCTTAAATCATGTGGCGGAAAAATACATAGGCGAACCCACACACGTATCGGCCGATACCGATTCAAGTAAAGAACGCAAATATCGGCCGGATATATCGGCCGGTCGACGTATCGGTCGATCCTTAGTCCATATAATTTGACAGTTCTGTTCCGTCTGGTTTTTGTCTTTGCTCCAGGACAACCCCGGTGCTACCTTGGAGGATTTGGAGAAGCCCGGCGTGGATGAGGAGCCTCAACATGTGCTGCTGCGCTACGAGGACGCTTACCAGTATCAAAACATCTTTGGTCCTTTGGTCAAACTGGAGGCCGACTATGACAAGAAGCTAAAAGAGTCTCAGGTACGTCTAAGCACGTGTTTGGAATCACACAAAAACTCATTTTATTGTTAGTTTATTTCATTTATACCAGGGGTCTCAAACTCAATTTACCTGGGGGCCACTGGAGCTAGAGTCTGGGCGAGGCTGGGCCGCATCAGGTTTTCCACAAAACCTAACTAACCGCACTAACATTAAACTTTCATATCAAGGCGGGGGCCTCAAACTAGTGTCCTGCGGGCCACATTTGGCCCGCCGGCCCCGTGTTTGAGACCCCTGATTTACAACATATTACGCAACTGCAGGGGTCTTGAGACACATGCTAACTCGCAAACGAGAGAGCTAGCGACCTAAACGGTAGCCTTCAAGTTATTTCCTTTAAACTTAAATAGCCAAAAACGTACCACTTCCACACAGATAGGGAGGATAACTATTAACAGTTATTTAACCTTTAACATGAACATTAATCAAACGTAGTAATTTTTTCTGGGTACATGATACCATACAGCATCCATATCAAACTAACATTAAACTTTCATATCAAGGCGGGGGCCTCAAACTAGTGTCATGCGGGCCACGTGTTTGAGACCCCTGATTTACAGCATATTGCGCAACTGCAAGGTCTTGAGACACATGCTAACTTGCAAACTAGAGAGCTTAGCGACCTAAACGGTAGCCTTCAAGTTATTTCCTTTAAACTTAAAAAAGCCAAAAACTTACCACTTCCACACGGATAGGGAGGATAACTATTAACAGTTATTTAACCTTTAACATGAACATTAATCAAACGTAATAACTTTTTCTGGGTACATGATACCATACAGCATCCATATCAAACTTGCGCCGGCCGCACTAACATTAAACTTTCATATCAAGGCGGGGGCCTCAAACTAGTGTGGGCCGCGTGTTTGAGACCCCTGATTTACAACATATTACGCAACTGCAGGGTCTTGAGACACCTGCTAACTCGCAAACTAGAGAGCTAGCGACCTAAACGGTAGCCTCCAAGTTATTTCCTTTAAACTTAAATAGCCAAAAACTTACCACTTCCACACGGATAGGGAGGATAACTATTAACATGAACATATCAAACTTGCGCGGGCCGCACTAACATAAATTTCTCATTTGTATATATCTAAAATAATGGTTTTCGCCCAGGTGGAATAGTTGTCGTAGTTCTTGGAAGCTCCAGAATTTCCCCTTATTTACTATCGTTATCGTACACCAGGCGGTTATACCTCTTGGGATCCGTTGCTGGAAGGTCTTATCATAACCGTTTGAATTCTTTAACTTTGTAATGTGTTTCCTCGTAGACCCAAGACAACATAACAGTCAGGTGGGACTTGGGCCTGAATAAGAAGCGGATTGCATATTTCACTCTGCCCAAGACGGATTCCGATGGTAATTTCTGAGCTTCGCTTCCTCTCAATCGGACACATCGATAACCATCACCTTCCACTCCTTTGCGTTTATCACCGTATGTGTATTTCTGAATATTTCTAAAAAAATCTATTTTAAATTTTTTCTGCCTTTCTGATTTCAGATATGCGTTTGATGCAAGGTGATGAGATCTGCCTGCGGTACAAAGGCGATCTGGCCCCGCTGTGGAAAGGGATCGGCCATGTCATCAAGGTCCCGGACAGTATCCTTTTTTTCCATCGATCAGAACTGTCCTTCATTTTCCCCCCCTCCTGATGGGTAATTTGCAAGCCCAACAATTTTTAATGTTTGCTTCTGTTTATCGTCTTTTTTCCAACTACTTCCAAACCAGCTCCTGCGTTCCTTAACAACTTGCTTTCAAAGACTACGGGGATGAAATTGCTATTGAATTGCGGAGCAGTGTTGGAGCCCCTGTGGAAATTCCCCATAACTTCCAGGTTGACTTTGTGTGGAAAGCGACCTCCTTTGACAGGTAGGCTTACACTTTTATTACCCCAATTTTGGCATATTGTCTTTTTTTTTTTAAATTGCTTTTCATGGCTGATACCAAGTTGTACATGTTGTTAGGCAGCTTTAAATTGGAATCAACAATGTACAATAATAAGGAACTGAGTGTTATGGTCACTGTGGGAGACTCGTAGTGATTATAGTGGACTGTACCATTCCACTGTTCTCAAATATCTTACTTTTTATTTTTCTACACAATATATGATGAAAAATAAATGAACAAATAAAGAAAATCAATCAGTAATAAATAAATAAATATAATAATAATAATAATAAAAGGGCAAATAATAAATAGTTAAGAAACCACATATAGTTGGTGGGTAGACAAATGATTTTTTTCAGATTAAAATGAACAAAGCATTATTAGAGCCCTGTAGACATGACAAAACACGACTATAGTCACATTTATACTCTTTTTATTTACAACATATTGCGCAACTGCAGGGTCTTGAGACACATGCTAACTCGCAAACTAGAGAGCTAGCGACCTAAACGGTAGCCTTCAAGTTATTTCCATTCAACGTAAATAGCCAAAAACTTACCACTTCCACACGGATAGGGAGGATAACTATTAACAGTTATTTAACCTTTAACATGAACATGAATCAAACGTAATAATTTTTTCTGGGTACATGATACCATACAGCATCCATATCAAACTTGCGCGGACCGCACTAACATTAAGTATTGGATGACATTTTTAGCTAATTGCTTATTTTTAGCCTTATGCATTATTTTAGCTGTTTGAAGATGAACTATATCAGCAAGTTGAAGTATTTGTCATTTTAGAAATAAGGACTTAGTATGTTCTCTGTAGGCGGCATTATGAATTATCCTTACTGGCCTTTTTTGCAGTACATTTAGCGATTTAACTCCTTATTTCTAAAATCACAAATACTTAAACTTGCTGATATATCACTATATGAGAACAAATTTTGCTTTGTTCAATATTGAAATATTTCTGGCCACCTTATGTTGTATATTTGTAATATGAGTTTTCCAGCTCATATATTTTCATCTATTGTGATCCGTAGAAATTAATTTTCCTTCACATTTTCAATGTCTACACCGTCTATTTGTATTTGCTGGTGCGTGTCCTGTTAGCAAACAGCATGATTTTAGTTTTATTTAGGTTCAAGGACATAAAGATTTAAGATCTGTAGCGAAGCCTGCTTGCTTATTTTCTTCAAATCTATCCCCTGTAAAGTGCCGACTTTTAATTTACAATAAGTATTTCTCTGTTGCCAAAACCGTCAAAAATTTATAGATAGATTATTTTATTGTCATTGCACAATAACACAGCAGTGAATTGCCAACGAAATGTCGTTGCCTTGCTCCTGTATTATAATAAAAAATAAATAATAATGTGGAGAATAAATAGATGACATCAAATATGAACAATATACAGTCATTTGTACAAATAAAAAAAATGTGTATAGGAGTTGATAATAAATGTATAAATTCAATTTGTACAATGACCCTCAGGCCAGTAAAAACAAGCTGCAATTGGCACCCGAACCACACTTTGGACACCCCTGAGCCAGGGAAAAACAGTCACTGCCAAATTTATTTGGGGCGGTCCCAATTTACGGAATCAGCAAGCTTATTTGGAGCTGTTTTACATAACCGGTTTTGGAAGTCACAACTGATGTTTATGTAAATTAGTGTTTAATTGTGGTGTTTAATTTATCATTATTACCACTAATGGATAATGTCAGGGACTTTAACCGCTCTTGTATGTCCCACTCCAGGATGCAGAGCGCTCTGAAGACCTTTGCTGTGGACGAGACCTCGGTGTCCGGCTACATTTACCACAAGCTGCTGGGCCACGAAGTGGAAGACGTGACCATCAAGTGTCAGCTGCCGAAGCGCTTCACTGCTCAGGGCCTTCCCGATCTCAATCACTCCCAGGTCAGACTTCTCCGTTTTCTTGGCTGACATTAAACCTCTCTGAGGTGTGGTGGATGGAATTGTCATTTTAGTCATTTTAGTTTAAAAAGTATGTTTTTAAAGACTTTTGTGTTCTTTTAGGTGTTTAAATTCTGTTTATTTGCATGTGTATGTAGGTCTATGCTGTAAAGACTGTGCTGCAGAGACCTCTAAGTCTGATCCAGGGTCCTCCTGGTACCGGGAAGACCGTCACCTCTGCCACTATTGTTTACCACCTGTCTCGTCAGGGCAACGGGTAAAATATTCTAGATTGAATTATGAATGCTTGTAGTTCAGGGGTCTCAAACTCAATTTACCTGGGGGCCACTGGAGCTAGGTTCTGGGTGAAGCCGGGTCGCATCAGGTTTTCAAAAAAAACAAAACGCATATATTAAAAACTGGGAAAAAAAATCAATAAAAAATATCTTCAATGCTTTTGCTTCTGCTATACCCTACACCAGTGGTCTCAAACTCCACACAGAGGGTGGAATCGAACTCGGGTTTCCTAGCTGTGAGGCTCCTTTTAGTTAACCGTGCAAAAAAAAGTAAACAAAAGAAAAACTATAGCTTCTCATTCAAATCCTTCGCCTGTGTCCCGTGTCCGAGAACATTTTCTACATATGCCACATCTGGCCCGCGGGCCGTGTGTTTGAGACCCCTTATTTACAACATATTGCGCAACTGCAGGGTCTTGAGACACATGCTAACTCGCAAACTAGAGAGCTAGCGACCTAAACGGTAGCCTTCAAGTTATTTCCTTTCAACTTAAAGAGCCAAAAACTTACCACTTCCACACGGATAGGGAGGATAACTATTAACATGAACCTTAATCAAACGTAATAATTTTTTCTGGGTACATGATACCATACAGCATCCATATCAAACTTGCGCGGGCCGCACTAACATTAAACTTTCATATCAAGGCGGGGGGCCTCAAACTAGCGTCCTGCAGGCCACATTTGGCCGCGAGTTTGAGACCCCTGCTGTAGTTGATGCCATCCAACATGTATGTATTACTTATTCTTAATTATTTGTACAAATTACTGGTTACGCTGTACATTGTTGTTCATATTTTATGTCATCTATTTATTCTCCACATTATTATTATTATTATTATTATTATTATTTATTATGATGCGGTAGCCAGGCAACAACATTTCATTGGCAATTTCCCTGCTGTGATATTTTGCAATGACAATAAAGAAAATCTATTCCTTTTGTAGGCCGGTCCTGGTGTGCGCTCCCAGTAACATTGCAGTGGACCAGTTAACTGAGAAGATCGACAAGACTGGGCTGAAGGTGGTCAGACTGTGTGCTAAGAGCCGCGAGGCTATCGAGTCTCCAGTGTCCTTCCTGGCGCTGCATAACCAGATCAGCAATATGGACAGGTCAGTATACGCCCATTGAGACCCAGAAAAAGACCTCGAGTTCCTCGAGACCTGACCAGTGTTTTTTATTTATTTTTTTTCATTGTAGCATGCAAGAACTTCAGAAACTCCAGCAGCTAAAGGATGAGACTGGCGAACTTTCCTCTGCCGACGAGAAGCGCTACAGAGCCTTGAAACGCACGGCTGAGAGGGAGCTGCTCATGGTGAGGAGCAAATTTTGAATTCTCTATGGGAGGGCATCACAAACAGGAAGTCATGCTCTTCAGGGCTCGACAATAACAATGTACCGATGGCCCGGGGCAATTAAATCCAATCAGTGATATTCCCGTCGGGCAAGTGTACTTTGGTATGCCATACTGCTAAGAGTTTTTTTTTTTAAAGCGGTTCTTGTTGGGTGTTGGTAAAAAACACGGACTGCGTAATTTTTCAGTGGTAATTTTCAAACCAATCCTTGCCAATCTTGGAATGGACCAATCAGAATCGTTTATTTAGACCGCAGTGCGCGTTTTTACCCACACCCGTTCTTGTTCGCGATCAACCAATCAGCGATTGGTTTGACTAGGAAAACATCTATCATGGCGTCCCTGCCAACATGGTCTAATTCAGGGGTGTCAAACACGCGGCCCGCGGGCCAAATGTGGCCCGCAGGACACTAGTTTGAGGCCCCCACCTTGATACTCTTAAGTTGTTACACTGGTCGTTATCAGCTGTTAAATGTCATTGGTGACACATGGATCAGGAACTAGATTAGATACTATAACCTAGGGGTCTCAAACTCAATTTACTAGGGGGCCACTGGAGCTCGGGTCTGGGTGAGGCTGGGCCGCATCAGGTTTTCAAAAAAAAAAAAACGCATTTATTAAAAACAAAAAAATGTAAAAAACATTGCTTTGGTTTCAATTTTCTACAATAAAAGCTCTGATAAAACATTCCACTGTTCTCAAATATCTTACTTTTTATTTTTCTACACAAAATAAGATGAAAAATAAACAAATCAAGAATAAAGAAAATCAATCAATCAGTAATAAATAAATATAATAATAATAATAAAACAGCAAATAATAAAAACTTAAGAAACCACATATAGTTGGTGGGTAGACAAATGATTTTTTTCAGATTAAAATGAACAAAGCATTATTAGAGCCCTGTAGACATGACAAAACACGACTATAGTCACATTTATACTCTTTTTATTTACAACATATTGCGCAACTGCAGGGTCTTGAGACACATGCTAACTCGCAAACTAGAGAGCTAGCCACCTAAACGGTAGCCTTTAAGTTATTTCCTTTAAACTTAAATAGCCAAAAACTTACCACTTCCACACGGATAGGGAGGATAACTATTAACAGTTATTTAACCTTTAACATGAACATGAATCAAACGTAATAATTTTTTCTGGGTACATGATACCATACAGCATCCATATCAAACTTGCGCGGGCCGCACTAACATTAAACTTTCATATCAAGGTCGGGGGCCTCAAACTAGTGTCCTGCGTGCCACATTTGGCCCGCGCGCCGCGTGTTTGAGACCCCTGGTTTACTGTATTGTTTACCAGTATTATGTTTCCAGCAACACTAGTTACAGTAGGATTGTATGTATGCATGCAATGACGGCACGTGTGTCCTCCAGCTTCACAAAACCTATTTCCCGCCCTCACGGGGGCCTGGTTAGTAATCACTGTAATCAGAGGTCCAAGTATTGTAATTCTCCTCCTCTGCTGCTCAGAATGCGGATGTGATCTGCTGCACCTGCGTCGGCGCGGGGGACCCTCGCCTGGCCAAGATGCAGTTCCGCTCCATCCTGATTGACGAGAGCACCCAAGCCACAGAACCTGAGTGCATGGTTCCCGTTGTGCTTGGAGCAAAGCAGGTATTATTATTGTTTTTGGTTTAGAACAACAATTAATGGGTGGAAAGGTTTTATAGCTCAAAATTTGTTTTAAAAAAATTGCTTGCATGTTGCCTTGAAAGGCTGTTGGAATTTTTATATGATCTTGTAATGGTAATGGTAATGGTTTGATTTCATTTGAACATGCATCAGATTACAATTGAATGCATCACATAATCAGTTCAGTTCCACATGTCCAAAAGGAGTAGGAAGAAGCAAAGCTTATTAAATCCTACCCCTCCATCTGGTATTTTTACAATCAGTAACTGTTACATTTGTTCACTTCCTGCTTTCCTAATATAGTTTTTTTTTTTTGATTTTTTATTTTTTTAAGTTTTTAATTATAACATTTTTTAAATTTCTAAATTTTTTATTTTTTACATAAAAAAAAAAATGTTTTGGCCCCGTACCGAAGTACGAGGTGATGTAATGGGTACCATAGTACTGTGTTATAGTACAGTACATAGTACTGTTACATTTGCTCACTTCCTGCTTTCTAATATATATATTTTAATTTTTTTAATGTTTTGAAATATTTTTAATTTAAAAAAATCATTAAATTTCATTTCATTAAAAAAATAATAAAAAATTTTTTTTCAATTTTTTTTATAAATTTTTTTTTTGTCATGTACCAAAGTACAAGGTGATATCTCTTCATCCTTGTATTTAGCAAACATCAACTGCTTGTGTTGTTTCTTGAATTTGCTCATCGTTGTGCATTGTTTGATTCCCTTACTCAATCCATTCCATAGTTTGATTCCACATACTGAAATGCTATGGCTAGCATAACTTAGTCCTAGCATAGAAGTGTTTCAAATGTACTTCTTCCCTGAGATCATATTTCTCCTCTCTTGTAGAGAAGTATTGGATGACATTTTTAGCTAATTGCTTATTTTTAGCCTTATGCATTATTTTAGCTGTTTGAAGATGAACTATATCGGCAAGTTGAAGTATTTGTCATTTTAGAAATAAGGAGTTAGTATGTTCTCTGAATTATCCTTACTGGCCTTTTTTGCATTACATTGTCAAACTCACTTAAGTTAGAAAATAAAGAAAAGAGGTATTATTAAAATGAGAATCAAATTTGGTATGTGGTTCATGCATTTACAAATCTACTGGTATTTTCATAACCACCTTCTTCTCACACCGTAGCTCATCCTGGTGGGTGACCACTGCCAGCTGGGTCCTGTTGTGACATGTAAGAAGGCAGCCAAGGCAGGGTTGTCACAGTCTCTGTTTGAGCGCCTGGTGGTTCTGGGCATCCGACCAATTCGCCTGCAGGTCCAGTACCGAATGCACCCGGCTCTCAGTGCCTTCCCATCGAACATTTTCTACGAGGGCTCCCTGCAGAATGGTGTCACAGCAGGTTTGACACAAATTCTCTCCTCCTGGAACCTCGGCGAAAAAAAGACCTTCAACCCTTAGAGATTTAAAAGAATCTTCTCTATCCATTTGTCATAGCTGATCGCATCAAGAAGGGCTTTGACTTCCAGTGGCCGCAGCCGGACAAACCCATGTTCTTCTATGTGACTCAAGGCCAGGAGGAGATTGCCAGCTCTGGAACATCTTACCTGAACAGGTACTGTCACTGAATACTTCTTTTTAGCTTTGACCTCGCATACATGTGACACAACATGGTGAAATTTCCTCGTAGGACCGAAGCTGCAAATGTGGAGAAAATCACCACCAGGCTCCTGAAGGCTGGAGCCAAGCCGGACCAGATTGGGATCATTACCCCTTACGAGGGTCAGCGTTCCTATCTGGTCCAGTACATGCAGTTCAGTGGCTCCTTGCACACCAAACTGTACCAGGTACATCACACAGCTCTGGGAATACAAACTTATTTCATAATTATACAGTCAAATCCCTGGATTATAATACTTGATGGTCAAGGTTTTATTTCATTTGAACGTGCATCAGATTGCAATTGAATGCATCACATAATCAGTTCCCAGTTCCACATGTCCAAAAGGAGTAGGAAGAAGCAAAGCTTATTAAATCCTACCCCTCCATCTGGCACTTTTACAATCAGTAAATGTTACATTTGTTCACTTCCTGCTTTCTAATATATATATTTTTAATTTTTTGAAATATTTTTTTAATTAAATTTTTTTTTTTTTTAATTTGTAAATTTTTTAAAATTTATTTATTTATTTTTTTCACGTACCGAAGTACTCTGTGATATGAGCATCCAATGCCATAATGGGTACCATAGTAAGTGTCAATATAGTGATATATATAGCACAACATGACTGGTTCAAGACTCTTCATCCTTGTATTTAGCAAATTTATTTTATTTATAAATTTATTTTATTAATTTTTTTTTTTAATTTTTTTGTTTTTTTCATTTTTTTACATTTTTTTACATTTTTTAATTTTTAAAATATTTTGTGACGTACCAAAGTACTCGGTGATATGAGCATCCAATGCCATAATGGGTACCATAGCAAGTGTCAATATAGTGATATATATAGCACATCATGACTGGTTCAAGACTCTTCATCCTTGTATTTAGCAAATTTATTTTATTTATAAATTTATTTTATTAGTTTTTTTTACATTTTTTTAGTTTTTTTCATTTTTTTACATTTTTTTACATTTTTTTAATTTTTAAAATATTTTGTCACATACCAAAGTACTCGGTGATATGAGCATCCAATGCCATAATGGGTACCATAGTAAGTGTCAATATAGTGATATATATAGCACATCATGACTGGTTCAAGACTCTTCATCCTTGTATTTAGCAAACATCAACTGCTTTTTTTAAAGTAATATTTTATCTATGTATGTATATATTCCTTCATTTTTATTTTTTCTGTTTTTATTGAAGCCAAACCAAATTGACAAATGTTTTCAAACTATAGGATAAAAATTTTCCAATAGTTATTATTTTTTATTGAAGTCATCCTAGGTTTTTTTTTTTTTTTAGAATTTTATTTTACAATTATTTGTATTATTTTATTTACGACTTTTATTTAAGTCTTTCTTATTTTGGAATTATTTGTATTATTTTTTTAGACTTTTATTTTAGTCATTTTTGCTTTTGAATTATTTTTTGAATTATTTATATAATTGTTGTAGACTTTTATTTCATTCATTTTTATTTTGGAATATTTTTGTTATAATTTATAAGACTTAAGTCATTTTGATTTTTGAATTGTTTCTAAATTTGTAATTTTTTTAAATTCTTTATCTTTTTTTTAGACTTTTGTCATTTTAACTTTTCAGTATTTTTATTATTTTTTAGACTCATATATAAGTTTTCTTTTTTAGACTATTAAGTTTTTTTTTCACATTCAATGCCATAATGGGTACCATAGTAAGTGTCAATATAGTAATATATATAGCACATCATGACTGGTTCAAGACTCTTCATCCTTGTATTTAGCAAATTTATTTTATTTATAAATTTATTTTATTATTTTTTTTTATTTTTTTTACATTTTTTAATTTTTTAAATTTTTTGTGACGTACCAAAGTAGGTGATATGAGCATCCAATGCCATAATGGGTACCATAGTAAGTGTCAATATAGTGATATATATAGCACATCATGACTGGTTCAAGACTCTTCATCCTTGTATTTAGCAAATTTATTTTATTTATAAATTTTTTTTTTTTTTTTTTTTTAATTTTTCTTTATTTTTTTTTTACATTTTTTAATTTTTTAAATTTTTTGTGACGTACCAAAGTACTCGGTGATATGACCATCCAATGACATAATGGGTACCATAGTAAGTGTCAATATAGTGATATATATAGCACATCATGACTGGTTCAAGACTCTTCATCCTTGAATGTCAAATTCGCATAACATATTACGGGATGTCAGGGCAGACTTAAACGGGTTTGACTGTGCCGCTGTTGAGGAAACATGAATAACTGGCATAAAATTGTATAATTATTGTATTATCCTTTCCTACAACAGCAAGTGGAAATCGCCAGTGTGGACGCCTTCCAGGGCAGAGAGAAAGACTTCATCATCCTGTCCTGCGTCCGTGCCAACGAGCACCAGGGCATCGGTTTCTTAAACGATCCTCGTCGACTTAATGTGGCTTTGACCAGAGCCAAGTAAGGACATTTTTTGAATAATTACACACCGCATATTTACTTACTTGGGGCAGTGTTTTTCAACCACGGCACATTTTTTTTTTTACATTGGAAAAATCAATTCCAAAGATGCGACCGCCTTCGTTGAGAGCCAAAGAGAAGACATTGGACATTTTTACCAAACACTGTACATCAGGGGTCTCAAACTTGCGGCCCAAATGCGGCCCGCGAGACGCTAGTTTGAGGCCCCACACCTTGATACCAAAGTTTAATGTTGAAATGACAGCTTAAAGCTGTGTGCACACCGGAAACACAATTAACATGATTTTGCCCCGCCCATACTGTTACCCTACCCTGTTACCCCGCCCTGTTTTGCTTTGGATTAGCAATGAAGCTAAAGGCTTATGACGCTGGGTACAAATAAATGCAGGAAATGATTTGGAATAAAAACAGAAAATACACGTCAAGATAAAGCATCTCATCAAACATGTTAGGGCAGGGGTCTCAAACATGCGGCCCACACTAGTTTGAGGCCCCCGCCTTGATATGAAAGTTTAATGTTGATATGGATGCTGTATGGTATCATGTACCCAGAAAAAATTATTACGTTTGATTCATGTTCATGTTAAAGGTTAAATAACTGTTAATAGTTATCCTCCCTATCCGTGTGGAAGTGGTAAGTTTTTGGCTTTTTAAGTTTAAAGGAAATAACTTGAAGGCTACCGTTTAGGTCGCTAGCTCTCTCGTTTGCGAGTTAGCATGTGTCTCAAGACCCTTGCAGTTGCGCAATATGTTGTAAATAAAAAGAGTATAAATGTGACTAAATGCCAAATGCGGCCCACGAGACACTAGTTTGAGGCCCCTTGCCTTGATATGAAAGTTTAATGTTAGTGCGGCCCGCGCAAGTTTGATATGGATGCTGTATGGTATCATGTACCCAGAAAAAATTATTACGTTTGATTCATGTTCATGTTAAAGGTTAAATAACTGTTAATAGTTATCCTCCCTATCCGTGTGGAAGTGGTAAGTTTTTGGCTATTTAAGTTAAGGAAAAAACTCCGAGGCTACCGTTTAGGTCGCTTTTTTATTGACTTTTTTCCCAGTTTTTAATAAATGCGTTTGTTTTTTTTGAAAACCTGATGCGGCCCCCGGCTTCACCCAGAACCTAGCTCCGGTAGCCCCCAAGTAAATTGAGTTTGAGACCCCTGCTGTACATAATCACAGTGTTTTTGTGTTTTTTTTTTTTTAAAGATATGGAGTGATCATTGTGGGAAACCCCAAGGCTCTATCTAAGCAGCCGCTTTGGAACAACCTGCTGAACAACTACAAGGAGCAGAAGGTCCTTGTTGAGGGACCCCTCAACAACCTGAGGGAGAGCCTGATGCAGTTCAGCAAACCACGCAAGCTCGTCAACACCATCAATCCCGTAAGTGACTGCGACGACAAAAAAAAAAAAAATCCATTAGTACATTAAACTTTTTGTATGTTTGTTTTTGTAGGGCGGTCGTTTCATGAGCACCGCCATGTACGATGCCCGTGAAGCTCTCATTCCTGGCTCCGCCTACGATCGCAGCAGTACCGGTGATTTTTTATTATTATTTTTTTTTATCCAAAAGAGTGACTTTCAGAGACCGGTTCGCCAGGAATACATTCCAACCTTGAATCTTTTTCCACAGTCGGCCGTCCATCCAACATGTACTTCCAAACCCACGACCAGATTGGCATGATCGGCGCCGGACCTGGTCATATGGCCGCAATGAATCTACCGATACCTTTCAACCTGGTGATGCCGCCCATGCCGCCGCCCAGCTATCTCGGTCAGACTAACGGACCCGCTGCAGGTATCGTACATCACTTCATCTTTTAATGTAGAGTTCATATTAAAACTAGGGGTCGACCGATATGGTCTTTTTGCTAAGTATTTTCTGAGAGATAATTGACATAAGACATGACAAAACACAACTATCGTCACATTTATACTCTTTTTATTTACAACATATTGCGCAACTGCAGGGTCTTGAGACACATGCTAACTCGCAAACTAGAGAGCTAGCGACCTAAACGGTAGCCTTCAAGTTATTTCCTTTCAACTTAAATAGCCAAAAACTTACCACTTCCACACGGATAGGGAGGATAACTATTAACAGTTATTTAACCTTTAACATGAACATGAATCAAACGTAATAATTTTTTCTGGGTACATGATACCATACAGCATCCATATCAAACTAACATTAAACTTTCATATCAAGGTCGGGGGCCTCAAACTAGTGTCCTGCGGGCCACATTTGGCCCGCGGGCCGCATTTTTGAGACCCCTGATTTTTACATATTTTGCTAAGTATTTTCTGAGAGATAATTCTTTCTTTTTTTTATAGACATGACAAAACACGACTATCGTCACATTTATACTCTTTTTATTTACAACATATTGCGCAACTGCAGGGTCTCGAGACACATGCTAACTCGCAAACTAGAGAGCTAGCGACCTAAACGGTAGCCTTCAAGTTATTTCCCTTCAACTTAAATAGCCAAAAACTTACCACTTCCACACGGATAGGGAGGATAACTATTAACAGTTATTTAACCTTTAACATGAACATTAATCAAACGTAATAATTTTTTCTGGGTACATGATACCATACAGCATCCATATCAAACTAACATTAAACTTTCATATCAAGGCGGGGGCCTCAAACCCGCGGGCCGCGTGTTTGAGACCCCTGCTGTACAACTTTCCAATGCATGACTGTGCATGGTCTGTTTTGGTCGAAGGTCGTGGAGCCATGAAGGGTAGCAAGCTCGGTCGCGGCGGGCGACAGAGGCCCCGCGGCTCAGCGGCCCAAGGCGCCGGTCACGGACCCCACAGCCAAGCCAGCCAGGACGGGGCCTCCCAGTCCTTCTCGCAGGGGCCGCTGACTCAAGGCTACATCTCGATGAGCCAGCCTTCCCAGATGAGCCAACCTGGTTTGTCCCAGCCGGAACTGTCCCAGGTACTTGTCTCGGTTTTTGTGGTTTATTTGAACGCAACCTGAGCAACTTACATGTTTTTTGTTTTTTTTTACTGATTCCACAGGACAGTTACTTGGGAGACGAGTTCAAGTCCCAAATTGACGTGGCTTTGTCCCAGGACTCTACGTACCAGGGTGAACGTGCTTACCAGCATGGTGGGGTGACCGGCCTGTCACAGTATTAGAGTGTAAGCGCCCCCACAGGACGCCACTTGCACAGCAGGCTGCAATCACTTTTTTACGTGATTGTGTTTAATTTTAAACGCACCGTTTTTTTTTTTTTGTCTTTCCAGGGTGCTGTGAAGGAAGTGAGCTAGGCTTGAGCTGAGCTTTTAGTTCACCGGCTTTTTAAATCTGGGAAATATTAAAATCATAAAATGGATACCTGTTTTCCTCTGCTACAACCGAAGCACCACCGAGTGAAAGCGACGGGATAGCAAAGCAACGACCAGCGAGAGAAATAAAGATGGTAGAAGAAGCGAGCGCGAAGAAGAGACAGGCGGGGGAAAAGAAGAAGAAGAAAGGCGAGAGAGAGGCCCGGTGGACGAGCAAAGAGGTGCCGATGTGCGAGGAGTCGAGAAAAGACGACGACGTGATGTCAAGCCATGGGGGGTGGGGGAAGGGGGGTTAAACGAGTGGAGACGCCAACGGGTCTCTTCACGGGGAACGCAAATGAGGCTCACATTCCCAAACCCAAACGCCCCCAAAAACGAGAACACCCTTCACCTTGCAGCCTCCGGGAACGCCGTCGGATGACAACCGAGGCTTTTTTTTTCCCCAGCTGAGATTTTCGGAAGAATTACTGAAGGAGACAAGATCTTTTCGGAAGTGATAAGATCTAAAATCCTCCTCAATTGTCAGCTGGTCGTCCAAAAAACACGTGATGTCCTGGACTGATCTTAAATTTGATGGCTTGCTTTTTGATGGAGGATGACACTCGCCCGCCGCCGCCCGCCGCCCGCCATACCAGGCGCTAAAACCCTCCGGGCCTCCGAAGGAAGTGGCAGTCAACGCTCTCGCTCTCTCTTTCTGTGTGAGAGGAAACGAAACCTGTTTCCGTGACGTTCTAGAGCCTTGAATCGGAAAAACCTTCCCTTTGCCGTGGGAAACTTTGGCTCTTTTTTTTTTTTTTTAACAAGGTCTTCAAAATGGAGTGCTTTCGAACCACACACGTGTCAGCGGCGAGGGGATGACGGACTTGTAATGACGTGCAAATCCCCCTACCTGTGTCGCACTCAATTTTACGAGACCTTTTTCTTCTCTGAAGTAGCTTTTTTTTTAATCACCGGAGCACAAAATTGCAACAAAAAAAAAAAAAAAAGTGATTAATTACACACGACCAGCAATGAATATCAACTTTTTGTCTGATGGGAGTCGTGTCCGGGAAAAAAATGACTTGTTTGGCGAACCCCGGCGAGGGGGAGAAAAGTCCACAAACCCCATCTGGAGGTGAAGGAAGACTAGACCCAGCACCGCAGATTGTGGTAATCGCATACACACACACACACATACAAGCGGGAGAAAAGGAAGGTGGCTCAGAAAGAAAACGGGTCACTGGATCTTGTCGCTTTTGAGGCTTTCAGATCCAAGACGTGACAAAGCTTAGACCAAATCTTGTCAGGGTTTGTAAAACAAAACAAAGCCATTCTCAATAAATCTAAAAATCGGTAAGGGACCTTTTTTTTTCCGAGTGCATTTTAAAATCCATCAACAGTGTATGATGGTTGGTTTAGAGCGAGACTAAATCAGTGCCTATATATTTAAAAAAAAAAATGGCTGCAGCACAAGAATGAATGTAGTTCTAAAAAAAAACAACCAGCATTTATATGGGGCTCAGCTTTTTATTTTTCTACTGAACCAATGAGGCCAAATTTAGTTGAGATGGAAGTTGGAAGCCACCTTCCTTCTCTGCGGAGTGAAAAGTGACATGAACTGATTTTTTTTTTTTTTTTTGCATTAGCGCAAAATATGTTTTTCCTGTGTTGTGCATTTCTTGTCGACTTTCTCTCTGAGCTTATTTGGGTCCTAAATCAGAGCAAGTGACTTAAAAGTATCACGCTTCCGATTATTCTTGTGATTCTAGTTTTTGTGATTTAGATGTTTTTTTTTTTTAAAATACGCTCTCAAACACGTACTACTAGCTTTAAGAGTTCCTCCGCCCCGATCATCAGAGCCGACATGTTTTGTGTTCCGTGCGGTGAACTTTTTTTTTGCTACCTTTTCCGTTGACTTGCTAACATGTAAAAAAAAAAAAAAAAATGCAACGCTTAAGTTAGTGAGTGGATTATTTCAATGGGATGTCTTAATTTCATATGAAGTATTCCAATTCAAAACTGAATATTTCGTTTATTATGGTAGAAAAATCTGTTGATTTGGAGATGGTCACAAAAAAAAAACAAAACGAAATGCATATTGGATATTGCAGACTAATAAAACATGAAAACATACTACGCCGTCACAGTGTTGCCTCCTTTGCCTTTCTTCGTCTTCACGTGTTTACTTTTTACTTTCCTTTTGAGTTGTCCTTGTTTCAGTCTGTCAATATTCTCCCGTATTCGCTCTTTGAACTTCTTCTTCTGGGTCTTGATCTTCTCCAGCTCCGCTTTCCTCTTTGCTTCCACGTCTGGATCCTGACCGACAACAAAAGTTAACTTAATAGCTTGAACATAGCATTTATAAATGATATTGCTATGTATGAGTTATGGTTATGGTTAAAAACTAGCAAACATCCAAAGTGGTAAAAAGTAACATTACCCAAAGAGGTAGTGGTTAATGTATTTGTGGCGAACATTAACACGTATTTATTCTTGGTATGAACACTTTCTGATTTCTGGGTTATGACAGCCTGATAATTATAGTTATTAACTTTTTATTCTTAACTTACCTTTCCTTCCAAGATCAGCTCTTTCCTCTTATTGATCTCCTTTTTCTCGTCAAAGTCTGTCGACTCCAGTCTCTACAATGCAGAGTTTGATTAAAAAAAACATTTCATTGAAAAGTGTGTGTATTCATTTAGAACAAAAGATCACACATAAGCATATAATACATACATTTTTGTATATTTCTTAAGCATACCTTTTGAGTGTTAAGTTGCTGTGTGATGATTTTTTATTGGTACAATTTTATATATATTTTCTATGTGGCCTTAATAAACAGTCTAAGAATAGTCTTAAGCATACCTTTTGAGTGTTAAGTTCCTGTGTGATGATTTTTTTATTGGTACAATATTATATTTTTCCTTTTTTCTGTGTAGCCTTAATGAACACAGCCTAAGAATAGTCTTAAGCATACTTTTTGAGTGTTAAGTTGCTGTGTGATGATTTTTTTTTATTGGTACAATTTTATATATTTTTCATTTTTTTCTGTGTGGCCTTAATAAACACAGCCTAAGAATAGTCTTAAGCATACCTTTTGAGTGTTAAGTTCCTGTGTAATGATTTTTTTATTGGTACAATATTATATTTTTCCTTTTTTCTGTGTAGCCTTAATAAACACAGCCTAAGAATAGTCTTAAGCATACCTTTTGAGTGTTAAGTTGCTGTGTGATGATTTTTTATTGGTACAATTTTATATTCCTTTTTTCTGTGCGGCCTTAAACACAGCCTAAGAATATTCATAAGCATACCTTTTGAGTGTTAAGTTGCTGTGTGATTTTTTTTATTGGTACAATTTTATATTTTTCCTTTTTTCTGTGTGGCCTTAATAAACATAGCCTAAGAATAGTCGTAAGCATACCTTTTGAGTGTTAAGTTGCTGTGTGATTTTTTTTATTGGTACAATTTTATATTTTTCCTTTTTTCTGTGTGGCCTTAATAAACAGCCTAAGAATAGTCGTAAGCATACCTTTTGAGTGTTAAGTTGCAGTGTGATGATTTTTTTATTGGTACAATTTTATATTTTTTTCTGTGGGGCCTTAATAAACACAGCCTAAGAATAGTCTTAAGCATACCTTTGGAGTGTTAAGTTGCTGTGTGAGGATTTTTTATTGGTACAATTTTATATTATATTTTTTTCTGTGTGGCCTTAATAAACACAGCCTAAGAATATTCTTAAGCATACCTTTGGAGTGTCAATATCAGCAAAGCTACATGAAATGAGAAGAACTTACAATTTCACACTCCCGTTTGGTCACGTTGACCTGCGTTAAAATCTTCAGGACTTCTTTCTCCTCCACAGGAAACTCCTTCAACTTGGTTTCTGAGGGCGAGAAGTAGAATTTTAGCGTGGTTTTTAGTCCTAAACTAATACACCAAATTGAGGTTATGAGTGTTTAGGGAGTGCTTATGCTTACGAATCTGCTGTTCGATGGCGTGGACCAGGTGGATGTCGTACTGCGTCACGAGTGTGATGGACACCCCGTTCCTGCCTGTAGAGGAACAATCCCCCACGGTCAGACTCTCACTTTATATAACTAATGAAGCACTTGTATTCTCCACAGGCATGTGTCCGATATCCGATAGTACCTGCTCTGGCCGTCCGTCCCACTCTGTGTATGTAGATTTTGGGCAGTCCGGGGGTGTTATGATTGATGACGACCTGAACAGTAGGAATATCCAAGCCCCTGTTGGGAAGTCAACGGCAGGTATGAATGATGAATTATTTCCGCGAAAATGATCGAAGAAGAGAAACGCTCACCTCGCAGCGACGTCTGTGGCGATCAGGATTTTATAGACGCTGGCTTTAAATTTGGAGAGGTTTGCAAATCGTTGTCTCTGGAAAACCCAAATTGAAGGGTCGGTGTCATTGTTTACGTTTGTGTGCGTGGTTCCCGTTTTGCAACCGCTTTACATCTCACCTGTTTCATCATGGAGTGAAGGGAGATGGCGGGAAAGTTGAATTGCCGAAGCATCATGGTGAGGATTTGGCAACTCCTGTGGCGAACCAAAACAATTTTTTTTTATTGGTACAATTTTATATTTTTCCTTTTTTCTGTGTGGCTTTAATAAACACAGCCTAAGAATAGTAAAAAGCATACTTTTTGAGTGTTAAGTTGCTGTGTGATGATTTTTTATTGGTACAATTTTAGATTTTTCCTTTTTTCTGTGTGGCCTTAATAAACACAGCCTAAGAATATTCATAAGCATACCTTTTGAGTGTTAAGTTGCTGTGTGAGGATTTTTTTTTTTTATTGGTACAATTTTATATTTTTCCTTTTTTTCTGTGCGGCCTTAATAAACACAGCCTAAGAATAGTCTTAAGCATACCTTTTGAGTGTTAAGTTGCTGTGTGATGATTTTTTATTGGTACAATTTTATATTCCTTTTTTCTGTGCGGCCTTAAACACAGCCTAAGAATATTCATAAGCATACCTTTTGAGTGTTAAGTTGCTGTGTGATGATTTTTTTATTGGTACAATTTTATATTTTTTCTGTGTGGCCTTAAACACAGCCTATGAATATTCTTAAGCATACCTTTTGAGTGTTAAGTTGCTGTGTGATGATTTTTTTATTGGTACAATTTTATATTTTTTCTGTGTGGCCTTAAACACAGCCTATGAATATTCTTAAGCATACCTTTTGAGTGTTAAGTTGCTGTGTGATTATTTTTTTTTATTGGTACAATTTTATATTTTTCCTTTTTTCCGTGTGGCCTTAATAAACACAGCCTAAAAATAGTCTTAAGCATACCTTTTGAGTGTTAAGTTGCTGTGTGATGATTTTTTTTATTGGTACAATTTTATATTTTTCCTTTTTTCTGTGTGGCCTTAATAAACACAGCCTAAGAATAGTCAAAAGCATACCTTTTGAGTGTTAAGTCGCTGTGTGATGATGTTTTTATTGGTACAATTTTATATTTTTCCTTTTTTCTGTGTGGCCTTAATAAACAGCCTAAGAATAGTCTCAATTTAAAGTATTAACATTGAATCCTATTTGCAAAAATGTATGTATAACAGATTGGTCTGGAACCAATTAACCGTGATAAACAAGGGATGGCTGTAACAGGCCTTACTTGCATGTGTTGGTAAAGATGATGACGGACCAGTCGTCGTGCTCGTCTGTGAAGGTCTGGATCAGGTGGACCAAGTAAGCATCTTTAACCTTCTCTGGGGTCAGAATGTACCGCTGATCCAACTCCTCCACCGTACGCGTCCTGATAACAACACGGTGACATACTCGGCGCTTAAGTATCACCAACAACATCCATTCCGCGCGTCGCTCACTCGGACGTGCTCTCCCAGAAGAAGGGTCTGTTCATGGCGATGTTTTTCAGCTCCTGGAGCGTGTCTGTGAGCGTGGCGCTGAACAGCAGAGTCTGTCGCTTGGCTGGTAACACCCCGAGGATGACTTCCAGGTCTTTGGTGAAGTCAGTGCAGCCCTGTTCCAACAGGCGGTCCGCCTCGTCCAAGATCTGACACACACAAGCATATAATACATATTATTTTTGTAGATTTCTTAAGCATACCTTTTGAGTGTTAAGTTGCTGTGTGATGATTTTTTTATTGGTACAATTTTATTATATTTTTCCGGTATGGCTTTAATAAACACAGCCTAAGAATATTCTTAAGCATACCTTTTGAGTGTTAAGTTGCTGTGTGATGATGATTTTTATTGGTACAATTTTATATAATATTTTTCCTTTTTTCTGTGTGGCCTTAAACACAGCCTAAGAATATTCTTAAGCATACCTTTTGAGTGTTAAGTTGCTGTGTGATGATTTTTTTTTATTGGTACAATTTTATATTATATTTTTCTGTTTTTCTGTGTGGTGTTAATAAACACAGCCTAAGAATATTCTTAAGCATACGTTTTGAGTGTTAAGTTGCTGTGTGATGATTTTTTTTATTGGTACAATTTTATATTATATTTTTTAGTTTTTCTGTGTGGCCTTAATAAACACAGCCTATGGATATTCTTAAGCATACCTTTTGAGTGTTAAGTTGCCGTGTGATGATTTTTATTGGTACAGTTTTATATAATTTTTCTTTTTTCTGTGTGGCCTTAATAAACACAGCCTAAGAATATTCTTAAGCATACCTTTTGAGTGTTAAGTTGCTGTGTGATGATTTTTTTTATTGGTACAATTTTATATTTTTCTGCGTGGCCTTAATAAACACAGCCTAAGAATATTCTTAAGCATACCTTTTGAGTGTTAAGTTGCTGTGTGATGATTTTTTTTTATTGGTACAATTTTATATTTTTCTGCGTGGCCTTAATAAACACAGCCTAAGAATATAACACGCTGTAAAATTGCATGTTAAATTAATACACATGACGTGTTTTGTATTGTGACACGACTCACCAGAAACTGGATCTTCTTCATGCTAAAGGTGTTGGAGCTCCGTATGTGATCGGCGAGTCGGCCCGGCGTAGCTACGACCACGTGAGGCTGGTTGGAAAGCTCTTGGGCCTGACTCACCATGTCTGTCAGCGCGCACACACACAAGATGTCAGCACGCACGTCTTCCGTGTTCGGAGCCTCGGTGTAACGACGACTGATGCACTCACCCATTCCGCCGACGACGATGCAGTCTCGCAGACCCATCGGCTTCCCCAGGACTCTAAACTGCTCGGCGATCTGGTAGGCCAACTCCCTGCGTGATATCACAGACACTGGTTTTAGTTTAGAGTTAGTTTTGTTGCAATAACAACCCCGAAATATGAGGAAAAAAGTCTGAACAACCTCTCCCTAACTTTTCTTCTTGTCACTCACACATGGCACTCTTACATTGAAAACAGAAGCAGTCATCTCAAAAAATTGTGTATTTATTTGGGGAAAAAGAACATCAAAAGTGTTGTGCAGTACTGACCTGGTGGGTGTGAGGACCAAACAAAATATGCCATAAGGGTCCTCTGATAGTTTCTGCAGCACAGGAAGCACAAACGCTGCCGTCTTTCCACTTCCGGTTTTAGCACAGCCCATACAATCCCGACCTGAGTTAAAAAGGGCGCAAAATACCCTTTATTGGTGATGTTTATGATCCAATATATTTCGTTATTATTTATTATTTGAGCTGTCTTACCTTCTAGGATAGCTGGCATGCAGTTTTCCTGTACAGCGGTGGGTTTGTTGATTCCCAACTGTTTACATTGTTTAATAAGCCAGTCGGAGAGTCCGAGTGACGCAAAGTCACTCATTTTGAATTTACCGTTTCACCCGATTGACTTAAATAAGTACACAGCGACCGGAATTAAATTTAAGTTTTCACTTAAGAAGCGAACCGTCCTTTGGAATTGTAGGTTTAGGAGAGCCTCGTGTGTTTTTCCTGGTTTTACAATATGGAGGGCGCTCTTCTTCGTCGTCAAATAACAGCACTCCGGATTTTGAGCAGACTCGTTGTTTCCTCTAGTGGCCAAATTGTGGTATTACAGATGCAAGGTCGCCTGTCAATCGCAGAAAAACTATAGAAAACTATAGGACGCGTACGAGCTACAGTCATTGTTGTTGGTGCAACAATAAAATTGTAAATAAAAATACATTTGTACGTTATATAGTATGTATTATATATATTATTTATAAAATATTTATTATATATTATTTATATATTTAACCCTTCTCTTGTGTTAGGTTATGTTTTACATTTTAATGCATAAAAAGAATCACATAACATTTGTTTATTGCATCAAGGCTTTTTGACTTTGTCAGGAAACTCTATTTCAACAAAATAAAACCAAAAATTTTTTTTTAAATTACATTTTGAAATGGTCTGGTTGAAATTATGACCACTGTATTGTTAGGGTCGGTTTGGACCCGGTTATAATAATAATAATAATATGACTATAAAGCAATATTTGGAGCCCCAAGTGAAATCATAAGTGTACAATTAGCCAACACAATGACAACCAGCTCCTCTTCTCATCATGGAAGCTTCAGGGGATTCTCATTTTGACCGCTTTTCCAGTATACCAGCAGAAAAACAAGGTCCAGACATGGGAGGGGAATTCACTCATTTGACTGATGGATGATTTCACATTTACTATTTGGATCATGGAAAGAACCATTTGGATCACATAGAGAACAATTTGGATCATGGAAAGAACAATTTGGATCATGGAAAGAACAATTTGGATCACGGAAAGAACAATTTGGATCATGGAAAGAACAATTTGGATCACGTAAAGAACAATTTGGATCATGGAAAGAACAATTTGGATCATGGAAAGAACAATTTGGATCATGGAAAGAACAATTTGGATCACGGAAAGAACAATTTGGATCATGGAAAGAACAATTTGGATCACGTAAAGAACAATTTGGATCATGGAAAGAACAATTTGGATCATGTAAAGAACAATTTTGATCATAAAAAGAACAATTTGGATCATGGAAAGAACAATTTGGATCACAGAAAGAACAATTTGGATCATGGAAAGAACCATTTGGATCATGGAAAGAACAATTTGGATCATGTAAAGAACAATTTGGATCATGTAAAGAACAATTTGGATCATGGAAAGAACTATTTGGATCATGGAAAGAACAATTTGGATCATGGAAAGAACAATTTGGATCATGGAAAGAACCATTTGGATCATGGAAAGAACAATTTGGATCATGGAAAGAACAATTTGGATCATGGAAAGAACAATTTGGATCATGGAAAGAACAATTTGGATCATGGAAAGAACAATTTGGATCATGTAAAGAACAATTTGGATCATGTAAAGAACAATTTGGATCATTAAAGAACAATTTGGATCATGTAAAGAACAATTTGGATCAGGTAAAGAACAATTTCGATCATGTAAAGAACAATTTGGATCACAGAAAGAACAATTTGGATCACATAAAGAACAATTTGGATCACATAGAGAACAATTTGGATCATGTAAAGAACAATTTGGATCACAGAAAGAACAATTTGGATCACATAAAGAACAATTTGGATCACATAGAGAACAATTTGGATCATGGAAAGAACAATTTGGATCATGGAAAGAACAATTTGGATCATGTAAAGAACAATTTTGATCATAAAAAGAACAATTTGGATCATGGAAAGAACAATTTGGCTCACGGAAAGAACAATTTGGATCATGTAAAGAACATTTTGGATCATGTAAAGAACATTTTGGATCATGGAAGGAACAATTTGGATCATGGAAAGAACAATTTGGATCATGTAAAGAACAATTTGGATCATGGAAAGAACAATTTGGATCATGGAAAGAACAATTTGGATTTGGATCATGGGAAGAACAATTTGGATCACGTAAAGAACAATTTGGATCATTAAAAGAACAATTTGGATCACGTAAAGAACAATTTGGATCATGAAAAGAACAATTTGGATCACGTAAAGAACAATTTGGATCATGTAAAGAACAATTTGGATCACGTAAAGAACAATTTGGATCATGTAAAGAACAATTTGGATCATGGAAAGAACAATTTGGATCACGTAAACAACAATTTGGATCATGGAAAGAACAGTTTGGATCATGGAAAGAACAATTTGGATCAGCTGGACAGCTGGGATAGGCTCCAGCAGCCCCTGCGACCCTTGTGAGGAAAAAGCGGTAGAAAATGAATGAATGAATGAATGAATGAGGTGACTATAGGGGTGTTATTTCATGTCTAGAGGGCTCAAATCATGTTTAAAAAATAGTATTTAGAAGGTTCTAAACAGGTTTTCTATGCTTGAACAATGAAAATATTATATCCTACTCAATTGCGATAAACGAGGGATTACTATCACACTTTTCTGTCGTAAGAGTTTGTTGTTGAAATAATAATACACATGATATGATATGCCTTTATGATATGATATGATATGATGTATCATATATGATGTCACAGTACTTTAAATGTATTTAACCCGAGTCGGTCTTCATGTCAAAAACCAATCCCTTTCTGTATAACAACAAAGCAAGCAAATCTTGTTCATTATTTGCCATTTCCTGTTTGGCATCCCTCAGGGTTTGTGTTGTTGAAGGGATCAGGGCATCATCATTGGTCTCAATGTCCGTGGCCGTCTCGTCTGCATCCCCAGCTGGGGTCTCACCCTTTGGATGGAGGAACTGGAGTGTGAAATCATGTTCTACCTCCTCCTTGGCCTCCTGCATCCATTCCTGTTGTCAACATAGTTTTACAACGTTTACGTTTTTGGAATTAGTCTTCTTGAAAAATCCCCACATAGCCATATACTTAAAAACGGGCACCATTTTGCTCATTATTTTGCTCATTATTCACTCTAATAACAGTTATCGGTCCCCTTTAATCATATCCAATATTAATTTAGAAAAATACATATTTACCTGAGTCACTGCTTTACTAGAGGTAAAGTCTAAAATAGAAGGTTCTGGAACTGGAGGAAATATATTCTTTTTCATTCTGAAGAAAAGAAGATATTACAAAGATTAAAAAAAAAGATGCAGAGTGGAACCTTGGTTAGTGTTTTTTGGTTAGTGTACAAAATTAGTGCATGAGTGCAACTGTCTAGCCGTTTATAATGTCATCAGTGGTGTGTGTGTGTGTGTGTGTTGATCTTGCTGTCACATTGTGTCTTTGGCAATTTTCATTTATCCCTTTCGGTCATCATTCTTATGTATTTTTTTTATATTTTTATGCATTTTGATTTCAAACTCTTATTGGAAAACTGTAACAAACAAGGTGTGTTAAATCATTAAACACTTTAATCAAATTAATCACAATTAATCACATTTTTTTCCACATAAGTGGAAAAAAAATCAAAAAATTGTTACAACTATAATGATGAAAATGGTAATATTAATGATGATTATAATAATGGTGATAATAATAACAATAATAATGGTAATATTGATAAAGATTACAACAATAATGATAATAATATTACAATGATAATAATAACAGATCAGATAGTTGAATACAAATGTAAATAATAAAGTTATATTTTGATTGATTTAAGAAATGCACTGTAATGTTTCATATATTTGCCCAAATAAAATATAAAAAAAATTATAAAAATAACGATGTGAAATATGCCAATTTTTACTGTATTTTTTGAACAAAAAGATAACCGACAGAACAAAATTTAATCTACATTTTTTTATATATTAACAGCTCCAAATGAACTGAAAACCAGCACATTTGAATCACACTGAAGAGTCGCGTTCAAAGACATCGTGTACTTTCAGTTGAATTCACGTTTTGAAGTGTAGATGTACTTTTTAGTATTTCCGAGCGTACACAAATGCATCTAATTGTACTCCAAGTTATGTTAGTGAGATATAAGAATATCAACATATTGTTTTATTTGCCTTTGGGTTTATTTATACCACACATGCGCACAATAAAAATATAATTGTGATTTTCGGAGTTTCCGCGAATGCATCTCGCGGCCGTCTCGTGAGGAATGAGGAAGTGTCGTTACACGGAGGACTAGTCGGAATTGGACCAGGTCAGAACAAAAGTTCTAAAATAGCGACATACTTTATGTTACTGTGTTGAAACGCTACACATATTTTTGTCTTTCTAGAACAGATTATTTAAATTTAGATTATTTATTACGGTAAAACAGAAGAGTAGAACCTTCTGGAACGTATATATATATATATATATATATCGCTAACCGAGGTTCCACTGTATATTTACTGTATAAGTTGTGTTTAAAATCTGCTTTATTTACCTTTTGCAGATGCATGTACACACTACTAAAAGTAGAATGAACAGGAACGCCAACACCAAGCCAAGTTTCAACCATTCTATTAAGGAAAAAAAAAAAAACATATTTAAAATGAAGCCTCCATTAATCTCCATTAATATTCATACTCAAAGTATTGATACCGTTCATAGAATTCAATGGCAGTGTGTTGATAGTTACTGTGGCCTTTGGACCTTCCCCTGCTGTCGTCACCCCAGCTACACTGATGTTGTACTTCATCGCCGGATTCAACTTTTCCAGACGGTATGTCACCAAAGATGATGGTATTCTGTGACATTCTGAAATCAAAAAGGGGCTTAAGATATGTCCCTGCGGAACAACCATGCGCACATATTCATACATAGGTAGAACATGCAAACAGCATTCCGCCATGTTATAGTTGTTAGTCATAGTTCTTGAAGCAAGTATAACCACAGGGGCTTTTGGACTGTAGCTGAGTAGAAATATTATAAAAAATAATATATAATAAGAAATAATGTACTTACGTTTCTGCTCATTCTGAGTATTGATATTCACACTACACAAGTTGTAATGTGTTAGGAAACCTCGCCGCTCCACGCTGGGAATGGCTTTCCAAGACAGTGTTGCAGAATTGTGTGTTTGATTAAAAACAAACAAGTTCCGGGGAGCTATTTTTGGAACTGAAAATTCCAGAAAACGAGATTCAGTAAAAAACAAAAAAAAAACAAAAACATTCCATTTGATTTGTAAATGATGTTGATTTTTTTGAAAACCACCTACATGGCAAACACTGCTATTTGACAGAACCACCTCGCCCTGGCTATTGTTAATCAACTTGCCTGACTACCCAGCATGCTTTGCGGGCATTTGGAAACAAATGTTTGTGTTAGAAAAGTTACGTGTTATGTGTGGCGCTTAGTTTGTATTTGATTTGTGATGCGTTAACTTGCCGTGGACGTGTTGTTAGGTTGTGTTTTCGTTTTGTTGCACCGTGAGCGAGTATATTGTTCTCTTTGATTGTTTTCACCCACATATAAACGGCCCCTGCCGTCAAATTATTTAAGCAATGGTATGTATGTATGAATCTCTTGTTAATAGATCTGCTTTCATGAATGACGATTAATTGATTAATCATAGATTAACTGTTGCAGCACCAATAATGGTAATAATAATAATAATAATAATAACAAGCAATGGTATGTATGTATGAATCTCTTGTTAATAGATCTGCTTTCATGAATGACGATTAAATGATTAATCATAGATTAATTTTTGCAGCACCAATAATGGTAATAATAATAATAATAACAAGCAATGGTATGTATGTATGAATCTCTTGTTAATAGATCTGCTTTCATGAATGACGATTAATTGATTAATCATAGATTAATTGTTGCAGCACCAATAATGGTAATAATAATAATAATAACAAGCAATGGTATGTATGTATGAATCTCTTGTTAATAGATCTGCTTTCATGAATGACGATTAATTGATTAATCATAGATTAATTTTTGCAGCACCAATAATGGTAATAATAATAATAATAATAACAAGCAATGGTATGTATGTATGAATCTCTTGTTAATAGATCTGCTTTCATGAATGACGATTAATTGATTAATCATAGATTAACTGTTGCAGCACCAATAATGGTAATAATAATAATAATAATAACAAGCAATGGTATGTATGTATGAATCTCTTGTTAATAGATCTGCTTTCATGAATGACGATTAAATGATTAATCATAGATTAATTTTTGCAGCACCAATAATGGTAATAATAATAATAATAACAAGCAATGGTATGTATGTATGAATCTCTTGTTAATAGATCTGCTTTCATGAATGACGATTAATTGATTAATCATAGATTAATTGTTGCAGCACCAATAATGGTAATAATAATAATAACAAGCAATGGTATGTATGTATGAATCTCTTGTTAATAGATCTGCTTTCATGAATGACGATTAATTGATTAATCATAGATTAATTTTTGCAGCACCAATAATGGTAATAATAATAATAATAACAAGCAATGGTATGTATGTATGAATCTCTTGTTAATAGATCTGCTTTCATGAATGACGATTAATTGATTAATCATAGATTAATTGTTGCAGCACCAATAATGGTAATAATAATAATAATAATAACAAGCAATGGTATGTATGTATGAATCTCTTGTTAATAGATCTGCTTTCATGAATGACGATTAATTGATTAATCATAGATTAATTGTTGCAGCACCAATAATGGTAATAATAATAATAATAATAATAATAACAAGCAATGGTATGTATGTATGAATCTCTTGTTAATAGATCTGCTTTCATGAATGACGATTAATTGATTAATCATAGATTAATTTTTGCAGCACCAATAATGGTAATAATAATAATAATAACAATAATAATAAACAATTGTGTAATTTCTTTCAAATGGAAGCACCCGTCAAGTACATACATTTGTATTGTCACTTGTTGCTAGGCAGAATTCAAAAGGTTTCAATTTCAACAACAACAAAAAGATTGATGAAATTTAAGCTGAAATGAACTTACCGTTTTCATTTTGATAAAAAATACACATTTTAACTGTTTTTGGTCGCTTGTTGACGCACAGATGTTCGTAGTAAAGGTAACCTACGTAGTCCTCGGTGCCTACAACAGGAAGAGTCCATTATTAGTTAAAAAAAAATTATGCATATAATCAAGCATAAAAATAGCTCAATTAATTATTGAGTCATGCCAAAATGTTGTGTTGCTGCCGGATGTTCACAGTATCCGAGTGATACTGTCGTGGGGGTGCTGGAGCCTATCCCAGCTGTCTTCAGGCAAGAGGCGGGGTACACCCTGGACTGGTCGGCCAGCCAGCCAATCACAGTGCACATATAGACAAACAACCATTCACACTCACATTCATACCTATGGACAATTTGGAGTCGCTAATTAACCTAGCATGTTTTTGGAATGTGGGAGGAACCCGGAATACCCGGAGAAAACCCACGGGGAGAACATGCAAACTCCACACAGAGATGGCCGAGGATGGAATTGAACTCGGGTCTCCTAGCTGTGAAGCCAATGTGCTAACCACTCGTCCACTGTGCAGCCCTGGTTCAGTATATTTTTCATCAAAATAGTAGTCATGCCAAAATGTTGTGTTGCTGCCGGATGTTCACAGTATCCGAGTGATACTGCCGTGAGGGGTGCTGGAGCCTATCCCATGCTAACACAACAGGAAAGTTAACATCAACTTACTGTTTCTAATAAGCGTCCTCTCTTTTTTAGTCATCCTGGCTGTCAACGTTCGGACATTTTGTGGCCTCGAGTCTCCATCTTGAATCTCGTACCATTCGAGGCAGGTGAACTTTTTCACTTTTTCATTCAGTAATATTTTATCACAAGCTGCGAATGCAAAAAAATATATATATAATTGATGAAAAATTAATATAACTTATGAATCTTACGTTTCAAATCGGTCGCCGCTAGCGCCGGAATCTGTATGACGGCTTCAGGAGAAGAGCTAGCAGCATTTCTGGCAACGACGGAGATGCTAACAGGAGCGTAGGACACGTATGTTGTGGATTCCGTGTCCCGGATGGAACGTGGTTTCTTCTTACAAGGACAACCTCGGGAAGACTGCTGGTCATTCAGGATGTAGGTCACTCCCGACACATGGCGCGCTGCCTAAGTGGTAGATTGCAGATCAATTCCACAGAGGTATTATTCTTATTATTTTTTTATTATTTTTTTTATTTAATTATTTTTAATAATTATTATTTTTATATATTATATATAATATATATATAATATATATTATATATATTATATATTATTATATATTATTATATATTATATATAATATATATATAATATATATATAAATTATTAAGAAAAAATTCACCGAAATTATATAAAACGAAAGTTGAAATGTTTAATTAATTATTAATTATTTATATGAATTATGACTTATTATAATACTATAAGAAATTAAGTTTAAATATTATCAGAGTAAAGTCATAATATTAAGAAAAAAAATTACCAAAATTACATAAGAAGAAAGTTGCAATGTTTAATTAATTATTAATTATTTATATGAATTATGACTCATTATAATACTATAAAAATAAAATGTAAATATTATCAGAGTAAAGTCATAATATTAAGAAAAAAAATACCAAAATTCTATAAAAAGAAAGTTGCAATGTTTAATTAATTATTAATTATTTATATGAATTATGACTCATTATAATACTGTAAAAATAAAATTTAAATATTATCAGGGTAAAGTCATAATATTAAGAAACAAAATGACCAAAATTATATAAGAAGAAAGTTGAAATGTTTAATTAATTATTATTAAATATTTATATGAATTATGACTTATTATAATACTATAAAAAATAATGTTTAAATATTATCATAGTAAAGTCATAATATTAAGAAAAAAATGACCAAATTATATAAGAAGAAAGTTGAAATGTTTAATTAATTATTATTAAATATTTATATGAATTATGACTTATTATAATACTATAAAAAATAATGTTTAAATATTATCATAGTAAAGTCATAATATTAAGAAAAAAATGACCAAATTATATAAGAAGAAAGTTGAAATGTTTAATTAATTATTATTAAATATTTATATGAATTATGACTTATTATAATACTATAAAAAATAATGTTTAAATATTATCATAGTAAAGTCATAATATTAAGAAAAAAATGACCAAAATTATATAAGAAGAAAGTTGAAATGTTTAATTAATTATTATTAAATATTTATATGAATTATGACTTATTATAATACTATAAAAATAAAATTTAAATATTATCAGAGTAAAGTCATAATATTAAGAAAAAAAATTACCAAAATTATATAATAAGAAAGTTGAAATGTTTAATTAATTATTATTAAATATTTATATGAATTATGACTTATTATAATACTATAAAAAATAATGTTTAAATATTATCATAGTAAAGTCATAATATTAAGAAAAAAATGACCAAAATTATATAAGAAGAAAGTTGAAATGTTCAATTAATTATTATGAAATATTTATATGAATTATGACTCATTGTAATACTATAAAAATAAAGTTTAAATATTATGAGAGTAAAGTCATAATATTAAGAAAAAATGACCAAAATTATATAAGAAGAAAGTTGAAATGTATATATATATACATATATATATAATATATAATATATATAATAATATTTTTTAAATTTTTATTATTATATATTATATAATAATAATTAAAAGACTTGCCTTCCACAGCAGTTTGACCTTACGAAAACCTTCCAAAGCTTCCAGAGTCACGTTGACATCCACTTTATGTTCAAGTTCTGTGTTTTAAAAAAAATAAATAATGGTAAGCAGGAACTTTTTATTATTGTTTTTAATTTTTCAACACAGTTGATTATATAATTTATCTTAAAAATCACCTGCAGGAACCGTCACAAGTGGAGACCAGTCGCTCCACAGTGGGTTGCGGGCCACTGTGGTCCGATGTCGGAGCTGAACCTGGTAGGATGTTTGCTTCTGGACGTTATCAATAACTACCTGGTCTGATTGAGAAAGAAAAACAGGTTGTTTTCGTGAAATATCTTCGTAATGAAATTTTTTTATCATTTCATATTCCAGGTATTCCTCAAAAAACATATTTTTGATATCATGCCATTCATATTTTTAACTTATCTTTTATACATTTTAAGAAATTTTAGTTTTTGTGTTACTACCCCAACCTTCCATAAGTGGGTCAAAAATGACCCGGTCAGGTTGTTTTCTTGAAATATCTTCATAATGAAAAAATTATATCATTTCATATTCCAGGTATTCCTAAAAAAACATGTTTTTAATATCATGCTTTTCACATTTTTAACTAGTCCAGTCACTCGTGCATCGAAGGGTTAGTATAAGTTTAAGTGTATTTCCAAATGTTGGTTGAATGCCACGCAGGTAAATACTCACACATCAAATTGTTCCCCTGCGTGAATTCTGTCAGGTTCCGTCTCTGTCACAAATAAATCAAACGGTAATCGACGTTAGCGAATAGCGAATGCATCCATTGGTTCGCATAGAAAACAAACGACTCACTTTTTCCCACGACTGACTCTCAGCTTTTCGAAACCAGACCTCCGCCATGGCAGGATGTTTCTCCGCAGCGATCCAGGTCATCCTGAGGTGGTTTTGTGTCCAGGAAATAGACATGTTCGGTGCTTCGAATTTAACTGTTGAATTAGCAGTAAACACAATTAAATTAAATTAAATTAAATTAAATTAAATTAAATTAAATTAAATTAAATTAAATTAAATTAAATTAAATTAAATTAAATTAAATTAAATAATAAATAAATAAATAATAAATAAATAAATAATATTGGAGAAAAATATTTTCCAATAGTCATAATATCATGAGAAACCATCAAAAAAAACAAATAATGCATTACATTTTGTGGAAAATTAGATGACAAAAATTGTTATTATATTGAGAAAATTAAATCAATATATTATGGAATAAAGTCATAATTACAATAACATTTTTAAGGCGAAAGTTGAAATTAAAAAATATCATTTCAGTAGCATAAAGTTGAAAATGGAAAAAGTTGAAATATTAAATAAAAAATGTTATTTTTTAGAAGTCAGAATATGAGAAACTAAAAACAAAAAATATATATTTTTTATTAGACAAAAATAATAATTATTAATTATTTATATGAATTATGACTCATTATAATACTATGGAAATAAAGTTTAAATATTATCAGAGTAAAGTCATAATATTAAGAAAAAAAATTGACCAAAATTATATAAGAAGAAAGTTGAAATGTTTAATGATTTATTATTTATATGAATTATGACTCATTATAATATTATAAAAAATAAAGTTTAAATATTATCAAAATAAAGTCATAATATTAAGAAAAAACATTGATGAAAATTATATAAGAAGAAAGTTGAAATGTTTAATTAATTATTATTAAATATTTATATGAATTATGACTCATTATAATACTATTCAACAATTAAGTTTAAATATTATCATAGTAAAGTCCTAATATTAAGAAAAAAATTGACCGAAATTATATAAGACGAAAGTTGAAATGTTTAATTAATTATTCATTATTTATATGAATTATGACTTATTATAATACTATAAAAAATCAAGTTTAAATATTATTAAAGTCATAATATTAAGAAAAAAATTGACCAAAATTATATAAGACGAAAGTTGAAATGTTTAATTATTTATTATTAATTATTTATATGAATTATGACTCATTATAATATTATAAAAAATAAAGTTTAAATATTATCAGATTAAAGTCATAATATTAAGAAAAAACATTGACGAAAATTATATAAGAAGAAAGTTGAAATGTTTAATTAATTATTATTAAATATTTATATGAATTATGACTCATAATATTATAAAAAATAAAGTTTAAATATTATCAGAATAAAGTCATAATATTAAGAAAAAACATTGACGAAAATTATATAAGAAGAAAGTTGAAATGTTTAATTAATTATTATTAAATATTTATATGAATTATGACTCATTATAATACTGTAAAAAATAAAGTTTAAATATTATCAGAGTAAAGTCATAATATTAAGAAAAAATTGACCAAAATTATATAAGAAGAAAGTTGAAATGTTTAATTAATTATTATTAATTATTTAGATGAATTATGACTCATTATAATACTATAAAAAATAAAGTTTAAATATTAGAGTAAGGTCATAATATTAAGAAAAAAATTATATATGAAGAAAGTTAAAATATTTGGAAAACTAAAAATAAAACAGCAAAAATGAAAAATCAGAATACAATATGTATTAAATACATTTAAAATTCAGTTTTCCACCTTAATAAACAATTATCATCGAGTCTAATACCTTCTTTAAAAGCCTGCCCCTCACCTGTTTCGCTGAGTAAAACCGTCGTCTTGTTCGAGGAGCACTTGGAGTCTCCTTCACGCGCTTCCACCCAAACGTCAACCGGCTTATATTTGATGAGCTGCTCATCAGCAACCCAAGCGTGGGTCTCCCTGAAGCGGCCAAGCTTTTTGGCACTGCAGATTTCAGCATCTTAAAAAAAAAAAAAAACGCCACGGAAGGCGTGTACTTCCTAGTCGCTGTGGCGCTTACCTGAAGTTGAAGTAGAGGTCGTACGTCACATCACTCTGAGTTGCGTTCGAGTGCCATTCGCACTTGTAAACGGACTCCGCAATGTTTCTTCGAAAGCACTGAGGACTTGAAGGAGCGTTACATTCTGACCCTTTTGGAGAAGCATTTTATTATTATTATTTAGGGTTTTTTTCAAAATAAATGAATTAATAAATAATCGCTGTTTTGCATTTGTCAAAAATATGCACATTTAAGCATATTTTTTTCAAGCATAAACGTGTCAAAATGAACGAAAATACTGTAAGGCATTCATAAGAAGTGATATGTAGTATTCCACACTGGCCACTAGGTGTCAGTAATGACCCCTTTGGAGAAGGATTTTATTATTATTATTTACTGGGGTTTTTATTCAAAATAAATGAATTAATAAATAATCGTTTTTTGCTGTTGAATGTGTTTGTCAAAAATATGCACATTTAAGCATATTTTTTTCAAGCATAAACGTGTCTAAATGAACAAAAATACTGTGTAAGGCATTCAGAAGACTTGATATGTAGTATTCTACACTGGCCACTAGGTGTCAGTAATGTTACATTCTGACCCTTTTGGAGAAGCATTTTTTTATTATTATTATTATTTACGTTTTTTTTCAAAAATAAATGAATTAATAAATAATTGCTGTTTTGCTGTTGAATGCATTTGTCAAAAATATGCACATTTAAGCATATTTTTTTCAAGCATAAACGTGTCTAAATGAACGAAAATACTGTAAGGCATTCATAAGAAGTGATATGTAGTATTCCACACTGGCCACTAGGTGTCAGTAATGACCCCTTTGGAGAAGGATTTTATTATTATTATTATTTACTGGGGTTTTTTTTCAAAATAAATGAATTAATAAATAATCGTTTTTTGCTGTTGAATGTGTTTGTCAAAAATATGCACATTTAAGCATATTTTTTTCAAGCATAAACGTGTCTAAATGAACGAAAATACTGTGTAAGGCATTCATAAGACTTGATATGTAGTATTCTACACTTGCCACTAGGTGTCAGTAATGTTACATTCTGACCCTTTTGAGAAGCATTTTTTTATTATTATTATTATTTACGTTTTTTTTCAAAAATAAATGAATTAATAAATAATTGCTGTTTTGCTGTTGAATGCATTTGTCAAAAATATGCACATTTAAGCATATTTTTTTCAAGCATAAACGTGTCTAAATGAACGAAAATACTGTAAGGCATTCATAAGAAGTGATATGTAGTATTCCACACTGGCCACTAGGTGTCAGTAATGACCCCTTTGGAGAAGGATTTTATTATTATTATTATTTACTGGGGTTTTTTTTCAAAATAAATGAATTAATAAATAATCGTTTTTTGCTGTTGAATGTGTTTGTCAAAAATATGCACATTTAAGCATATTTTTTTCAAGCATAAACGTGTCTAAATGAACGAAAATACTGTGTAAGGCATTCAGAAGACTTGATATGTAGTATTCTACACTGGCCACTAGGTGTCAGTAATGTTACATTCTGACCCTTTTGAGAAGCATTTTTTTATTATTATTATTATTTACGTTTTTTTTTCAAAAATAAATGAATTAATAAATAATCGCAGTTTTGCTGTTGAATGCATTTGTCAAAAATATGCACATTTAAGCATATTTTTTTCAAGCATAAACGTGTCAAAATGAACGAAAATACTGTAAGGCATTCATAAGAAGTGATATGTAGTATTCCACACTGGCCACTAGGTGTCAGTAATGACCCCTTTGGAGAAGGATTTTATTATTATTATTATTTACTGGGGTTTTTTTTCAAAATAAATTAATTAATAAATAATCGTTTTTTGCTGTTGAATGTATTTGTCAAAAATATGCACATTTAAGCATATTTTTTTCAAGCATAAACGTGTCTAAATGAACGAAAATACTGTGTACGGCATTCATAAGACTTGATATGTAGTATTCTACACTGGCCACTAGGTGTCAGTAATGTTACATTCTGATCCTTTTGGAGAAATATTTTATTATTATTATTATTTACGTTTTTTTAAATAAATGAATTAATAAATAATTGCTGTTTTGCTGTTGAATTCATTTGTCAAAAATATGCACATTTAAGCATATTTTTTTCAAGCATACACGTGTCTAAATGAACGAAAATACTGTGTAAGGTGGCGGGTGTATTGTGTTGTACTGAGCTGCTATTTCGCCTGTGGCCTATAGAGGGCAGTGACGTTGTGCATGCAGGGTTAGATCTACGTTTTTAGGGAAATAATCCTTAGAAGAAGAAAACCAGGAAGTGTTGAACTGTCCAGAAACAAGGAATAATACTAACTTGTGAGTCTATGTTATGTGTTATTTTGTTATTAAGTCTACTATTTTGAGTAATACTTGTGTAAATGTGGTAAAATGACGTTTTTCCAATGTCTGTAATGATAGTAAACACAATTGGAAACACGTTTTCGATGCTTAAGTACTGTAGAATATTGACTGTAAACACCACAGACATACGTGGATGTGTCAGAAAAGTACTAAAAGTACATTTACAGCCTTGACACATCCAATATGGCTGCGACGTTGACGTATAGCGGCAGTGGACAAGCCCACTCGATGCGGCATTTAGCTATAGCATGTCTTATGTGGACACAGTAATATGAGCATTGACCCTACAGGGCTACCGTAGCGGTACGCATGCGCGGAACGCACGCTACTAGCTAACTTGTGACGTTCCTGTATGGCGAATTTACATAAAAGCCACGTTTTAGTACGAAAACAGTACAAAAGTACGAAAATATTTCATTTTTAAATAAACTGAAATGAAATTATCACCAATTAAAAACTACATTTTAAATTGTAGCACACTTTAAGTCCAAGGCGTATAAACATAAGGCCTATAAACACAGGAAGTAGTGAAATTACAGCAAATATAACGATTAGTATTAATAATATTAACATTAAAAATGAATTTACCTTGGCTCAAAGTTAAAAAGAACATAAGCAACATGACAATATATCCATGTGCTGAAATCCGCCCCATGAAGTCCACTGTTCTCCAGTGTGTAGTTCAGGTTCAATAATATGTGTGTGAGAAAAAGAGAGCGTTGCCTTCACTTTACCCTGATCTGTTTCTCAGAAATGTCACAGGTTTCAGGTGTTACGGGTTTGTACGAGCTGCAGAAGAAAACCGCACATGTGTGTCAGCAGTGGTGGTGGTGGGGGGGCGAACACTGGAAGATCAGCACATCCTCAAAGCAGTTCTGTTTGTGACGTCACCCACACAAGCATGCCTTTATTTTGAAGGTGACCTTTTGTTTGATTCTGTTGCTTTGTTTGCGGTAGACGCTTTTCACTGGTTCAAGTTTAGCAGTGTTGCACTTTACAGCCACCAGAGGGCAGTATTTGTTTTTCTTCTCACGTTCTTAGGCTTTTAAACGGCAAAATTTGACTTGCCTGTATATCAAATAAATAAAATATATAGTGTCCATTTTTACCCCATTCCTGCGGTTTTTTTTTGGAAAAAAAATCTGAAAATGTCAACTTTCTTTTTAAATATTATTTAAATAAATAATTAATATATAAATAAATAATAAATAATATTATGACTTTATTCCCATAATATTTTTACTTTTTCCCCAACCTAATTTTCAAAATAAAGTGTTGTCTTTCTCGTATTATTATGATTTTTAAGAATTTTTAATATGTCAAATGTATGAGCCTAAAGTGACCTACTTTTTTGTTGTAATATGACATGTTTATTTATGACAAGTAAAATTGTGACTTTTTTCTTGTTACAATAGGACTATTTTGAATGAATTTTTTTATTACAGTTTTTCCCCTATTTCTGCTATTTAAAATTTTCAACTAATTAATTTCTTTGTGGAAATTTTCTTCTTGGAATTATATATTTTTTATTTATATTATTATTTTATATTATTTTATATTATATTATATTATATTATATTATATTATATTATATTATATTATATTATATTATATTATATTATATTATATTATATTATTTTATATTATTATATATTATTATATATTATTATATATTATTATATATTATTATATATTATTATTTATTTTAACCTACCAATAGAAAGATTAGACTCCCATCTTTCACCAAAAAAAAAAGTTTGTTTCTACCTTTTTCCGTTCGTTAGTAATCAGCGGTAGAACATAAGTAGGTTTCAGGAAAATATCAGTTCCCAACAAAAAGGGAGTAAAGATACATTTCAAGCATGACTTTCATTCATTCATTCATTTTCTACCGCTTATCCTCACGAGGGTCGCACGGGGGGGGGGGGTGCTGGAGCCTATCCCAGCTGTCTTTTTCACTGGACTGGTGGCCAGCCAATCACAGGGCACATATAGACAAACAACCATTCACACTCACATTCATACCTATGGACAATTTGGAGTCGCTAATTAACCTAGCATGTTTTTTTGGAATGTGGGAGAAAAACCGGAGTACCCGGAGAAAACCCACACATGCACAGGCTTGTCTCCAAGCTGTGAGGTCTGCGTGCTAACCACTTGACCACCGTGCAGCCCCATATTCACTAACGTTTTCCTTAAAAGACAACCAATGGTGTTCCATTTAATTGCGCTTTATTTGGTTGAGGTGATACCGAATACTGCAGTAGTATGTACCCTTTGGCTTGTCCTGGTCAGGTGTTGCCTGCCTCATGGGAAAGTCCAGGACGCTGTACACAAAGGTGGTCTCTGGCACGGCAGGGGGCATCTGACAATGAGGAAACAAGAGTTAAAGTGTAGCTTCTGTTTCAGATGTTCTCTTGGACTTGTGAGTCTCACCTGTGTCCAGGGTTGGGAGTTTCCTTCTGCGCTACGATCTGGACAAAAATATGGAGCAAGTCGGTAAGCGGAACCACTCACTCACATCTTTTTGTAATATTATGACTTCATTCCCCAACCTGATTTTCAAAATAAAGTGTTGTCTTTCTCATGGTATTATGACTTTTAAGAATTTTTACTATGTCAACTGTAAACTAAAACGACCTTCTTTTTGGTTGTAATATGACAAGTTTATTCTTGTAAAATTGTCACTTTTTTATTACTTTTTTTGCATTATTTTCTACCAATTTTTCATCGTAATATTTTGGCTTTATTCTTGACAAATTACCGAAAAAATGCCAGATTTTTTTTTTTTACTGAAAAAATGCCTGAAACAACATGTCTGATAATTATCGGCACCGATAATAAAAATCGGCCCCATATCGGGATCAGTGTGATATCGGTCTATATTGGTATCACATTTTTTTTCCTGGTGTCTTTTAAGAATTTTTAATATGTCAACTGTATGAGACTAAAGCGACCTACTTTTTTGTTGTAATATGATGAGTTTATTTTTGTAAAATTGTGACTTTTTTTATTACTTTTTTTGTATTATTTTCTACCAATTTTTCATCTTAATATTTTGGCTTTATTCTTGACAAATTACTGAAAAAATGCCTGATTTTTGTTTTTTTTTACTGAAAAAATGCCTGAAACAAATGAGGATGTCTGATAATTATCGGCACCGATAATAAAAATCTGCCCCATATCGGTATCAGAATGTGATATCGGTCGATATTGGTATCTGTTTTTTTTTCCTGATGTCTTTTAAGAATTTTTAATATGTCAACTGTATTTTTTTTGGTATTATTTACAGCTCTACCAATTTTTCATCGTAATATTTTGGCTTTATTCTTGACAAATTACTGAAAAAAATGCCTGAATTTTTTTTTACTGAAAAAATGCCTGAAACAAATGGGCACCGAAAATAAAAATCGGCCCCATATCGGTATCAGAATGTGATATCGGTCGATATTGGTATCAGATTTTTTTTTCCTGATCATGTAAATACTGTACACAACGCATTCATTCCACCACCGGAGATATGTCATGTTACACATATCGGTATCGTCTGATATCGGTCAATATCGGCATATCGGTTTTCATCAAAAAAGCCAATTTTTTGACTGTAACTTTTTTATTATTTTCTGAGTCGACTAATCGCTTGTTGTTTTGATTGACTGAATAATGTTTGAACAACAACAAATGGTGGGGGGAGGGAAGGGGCATCCTTTTAGCGTTGCGTTACAAAATATCAATCATAATATATTTATCAATATTAATATATTTGAACCCTTGCTGATTTTTACCACATTATAAAGATATGACTCGTCAAACTGGATGACACATTTCTGTCTTTGTTACAATAAACCGAACATAAAGCAAGTAACAAATAGGGATGTCTGATAATTATCGGCACCGATAATAAAAATCGGCCCCATATCGGTATCAGAATGTGATATCGGTCGATATCGGTATCAGATTTTTTTCCTGATCATGGAAATACTGTACACAACACATTCATTCCACCACCGGAGATATGTCATGTTACTCATATCGGTATCGGCTGATATCGGTCAATATCGGTCAATAATCTTTTTGTAATATTATGACTTTATTCCCATAATATTTTTACTTTTTCCCCAACCTAATTCTCAAAAAAAGTGTTGTCTTTCTCGTACTATTATGACTTTTAGGAATTTTTAATATGTCAACTGTATGAGTACCCATATCCCATATCGGTATCAGAATGTGATATCGGTCGATATCGGTATCAGATTTTTTTTCCTGATGTCTTTTAAGAATTTTTAATATGTCAACTGTATGAGACTAAAGCGACCTCTTTTTTGTTGTAATATGACATGTTTATTCTTGTAAAATTGTGACTTTTTTATTACTTTTTTTGTATTATTTTCTACCAATTTTTCATCTTAATATTTTGGCTTTATTCTTGACAAATTACTGAAAAAATGCCTGAATTTTTTTTTTTACTGAAAAAATGCATGAAACAAATGGGGATGTCTGATAATTATCGGTACTGATAATAAAAATCGGACCCATATCGGTATCAGAATGTGATATCGGTTGATATCGGTATCAGATTTTTTTTTCGTAATTATGGAAATACTGTACACAACATGAGGACATATGTCATGTTACTCATATCGGTATCGGCTGATATCGGTCAATATCGGCATATCGGTTTTCATCAAAAAAGCCAATTTTTTGACAGCAATTTTTTTGATTATTTTTTTAGTCGACTCATCGCTTGTTGTTTTGATGAACTGAATAATGTTTGAGGCCCTAGAAGTGACGTTGGGGGTTTCAGAGTTGAGTTCCAGCTTGGCGTGGTTTACTGTCACAACGGTAGCCCGTGTATTTATTAGGGATTTTTATTTGGGATTATTGATAATTCAAATTTTTGTTAGAATTTTTTTCCCGACTCTGCAATTTGAAATACCAGAGAAACTGATCATATTTATTCATTTATCTGGTCTTTAATACTGATCTTGAAACTGAAACCAGGAACCTTCACGATGTCTGTGAGTGTCGTTCGAGACCTTAAAGACTTAAAAAAAATTCCAGAGAAGAAGAATCCGTACCTCTTCCTCGGATGCGATGCCACAAGAAGCAGGCGAGTATTGCCGCCAACAAGACGACGAGCGAAACCACAATGACAGCAATGATTGGACCCAAAAAGGGACCAGATCTTTCTTGAAGTGCGTATTTGGTTGTTGTGCTGTTTTCCTGTTTATGAGAATCTGTGGGATACAAAAAGGCAAATGTGGATTTAAATGGGACCTAATATGCATTTTAATTATCGGCACCGATAATAAAAATCGGCCCCATATCAGTATCAAAATGTGATATCGGTCGATATTGGTATCAGATTTTTTTTCCTGATCATGGAAATACTGTATACAGCACATTCATTCCACCACCGGAAATATGTCATGTTACACATATCGGTATCGGCTGATATCGGTCAATATCGGCATATCGGTTTTTCATCGGTTTTTACCACATTATAAAGATATGACTAGTCAAACTGGCTAACACATTTATGTCTTTGATACAATAAACCTACCATAAAGCAAGTAACAAATAGAGATATCTGATAATTATCGGCACCGATAATAAAAATCGGCCCCATATCGGTATCAAAATGTGATATTGGTCGATATCAGATTTTTTTTCCTGATCATGGAAATACTGTACACAGCGCATTCATTCCATCACAGGAGATATGTCATGTTACACATATCGGTATCGGCTGATATCGGTCAATATCGGCATATCGGTTTTTCATCGGTTGTTACCACATTATAAAGATATGACTAGTCAAACTGGCTAACACATTTATGTCTTTGTTACAATAAACCTACCATAAAGCAAGTAACAAATAGGGATATCTGATAATTATCGGCACCGATAATAAAAATTGGCCCCATATCGGTATCAAAATGTGATATTGGTCGATATCAGATTTTTTTCCTGATCATGGAAATACTGTACACAGCACATTCATTCCATCACAGGAGATATGTCATGTTACACATATCGGTATCGGCTGATATCGGTCAATATCGGCATATCGGTTTTTCATCGGTTTTTACCACATTATAAAGATATGACTAGTCAAACTGGCTAACACATTTATGTCTTTGATACAATAAACCTACCATAAAGCAAGTAACAAATATGGATATCTGATAATTATCGGCATCGATAATAAAAATCGGCCCCATATCGGTATCAAAATGTGATATTGGTCGATATCAGATTTTTTTTTCCTGATCATGGAAATACTGTACACAGCACATTCATTCCATCACAGGAGATATGTCATGTTACACATATCGGTATCGGCTGATATCGGTCAATATCGGCATATCGGTTTTTCATCGGTTTTTACCACATTATAAAGATATGACTAGTCAAACTGGCTAACACATTTATGTCTTTGATACAATAAACCTACCATAAAGCAAGTAACAAATAGGGATATCTGATAATTATCGGCATCGATAATAAAAATCGGCCCCATATCAGTATCAAAATGTGATATCGGTCGATATCGGTATCAGATTTTTTTTCCTGATCATGGAAATACTGTATACAGCACATTCATTCCACCACCGGAGATATGTCATGTTACACATATCGGTATCGGCTGATATCAGTCAATATCGGCATATCGGTTTTTCATCGGTTTTTACCACATTATAAAGACATGACTAGTCAAACTGGCTAACACATTTATGTCTTTGATACAATAAACCTACCATAAAGCAAGTAACAAATAGGGATATCTGATAATTATCGGCACCGATAATAAAAATCGGCCCCATATCGGTATCAAAATGTGATATTGGTCGATATCAGATTTTTTTTCCTGATCATGGAAATACTGTACACAGCGCATTCTTTCCATCACAGGAGATATGTCATGTTACACATATCGGTATCGGCTGATATCGGTCAATATCGGCATATCGGTTTTTCATCGGTTTTTACCACATTATAAAGATATGACTAGTCAAACTGGCTAACACATTTATGTCTTTGATACAATAAACCTACCATAAAGCAAGTAACAAATAGAGATATCTGATAATTATCGGCACCGATAATAAAAATCGGCCCCATATCGGTATCAAAATGTGATATTGGTCGATATCAGATTTTTTTCCTGATCATGGAAATACTGTACACAGCGCATTCATTCCATCACAGGAGATATGTCATGTTACACATATCGGTATCGGCTGATATCGGTCAATATCGGCATATCGGTTTTTCATCGGTTGTTACCACATTATAAAGATATGACTAGTCAAACTGGCTAACACATTTATGTCTTTGTTACAATAAACCTACCATAAAGCAAGTAACAAATAGGGATATCTGATAATTATCGGCACCGATAATAAAAATCGGCCCCATATCGGTATCAAAATGTGATATTGGTCGATATCAGCTTTTTTTCCTGATCATGGAAATACTGTACACAGCACATTCATTCCATCACAGGAGATATGTCATGTTACACATATCGGTATTGGCTGATATCGGTCAATATCGGCATATCGGTTTTCATCAAAAAAGAAAATTTTTTGACTGCAATTTTTTGATTATTTTCTTAGTCGACTAATCGCTTGTTGTTTTGATTAACGGAATAATGTTTGAACAACAACAAATGGTGGGGGGAGGGTCGATAATTATCGGCACGTTAATAAAAATCGGCCCCATATCGGTATGAAAATGTGATATCGGTCGATATCAGTATCTGATTTTTTTTTCCTGATCATGGAAATACTGTACACAGCACATTCATTCCACCACAGGAGATATGTCATGTTACTCATATCGGTATCGGCTGATATTGGTCAATATCGGCATATCGGTTTTCATCAAAAAAGCCAATTTTTTGACTGCCAATTTTTAGATTATTTTCTTAGTCGACTAATCGCTTGTTGTTTTGATTAACGGAATAATGTTTGAACAACAACAAATGGTGGGGGGAGGGTCGATAATTATCGGCACCGTTAATAAAAATCTGCCCCATATCGGTATCAAAATGTGATATCGGTCGATATCGGTATAGATTTTTTTTTCCTGATCATGGAAATACTGTACACAGCACATTCATTCCACCACAGGAGATATGTCATGTTACTCATATCGGTATCGGCTGATATCGGTCAATATCGGCATATCGGTTTTCTTAAAAAAAGCCAATTTTTTGACTGCAATTTTTTTTTTCTTAGTCGACTAATTGCTTCTTGTTTTGATTAACTGAATCATTTTCAAAGTGGCGTTATAGTGGAAAAAGTTGAAATATCAAAAAAGATGATTTCATACTTGAAATATATAAAAGTGGTATCTTACTGGTGTCATGGCCGTCTTCCTCCCGAACTACCAGGTGCACTGAAGGACTCCGTCTGGTCCGGCCTCTTTCCGTGAACAGCGTGACCCAGTATATCCCAGCGTGACCTTGTGTGAGATTTGTAATTCGGCAAAGTACAGAAGAATTCCCGACATAAAGGTCAAAACCAGATTTTCCTGGGAAGCAACCTTTCCTCGGAAAGCACTCGGCCATCTTTTGAGATCCCGTTGTGTAAACAGCAAAATGGCTCTTTGTGGTGACGCGTTCGTTTAATATGAACTCAAGGGTGACGTTGCCGCTCACGATCCCTTTGACCTCTACTTGGCCCCAACCTATACACGGATAAAACCGTATATTAGAATATAATACTAATTACACCGACAATTTGTAAAGCGATATAATTAAACATTAAAATAGAAAATAATGCAAAAAAAAAAAAAAAGACTTACCACTAATAACCATTTGTGCAGTTATCATCAAAACTAACCCGAGACGTTTGGTGATATTTTCCTCCAGCATGACTGACAACAAAGTGTGGCTTTTTATGTTTATTATGCACTTTGTGTGCCCGACAGGAAGACAGCGTCAACAGGAAATGGCTACCTTGTGCGCTGCAGACACCTCCTGTCTTCCGATGTAAACAAGTACATTTATGATAACATAATACTTACAGTATCCTGACGTATTTTCATGATTTTAAACATTAGAGTTGTTTATTATAACACCAGAAAACTAGTTAATATAAGCTAGCTAACAATGAACGTCATTGGGAGACACCCAATTTGACTACGAAACCGTCTAAAAAAAACTTGAACAATGTTTTATCATTGTATATACATACTGTGATCATGCAAGAACAAGTATATTTATGATAACACGTAATACTTACAGTATACTGCTGTATTTTCATGATTTAAAACATTAGAGTTGTGCATTATAACACCAGAAAACTAGTTAATATGAGCTAGCTAACAATGGACATCATTGGGAGACACCTATTTTGACGACGAAACCCTCTAAAAAAAACTTGAACAATGTTTTATCATTTTATATACATGCTGTGCTTATGATAACACGTAATACTTACAGTATTCTGCTGTATTTTCATGATTTAAAACATTAGAGTTGTGCATTATAACACCAGAAAACTAGTTAATATGAGCTAGCTAACAATGGACATCATTGGGAGACACCTATTTTGACTACCAAACCCTCTAAAAAAAAAAAACTCGAACAATGTTTTATCGTTTTATATACATGCTGTGATCATGCAAGAACAAGTATGATTAATCGTGACTAATTCAGTTGAAAACTGTGATTAATGGGATTAAAACAGCACTACTTATTATAAATGACATGAGATTGACATGAGTGTGAATGGTTGTTTGTCTACATATATGTGCCCTGTGATTGGCTGGCCACCAGTCCAGGGGTGTTCCCTGCCTCTTGCCTGAAGACTGCTGGGATAGGCTCCAGCGCCCCCAATGAATGAATTATATGTTTAGAATGTACAGTGGACCAAATAACAAAACAACCACGGGCTGCAAATGGCCCCCGGCCCACACTTTGTGTACCCTGCCTTTCGCCCGAAGACAGCTGGGATAGGCTCCAGCACCCCTCGTGAGGATAAGCGGTAGAAAATGAATGATTAATTTGAAAACTGTGATTAATGGGATTAAAACAGCACTACTTATTATAAATGACATGAGATTGACATGAGTGTGAATGGTTGTTTGTCTACATATATGTGCCCTGTGATTGGCTGGCCACCAGTCCAGGGGTGTACTCCGCCTTTCGCCTGAAGACTGCTGGGATAGGCTCCAGCGCCCCCCAATGAATGAATTATATGTTTAGAATGTACAGTGGACCAATAACAAAACAACCACGGGCTGCAAATGGCCCCCGGGTCCACACTTTGGACCCCCGTAGTCAACATATTGAAGTGCACCAATGAAACACAAACAAAGCATTCAACACAACTGAGTGGATTGTTATTGATTTAGAATGAACGCAACCTAGCATAGCATAGCATAGCTAGCTTAGCATCACATAACAAGGTAATAATTCTTTAACCATTGATTGAAGTCATGGAGAAAAAAAAAAAAAAAAAAAAAAGCAAGTGCCGAAGCGGCGAATCGCCGAGCATCTTGTCAAGCAGTCGATACGGGCGAAGCGTGCAGGCTCATGAGAGGAAGAGGAAAGCCCTTGTTGCCATGGTAACCCCTGCAAAACGGACTCTCTTATTAAAAGCAGCGCAACAGGGAAACAATGACCTGGCGGGGATGGGAACCCCCGCTCACCGAACCTCAATGTTGTTGTCGGATTGAACTTGTTAAAGCCTCTTTTTTTTTTTTTTTACGGTTTGAGGTTCCATTCCATCACACTGAAATATCTCATATTTCATATTTCATATCTCATATATCGTTGGCCCCATGCCGATGTGCGATCCTCTCATTACCTCATCATGGAAGAGAGAGCACACAATAGTAACAATACATCCTCTTAGTCTGTGTTACTGGCAACCCATAAAGAAATATGAATTCAGTTTCATAAAATGTGTCAAATCTATAAATTTAAGTGAAAAAAAATATCCAATAATTCAAAGGCTTGCTATCTTAATAATACCAAGCACTACTATCTCTATAAAAGGCACAATATTAATACCGGAGCTCATTAGATTATGCATATGTGCCTAATTTGTGCAAAAAATACTTTAAAAATCCAGGCTAAAAATATGTATTCATCGGAATCCAATTTTTCCCTCGCTGAATCCCTTTATAATGATAAATAAATGATAATCATAAATAGCATTCCATGACTCAAACAATGAGGAATTATGACCGAACCCGCAAAGACCTAGCGTTCAGCAGCTTCCTAGCAACCAGTAAGACACTGGTGTCAACTCTGTCACTGGTTGCCATTGGAGACATTTTACCCCCCCCTCCTCCGCCCCCCCCCAGCCGCACCACCACTCCCCCCTCCCAAAACACATGCACACATATAAGCATCTGTGTGACTTCCTCCCTCCCATACGCTAAAAATATGCATGTTAGCTTTAATTGGACAATCTAAATCACGGGTCTCAAACATGCGGCCCGCAGGACGCCAGTTTGAGGCCCCCCCGCCTTGATATGAAAGTTTAATGTTAGTGCATCCCGCGCAAGTTTGATATGGATGCTGTATGGTATCATGTACCCAGAAAAAATTATTACGTTTGATTCATGTTCATGTTAAAGGTTAAATAACTGTTAATAGTTACCCTCCCTATCCGTGTGGAAGTGGTAAGTTTTTGGCTATTTAAGTTGAAAGGAAATAACGTGAAGGCTACTCAAGACCCTGCAGTTGCGCAATATGTTGTAAATCAGGGGTCTCAAGCACGCGGCCCGCGGGCCAAATGTGGCCCGCAGGACACTACTTTGAGGCCCCCGCCTTGATATGAAAGTTTAATGTTAGTGCATCCCGCAAAAGTTTGATATGGATGCTGTATGGTATCATGTACCCAGAAAAAATTATTACGTTTGATTAATGTTCATGTTAAAGGTTAAATAACTGTTAATAGTTATCCTCCCTATTGGTGTGGAAGTGGTAAGTTTTTGGCTATTTAAGTTTAAAGGAAATAACTTGGAGGCTACCGTTTAGGTCGCTAGCGGTCTAGTTTGCGAGTTAGCATGTGTCTCAAGACCCTGCAGTTGCGCAATATGTTGTAAATCAGGGGTCTCAAACACGCGGCCCGCGGGCCAAATGTGGCATATGTAGAATATGTTCTCGGACACGGGACACGGGCAAAGGATTTGAATGAGAAGCTATAGTTTTTCTTTTGTTTACTTTTTTTGCACTGTTAACTAAAAGGAGCCTCACGGCTAGGAAACCTGAGTTCGATTCCACCCTCTGTGTGGAGTTTGCATGTTCTCCCCGTGCATGCGTGGGTTTTCCCCGGGTACTCCGGTTTCCTCCCACATTCCATAAACATGCTAGGTTAATTAGCGACTCCAAATTGTCCATAGGTATGAATGTGAGTGTGAATGGTTGTTTGTCTATATGTGCCCTGTGATTGGCTGGCCACCAGTCCAGGGTGGACCCCGCCTCTCGCCTGAAGGCTCCAGCACCCCCGCGACCCTCATGAGGATAAGTGGTAGAAAATGAATGAATGAATGAATAATAATAATATAAAAAATATAATGATATAAAGAAAATATAATAATATTTTTTATTTTTAAAAAATATAAAAAATGTATATAAAAATAATATATATTTTTTATATTATTTGAAAATTGTCAAGAATATTGAATTATTTTGTTTTTTCTAAAAATTAAATAATATTATAGTCACAATAATCATCCATTATCCAAAATGAATGAATGAATGAATAATAATAATATAAAAAATATAATTATATAAAGAAAATAATAATAATAATTTTTATTTTAGAAAAATATAAAAATTAATATAAAAAATAATATATATTTTTCATATTATTTGAAAATTGTCAAGAATATTGAATTATGTAGTTTTTTTCTAAAAATTAAATAATATTATAGTCACAATAATCATCCATTATCAACCCTTCCCCCAAATAAAGTAAATAATACACAATAGTTTTTTTTTTTAAAGCATAAAGTACTATTAGCTATGAAAATGAATAACATGGCTAGTATGGATGATTTGTATCGACATTTGCATTGATTCGCCCGCCCCCAGTTCCCACCGCTGACTGACACCCACCCACCGCCCAAATTGAATTAGCCTCAGCCAATAGAATCCCTCCCTCCTCCCTTACCCCCGCCCTCCCCTCCCAGCAGTCACATGGCGGGTAACGGTGACTGGTCTCTGTTGGCTTGGCTGCCAGTCGCTCTCCGTTGCTCTTTGAACGCACCACAGAACCCACTCTTCCTTCGTTGTTTTTTTTTTGGGGGGGGGTTTTCAAAGCTTCCTCTTTAAACTACTGAAATCGGTGGAAACCTTGTGCCGTCTAAGTGCTTATTTTTTAGTATTTTCGAAGCGATGAGTGGTTGGAACTTGAAGCCGGCTCAGAGGGCGAGTCGTGCGGGGTTTTGCTAACCGGGGAAGCCTCCTCTTGTGGTGTGGCTGCAATCATGAAGTCCAGACGGGATAAACTGAAGATCCCTTCTTTGACTCTGGAGTAAGTCTACTTTTATTATTATTATTACTGTTTTTACATCGTGTCAAAGTTGTGTACACATGTTAATATTTATTTTTTTGGGAGGAGGGAGAAGAAAGGGGGGGGGCAACAACTACATGATGTCATATGGAAACTGTTGGAAGTTTAGACTGGAACAAAAATGAAATATACATAAATATATAAACAAATATGTTCAGGAACACTCATCAAAACAAAGTCTTAGCTATTCAACGTAAAGCCAGTTTTTCTGGATATTTTTAGTTTGAACTGTTTTCAATAATAATCTGATTTGGTAATACTTTAATTCAGGGGTGTCCAAGATTTGAACACTTAAAAAAAAAATAAAAAATATTTTTTTTCTTAAAAACTGCTACATATGCTACACAGTATAGACAAATATTTGTGTTTTTAAGCTTTTCTCTTGCATTTCTACTCTGTTTTGACCATGTTTGCTATTTTCTTGCTGTTTTTGTGCTATTTTTGCTTTTTTGCTATTTTTTTGCTTTTTTTTGCTATTTTTTGCTTTTTTTGCTTTTTTGCTATTTTTTTGCTTTTTTTGCTATTTTTTTAAAAGTTATTTATAAAGTTATTTGCTATTTTTTGCCATTTTTTTAAAGTTCTTTTCTAAATAACTCATCCGATACAACCCACTTAAAAACTGCTACCCATGCTACACAGTATAGACAAACATTTGTGTTTTTAAGCTTTTCTCATTGTATTTCTACTCTGTTTTGACAATTTTTGCTATTTTTTTGCTATTTTCTGCTTTTTTTTGCTTTTTTGCTTTTTTTGCTATTTTTTTGCTTTTTTTGCTATTTTGTTAAAAGTTATTTATAAAGTTATTTATAAAGTTTTTTGCTATTTTTTGCTATTTTTTAAAAGTTATTTTCTAAATAACTCACCCGATATAACCCACTTAAAAACTGCTACACATGCGACACAGTATAGAAAATCTTTGTGTTTTTAAGCTTTTCTCTTGCATTTCTACTCTGTTTTGACCATTTTTGCTATTTTCTTGCTATTTTTTGTGATTTTTTGCTATTTTTTGGTATTTTTTGCTAATTTTTTGCCTTTTTGCTATTTTTTTAAAGTTATTTTTTTTAAGTTATATTCTAAATAACCCACTTAAAAACTGCTACACATGCGACACAGTATAGAAAATCTTTGTGTTTTTAAGCTTTTCTCTTGTATTTCTACTCTGTTTTGACCATTTTTGCTATTTTCTTCCTATTTGTTTGTTATTTTTTTGCTATTTTTTTGCTTTTTTGCTATTTTTTTGCTTTTTTGCTATTTTTTTGCTATTTTTTAACGTTATTTCTAAAGTTATTTGCAATTTTTTTGCTATTTTTTGCAAATTTTTTTGCTATTTTTTGCCATTTTTGTAAGTTATTTTTGTAAGTTATATTCTAAATAACTCATCCGATATAACCCACTTAAAAACTGCTACACATGCTACACAGTATAGACAAATATTTGTGTTTTTAAGCTTTTCTCTTGCATTTCTACTCTGTTTTGACCATTTTTGCTATTTTCTTGCTATTTTTTTGTTTTTTTTTGCTATTTTTTTGCTATTTTTTTGCTATTTTTTTAACGTTATTTATAAAATTATTTGCAATTTTTTTGCTATTTTGTGCTATTTTTTTGCTTTTTTTGCTATTTTTTGCTATTTTATGCTATTTTTTTGCTTTTTTTTGCTATTTTTTAAACGTTCTTTTCAAAACAACTCATCCCATATCACCCACTTGTGTATGTTTCACTACTTTAACCTACATTTCCACATAGTTGGCGAGAATGCTGCCGCCATATGATGTTTCCTTTCCCATTGTCCCGCTCTTGCGTAGCATTGTTTATTTTCTCACTCCAACATTGCCGCATGAATCACACATCCTCCCTCACAGCAGCAGACAGACTCATGTATTTTCATTATTATGAAAATATATACTTATATATATATATACAGTGGGGCAAAAAAGTATTTAGTCAGCCACCAATTGTGCAAGTTCTCCCACTTAAAAAGATGAGAGAGGCCTGTAATTTTCATCATAGGTACGCTTCAACTATGAGAGACAAAATGAGAAAAAAAAATCCAGATAATCACATTGTTTGATTTTTAAAGAATTTATTTGCAAATCATGGTGGAAAATAAGTATTTGGTCACCTACAAACAAGCAAGATTTGTGGCTCTCACAGACCTGTAAGTTCTTCTTTAAGAAGCTCCTCTGTCCTCCACTCGTTACCTGTATTGATGGCACCTGTTTGAACTGGTTATCAGTATAAAAGACACCTGTCCACAACCTCAGACAGTCACACTCCAAACTCCACTATGGCCAAGACCAAAGAGCTGTCAAAGGACATCAGAAACAAAATTGTAGACCTGCACCAGGCTGGGAAGACTGAATCTGCAATAGTTAAGCAGCTTGGTGTGAAGAAATCAACTGTGGGAGCAATTGTGAGAAAATGGAAGACCTACAAGACCACCGATAATCTCCCTCGATCTGGGGCTCCACGCAAGATCTCACCCCGTGGGGTCAAAATGATAACAAGAACGGTGAGCAAAAATCCCAGAACCACACGGGGGGACCTAGTGAAAGACCTGCAGAGAGCTGGGACCATATTAACGAAGGCTACCATAAGTAACACACTCCGCCGCCAGGGACTCAAATCCTGCAGTGCCAGACGTGTCCCCCTGCTGAAGCCAGTACATGTCCAAGCCCGTCTGAAGTTTGCTAGAGAGCATTTGGATGATCCAGAAGAGGATTGGGAGAATGTAATATGGTCAGATGAAACCAAAATAGAACTTTTTGGTATCAACTCAACTCGTCGTGTTTGGAGGAGAAAGAATGCTGAGTTGCATCCAAACAACACCACACCTACTGTGAAGCATGGGGGTGGAAACATCATGCTCTGGGGCTGTTTTTCTGCAAAGGGACCAGGACAACTGATCCGTGTAAATGGGAGAATGAATGGGGCCATGTATCGTGAGATTCTGAATGAAAACCTTCTTCCATCAGCAAGGGCACTGAAGATGAAACGTGGCTGGGTCTTTCAGCAAACACAACACCAAACACACCGCCCGGGCAACGAAGGAGTGGCTTCATAAGAAGCATTTCAAGGTCCTGGAGTGGCCTAGCCAGTCTCCAGATCTCAACCCCATAGAAAATCTTTGGAGGGAGTTGAAAATCCGTGTTGCCCAGCGACAGCCCCTAAACATCACTGCTCTAGAGGCGATCTGCATGGAGGAATGGGCCAAAATACCTACAACAGTGTGTGAAAATCTTGTGAAGAGTTACAGAAAACGTTTGATCTCTGTCATTGCCAACAAAGGGTATATCACAAAGTATTGAGATGAACTTTTGTTTTTGACCAAATACTTATTTTCCACCATGATTTGCAAATAAATTCTTTAAAAATCAAACAATATGATTATCTGGATTTTTTTTTCTCATTTTGTCTCTCATAGTTGAAGCGTACCTATGATGAAAATTACAGGCCTCTCTCATCTTTTTAAGTGGGAGAACTTGCACAATTGGTGGCTGACTAAATACTTTTTTGCCCCACTGTAGATAGATAAGTTTATGCTTGTTGCACATACATACATTGCACACTTTGTCTTTAGTAGGAAATGATGGTATGGGGTTGGTTGTTGGGGGTGTGGGGTTAGGGGGGTACCATGCTGCCCACTGATCCATCAGAAGTCGAAGCGTAGGAATCACTTTGCCTCCTTAGTGGATGATCTCAGTTCAGTATGCGCTCTTTGTTTTCATTGTCTTTTTTAGGCGCTTAGCTGGTGCTCCCGCACAGATACAGAGGAGGTATCACTCTCGCCGTGCAAAGAGGGAGGGGCTGGGTGATCACAGCCGCCTTACAAATTATGCATGTTTGCTTGTTTTTTTTTTTTTTCTCATGGAAATTTTTAAGTTAAGCTCAAGTATTTGAACGGTTGCTGTTGTACGTGCCTGCGGTTTACGTTTGTGTCATACTGAGGGAATATCACCACTGAGTGCTGATGGAATCAAAATGACGCATTATTCATCGCATAGTTTTATGCTATTTTTTTTTGCTTTTTTGCTATTTTCTTTAAAGTTATATATAAAGTTATTTATAAAGTTATTTGCTATTTTTTGCTATTTTTTTTGCTTTTTTGCTATTTGCTATTTTTTGCTATTTATTTTCGAAATAACTCATCCGATATATAACCCACTTAAAAACTGCTACACATGCTACACAGTATAGACAAATATTTGTGTTTTTAAGCTTTTCTCATTGCATTTCTACTCTGTTTTGACCATTTTTGCTATTTTCTTGCTATTTTTTTGCTATTTTTTGCTTTTTTGCTATTTTTTAACGTTATATATAAAGTTATTTATAAAGTTTTTTGTTATTTTTTGCTATTTTTTTGCTATTTCTTGCTATTTTTTGCCTTTTTTGCTTTTTTTTTTCTTATTTTGCTATTTTTTGGTATTTTTTTAAGTTATTTATAAAGTTATTTATAAAGTTTTTTGTTATTTTTTGCTATTTTTTTGCTATTTTTTTGCTATTTTTTAAAAGTTATTTTCTAAATAACTCATCCAATATAACCCACTTAAAAACTGCTACACATGCTACACAGTATAGACAAATATTTGTGTTTTTAAGCTTTTCTCATTGCATTTCTATTCTGTTTTGACCATTTTTGCTATTTTCTTGCTATTTTTTTGCTTTTTTTTGCTATTTCTTGCTATTTTTTGCTTTTTTTGCTATTTTTTTCCTTTTTTTTGCTATTTTTTAAGTTATTTATAAAGTTATTTATAAAGTTTTTTGTTATTTTTTGCTATTTTTTGCTACTTTTTGCTATTTTTGTAAGTTATTTATAAAGTTATTTATAAAGTTATTTATAAAGTTTTTTGTTATTTTTTGCTATTTTTTTTGCTTTTTTGCTATTTGCTATTTTTTGCTATTTATTTTCGAAATAACTCATCCGATATATAACCCACTTAAAAACTGCTACACATGCTACACAGTATAGACAAATATTTGTGTTTTTAAGCTTTTCTCATTGCATTTCTACTCTGTTTTGACCATTTTTGCTATTTTCTTGCTATTTTTTTGCTATTTTTTGCTTTTTTGCTATTTTTTAACGTTATATATAAAGTTATTTATAAAGTTTTTTGTTATTTTTTGCTATTTTTTTGCTATTTCTTGCTATTTTTTGCCTTTTTTGCTATTTTTTTTCTTATTTTGCTATTTTTTGCTATTTTTTTAAGTTATTTATAAAGTTATTTATAAAGTTTTTTGTTATTTTTTGCTATTTTTTGCAATTTTTTGCTATTTTTGTAAGTTATTTATAAAGTTATTTATAAAGTTTTTTGTTATTTTTTGCTATTTTTTTGCTATTTTTTTGCTATTTTTTTGCTATTTTTTTGCTATTTTTTTGCTATTTTTTAAAAGTTATTTTCTAAATAACTCATCCAATATAACCCACTTAAAAACTGCTACACATGCTACACAGTATAGACAAATATTTGTGTTTTTAAGCTTTTCTCATTGCATTTCTACTCTGTTTTGACCATTTTTGCTATTTTCTTGCTATTTTTTTGCTTTTTTTTTGCTATTTCTTGCTATTTTTTGCTTTTTTTGCTATTTTTTTCCTTTTTTTTTGCTATTTTTTAAGTTATTTATAAAGTTATTTATAAAGTTTTTTGTTATTTTTTGCTATTTTTTGCTACTTTTTGCTATTTTTGTAAGTTATTTATAAAGTTATTTATAAAGTTTTTTGTTATTTTTTGCTATTTTTTTGCTTTTTTTTTTGCTATTTTTTTAAAGTTATATTCTAAATAACTCATCCGATATAACCCACTTAAAAACTGCTACACATGCTACACAGTATACATTTTAAAGTTAAGCTCAAGTATTGGAATAACATAACGGTTGCTGTTGTACGTGTCTACGGTTTACGTTTGTGTCGTATTGACGGAATGTCACCACCGAGTGCTGATGGAATGAAAATGACACATTATTCATCAGCATCTTTAAAGGGTTTTGCTTAAGGGAACCCCGTGTTTCGACGCAACACGGCATAACGAACCCAGTCTATAGAAGGAGGAGTTGCACAGGTTCCAACATCCTCTCTGCATTACTATGACAACGTGTTCATTCGTGTTTTGGTAGCTGCTTTGGTAGCGCCGTGAAGCATCTGCAGCTCTGAGACAATAGACGCTCTGTGGAGCCCAGCTGGCATATTTCAAGGCAAAAGTGATGGACTGAGATATAGGAACTGTCGGCTGCTGCAGTATGTCGCCATGCTGGGTGTTTGCACCACACAGTATTGCATGATGCTAACTTAGCACTGTTGGACAATGACATTTCCTGTCTGGGGTGTGTTCACTTCCTCTCGAAAGCATGTTCAATCAGCTGCAATAGTCATTTTTTCAGATATTGTTACTGAATTTGGTTGTTTAGGCTAACTCTTAATTTTTAATTTTTAATTTTTAATTTTTAATTTTTAATTTTTAATTTTTAATTTTTAATTTTTAATTTTTAATTTTTAATTTTTAATTTTTAATTTTTAATTTTTAATTTTTAATTTTTAATTTTTAATTTTTAATTTTTAATTTTTTCCTGCAACTTACCATATAAGGGACGGCGGAGTAATAAGGGACAAATTTTAGATATTTGTTTTGATATTTGAGCTGTAACAAAATAAAAAAATATTTGCTTGAAATATACTATATTTTCACAAAAAGCCATTTTTTCTCTTTTTTTTTTTTAGTCAGGAGCTAATATTTTCCTGCAACTTACCAATGTTTTACTATTACCGTAAAATGGTGGGCGGGGTAATAAGGGACAATTTTAGATATTTGTTTAGATATTTGAGCTGTCACAAAAAAACTTTTTTTTCTCTCTTTTTTAGTCGGGAGCTAATATTGTCCTGCAACTTACCAATGTTTTACTGTTGATTACCGTAAAACGGTGTTATAAGGATACGGCGGGGTAATACGGGACAAATTTAGATATTTGTTTCGATATTTGAGCTGTCACAAAATTAAGTTACTTACTCCCTAGGTATGAATGTGAGTGTGAATGGTTGTTTGTCTATATGTGCCCTGTGATTGGCTGGCCGCCAGTCCAGGGTGTACCCCGCCTCTCTCGCCCGAAGACAGCTGGGATAGGCTCCAGCACCCCCGTGATAATCGGAACTCCGATATCAATATCGGATTGGGACACCTCCCGACTTAAGCGGGTTCCACTGTACTTGGAATTGTTGGAACCTAGAGTTCCAAGTTCCTAGACAAACAAGCCCTAATTCCCATTTTATGGAAAAAAAAAGAACATGTCATTGACGGGATAGTTGGGTCACATGGTTCCTCACGAGTTGTGCTTTCCACTGATGGTAGATAGCGGCGTTGGACGGTCCGCCCACGTCAGCGTACTAATCCATGAAACCATGTCTTGCCTTTCAGTTTATCACCCACTTGTCAGAGCCCCACCCTCCTGAGCCCCTGCAGCCCCTGCAGCCCCTGCAGCCCCTTGCAAACCCTTCACCCCTGGAGGTAAGACGGCCAAGTCACACGCTGCTGCTAGCGTCACCTCTATCATTTTATTTGCTTAGAATGTATATTTTCACAAAAAGCTGTTTTTTTTCCTCTAGTTTTTTAGTCAGGAGCTCATATTTTCCTGCAACTTACCAATGTTTTACTGTTGATTACCGTACAACGGTGTTATAAGGATACGGCGGGGTAATAAAGGACAATTTTAGATATTTGTTTCGATATTTGAGCTGTCACAAAAGACAAGCATATTTGCTTGAAATGTATATTTTCACAAAAAGCTGTTTTTTTTCCTTTCTTTTTTTAGTCGGGAGCTAATATTTTCCTGCAACTTACCAATGTACCAAAAAAATATTTGCTTATAATGTATATTTTCACAAAAAGACGTTTTTTTTCTCTCGTTTTTTTTAGTTGGGAGCTAATATTTTCCTGCAACTTACCAATGTTTTACTGTTGATTACCGTACAACGGTGTTATAAGGATACGGCGGGGTAATAAAGGACAATTTTAGATATTTGTTTCGATATTTGAGCTGTCACAAAAGACAAGCATATTTGCTTGAAATGTATATTTTCACAAAAAGCCATTTTTTCCCCTCTTTTTTTAGTTGGGAGCTAATATTTTCCTGCAACTTACCAAAAAAATATTTGCTTATAATGTATATTTTCACAAAAAGCCGTTTTTTTTTCTTTTCTTTTTTTAGTCGGGAGCTAATATTTTCCTGCAACTTACCAATGTACCAAAAAAATATTTGCTTATAATGTATATTTTCACAAAAAGCCGTTTTTTTTACTCTCTTTTTTTAGTCAGGAGCTAATATTTTCCTGCAACTTACCAATGTACCAAAAAAATATTTGCTTATAATGTATATTTTCACAAAAAGCCGTTTTTTTTCTCTCGTTTTTTTTTAGTCGGGAGCTAATATTTTCCTGCAACTTACCAATGTTTTACTGTTGATTACCGTACAACGGTGTTATAAGGATACGGCGGGGTAATAAAGGACAATTTTAGATATTTGTTTCGATATTTGAGCTGTCACAAAAGAAAAATATATTTGCTTGAAATGTATATTTTTACAAAAAGCCGTTTTTTTTCTCTCTTTTTTTAGTCGGGAGCTAATATTTTCCTGCAACTTACCAATGTACCAAATTTTTTTTTGCTTAAAATGGATATTTTCACAAAAAGCGTTTTTTTTTGTCTTTTTTTTTTTAGTCGGGAGCTAATATTTTCCTGCAACTTACCAATGTATCAAAAAAATATTTGCTTAAAATGTATATTTTCACAAAAAGCGTTTTTTTTTCTCTTTTTTTTTTTTAGTCGGGAGCTAATATTTTCCTGCAACTTACCAATGTTTTATTGTTGATTACCGTAAAATGGGGTTATAAGGATACGGCGGTGTAATAAGGGACAATTTTAGATATTTGTTTCGATATTTGAGCTGTCACAAAAGACAAGCATATTTGCTTGAAATGTATATTTTCACAAAAAGCCGTTTTTTTCTCTCGTTTTTTTTAGTCGGGAGCTAATATTTTCCTGCAACTTACCAATGTTTTACTGTTGATTACCGTACAACGGTGTTATAAGGATACGGCGGGGTAATAAAGGACAATTTTAGATATTTGTTTCGATATTTGAGTTGTCACAAAAGAAAAACATATTTGCTTGAAATGTATATTTTCACAAAAAGCCGTTTTTTTTCCTTTCTTTTTTTAGTCGGGAGCTAATATTTTCCTGCAACTTACCAAAAAAAAATTTGCTTATAATGTATATTTTCACAAAAAGCCGTTTTTTTTTCTCTTTTTTTTTAGTCGGCAGCTAATATTTTCCTGAAACTTACCAATTTTTTACTGTTGATTACCGTAAAATGGTGTTATAAGGATACGGCGAGGTAATAAGGGACAATTTTAGATATTTGTTTAGATATTTGATCTGTCAACATTTATCCTACTTTGCGGAAATTCACTTATTATAGGGTTGTTAGTTCATGTCTAGAGGGCTCTAATGATGTTAAAAACCATATCTACAAGATGTAAACAGGTTTTCTATGTTGAATATGTTCAATTTATCCTACTTTGCGGAAATTTGCTTATTATAGGGGTGTTAGTTCATGTCTAGAGGGCTCTCATGATGTTAAAAACCATATCTACAAGATGGTTAACAGGTTTTCCATGCTGAAAATATTCAAATAATCCAAAAAAAATTGCGGAAATTCACTTATTATAAGGTTGTTAGTTCATGTCTAGAGGGCTCTAATAATGTTAAAAACCATATCTACAAGATGGTAAACAGGTTTTCCATGCTGAAAATATTCAATTTATGCGACTTTGCGGAAATTCACTTATTATAGGGGTGTTAGTTCATGTCGAGAGGGCTCTAATAATGTTAAAAACCATATCTACAAGATGGTAAACAGGTTTTCCATGCTGAAAATATTCAATTTATGCGACTTTGCGGAAATTCACTTATTATAGGGTTGTTAGTTAATGTCTAGAGGGCTCTAATGATGTTAAAAACCATATCTACAAGATGCTAAACAGGTTTTCCATGCTGAAAATATTCAATTTATGCGACTTTGCGGAAATTCACTTATTATAGGGGTGTTAGTTCATGTCGAGAGGGCTCTAATAATGTTAAAAACCATATCTACAAGGTGGTAAACAGGTTTTCTATGCTGAAAATATTCAATTTATCCTACTTTGTGGAAATTCACTTATTATAGGGGTGTTAGTTCATGTCTAGAGGGCTCTACTAATGTTAAAAACCATATCTACAAGGTGGTAAACAGGTTTTTTATGCGGAAAATATTCAATTTATCCTACTTTGCGGAAATTCACTTATTATAGGGTTGTTAGTTAATGTCTAGAGGGCTCTAATGATGTTAAAAACCATATCTACAAGATGCTAAACAGGTTTTCCATGCTGAAAATATTCAATTTATGCGACTTTGCGGAAATTCACTTATTATAGGGGTGTTAGTTCATGTCGAGAGGGCTCTAATAATGTTAAAAACCATACCTACAAGGTGGTAAACAGGTTTTCTATGCTGAAAATATTCAATTTATCCTACTTTGCGGAAATTCACTTATTATAGGGGTGTTAGTTCATGTCTAGAGGGCTCTAATGATGTTGAAAACCATATCTACAAGGTGGTTAACAGGTTTTCCATGCTGAAAATATTCAAATAATCCAAAATAATTTGCGGAAATTCACTTATTATAGGGGTGTTAGTTTCTCCCTAAGCAAGCAATGGCGTTTGAATCCATAAACCAGAACCAAATCCTCAAATCCCGCGTCGTCTTTTTAATGGGGCTGCATTCATCGCCATTAAGATGGACGTCCAAACATGATTTGGCTTGTACAGTACATAAACATACAGTGAAATTCATGGCCAATAAAAGTGAGTCTATATCTGTATTTGAAGATGCTCCTTTTTCACCAGCAAAGCCCCCAATCCGTTATTAGTTGTGTCTAAGTCTATGTCGGTTGCTTAGCAACGATGGTGGGTGCTCCGGAGGAAGGCAACACTGCAAACAGAGCCGTTTGAATCCCGCATGTTTGTGGATATGCGAGCAGGGCTTGGCTATATATCGCACAATCATAATGAATTTTTTTTTTTTTTATTATTTCCCGCTAAAGCGATCAGAAGATTTTGACAGATCTTGATGCCGCAGCATGTCAAATACATTTGAATGTGGGTAAACATTACCCAATCCCGACAAACTGGCATGGCAATGTTTTAAGAAGAACACATTAAACAAATGAAGTCTTTAGTCGGTAACCAAACAACTGGAAGGGTTTTTTTTTAATGACTTTACAACCGAGCACATGATGACCGTGGATGATTTCTGATGGGAAAAATTGATTCAGTTAGAGTACGTTTTGGTTAAAGTCGGACCTTCTAGAAGGGTTTCACGACTCTAACCAAGGTTCATTCAGTGCTCATTTAGCCAGAAATGGATCGGATAGCATTGTTTGTCTATATGTGCCCTGTGATTGGCTGGAGACCAGTCCAGGCCTCTCGCCCGAAGACAGCTGGGATAGGCTCCAGCATTCCCCCGCAACCCTCGTGAGGATAAGCGGCAGAGAATGAATGAGTGAATGAATGAATGAAACTGAAATCAATTAGATTACCATGATTTCTTATGGGAAAATTTGATTCAGTTAGAGTACGTTTTGGTTAAAGTCGGACCTTCTGGAAGGGATTAACGACTCCAACCAAGGTTCCACTGTATTATTATTCAATGCTCATTTTGCCAAAAATGGATCGGATAGCGTTGTTTGTCTATATGTGCCCTGTGATTGGCTGGCCACCAGTCCAGGGTGTACCCCGCCTCTCGCCCAGAGACAGCTGGGATAGGCTCCAGCATTCCCCGACGACCCTTGTGAGGATAAGCGGCAGAAAATAATGAATGGATGAAACAGATTAATTAGATTTACATGATTTCTTATGGGAAAAATTGATTCAGTTAGAGTACGTTTTGGTTAAAGTCGGACCTTATGGAAGGGATTAACGACTCTAACCAAGGTTCAACTGTATTATTCAATGCTCATTTAGCCAGAAATGGATCGGATAGCATTGTTTGTCTATATGTGCCCTGTGATTGGCTGGAGACCAGTCCAGGCCTCTCGCCCGAAGACAGCTGGGATAGGCTCTAGCATTCCCCCGCAACCCTCGTGAGGATAAGCGGCAGAGAATGAATGAGTGAATGAATGAATGAAACTGATTAATTAGATTTACATGATTTCTTATGGGAAAAATTGATTCAGTTAGAGTACGTTTTGGTTAAAGTCGTTCCTTCTGGAAGGGATTAACGACTCTAACCAAGGTTCCACTGTATTATTATTTAATACTCATTTAGCCAGAAATGGATCGGATAGCATTGTTTGTCTATATGTGCCCTGTGATTGGCTGGAGACCAGTCCACGGTGTACCTGGACTGGCCTCTGACCCGAAGACAGCTGGGATAGGCTCCAGCATACCTGCAAAATATTCAATTAATCCTACTTTGTGGAAATTTGCTTATTATAGGGGTGTTATTTCATGTCTAGAGGGCTCTAATAATGTTAAAAACCATATCTACAAGGTGGTAAACAGGTTTTCTATGCTGAAAATATCAAATTTATCCTACTTTGTGGAAGTTCACTTATTATAGGGGTGTTAGTTCATGTCTTGAGGGTTCTAATAATGTTAAAAAACATATCTACAAGGTGGTAAACAGGTTTTCTATGCTGAATATATTCAATTTATCCTACTTTGTGGAAATTCGTTTATTATAGGGGTGTTAGTTCATGTCTAGAGGGCTCTAATAATGTTTAAAACCATATCTACAAGGTGGTAAACAGGTTTTTTATGCTGAAAATATAAAATGTATCCTACTTTGTGGAAGTTCACTTATTATAGGGGTGTTAGTTCATGTCTAGAGGGCTCTAATAATGTCAAAACCCATATATACAAAGTGGTAAACAAGTTTTCTATGCTGAAAATATTCAATGTATCCTACTTTGTGGAAATGTGCTTATTATAGGGGTGTTAGTTCATGTCTAGAGGGCTCTAATAATGTTAAAAACCATATCTATAAGGTGGTAAACAGGTTTTCTATGTTTAAAATATTCAATTTATCCTTCTTTGTGGAAATTTGCTTATTATAGGGGTGTTAGTTCATGTCTAGAGGGCTCTAATGATGTTAAAAAAACACATCTACAAGGTGGTAAACAGGTTTTCTATTCTGAAAATATCAAATGTATCCTACTTTGCGGAAATTCACTTATCACAGTCAGGTGTGGACCCAAACAACCATGATAAATGAGGGATTAGTTTATAATAAACCTGATCATCAAAATGAACACTGACTCACCATCGCTACAAACTTGGGAGTTTGTTTTCCAGAGACAAGATGACAATAGCGTGGTTTGACGTGTGCGGGTGACAGGTGGAAGCGTGTTTCTCATCACGGGCTGGCATGGCGACAGCGTCGTCATACATTGCGGAAAATTGTGGGTGGTTTCTTTTTTAATTTTTGTAAAAAAAAATAAAAAAAAGACAAAATAAGTAACATCTCACAGACAACAGATGGTTTGACTCATTCGTATCGAAGCAACGCGGGACGTTGTCTTGCGTGGACAACTTTGAGCCACACTGTAACGTCATAGTAAATTGATATTGTTTGTATATTATTGTTTTTTTTGCTTATGAATGATTTCTAACTTTGGACTTTCTGCATTTTTTTTTAGTTTTCTTGCTTAATGTTATTTTTATAATATTCAAAGGGTCATTAAACACGAGCCGTGGGCCACAAATACCCCCTCCCCTCTACCCCGGGCTGCACTTTGGACACCCCCCCTTGCTCTAAACTGAAACTACCGAGCAGCACTTGAACGCAACATCAGACTCCAGGTTCCCTCACACGTTAGCAGCAGCAGCGTCTGCGTGTCGGCGTGTCGGCGTCCCGAAGCGGTGTGCTCGGCGTTATCCACAAAGACACCGTCATGGGGAAGCCCTTTCCGGGACCGTACCCGCGTCTGACAACAGACCGGAGCACATAAAGCCAACGCGGGAACCGTTTTGGTTCGGTCTCGGTCTCTCCGGACTCGGCGTTAGACACAAAAGGAACCGTCGACACGGAACGACGATGGCGGGGAGACGAGCGGAGGAGCTCGGATCGATTTGAAAATGCAAATAACTTTTTAAGGCCATGAAAGAAAACCGAACAGTATGTCGGACCCGAGTCAACCGAGCCAGAACAAGTCCCGTTTTGTTCCCGGAGCCTTGCTGAAGCGCTCGAAAAGGTTAGTTCACAGGAGTTTGGAATTTCGAACTTCAAGCTAGTTTTGCTTCGTTTTTGTTGTTTTAAGGGATGATTTAGGACACAAAGTATATATTTTTTGTCTTTCTTATTCTTGTCTGTCTTGATTAAATAGCCGTGTTGTTAAGAAAGCTAAATACACGAACGTTAATCCCGCGTTCATGAGTGGAGTTGATGCTTTTGTTTGGGATAGATCTATTTACTGGAGCACTGGAATCCTGTTTTAATGAGATGGACAGTACTTGAATTGAGGATTAACATTGCAGCAGATCACGAATGTCATCAATGATATCATTTTGCGTGAAGGTTTTATGACAATTACTGACCCCGGACTATATATTTTGTGTTGTATTGGGTCCTGTCCATCAAACCCCCCCGCAGGTCATCATAAATGAGCTCATCCAATATCATGAGCTCATTGTTCTACATCACTTTGTTTACCCTGCAAACACAAACAATGGTGGGGAAAATACATATTTTTGCATCTTTTGTTGTTTTCATGGCTCCAGGTTAGGTTGTGCTTCCATTGACTTAATCATTTTATTCAAAGTAGTTTCATTTGTTGTCTACTTAATTATAATAACAATGCACACAGCTGTTTAAGTAGCAGTAACTTTGAACATAACTTAAAAAAATAAATTTGCTTATTATAGGGGTGTTAGTTCATATCTAGAGGGCTCTAATAATGTTAAAAACCATATCTACAAGGTGGTAAACAGATTTTCTATGCTGAAAATATTCAATTAATCCGACTTTGCGGAAATTCACTTATTATAGGGGTGTTAGTTCATGTCTTGAGGGCTCTAATGATGTTAAAAACCATATCTACAAGGTGGTAAACAGGTTTTCTATGCTGAAAATATTCAATTTATCCTACTTTGCGGAAATTTGATTATTATAGGGGTGTTAGTTCATGTCTTGAGGACTCTACTAATGTTAAAAACCATATCTACAAGGTGGTTAACAGGTTTTCTATGCTGAATATATTCAATTTATCCGACTTTGTGGAAGTTCACTTATTATAGGGGTGTTAGTTCATGTCTTGAGGGCTCTAATAATGTTAAAAACCATATCTACAAGATGGTAAACAGGTTTTCTATGCTGAAAATATTCAATTAATCCGACTTTGCAGAAATTCACTTATTATAGGGGTGTTAGTTCATGTCTAGAGGGCTCTAATAATGTTAAAAACCATATCTACAAGGTGGTAAACAGGTTTTCTATGCTGAAAATATTCAATTTATCCTACTTTGTGGAAATTCACTTATTATAGGGGTGTTAGTTCATGTCTAGAGGGCTCTAATGATGTTAAAAAAAACATATCTACAAGGTGGTAAACAGGTTTTCTATGCTGAAAATATTCAATTTATCCTACTTTGCGGAAATTTGATTATTATAGGGGTGTTAGTTCATATCTAGAGGGCTCTAATAATGTTAAAAACCATATCTACAAGGTGGTAAACAGGTTTTCTATGCTGAAAATATCCAATTTATCCTACTTTGTGGAAATTCACTTATTATAGGGGTGTTAGTTCATGTCTAGAGGGCTCTAATGATGTTAAAAACCATATCTACAAGGTGGCAAACAGGTTTTCTATGCTGAAAATATTCAATTTATCCTACTTTGCGGAAATTTGATTATTATAGGGGTGTTAGTTAATGTCTAGAGGGCTCTAAAAATGTTAAAAACCATATCTACAAGGTGGTAAACAGGTTTTCTATGCTGAAAATATTCAATTTATCCTACTTTGTGGAAATTCACTTAATATAGGGGTGTTAGTTCATGTTTTGAGGACTCTACTAATGTTAAAAACCATATCTACAAGGTGGTAAACAGGTTTTCTATGCTGAAAATATTCAATTTATCCTACTTTGTGGAAATTCGCTTATTATAGGGGTGTTAGTTCATGTCTTGAGGGCTCTAATAATGTTAAAAACCATATTATCTTTCTTAGTTATGACAACTTCATTTGAAATTGCTTTGAACCAACAAACAATGCATACAGCTTTTTAAGTAGCAGTAACTTTTATATATATATATATATATATATATATATACACACACACACACACACACAAATAAATCCGTCTTGGACATCTGCAGCTCAAGCTGGGCGTGCTGCTGTCGTTGGCGTTGGAGTCACTCCTGTCAGCCTTGAGTTTGTTGACAGGAGGTTCCGTCTTTGTATTTTTTTTCCTTCTTCTCGTCCTTCTCTGACGAGGCCATACTAGCGTGTCATGCATTTGCTTGCAGATTAGAGTTGTTGTTACGTAAATGTTCTTCCAGGCCGATATGCCCTGAGAAATTACTTTAAATCTAAACGGACTGCAATGTAAAAAAAAAAATTCTTGTAATTCTGACCGACGAGTATTTATGTTGGTTGGTCAGCAACCAATATGGTGTTTGAAGGATTATCCGAGTTGGTAGACATCACTCTGCCTGACACTATGAAACAGTGAATTAATTCGCGTTGACTCACACCCCCCACCACCCCGCTAAAGCCATCGATTTATGGATGCTAAATAGACCAAACCAACTCACCGCATCCTACTGAAGGTCAATACACAACATAGATGATAAAACTAGACCATCACCCACCAGTCCACCAGCAGGTAAGTTTCAGGAAAATATCAGTTCCCAACTAAAAATGGGAGGAAAAAAAGCCTTTTGTGAAAAGATGCGTTTTGAGCACAACTTTCACTTTGACACAAATATTTTCGCTTTAGTAATCAGCAGTAGAACATTGGTAAGTTTCAGGAAAATATCAGTTCCCAACTAAAAATGGGAGAAAAACCGCTTTTTGTGAAAAGTTGCATTTTGTTTTTGTGAAAAGATGCATTTTGAACACAACTTTGACTTTGACGCAAATATTTTGGCTTTTTATGACTGCTAACGACTATACCAACATAACACAAAAAATGGGTTAGAATCCACATCTGGTTTGCATGCAATTTGATGTTATTGCGACTTATTCCGCGTGCAGATTCTTTAGTAATCAGCAGTAGAACATTGTTAAGTTTCAGGAAAATATCAGTTCCCAACTAAAAATGGGAGATTTTTTTTTTGTGAAAAGTTGCATTTTTTTTTCTGAAAAAATGCATTTTGAGCACAACTTTCACTTTGACGCAAATATTTTGGCTTTTTATGACTGCTAACGACTATACCAACATAACACAAAAAATGGGTTCGAATCCACATCTGGTTTGCATGCAATTTGATGTTATTGCGACTTATTTGGCGTGCAGATTCTTTAGTAATCAGCAGTAGAACATTGGTAAGTTTCAGGAAAATATCAGTTCCCAACTAAAAATGGGAGAATTTTTTTTTGTGTGAAAAATTGCATTTTGTTTTCTGAAAAAATGCATTTTGAGCACAACTTTCACTTTGACACAAATATTTTGGCTTTTTATGACTGCCAACGACTATACCAACATAACACAAAAAATGGGTTAGAATCCACATCTGGCTTGCATGCAATTTGATGTTATTGCTACTTATTCACCGTGCAGATTCTTTAGTAATCAGCAGTAGAACATTGGTAAGTTTCAGGAAAATATCAGTTCCCAACTAAAAATGGGAGAAATTTTTTTTTGTGAAAAGTCGCATTTTGTTTTCTGAAAAAATGCATTTTGAGCACAACTTTCACTTTGACACAAATATTTTTGCTTTTTATGACTGCTAACGACTATACCAACATAATACAAAAAATGGGTTAGAATCCACATCTGGTTTGCATGCAATTTGATGTTATTTCGACTTATTCGCCGTGCAGATTCTTTAGTAATCAGCACTAGAACATTGGTAAGTTTCAGGAAAATATCAGTTCCCAACTAAAAATGGGAGAATTTTTTTTTTGTGAAAAGTTGCATTTTGTTTTCTGAAAAAATTCATTTTGAGCACAACTTTCACGCAAATATTTTGGCTTTTTATGACTGCTAACGACTATGCCAACATAACACAAAAAATGGGTTAGAATCCACATCTGGTTTGCATGCAATTTGATGTTATTGCGACTTATTCGGCGTGCTGGCATAGGCACGGCTTAGTGGATCATGGCCACTTCCGAGGTCAGATCTCGTTAATCTGTGCGATGCCATTACGGTCATTCGGCGTCATGTCTGCTCTCTCCCATTGCACACGAGGTAACACAAGTGTTGCATAAGAAGAATGGTGTACTAGATGGTGGATAACCAAGGCCAATGTGATTACACAAAGCTTAGAGGAATACACACAAGGTTGTTTTTCCGTGAAACGTTCTACCAGTCGGCTTAACCCTTCAGATCAGATCATCCCTTCGTTTCTATCTGCGGAAGGCAGTATACTCCATAACCCGATTTTACGAGTGACATGCAATTAGTATTATTGGAGTATGTTTTTTTTCCATCTTCCATCTGCGTTGAGCGACTCTGCCCGTCGTGACTTCTCTCTCGTTCTGTTTGCGTTCCAGCTGTCGCAGCAGCAACAGGAAGAGCCTCTGTGTTGGAACGCCATCACCCACTCTGTCCCGACCACTCTCCCCACTCTCAGTGCATACAGGTAAGAGCCGGGCTCTCTCGGACTGTCGCCGCCGTTGCCGCGCACTTTTGCATTCATGTCTGCTGGGGTCCTGGTCCTGGTCCTGGATTCTGCAAAGAAATGCAGAATCGAGGACCACAGCCTCGGTGCGATTATTATTATTATTATTTTTTTTAGCTCAAAACACTTACTTTCATCAGAAAAAAAAAGTTTGCTTCTACCCTTTTCCGTTCTTTAGTAATCAACAGTAGAACATTGGTAAGTTTCAGGAAAATATCAGTTCCCAACTAAAAATGGGAGAAAAACAACTTTTTGTGAAAAGTTGCATTTTGCAATTCCACCCTTGTTGTTTGTCTATATGTGCCCTGTGATTGGCTGGCAACCAGTCCAGCCTCTTGTCCTAAGACAGCTGGGATAGGCTCCAGCACCCCCCACGACCTTTGTGAGGATAAGCGGCAGAAAATGAATGAAATTTTTTGTTTCATAGAAGTCAACAACTGCTCAGATGTTTTTGGTTTCACTAAAATAAAAAAAAAATATGGACGTCAGTCATCGATGAATTTGGTTCCCTGCAGAAAAAGCTAATTTTCTGTTTTTTAATTTTTTTTAGCTCAAAATGCTTAAGTTCAAACACTTACTTTCATCAGAAAAAAAAAAGTTTGCTTCTACCCTTTTCCGTTCTTTAGTAATCAGCAGTAGAACATCGGTAAGTTTCAGGAAAATATCAGTTCCCAACTAAAAATGGGAGAAAAACAACTTTTTGTGAAAAGTTGCATTTTGTTTTGTGAAAACATGCATTTTGCAATTCCACCCTTGTTGTTTGTCTATATGTGCCCTGTGATTGGCTGGCAACCAGTCCAGCCTCTTGTCCTAAGACAGCTGGGATAGGCTCCAGCACCCCCCACGACCCTTGTGAGGATAAGCGGCAGAAAATGAATGAAATTTTTTGTTTCATAGAAGTCAACAACTCCTCAGATGTTTTTGGTTTCACTAAAATAAAAAAAAAATATGGACGTCAGTCATCGATGAATTTGGTTCCCTGCAGAAAAAGCTAATTTTCTGTTTTTTAATTTTTTTTAGCTCAAAACGCTTAAGTTCAAACACTTACTTTCATCAGAAAAAAAAAGTTTGCTTCTACCCTTTTCCGTTCTTTAATAATCAGCAGTAGAACATTGGTAAGTTTCAGGAAAATATCAGTTCCCAACTAAAAATGGGAGGAAAAACAACTTTTTGTGAAAAGTTGCATTTTGTTTTGTGAAAAGATGCATTTTGCAATTCCACCCTCGGCCATCGAGGGTCACATTTATACTCTTTTTATTTACAACATATTGCGCAACTGCAGGGTCTTGAGACACATGCTAACTCGCAAACTAGAGAGCTAGCGACCTAAACAGTAGCCTTCAAGTTATTTCCTTTCAACTTAAATAGCCAAAAACGTACCACTTCCACACGGGTAGGGAGGATAACTATTAACAGTTATTTAACCTTTAACATGAACATGAATCAAACGTAATAATTTTTTCTGGGTACATGATACCATACAGCATCCATATCAAACTTGCGCGGGCCGCGCTGACATTAAACTTTCATATCAAGGCGGGGGCCTCAAACTGGTGTCGTGCGGGCCACATTTGGCCCGCGGGCCGCATGTTTGAGACCCCTGATTTTTACATATTTTGCTAAGTATTTTCTGAGAAATCATTCTTTATCTTTTTTTTTAATCTTTTTTTTGTTTTTATAGACATGACAAAACACGACTATAGTCACATTTATACTCTTTTTATTTACAACATATTGCGCAACTGCAGGGTCTTGAGACACATGCTAACTCGCAAACTAGAGAGCTAGCGACCTAAACGGTAGCCTTCAAGTTATTTCCTTTAAACTTATATAGCCAAAAACATACCACTTCCACACGGATTGGGAGGATAACTATTAACAGTTATTTAACCTTTAACATGAACATGAATCAAACGTAATAATTTTTTCTGGGTACATGATACCATACAGCATCCATATCAAACTTTCATATCAAGGCGGGGGCCTCAAATTAGTGTCCTGCGGGCCACATTTGGCCCGCGGGCTGGGTGTTTGAGACCCCTGACGGGGGTGTGGTGAGGGTGTTCGGGGGTCCTAGAGTTTACAAACAGTTACTCAGGTTTCGTGGAATCGCTGACGTGTTTATTTATAAAAAAACACTGATACCTAAAAGTAGTTATTCTATTCGTCGGAAATGTGACTTGAGGCTCGTGTTTTCATTCCCGACATTAGGATTTAATCCCCACGGGAGTCCAAATAAGACCCATGCAAGTTTGGGGAACTCAAGGCAAAAGATGTTCCTCACGCTTGGAGGAAACAAGATGGTGCTGGCGTGAAACCGGAGCTCATTTCTTGCTTGTGTATCAAAATGTTCTTAAATAGTTTGGACGCCGGCACGCCGAGCAGCCACAGGATCAGTCGATCCTGCTGAGCTCAAATTACGAGAGGCGGTATTGGACTGGTTTAACAACAAACCACCTGCCGTTGCCGACGACGCCGCCGCCGCCGATGCCGACACCTCTAATAGCGCTTTGAGCGAGACGAAGATATTGCAGCAAAACAAGTTGTGTTGTTTGTGTGGACGTGTTGTTGTTGCTGCGGCGGCGGCGGCGGCGGATGGGTCGCTGGTGAAACGTGAAGCAGAAAGCCAGGCGGGATTGGGTGTCATCTGAGAGCCGACCTACACAACTTTAGGACACCGCTGTCAACAGTACTATTCTGTGTGTCGCATTTTGGCTCTCATTGTCGTCGCCATCGGACATGACCTACTTTAGCGCCGTTCGGTTCGGTACGGGACACACTTTTCTGTTCGTAGTGTAGTTTTCCAAGCCGATACCGATAACTTCCTGCTTTTCAACGGGGGTACTTGAATTTACTTGGGTTTACTAGACGACAAAAGTTGGTAAAAAAAAACAAAATGCAACTTTTCACAAAAAGCTGTTTTTCCTCCCATTTTTAGTTGGGAACTGATATTTTCCTGAAACTTACCAATGTTCTACTGCTGATTACTAAAGAATCTGCACGCCAATTAAGTCGCAATAACATCAAATTGCATGCAAACCAGATGTGGATTCTAACCCATTTTTTGTGTTATGTTGGTATAGTCGTTAGCAGTCATAAAAAGCCAAAATATTTGTGTCAAAGTGAAAGTTGTGCTCAAAATGCATCTTTTCACAAAACAAAATGCAATTTTTCCACAAAAAACTGTTTTTCTCCCATTTTTAGTTGGGAGCTGATATTTTCCTGAAACTTACCAATGTTCTACTGCCGATTACTAAAGAATCTGCACACCGAATAAGTCTCAATAACATCAAATTGCGTGCAAACCAGATGTGGATTCTAACGCTGATGTCAAATAAGCCATGTGTTGTGTTATGTTGGTATAGTCGTTAGCGGTCATAAAAAGCCAAAATATTTGTGTCAAAGTGAAAGTTGTGCTCAAAATGCATCTTTTTACAAAACAAAATGCAATTTTTCACAAAAAAAAATTCTCCCATTTTTAGTTGGGAACTGATATTTTCCTAAAACTTACCAATGTTCTTTCTAGTGCTGATTACTAAAGAATCTGCACGCCGAATAAGTCGCAATAACATCAAATTGCATGCAAACCAGATGTGGATTCTAACCCATTTTTTGTGTTACGTTGGTATAGTCCTTAGCGGTCATAAAAAGCCAAAATATTTGTGTCAAAGTGAAAGTTGTGCTCAAAATGCATCTTTTTACAAAACAAAATGCACCTTTTCACAAAAAGCTGTTTTTCTCCCATTTTTAGTTGGGAACTGATATTTTCCTGAAACTTACCAATGTTCTAGTGCTGATTACTAAAGAATCTGCACATGGAATAAGTCGCAATAACATCAAATTGCATGCAAACCAGATGTGGATTCTAACCCATTTTTTGTGTTACGTTGGTATAGTCCTTAGCGGTCATAAAAAGCGAAAATATTTGTGTCAAAGTGAAAGTTGTGCTCAAAATGCAAATTTTCACAAAACAAAATGCAACTTTTCACAAAAAAATCCTTTTCTCCCATTTTTAGTTGGGAACTGATATTTTCCTGAAACTTACCAATGTTTTACTGCTGATTACTAAAGAATCTGTAGACTAGTGGTTAGCGCGCAGACTTCACAGCTAAGAGACCAGGGTTCAATTCCACGCTTGGCCATCTCTGTGTGTACTTTGCACGTTCTCTTCTCCAGGTACTCCGGTTTCCTCCCACATTCCAAAAACATGCTAGGTTAATTAGCGACTCCAAATTGTGCATCTGCATCGACGCTATTGTTGACGTTGCACTTCATGCTGTGACTCGCTGGAAAGAGTCGAGTCCAGCCGATGTGTGCTGAGGATTATCTTATGACCGAGTCCAATTTAGGCTCTAATCGTCTCCATCTCTCGGGTCCGAAATGGCACTAAACCCATTTTAGTGCGACCAGACAGACCAAGCCCCTCTACATAATCTCCCCAATTAATAAATATACATAAATAGATGCTAGGATGGTAATACCAAGATCCGTTTGTGGACATAACGTCACCTATTGAATTCAACCATGTATTTGTCTGCGAATTACTCCTTTTTTTTAGTGTTTAAAGCAGGGGTCTCAAACACGCGGCCCGCGGGCCAAATGTGGCCCGCAGGAGACTAGTTTGAGGCCCCTGCCTTGATATGAAAGTTTAATGTTGATATGGATGCTGTATGGTATCATGTACCCAGAAAAAATTATTACGTTTTATTAATGTTCATGTTAAAGGTTAAATAACTGTTAATAGTTATCCTCCCTATCCGTGTGGAAGTGGTTTTTGGCTATTTAAGTTGAAAGGAAATAACTTGGAGGCTACCGTTTAGGTCGCTAGCTCTCCAGTTTGCGAGTTAGCATGTGTCTCAAGACCCTGCAGTTGCGCAATATGTTGTAAATAAAAAGAGTATAAATGTGACTATAGTCGTGTTTTGTCATGGAATGTTTTATCAGAGCTTTTTTTGTAGAAAATCGGAACCAAAGCGAAGTTTTAAAAAAAAAAATGTTTTTAATAAATGCGTTTTTGTTTTGTTTTTTTTGGAAATGATGCGGCCCAGTCTCACCCAGACCCTAGCTCCAGTGACCCCCAAGTAAATTGAGTTTGAGACCCCTGGTTTAAGGTGTGAATATGACTAATTTAATCTTTCCTCTATCAGCTGCAAGCAGCCCCCTGGACAGTCCTCGGAATGCATCGACTAGTGCCTGCCTCAACTTTCCATTTGCCCGAAGGTATGACAACACTTCAGTATTTCACAAAAATGTCAGAAATATCCTATTTATTTTTTAAATTTTAATTTTAATTTTAATTTTAATTTTAATTTTAATTTTTTAATTTTAATTTTAATTTTAATTTTAATTTTAATTTTAATTTTAATTTTAATTTTAATTTTAATTTTAATTTTAATTTTAATTTTAATTTTAATTTTAATTTTAATTTTAATTTTAATTTTCAAGTTATGACACAAGTTTTCTGACTTATTAACATGAACCGAGAATATTGCTAACCTGTTCATTTAATAGCAATGTCGCTCAGAGTTACCTGAGTATATTTAGTCAGGACTATAAAAATAAAAAATTTTGATTTTAATGTGTAAAAATTTAAATTAATTTTTTTTTAATAATAATGATTTTAATGTGTACAAATTTAAAAAGTTTCATTTTAATTTGTAAAAATGTTAATGTGTAAAAATGTTAATGTGTAAAAATTTCAATGTGTAAAAATTAAATTATTTTTAATAATAATGATTTTAATGTGTACAAATTTAAAATATTTTAAAAGTTTCATTTTAATTTGTAAAAATGTTAATGTGTAAAAATGTTAATGTGTAAAAATGTCAATGTGTAAAAATTAAAATTTTAATTACAATTAAAATTTTAAGTTGAAGTTAATTTTTTTTAAATAAATTTAAATATAAAAAAGAATTAAAACTATTAAAAAATAAGAATGGAAATATTTAAAAATAAAAATAAAAATATTTAAAAAATAAGAATGAAAATATTTAAAAAATAAGAATGAAAATATTTTAACAAAAGAATAAAAAAAAGAATAAAAATATATATATCAGAAAGGCAGGAAATGAGCTTCTTTCTACTCCTTTTTGTTGAACTGTGAACTGATTATGTGATGCATTCAATTGTAATCTGATGCATGTTCAAATGAAATTAAACCATTACCATATATTTACTACAAAATACACAAAAACAAAGGACAACAACAGAGCAAGATTAATTGAAACTTAACAAAAAAAACGATCTCAGCATGAATAAACGTGGTAGGCGCTTGTAGCTCCCACGTGAAACACAAACAAGCTAACTAACGGCGCCAGAGAGGCATTGAGAGCCCGGCAAAATGTGTAAACAAGGTCGAATGAGATTGTTTTGACAATGTTAGCTGTAATGGTATTTTTATTATCTTACATTATTTTTAACACATTTTCCTCACAAAAAATGGTCAAATTTAAGCACTGGATATTTTTTGATTTGACTCTTTGAACCCAAGTGAACCAACTCACCTCGTTAAGAGTCGATAATTGAAAAACCTAATAAGTGCGATGACACGTTCAGGGTCTCCATGTGGGATTTGGCGTCAGCCTGGAGGTTGCAGACCCCCCCCCCCCCCCCTCCACCCCCTTCCTGCCGGATCCTCTTACAGGCGAGGATGAGTCGCGCTGTCGTTCGTTAGAGGGTACCCTGAAGCCCACTCATACTGTAGTCAACCCAGTTCCCATGGCAACGCGCTTCTCTTACAAGCATGTGTAGCCTACAAGTGAGACTTGAAATGATGGCACCCTTGAAGACACCTAGCAACAATTGTTGGAAACTTGGCGGGGGGGGGGGGGATCGTTGCTAGATGACTTTAAAAAAAAAAAGTTTGCTTATTAGCATACTACCTGTGCCGGATATTAGCATTATTGTGTAACGATGAACGATAACAATGATGACGTACTTACATATATATACGTATATATGGCATGTGTACAACTGTACTTGTTCCCCTGAACCTAGACCATGACAGCAGTTTTTCCTACAGCTGAGTCCTGTAATATAGTGACGCGCTTACGGACCCCACTATGGTAATGGTTTAATTTCATTTCAACATGCATCAGATTACAATTGAACGCATCACATAATCAGTTCCCAGTTCCACATGTCCAAAAGGAGTAGGAAGAAGCAAAGCTTATTAAATCCTACCCCTCCATCTGGTACTTTTACAATCACTAACTGTTATATTACTAATATAGTTTAAATTAAATTAAGTTTAAATTTAATATAGTTTAAATTAAATTAAGTTTGAATTTAATAGTTTAAATTAAATTAAGATTAAATTAAATGAAAATATGATCTCAGGGAAGAAGTACATTTGAAACACTTCTATGCTAGGACTACGTTATGCTAGCCATAGCATTTCAGTATGTGGAATCAAACTATGGAATGGATTGAGTTTGAGATTGAGATTAAATTTAATTAGATTTGATTTAATTTAATTTAATATAGTTTAAATTAAATTAAGTTTCAATTTAATATAGTTTCAATTTAATATAGTTTCAATTTAATATAGTTTCAATTTAATATAGTTTCACTTTAATATAGTTTAAATTAAGTTTTAAATTAAATTTAGTTTAAATTAAATTAAGTTTAAATTTAATATAGTTTAAATTAAATTAAGTTTGAATTTAATAGTTTAAATTAAATTAAGATTAAATTAAATGAAAATATGATCTCAGGGAAGAAGTACATTTGAAACACTTCTATGCTAGGACTACGTTATGCTAGCCATAGCATTTCAGTATGTGGAATCAAACTATGGAATGGATTGAGTTTGAGATTGAGATTAAATTTAATTAGATTTGATTTAATTTAATTTAATATAGTTTAAATTAAATTAAGTTTCAATTTAATATAGTTTCAATTTAATATAGTTTCAATTTAATATAGTTTCAATTTAATATAGTTTAAATTAAGTTTTAAATTAAATTTAGTTTAAATTAAATTAAGTTTAAATTTAATATAGTTTAAATTAAATTAAGTTTAAATTAAATTAAAATATGATCTCAGGGAAGAAGTACATTTGAAACACTTCTATGCTAGGACTACGTTATGCTAGCCATAGCATTTCAGTATGTGGAATCAAACTATGGAATGGATTGAGTTTGAGATTGAGATTAAATTTAATTAGATTTGATTTAATTTAATATAGTTTAAATTAAATAAAGTTTACATTTAATATAGTTTAAATTAAATTAGATTAAATTAGATCAAAATAGATTAATTAGATTAAATAGATTAATTAGATTAAATAGATTAAATTAGATTAAATTAGATTAGATTAAATTACATTAAAATATGATCTCAGGGAAGAAGTACATTTGAAACACTTCTATGCTAGGACTACGTTATGCTAGCCATAGCATTTCAGTATGTGGAATCAAACTATGGAATGGATTGAGTTTGAGATTAAATTGAATTAGATTTGATTTAATTTAATATAGTTTAAATTAAATTAAATAAAGTTTAAATTTAATATAGTTTAAATTAGATTAAGTTAGATTAAGTTAGATTAAATTAGATTAAATTAGATTAAATTAGATTAAATTAGATTAAATTAGATTAAATTAGATTAAAATATGATCTCAGGGAAGAAGTACATTTGAAACACTTCTATGCTAGGACTACGTTATGCTAGCCATAGCATTTCAGTATGTGGAATCAAACTATGGAATGGATTGAGTTTTAGATTAAATTAAATTAAATTTAATTTAATTTTTTTAATTTAAGTGTTTCAAATGTACTTCTTCCCTGAGATCATATTTCTTCTCTCTTGTAGAGAAGTATTGGATGACATTTTTAGCTACTTGGTTGTCGACTACCACGATGGACTTCTGCGTCCATTATTTCCGAAGTGACTCGAGGCACCAAATGACTTCCACCAGCTAAACTTTTGGCCTGGCTTGTAAATGAAAAACAATCTTTGAGGAATGTAGCTCTCGTAAATAATAATCATCATCATCATCAAATAACATTTCAAACCTGTACTGGTTTCAACATTCCTCGTCAGACTTGCTGGTTGGGTCTGCCTTATTATGTCTTTTGTGGAGTCGAGTCACTCCTTTTTTCGGTTACGTAAAAGATTTGAACGGCCGTGTCTGCGCTAATGCACGGCGGCAAGGAAGGCGACATTGTCAGGATGAATTCCTCAGCCCGATTGCCGGAGGTCACAGGATCATTTACACTAAACTCTTTTCTTTCTCTTCTCTTCTCGTCTCTTCGCTTTCGTGCCGCCGTCCCAGTCACTTGGCTCGTGCGGACAGGTAGATGCTTCCTGTGGCTTTTACCTCATGTACGCTACCTCAAAAGTTTGGGATCACTTGGAAATTGTTTTTGTCTGGTCCGAGATATGGCTTTTTTATCGGCGGTCCTGCTATGAAGGACTATGGCCTTCATGTCTGCAATGTTTTTCTGTCCTTGTTAGACCCAGTTTGTGCTATTGCAAATTATTTTTTTTGTCTTTCATGATTACAGTCACCCCTGGTTTAATTAATTGGTTACAGACCTGCCAGTCACCCCTGAGTTCATTGTTTTTGTTTCTTCTTGCACAGTTGTGCAGCGTTTTTCTTTCCTTGTTAGACCCAGTTTGTGCTATTGCTAACGACTTTTTTGTCTTTCATGATTACAGTCACCCCTGGTTTAATTAATTGGTTACAGACCTGCCAGTCACCCCTGAGTTCATTGGTTTTGTTTCTTCTTGCACAGTTGTGCAGCGTTTTTCTGTCCTTGTTAGACCCGGTTTGTGCTATTGCGAATTATTTTTTTTGTCTTTCATGATTACAGTCACCCCTGGTTTAATTAATTGGTTACAGACCTGCCAGTCACCCCTGAGTTCATTGTTTTTGTTTCTTCTTGCACAGTTGTGCAGCATTTTTCTGTCCTTGTTAGACCCAGTTTGTGCTATTGCTAACGACTTTTTTGTCTTTCATGATTACAGTCACCCCTGGTTTAATTAATTGGTTACAGACCTGCCAGTCACCCCTGAGTTCATTGTTTTTGTTTCTTCTTGCACAGTTGTGCAGCGTTTTTCTGTCCTTGTTAGACCCGGTTTGTGCTATTGCGAATTATTTTTTTTGTCTTTCATGATTACAGTCACCCCTGGTTTAATTAATTGGTTACAGACCTGCCAGTCACCCCTGAGTTCATTGTTTTTGTTTCTTCTTGCACAGTTGTGCAGCGTTTTTCTGTCCTTGTTAGACCCAGTTTGTGCTATTGCTAACGACTTTTTTGTCTTTCATGATTACAGTCACCCCTGGTTTAATTAATTGGTTACAGACCTGCCAGTCACCCCTGAGTTCATTGTTTTTGTTTCTTCTTGCACAGTTGTGCAGCGTTTTTCTGTCCTTGTTAGACCCGGTTTGTGCTATTGCTAAGGACTTTTTTGTCTTTCATGATTACAGTCACCCCTGGTTTAATTAATTGGTTACAGACGTGCCAGCGATGAATAAATTTCCACAATATAGGATTCCAAGTCAATAAATGGAATATTTTTGTAGTTTGAGCACGAAAAATCTGTATATGACTTTGTAAATACGAGGGATTTATGTTGCCGATTTTGATACCAATCATCCATGAGTGAAATTGACCGATTCCGACACCGATCATATGGAATTATTCTTATTTGTTTCGTCTTGCACAGTTGTGCAGCGTTTTTCTGTCCTTGTTAGACAGACATTTGCAAGTGATCCCAAACTTTTAGTACTGCAGATTCACTGACCACATCTTTATGTACACTTGAATGTACGATTGAATAAGATCCAATAGCTGTAGCACCAATTCTGCGTTGTTATTGTTGTTTTGAACAAATGCTAATGTGTCGGGTTACCCTTATTTTGCTACTCGTTACGAACTGTAAGCTGCATTTTCTTTCATCGTTTGACTTGTTTATCAAAATACTATATATATACAGATACTGTATAATTGAAGATGTTGTTGCAAGAGTACACAGCAGACCGTCGCCGCTGTGATTTCGATACTGTGTCGCTATTGGATCGATATTTCAATGTTCTGTACGTGTACCGTAAGGAAGTGGCCGGTGTGGATGTCTGAATGTATTGCTTGAGTGTTGTTTTTGTGCAAAAGGTAAATAACGTAACGACATGAACACGTTTGTTATGCAAATGTTGCGCTAATAAAATGCTAACTAACGCTCAATGTCTTCCTCCCAGAGCCGAGGGCCGACGATGGTCCCTGGCGTCCCTCCCCTCGTCGGGCTATGGAACCAACCCTCCCAGCTCCACTGTTTCAGTAAGTAGCCCGTACCGCACACAACAGTAGCTATGACCTTTCCGATAGCAATGGTATCCATGGAAAAGAATATTCCAATCTCTTGTCTACATGCGGCGCTATAATCAACCGGAATAGTCAATAGGGCATGCCCAGTAAAACGTAAAAATCAACATTATGTGATACCGATTTCCTTGAGTTTGTCTTTCACTTGTTAGAATAACTCTGTATTGCCAGTTTTTTGTTTTTCATATTTTTTTTTTTCGTTTTTTGTATTTTCCAGTTTTGAAATTTAGTTTGAATCAAAAACAAACTTTCCGCATTGCTCGCCTCCATTTTTTTTTTAAAAATCGAAGAACGTCTGGAGCTGCATGTTACGTCATATCTTAGCATTCGCTAAAAGAACGCACCCGGGAACGGGAAAATATATAAGTTCAATCTTGCTAATATTTTATAATTAAGCTCGGGACATGTTTTATATTGATATATATATTATTTTTTAATAAAACTGTACTTGTGAATAAATTATAGAAGGGTTTAGATCAGGGGTCTCAAACTCAATTTACTTGGGGGCCACTGGAGATCGGGTCTGGGTGAGACTGGGCTGCATCAGGTTTTCCAAAAAAAAACAAAAAAAAAACGCATTTATTAAAAACAAAAAAAATTAAAATTTCTACAAAAAAAGCTCTGATAAAACATTCCACTGTTCTCAAATATCTTTTTATTTTTCTACACAAAATAAGATGAAAAATAAATAAGAAGAATAAAGAAAATCAATCAGTAATAAATAAATATAATAATAATAATAATAAAACGGCAAATAATAAAAACTTAAGAAACCACATATAGTTGGTGGGTAGACAAATGATTTTTTTCATATTAAAATGAACAAAGCATTATTAGAGCCCTGTAGACATGACAAAACACGACTATAGTCACATTTATACTCTTTTTATTTACAACATATTGCGCAACTGCAGGGTCTTGAGACACATGCTAACTCGCAAACGAGAGAGCTAGCGACCTAAACGGTAGCCTTCAAGTTATTTCCTTTAAACTTAAATAGCCAAAAACGTACCACTTCCACACGGATAGGGAGGATAACTATTAACAGTTATTTAACCTTTAACATGAACATGAATCAAACGTAATAATTTTTTCTGGGTACATGATACCATACAGCATCCATATCAAACTTTCATATCAAGGCAGGGGGCCTCAAACTAGTGTCCTGCGTGCCACATTTGTCAGGTGGTGGGTGTGCTGCTCGACGCGGGTGGATTATCTGCTGCCTGGGCGTTTGCACGGCTTTTTCCCGGCAGTATTGTTTTAACTTGATGTCGGTCTAACTTGTCTGAACACATTACTTGTGGTTTGCAGTAGCACAAGTACACACAACGCTCCCTATGAGACGCCGATGCAAAAGTATCACTGAATCATATCTGTTATTTGCATTTGAGAATGAGGGGAAATTGGGCTGCACGGTGGTGAAGTGGTTAACGTGCAGGTCACACAGCTAGACCCGAGTTCAATTCCATTCTCTGCGTAGCGTTTGCATGTTTCTCCAGGGACTCCTCCCACATTCCAAAAACATGCTAGGTTAATTAGCGACTCCAAATTGTCCATAGGTATGAATGGTGAGTGTGAATGGTTGTTTGTCTATATGTGCCCTGTGATTGGCTGGCTGTCCACCAGTCCAGGGTGTAACCCGCCTCTACCCGGCGAAAACCCACACATGCATGGGGAGAACATGCAGAGATGGCAACGGGTGGAATTAAACCCTGGTCTCCACAGCTCCTAGCTGTGAGGTCGAACCACTAGTCCACCGTGCCGCCTAGGAAGAAGCAAAGCTTATTAAATCCTACCCCTCCATCTGGTACTTTTACAATCACTAACTGTTACATTTGTTCACCTCCTGCTTTCTAATATATTTATTTTTTTAAATATTTTTAATATATTTAATGTATATATATTTTTTTAAATTTTATTTTATTTATTTATTTCTGCAGTCTTCCTCCTCCTCCCAAGAGCGCCTTCATCAGCTTCCCTACCAGCCGACGCAAGACGAGCTGCACTTCCTTTTCAAACACTTCCGCAGCACTGACAGCATAACCGACGAGGATGGGCGGCCCGCCACCGTCATACGGCCTCGCTCTCGGAGCCTCAGGTAGCACATTTACATCACTGACCGGATAGCTGGGTTTAAAAAATTTTTTTTTTTTAATTAAAATTAAAAAAAATAATATTTTTTTTTTATTTTTTTATTTTTTTTAATCAAAGTACAAGGTAATATGACCCCGCAACACACGTAGCCCTACCCCTCCATCTGGTACTTTTACAATCAGTAACTGTTACATTTGTTCACTTCCTGCTTTCATAATCTAGTTGAATTTTTTTTTTATTTACTTTTTTTTTTAATTTTGAAATGACAATGATAACAAATATTACAGGCAAGCTAACTCTATTACTTGTGAAAACGCGCTCTCGATGTGATTCAACAGTGGGGGCGGGGTACCACGACTACGTGTGTTGCAGGGTCACATTACCTCGTACTTCGATTTAAAAATTAAAAAAAAAAAAAGATTTACATAAAAAAAAAGAATTAAATGATTAATTTTTTTTGATTTTTTTATTTTAAATTTAAATAAAACAAAATTAAAATTTTAAAATATTACAATTTTATTTAAAATTATTTTTAAAATAAAAAAATTAAAATTATTATTTTTTTAATTTAAATTAAAATAAAAAAATTGAATTTTTCATTTTTTATTTTAAATTTTATTTTTTTATTAAAATTTAAAAATAAAAAAATTATAATAATTTAAATTTTTTTTTAGTTATTTTAAATTTAAAAAAAATACAATTTTTAAATATTACAATTTCATTTACAATTATTTGTAAAATTAAAAAAAATATTATTATTATTTTTTAATTTAAATTAAAATAAAAAAATTAGAATTTTTCATTTTTTATTTAAAATTTTATTTATTTTTTATTATTATTTTTTTTAATTTAAGTGTTTTTTTTTAATTTAATTTTTTAATTTAAAAAAATTACAATTATTATTATTACTTTTTTATTTAAATTAAAAAAATTTAAAAAAATGAATTTTTTTATTTTTTAATTTTAAAATTGAAGTACGAGGTAATATGACCCCGCAACACACGGCCCTCGGCTAAGGGTGATGGAAAAAAATCGGCATCGCCCCCCCCAAAAAAACATATTGGTCGATCCCTATTGTGGACAATAACTTGTAGGACAATTTGTTATGATGACAGGTCTCGTCAAATGCAATAAATCCCGAGGCAAGGATTGTGCATGTTAAGGCCTGCATGGCAGACGGGAAGGAAAAGCATGTGTTTAGGTGAGATGTTGTTTTATGACCAAGATGGATTCGTAATCCTTCATCGGGTGCCTCCTCGTTGATTATACATGCACGATGGCCGGCGGGCAGGTGGCGATTCGACGGCTTAGCTGTTTGATTTTTGACAACTTTTGTGTGTTGGCTCGTCTTTGGCGCTGTTTGTATGATGCCCGAGCGCTCTGTGTTCTGGCACCATGTTGTGCCATGCGTGGGCGTGCTAGCTTACAGAGTGCTGCAGGGATGTAGCTGCTGAACTGTAGTCGAAGGCGGGGGTGTTTTAGGGCGGGCGGTGGGGGGGGGGGTGTTAGTTGGGTGCAACGGTGAGCTGCAGCAATGCGTGCTGGGCGGCCGTCGTACAGACTGACTGACTCGGGTCGCATGTTTACATGTGATAGTCTTTGCATCCGCTCTGCCGAGCTAGGTTTTTTTTTTTTCTGTAAAATTCCTCCAGCGTCCTATGCCTAAATCCACGCTGATGTGGTAGTCGATGAAATACTGAGCGCTGCCGGTGAGTCACTGTTTGGCCTGAAGAACCCCTTGCTTTAGATATAAACTCATGTGCAACAGACGCATCAAAACCTAACTGTGAAATTCACTCTGATAACAGCTTTTAACAGCTTTGCGCGCCGTCGTTTTTCAGACGGAAATCAAATATCATCATCATGAATCATCACTCAACACTGACCTGAAAACATGTGTCCGTCTAAATATTGACAGGTTTAAAATGTGTGGTTTGATGGATGTCCCTGTATGCCTACAAGTAAGCGGGTCTTATTACAGTCTATATATATATATATAGGTCTTGTATGCATGTTTGAAATAAACTCAACCATTACCATTTCTGTCTGACTCCGGGCTTATCTGCAGTCCCTGTATGCCTACAAGTAAGCGGGTCTTATTACAGCGCAGCTGCAAAAAAACAGCACCCTTTCTTTACCTGCCCAGCCTCTTATACAATCTTGAGTGTATAAAAGCATATAAAACCCTAAAAAAAAAAATATATAAAATCCTGTAAGCCTACAGGTACTGCAGATAAGTCCGGACCATCAGGATCGGATCTGAAATGTGCATCCGTGCATGGCGAGATACTATATATATATTTATAGATATATATATAGGTCTTGTATGCATGTTTGAAATAAACTCAACCATTACCATTTCTGTCTGACTCCGGGCTTATCTGCAGTCCCTGTATGCCTACAAGTAAGCGGGTCTTATTACAGCGCAGCTGCAAAAAAACAGCACCCTTTCTTTACCTGCCCAGCCTCTTATACAATCTTGAGTGTATAAAAGCATATAAAACCCTAAAAAAAAGTATATAAAATCCTGTAAGCCTACAGGGACTGCAGATAAGCCCGGACCATCAGGATCGTATCTGAAATGTGCATGGCGAGATACTATATATATATATATATATATATATATATATATATATATATATATATATATAGGTGTTGTGTGCATGTTTGTAATAAACTCAACCATTACCATTTCTGTCTGACTCCGGGCTTATCTGCAGTCCCTGTATGCCTACAAGTAAGCGGGTCTTATTACAGCGCAGCTGCAAAAAAAAAGCACCCTTTCTTTACCTGCCCAGCCTCTTATACAATCTTGAGTGTATAAAAGCATATAAAACCCTAAAAAAAAGTATATAAAATCCTGTAAGCCTACAGGGACTGCAGATAAGCCCGGACCATCAGGATCGTATCTGAAATGTGCATGGCGAGATACTATATATATATATATATATATATATATATATATATATAGGTGTTGTGTGCATGTTTGTAATAAACTCAACCATTACCATTTCTGTCTGACTCCGGGCTTATCTGCAGTTCCTGTATGCCTACAAGTTAGCGGGTCTTATTACAGTGCAGCTGCAAAATAGCACCCTTCCTTTCCCTGCTCGGCCTTTTATACACTCAAGATCATGTAAGAGGCTGGCCCAGGGAAGGATGTTTTTTTTTGCAGCTGTGCTGTAATAAGACCCGCTTACTTGTAAGTATACAGGGACTGCAGATAAGGAAGTCGAAAATGGAGGAACCGGAATCATGGCTAGCAATAGTGCCAATGAGACCGTCCTATGTACTATCGCTAGCTATGATTCCGGTTATCCAAAGGCTGGCTGGGTTTACTGAGTAGACGGTAGTCAAATAATGTTTGTTTTGTTTAATAATGTTTGTTGTTTACGCAAATAATCGGAAAAAAATCAAAAATAATGTTTTTCCCCAAAAAACGATAATATGAAATAAACGGATACTTACATTTTTTTTTTAGAAGCGATTAATCGAATACCAAAATATATGTTGATTAATTGGATAATTGATTAACTATCGATTAATTGTGGCAAACCCGGAAATGAACTCTTGGAAGGACCGAGATTCCCGTTTTGTTGCGTCTAGCGCAGGGGTGGGCAAACTTTTTGTCTCGCGGGCCGCATTGATATGACAAAATTTACGGAGGGGGGAGGGGCAGACTATATATTTTACACGTAACAGTATTGGTATTGGTATTATTGTATCTGTAAAATTGTCATGCAATCTGCTATTATTTATTATTTTATATTTATATTTAAATATTTTATTTAAATATTTTATATTATATAAAAAATAATATATTATTATTTTATAATAATAAAATATTATAAAAATTAAAATAAAATTAAAATAATAATTATTATATTATTATTCTGTAAAATATGCAAATATAACAATAATATTATATATAATTAATATAATAATTAGCATTATTATAATAATTATAATAATCATAATAGTTATAATAATTATAATAATCTAATAATAATAATTATTATTATTATTATGTGCTTGTGTCCCTTTTTTCAGGAGCACTTTGTAAACAACAGACCATGTCAAAAAACCAAATTGATAAAACCATCAAAAGGTTGGCTCAGGCCATGATGCCAGGTTGTATGTTGACTTTAAATGAAATACTTTGGAAAGATTGGGCGGGCCGTATTCAAACACTTGGCGGGCCGGATGTGGCCCCCGGGCCGTAGTTTGCCCACCCCTGGTCTAGCGTCACATCAACTATTTTGTGTCTGGTTCTTGTTAAAGCACACACTGCTAGCTAATCGCAGGAATTGCAATTTGAACGCTACATTTCTTTGTACTTTTACAAACGGTCTTTATGAACCCCGGTCATGGTCTTGGTCTTGGTTTTGCTGACTGTTCCAGAGATTAAAATGCAGCTTTGGTGGCGTTTGATGACTAACAAAGCGTTTTATACATAAAGGTATCCGTGACCGTGCGTCCTGTCTCCTTAAGTAGCTGACATCAGTTTCCAGTTTGACGGCGTTTACATCATGACGCACACGGAATTTCACATAATGGAATTCTTGGTTTTCTTTGTACGTTTTTAGTCACGATAGTCATTACCAAATCTTGACGCGGTGCACCCCCGACAGGGGATTTGGACCCTTGGCTTTGGCATGGACGTACAACTAAAACCGCCTGAATAGTTTAGTAGGTTTAGTCGGTATTGTACTCTTCAGGTTTTCAGGAGTTAGCCAAAACATCTTCTGTCGTCAGTTGACTTTGTTCTTGGTGACATCATTTCACACCCCGTGCTAACAGAGTGTTACAGTTCAAAGCAAGTTTACATTCTGTACTGTAGTAAATGTTGTCAACTAGTACTAGTAATAGTCATTGTTTTGTTTTTGTTTGTTTTGTCTTGCAGCCCCGGTCGATCAAGCGTCTCCTTTGACAATGAGATAGTCATGATGAACCATGTTTACAGAGAACGGTTTCCAAAGGTGAGCTTAAGGAATCGCTTTGCATACCTGGACTATGAAATAATAACAATTTTTTCATTATGAAGATATTTCAAGAAAACAACCTGACCGGGTCATTTTTGACCCACTTATGGAAGGTTGGGGTAGTAACACAAAAACTACAATTTCTTAAAATTTATAAAAGTTAAGTTAAAAATATGAATGGCATGATATTAAAAACATGTTTTTTGAGGAATACCTGGAATATGAAATGATTAAAAAAAATTTCATTATGAAAATATTTCAAGAACCTGACCGGGTCATTTTTGACCCACTTATGGAAGGTTGGGGTAGTAACACAAAAACTAAAATTTCTTAAAATTTATAAAAGGTAAGTTAAAAATGTGAATGGCATGATATCAAAAACATGTTTTTTTAGGAATACCTGGAATATGAAATGATAAAAATTTTTCATTATGAAGATATTTCAAGAAAACAACCTGACCGGGTCATTTTTGACCCACTTATGGAAGGTTGGGGTAGTAACACAAAAACAAAAATTTCTTAAAATGTATAAAATGTAAGTAAAAAATATGAATGGTATGATTGCAAAAATATGTTTTTTTTAGGAATACCTGGAATATGAAATGATTAAAAAAAATTAATTATGAAGATATTTCAAGAACCTGACCGGGTCATTTTTGACCCACTTATGGAAGGTTGGGGTAGTAACACAAAAACTAAAATTTCTTAAAATTTATAAAAGGTAAGTTAAAAATGTGAATGTCATGATATCAAAAACATGTTTTTTGAGGAATACCTGGAATATGAAATGATAAAAATTTTTCATTATGAAGATATTTCAAGAAAACAACCTGACCGGGTCATTTTTGACCCACTTATGGAAGGTTGGGGTAGTAACACAAAAACAAAAATTTCTTAAAATGTATAAAATGTAAGTAAAAAATATGAATGGTATGATCGCAAAAATATGTTTTTTGAGGAATACCTGGAATATGAAATGATAACAATTTTTCATTACAAAGATATTTCAAGAAAACAACCTGACCGGGTCATTTTTGACCCACTTATGGAAGGTTGGGGTAGTAACACAAAAACTACAATTTCTTAAAATGTATAAAAGGTAAGTTAAAAATGTGAATGGCATGATATTAAAAACATGTTTTTTGAGGAATATCTGGAATATGAAATTATGAAAATTTTTTATTACGAAGATATTTCAAGAAAACAACCTGACCGGGTCATTTTTGACCCACTTATGGAAGGTTGGGGTAGTAACACAAAAACTAAAATTTCTTAAAATATATAAAAAATAAGTTAAAAATGTGAATAGCATGATATCAAAAACATGTTTTTTGAGGAATACCTGGAATATGAAATTATAAAAAAAAATTTCATTACAAAGATATTTCAAGAAAACAACCTGACCGGGTCATTTTTGACCCACTTATGGAAGGTTGGGGTAGTAACACAAAAACTAAAATTTCTTAAAATTTATAAAAGGTAAGTTAAAAATGTGAATGTCATGATATTAAAAACATGTTTTTTTAGGAATACCTGGAATATGAAATTATGAAAATTTTTTATTACGAAGATATTTCAAGAAAACAACCTGACCGGGTCATTTTTGACCCACTTATGGAAGGTTGGGGTAGTAACACAAAAACTGAATTTTTTTTAAAAATTAATTACCGCTCCATTTAAAAAAAAAATGTGCTCACGTTGCCATTCTTGCCTGCAGGCCACAGCCCAGATGGAGGAGCGCTTGTTGGAAATTGTCACCCACTGTTCTCCAGACAGCTCCCTCCCGCTGGCCGACGGGGTGCTGGGCTTCATCCAGCACCAGTTGGTGGAGCTGGTCCGTGACTGTTTGGAGAAGTCGCAGAAAGGCCTGGTTACGTCCCGATACTTCGCCGAACTGCAGGAGAAGCTGGAGAAGCTGCTTCACGAGGTTAGGACGCAGCGTGTCGGCGGCACGGTGGAGTGGTGGAACGGTGGATTATCGTTATGATAATTGACGTGTAACCCGTGAGTGCTTCCGTGTCGGCTGGCCACTTGCCTGTAACGACGTTACCCAATGCAGTCGGGCTTACCGCTCGATAATCGCCCGTTAGCCCAAGGCACACATGGCACTTCAGCCTCCTCGAATTGTCAGCGGTGGCACGGAAGCGCCTTTGCTAATAATACCAGCATAGATTGCAACTGCTGATAAAAGGCGGAGTTCCTCCACTGTTTGTCCAGCTGAACTCATAAATCCCTTCCCATGCTGTGGAAAAAATTAACTTGATGCACCGAACTTCCATTGCAATTTTAGGAAATCCATCAATTATGATAAAAAGTATTGAAATATTTATTTTCTACCGCTTATCCTTACAAGAGGTGCTGGAGCCTATCCCAGCTGTCCTCAAGCAAGAGGCGGGGTACAACCTGGACTGGTGGCCAGCCAGCCAATCACAGGGCACATATAGACAAACAACCATTCACACTCACATTCATACCTATAAACAATTTGGAGTCGCTAATTAACCTAGCATGTTTTTTTTTTTTTTGGGAATGTGGGAGGAAACCCACTCATGCACGGGGAGAACATACAAACTCCACACAGAGATGGCCGAGGGTGGGGAAAGACAAAATAAGAAGCCAAAAAGTTACCACTTCCACACAAAATAGGAGGAGACATGAATTTTCTACCGCTTATCCTCACAAGGGTTGCAGGGGTGCTGGAGCCTATCCCAGCTGTCTTCAGGCAAGAGGCGGCGTACAACCTGGACTGGTTGCCAGCCAGCCAATCACAGGGCACATATAGACAAACAACCATTCACACTCACATTCATACCTATGGACAATTTGGAGTCGCTAATTAACCTAGCATGTTTTTGGAATGTGGGAGGAAACCGGAGTACCCGGAGAAAACCCACGCATGCACGGGGAGAACATGCAAACTCCACACAGAGATGGCCGAGGATGGAATTGAACATATTCCATACGGCTCATCGGGATTCTGACTCCGGCAATCTGCTGACTGACTCAGACTTGACCCGTCACACTCCCGCTGTGTTCAAAATGACGTAACATGTGACGCACTTCACTCATGCGTCTGCTTTCATATTTGTATACTTAATACAGTATCCATCTGCTTGGAACACAGCGTGGCCCCTTTATTGGGATCGAACTTGAAATAGCAAAAAATGTAAGCCGACTAAATATTGCCGACATGTCAATGAATCATAATCTACTTCTTGAAGTATTTATTTTTTATGATGAATTTTGCTAGTATTTAATACTCTTTTATAATTACAATTAACTCCAAATTGTCCATAGGTATGAATGTGAGTGTGAATGGTTGTTTGTCTATATGTGCCCTGTGATTGGCTGGCTGGCCACCAGTCCAGGGTGTACCCCGCCTCTTGCCTGAAGACTGCTGGGATAGGCTCCAGCACCCACTGCGACCCTAGTGAGGATAAGCGGTAGAAAATGAATTAATGAATAATTATAATTATTTTTTATAATTATAATATAAATATATTATATATGTAAATATAATAATTATAATAAATTTAATATACTCTTTTATAATTATATTTAATTATATATAATAATATTAATATAATTATAATTATATATGATATGTAATTAATTAATATATAATATAATTGTAATTATATAATTAATAATAATTAAATATAATTCTATTTTTAATAAATCTTTAGACCAGTTGACAAACTGCACTGTTGGTTTTGTTAGAGTTAAAGGATCCCATTGGGACCAGGATCCCCACCTGGTCTTTGTCAGCCAAATCTGGTTCTTGGGACATGGAACCCGAACGCCTCCCTGGTGAGGTGTTCTGGGCATGCCCAGCCAGGAAAAAAAGACCCCGGGGCAGACCCAGGACACACTGGAGGGATTATGTCTCACAGCTGGTCTTGGGAACGCCTTGGTGTCCTCCCGGTGGAGTTGGAAGAGAATGGCCGGGGACCGGGAAATCTGTGCTTCCTTACTAAGACTGCTTACCCCCTGCGACCCGGACCCGGACCCGGATAAGCGAAGGAAAATGGATGGATGGATGTCATATTTTTAGTTTGGACTCACTGTATAAATAAACTTGACATTTTTCTCCTTGTGCCCCCCCTCGTCCCCCCGCCCCCATGCTGTTTTCCAGGCTTACGAGCGCTCGGAAAGCGAGGAGGTGACTGTCATCATCCAGCTGGTGAGGAAGATCCTCATCGTAATCTCTCGGCCCGCCCGCCTCCTCGAGTGTCTGGTAAGCAGAGACGTCTAATTGAAAATGACATGGCTTTCACTGAAATGGGGCCAAGTGAGCTCATTGCGAAATAACACCAAAATTAGATGGCGTTCTAGAGTGGTTATTCATGGACGCAAAATGGGATGCTCATCATCTGTGTGAAAGGACTTGAATACGACTTCGGCTCATTTTGCCTTCGGAAACCAACACCGCTGTTTGACCTGTGTTGGGACTGTAATGACTTGTAAATTCTTGAACCAGATACATATCCTGTGACCCTACACTCTTCCATAAGCGGGTCAAAAAATGACCCATACTAGAATCAATGCCTTTTTATGACAATTTTTGCCATTTTGGTTTGTAATAATCACTTGTATGATATTTAGTATTATATTTAGGACCACACAAGAATGATTTCATGTCAGAAACATCTTCATTTTTCACTTTTTTACATCTTTGAAAAAAGAAAATGACCCCGTACAACAATAGAAAATGTGAGGATCCATTGTGTGTTGCATAAAAATAATTTAAAAATGTGAATGGCATGATATCAAAAATGTTTTTTGAGGAATACCTGGAATATGAAATTATTAAAAAAAAATCATTATGAAGATATTTCAAGAAAACAACCTGACCGGGTCATTTTTGACCCACTTATGGAAGGTTGGGGTAGTAACACAAAAACTAAAATTTCTTAAAATTTCTAAAAAATTAAAAAATGTGAATGGCATGATATCAACATGTTTTTTGAGGAATACCCGGAATATGAAATTATAACAATTTTTCATTACGAAGATATTTCAAGAAAACAACCTGACCGGGTCATTTTTGACCCACTTATGGAAGGTTGGGGTAGTAACACAAAAACTAACATTTCTTAAAATGTATAAAAGATAAGTTAAAAATATGAATGGCATGATATCAAAAACATGTTTTTTGAGGAATACCTGGAATATGAAATTATTAAAAAAAATCATTATGAAGATATTTCAAGAAAACAACCTGACCGGGTCATTTTTGACCCACTTATGGAAGGTTGGGGTAGTAACACAAAAACAAAAATTTCTTAAAATGTATAAAAGATAAGTTAAAAATATGAATGGCATGATATCACAAACATGTTTTTTGAGGAATACCCGGAATATGAAATTATAACAATTTTTCATTATGAAGATATTTCAAGAAAACAACCTGACCGGGTCATTTTTGACCCACTTATGCATCTAAGGGTTAAAAGAAAGCAGGAAGTGAACAAATGTAACAGTTACTAATTGTAAAAGTACCAGATGGAGGGGTAGGATTTAATAAGCTTTGCTTCTTCCTACTCCTTTTGGACATGTGGAACTGGGAACTGATTATGTGATGCATTCAATTGTAATCTGATGCATGTTCAAATGAAATATTAAATTTTTATTTTTTGCAGGAGTTTGACCCGGAAGAGTTCTACCACCTGCTTGAAGCAGCAGAAGGTCACGCCAAAGTGGGCCAGGGAATCAAATCGGACATCCCTCGATACATCATAAACCAGCTGGGCCTGACGAGAGACCTTTTAGAAGGTAAAAAAAAGGCAAACCTTTTATCGATAATTGCTGTAACACGTACATCATAGACGCATTTGACTTTGTCTTGTTTTATTTGTAGACATGGTGCACCTTGACCAGTATGATTACAGTCCCTCAGTGTCCACGGAGCCGGACGTGGAAGTGAGTCAATGTGACACCCCACAGTCATCTTTATACTCCTATTACCCAATATAGTCGACATAATAAGACAAAATATGACATATAAGACATAGACAACCTGTTTATTACCTTCTAAATACAATTTTAAACATTATGAAAGCCCTCTAAATCTGAAATAACACCCCACATTCATCTTTATACTACTATTACCCAATATAGTCGACATAATAAGACAAAATACGACATATAAGACATAGAAAACATGTTTACCAACTTCTAAATACAATTTTAAACATTATGAAAGCCCTCTAAATATGAAATGATACCCCACAGTCATCTTTATACTACTATTACCCAATATAGTCGACATAATAAGACAAAATACGACATGTAAGACATAGACAACCTGTTTATTACCTTCTAAATACAATTTTAAACATTATGAAAGCCCTCTAAATATGAAATAACTCCCCGCAGTCATCTTTATACTCCTATTACCCAATATGGTCGACATAATAAGACAAAATACGACATATAAGACATAGACAACCTGCTTATCACCTTCTAAATACAATTTTTAACATTATGAAAGCCCTCTAAATATGAAATGATACCCCACAGTCATCTTTATACTACTATTACCCAATATAGTTGACATAATAAGACAAAATATCACATATAAGACATAGACAACCTCTTTATTACCTTCTAAATACAATTTTAAACATTATGAAAGCCCTCTAAATATGAAATAACACCCCACAGTCATCTTTATACTCATATTACCCAATAAAGTCGACATAATAAGACAAAATGCGACATATGAGACATAGAAAACATGTTTACCAGCTTCTAAATACAATTTTAAGAATTATGAAAGCCCTCTAAATATGAAATAACACCCCACAGTCATCTTTATACTCCTATTTACCCAATATAGTCGACATAATAAGACAAAATACGACACATAAGACATAGACAACCTGTTTATTACCTTCTAAATACAATTTTAAACATTATGAAAGCCCTCTAAATATGAAATAACTCCCCACAGTTATCTTTATACTCCTATTACCCAATATAGTCGACATAATAAGACAAAATACGACATATAAGACATAGACAACCTGTTTACCACCTTCTAAATACAATTTTAAACATTATGAAAGCCCTCTAAATATGAAATGATACCCCACAGTCATCTTTATACTACTATTACCCAATATGGTCGACATAATAAGACAAAATACAACATATAAGACATAGACAACCTGTTTATTACCTTCTAAATAAATTTTAAACATTATAAAAGCCCTCTAAATATGAAAAACATAAAAACAAAAAATTCTTAAAATGTATAAAAGGTAAGTTAAAAATGTGAACGGCATGATATCAAAAAATGAATACCAGGAATATGAAATGATAAAAAAGTTTTTATTATGAAGATATTTCAAGAAAACAACCTGACCGGGTCAAATTTTTCCTGTTTCTGCTTTCCCTGTAGAATAAAACCCCCCAGGCGGTGACCCCAACACGGCGGAAACCTTTAGAGAGTGATTTTGAGACCATTAAACTCATCAGTAACGGGGCCTACGGGTAAGAGGATTGTTTCTACTTCCTGTCTTATCCCCCCCCTCCTTTCAGTTATTATATAACTCTCATGGGGGGGTATTATTATTATTATTATTATTATTATTATTATCTAATGCAAAATCCTGATGTTTGACAGGGCCGTGTATCTGGTCCGCCACAAGGAGACCCGCCAGCGCTTTGCAATGAAGAAGATAAATCGTCAGAACCTGGTCCTGAGGAACCAAATCCAGCAGGCGTTTGTGGAGAGAGACATTTTGACTTTTGCCGAGAACCCCTTTGTCGTGTCCATGTTTTGTTCTTTCGAGACGAGACGTCACCTCTGCATGGTCATGGAGTATGTGGAGGGTAAGAGGGAATTAAGGAGAAGCTTAACATGAAATAAATATACCCCAAGGGGGGGCGGACTCTAAATAGCATGAGGTCCCGCATTGTGGTTCAATACCTTTTTCTTTTGAAGGTGGAGATTGTGCCAACCTATTGAAGAACATGGGTCCACTGCCTGTGGAAATGACAAGGATGTACTTTGCTGAAACCGTCCTGGCTCTGGAGTACCTTCACAATTACGGCATAGTGCACCGAGATCTAAAACCCGACAAGTGAGTACACACCCTGGACTGGTGGCCGGCCAATCACAGGGGCACATATAGACAAACAACCATTCACACTCACATTCATACCTATGGACAATTTGGAGTGGCTAATTAACCTAGCATGTTTTTGGAATGTGGGAGGAAACCGGAGTACCCGGAGAAAACCCACGCATGCACGGGGAGAACATGCAAACTCCACACAGAGATGGCCGAGAGTGGAATCAAACTTGGGTCTCCAAAATGTAATTTTAATTTTAATTTTGGAGACCCAAGTTCGATTCCACTCTCGGCCATCTCAGTGTGGAGTTTTTAATTAAAATTAAAATTTTAAATTCTAAATTTAAAATTTTAATTCAAATTAAAATTAAGAATTTAAAATTTTAATTCAAATTAAAATTTTAATTCAAATTAAAATTAAGAATTTAAAATTTTAATTCAAATTAAAATTTTAATTCAAATTAAAATTAAGAATTTAAAATTTTAATTTTAATTTTAATTTTAATTTTAATTTTAATTTTAATTTTAATTTTAATTTTAATTTTAATTTTAATTTTAATTTTAATTTTAATTTTAATTTTAATTTTAATTTTAATTTTGGAGACCCAAGTTTGATTCCACTCTCTGCCATCTCAGTGTGGAGTTTTTAATTAAAATTTAAATTCAAATTCTAAATTTAAATTTAAAATTTGAATTCAAATTAACATTTAGAATTTAAAATTTGAATTCAAATTAGATTTAAATTTAAATTTCAAAAAATCAATTTGAATTTCAAATTTGAATTTTAAATTTGAATTAGAATTTGAATTCAAATTAGATTTAAATTTAAATTTCAAAAATTCAATTTGAATGTCAAATTAGAATTTTTAATTTGAATTAAAATTTGCATTTCAAATTTGAATTTCAATTGAAATGAAAAACTAAAATAATAAAATGAAATAAACTAAAATAAAAAAACTTGAACTATATTAGGAAAGCAGGAAGTGAACAAATGGAACAGTTACTGATTGTAAAAGTACCAGATGGAGGGGTAGGATTTAATAAGCTTTGCTTCTTCCTACTCCTTTTGGACATGTGGAACTGGGAACTGATTATGTGATGCATTCAATTGCAATCTGATGCATGTTCAAATGAAATAAAACCATTACCATATTACTTTGAACCAGTATCCGTATACCATATATTTATTTTGTATGTACCACAGTAGCTATAGAAGTAAATGATAATTTGAATGTGATTGCTGTGACCCCCCCCCCCCCCCCCCCCAACAGTTTGCTGATCACATCCATGGGTCACATCAAGCTGACAGACTTTGGCCTATCAAAAATCGGCCTGATGAACATGACCACCAACCTCTACGAGGGTCACATCGAGAAAGACACCAGAGAGTTTGTTGACAAGCAGGTCAGACCGCGAAAAGTTGGCAACATCTGTTCTTTGTTTTTCTTTTTCTAAATCTACATTTTTCTAAATTTCTGTTTGTGCAGGTGTGTGGCACTCCAGAGTACATCGCCCCGGAGGTGATCCTCAGGCAGGGATATGGAAAGCCCGTAGACTGGTGGGCCATGGGGATCATCCTCTACGAGTTCTTGGTGGGATGTGTTCCGTTTTTCGGCGACACTCCAGAGGAGCTGTTTGGCCAGGTTGTCAGCGGTGAGCAGAAAACGATGCAGTCGTCACTCTTATCACACTTTGTCAGAAATATATGAATAAACTATGCTGTTGTATGGTTGATTTGGTCTATTATCAGTCAAAAATACATCGATTTTCAGGTAAAAAAAAATATATATTTTTTTCATAATTATTATTTTTTTTATTTTATTTTGTTTTATTTTTATTTGATTTTATTATTTTTTATTAATTTTATTTTTTATTTTTTATTTAATTTTTTCTAATTTTGATTTTATTTTTTTATTTTAAATTTTATTTTTTTAATTTTTATTTTAATTTTATTTTTATTTCTGTTTATTTTTATTTTTATAGATAAAATTAAGCATTTTCAATCATAATTACTATATTAATTAAAATACAAATATAAGGCATTTAACAAACAAACATTGTCATCACTGGGTATCAGTCATCTTACTGTCATGTACAGTGTGAGACACACAAGCACCAGACTTGATCTCCACAGCAACAGGCTTTTATTGCAGCTCAATTAAGTTAAATAGTCCCCAAATATAAACACACGACTTATTTACTCTGACTTTGTGTCTACTATCTTGGGTAATAAGAGTGTTAATGTGACTATAGGGATGTTAGTTCACACCGAGAGGGCTCTAATAATGTTTAAAACCATATTTAGAAGGTTGTAAACAGGTTTTTGATGGTCAAAATTATTGCAATTATTTGTAAATAGATCAAACTCTGGAACCAATTCACTGCGCTAAATGAGGGATTACTCTATAAATAATAAAATAATTATGAATAAATATAAATAATAAATATAATATAAATAATAAATTAATTCATTTGTGAGACAGGCAAATCGGCTTTTATATACACAACTTATTTACTCTTATTTTGTGTCTACTATCTTATGTAATACAAGTGTTAAGGTGACTATAGGGATGTTAGTTCACACCTAGAGGGCTCTAATAATGTTTACATGTGACTATAGGGTTGTTAGTTCACACAGAGAGGGCTCTAATAATGTTTAAATGTGACTATAGGGATGTTAGTTGACGTCTAGAGGGCTCTAATAATGTTTAAATGTGACTATAGGGATGTTAGTTCACACCTAGAGGGCTCTAATAATGTTTAAATGTGACTATAGGGATGTTAGTTCACACCTAGAGGGCTCTAATAATGTTTAAATGTGACTATAGGATGTTAGTTCACACCTAGATGGCTCTAATAATGTTTAAATGTGACTATAGGGATGTTAGTTGACGTCTAGAGGGCTCTAATAATGTTTAAAACCGTATTTATGAGGTTGTAAACGGGTTTTCGATGGTCTAACCACAAACGTATTTCATGTGTAAATAGATAATAATAATAAATATAAATACTAAATATAATATAAATAATAAATTCCGTCATTTGTGAGAAGAATCGGCTTTTCATATTTTTTGTCATTGTATCATTTTCAGATGAAATCATTTGGCCCGAAGGAGACGACGCCCTCCCAACTGATGCCCAGGACATGATCACCCATCTGCTGAGGCAAAGCCCCCTGGAGAGACTAGGAACTGGTACTGCTCACCGTTACATAAACGTGGTGCTTTTTTTGTTTGTGTTTAACGACGCAAATGTTAACATGATGTTTTGGCTGTAGGCGGTGCCTCCGAGGTCAAACAACACGCCTTCTTTGCGGATTTGGACTGGAACGGACTGTTACGACAGAAAGCTGAATTCATCCCTCAGCTCGACGCCGAGGACGATACCAGCTATTTTGACAGTAAGATGCTTTGGAGATTTGGTTTGGTTGTTTTTATGAAGTATTAACCATTTTTTTGCATCATTTCAGCTCGATCAGAGCGTTATCATCATATGGCATCGGACGAGGACGAGGAAACCAATGATGAAGAGTCTTCCCTGGAAATAAGGCAGTTTGCTTCCTGGTCGCATCGTTTCAGCAAGGTAATGAAAGCAGAAACCAGATGTTTCGAGGCACTCGAATGTGCTGATAAAAGCAGCAGGAAACTGACGTTTGTCGGTTTGTCGCCCGCTCTCTCAGGTATAATGTAAAAAAAAATTGTTTTTAATAATTATTTTTTGTTTTATTTTAATTTTTTTATTTTTATTGTTTTTATTTTATTTTTATTTTATTTTTTTTATTTTATTTTATTTTTAATTAATTAATTTATTTATTTTCATTTTTATTTTATTTTAATTTTAATTTTTTTATTTTTAATTTAATTTTATTTTTTTTTATTCATTATTCATTTTTTTATTTTTATTTAATTTTTATTTAATTTTTATTCAATTTTTATTCAATTTTTATTTTGTTTTATTTTATTTTATGTTTATTTTTATTTAATTTTTTTCATTTTTATTTTTTTTAAATTTTTATTTTTATTTTTATAGATAAAATTAAGCATTTTCAATCATAATGACTAATGATCTCCACATCAACAGGCTTTTATTGCAGCTCAATTAAAAATAGTCCCAAATATAAACACAGGCTACCATTTGCAGCCATAACCCATAACTCAAATTCCGAAATGAAAGCAGAAACCAGATCTGTCGAGGCACTCCAATGTCCTGATAAAAGCAGCAGGAAACTGACGTTTGTCGGTTTGTCGCCCGCTCTCTCAGGTTTACAGCAGCACAGAACACCTGGCAACGCCGTCCAACCTGAGCTTCTCTTCCGACCGCAGTCACAGCGAGGACAAAGAGGAGCGCGGGGAGGTCGGAGGGCACAGCCCCTCTGCAGGCCCAGCGGAGGGCGTTCTTGAGCCCCGGCTTCCTGGGCGCATGGCCAGGTAGATACAAGTTGGCCTACGTCTTTTTGTTCCTTTCTGGTCATGTGGTTTGCCCACATTGGGAAAAACTGTAGGAAGGTATTCCGTGGATACCTGCACATTTACGATTAAGCATTCACAGCATATTTTTCATTTATTTTTTACTTATTTTTTACTTATTTTTTACTTATTTTTTACTTATTTTTTCTTATTTTTTACTTATTTTTTTCTTATTTGTTTCTTATTTTGTACTTATTTTTTCTTATTTTTTTTTATTTTTTACTTATTTTTTTCTTATGTTTTACTTATTTTTTTACTCATTTTTTTACTTATTTTTTACACAGCAAAAAAAACATAAGTAGTTAATAATTACATGATGTTGTTGTTTGATGTTTACATCTTTATCCTTTACCAATTATGTTTTTGTTTTTTTTTTCCTTATTTTTTTCTTATTTTTTACTTATTTTTTCTTATTTTTTACTTTTTTTCTTATTTTTTACTTATTTTTTTACTCATTTTTTACTTATTTTTTACACAGCAAAAAACCCAAATAATTACATGATGTTATTGTTTGATGTTTACATCTTTATCCTTTACCAATCATGTTTTTGTTTTTTTTTACTTATTTTTTTCTTTTCTTTTACACAGCAAAAAACCCATAAGTAGTTAATAATTACATGATACTACAGGTATTATGTACAGTACACTCACTGTATATTGTTAGAAACCACACAGTTTTTACATGTTTACATCTTTATCCTTACCAATCATGTTTTTTTACTTATTTTTTACTTATTGTTTTCTTTTTTTTACACAGCAAAAACCTCATAAGTAGTTAATAATTACTTGATACTACAGGTATTATGTATAGTACACACACTGTACATTGTTAGAAAGCACACAGTTTTTACATGTTTACATCTTTATTTTTTACCAATCATGTTTTTTTCCTTATTTTTTCCTTATTTTTTACACAGCAAAAAACCCATAAGTAGTTAATAATTACATGATACTACAGGTATTATGTACAGTACACTCACTGTATATTGTTAGAAACCACACAGTTTTTACATGTTTACATCTTTATCCTTTACCAATCATGTTTTTTTAAACTTATTTTTTCCTTATTTTTTTCTTTTCTTTTACACAGCAAAAAAAAGGAAGTAGTTAATAATTACATGATACTACAGGTATTATGTACAGTACACACACTGTATGTTGTTAGAAAGCACACAGTTTTTACATGTTTACATCTTTATTTTTTACCAATCATGTTTTTTTCCTTATTTTTTCCTTATTTTTTACACAGCAAAAAACCCATAAGTAGTTAATAATTACATGATACTACAGGTATTATGTACAGTACACTCACTGTATATTGTTAGAAACCACACAGTTTTTACATGTTTACATCTTTATCCTTTACCAATCATGTTTTTTTTAATTGTTGTTTTTTTTTACTTATTTTTTTCTTTTCTTTTCCACAGCAAAAAACCCACAAGTAGTTAATAATTACATGATACTACAGGTATTATGTACAGTACACACACTGTACATTGTTAGAAACCACAGTTTTTACATGTTTACATCTTTATCCTTTACCAATCATGTTTTTTTTTCTTATTTTTTACTTATTTTTTACTTATTTTTTTCTTTTACACAGCAAAAAACCCATAAGTAGTTAATAATTACATGATACTACAAGTATTATGTACAGTACACACACTGTACTTTGTTAGAAACCACACAGTTTTTACATGTTTACATCTTTATCCTTTACCAATCATGTTTTTTTTCTTATTTTTTACTTATTTTTTTCTTTTACACGGCAAAAAACCCATAAGTAGTTAATAATTACATGATACTACAAGTATTATGTACAGTACACACACTGTACATTGTTAGAAAGCACACAGTTTTTACATGTTTACATCTTTATCCTTTACCAATGTTTTTTTTTCCTTATTTTTTTCTTTTCTTTTACACAGCAATAAACATGTGAACATTAGATGACCTGACCTCCATTGTTGTTGTTTGTCGCAGCCTTTGCCCCCGACTGTCACCCAGCTCCTCCCAGTCCGAAAGGAGCAGCAGCCCCCTGGTGATGAGCAGCACTCACAGCTTGGAGATGATGCCCCGCTTTGCCGTCTCCACGGACGACGAGGGTAAACACAAACACAAACTTTTCAGGTCTTAGTTAGTCTTTTAAGCCGCATCATTGATCCTCGAACCTGCAGCTGAGGTGGTCGTTTCCAAACTGCGGCGAATCAGGATACGCAGCAACAGCACCGGGGCCAAACACTCCTCCCCCAAAGAGCCGGCTGGCCCTCGACGCTTTGGTAACCAGCTGGAGACCCCGGACAAACAGAGGCTGCCCTGTGGAGGAAAGGTTCCCAAGTCTGCCTCCGTCTCAGCCCTGTCTCTCATCATTACCACAGGTACTCAATGTCGGCATCAGTTACTGGTTGGGATTCATCAGAATTGCTAATGCTAATGCTAATGGTTTTATTTCAGTTGAACATGCATCGGATTGCAATTGAATGCATCACATAATCAGTTCCCAGTTCCACATGTCCAAAAGGAGTAGGAAGAAGCAAAGCTTATTAAATCCTACCCCTCCATCTGGTACTTTTACAATCACTAACTGTTACATTTGTTCACTTCCTGCTTTCCTAATATAGTTTAAGTTTTTTTTATTTTAGTTTATTTCATTTTATTATTTTAGTTTTTCATTTCAATTGAAATTCAAATTTGAAATTCAAATTTGAAATTCAAACAGTAACTGTTACATTTGTTCACTTCCTGCTTTCCTAGTATAGTTTAAGTTTTTTTTATTTAATTTTAAAAATGTAAAAATTTTACAATTTCAAAATTTTTAAAAATTTTAAAATCCTGATCTCCAAGTTGTGAGGCCTGCATGCTAACCACTTAACCACCGTGCAGCCATACTGAAGGACTTTAAAAAGGCATTTTTGTGTGACAAATCAAAAAAAAAAAAAAAAACAATCACAACAAAATTAGCATTTTTAAAGTCCTTCGGAAAGTGGTTAGCATGCAGGTCTCACAGCTAGGAAACCCGAGTTCAATTCCACCCTCGACCATGCTAGGTTAATTAGCGACTCCAAATTGTCCATAGGTATGAATGTGAGTGTGAATGGTTGTTTGTCTATATGTGCCCTGTGATCTCCTAGTTATGAGGCCTGCATGCTAACCACTTAACCACCGTGCAGCCATACTGAAGGACTTTAAAAATGCATTTTTGTTGTGACAAATCAAAAAAAAAAAACAACCACAACAAAAATAGCATTTTTAAAGTCCTTCGGCGAGTGGTTAGCATGCAGGTCTCACAGTTAGGAGACCCGAGTTCAATTCCACCCTCGACCATGCTAGGTTAATTGCAGACTCCAAATTGTCCATAGGTATGAATGTGAGTGTGAATGGTGGTTTGTCTATATGTGCCCTGTGATCTCCTAGTTGTGAGGCCTGCATGCTAACCACTTAACCACCGTGCAGCCATACTGAAGGACATTAAAAATGCATTTTTGTGTGACAAATCAAAAAAAAAAAAAAAACAACCACAACAAAATTAGCATTTTTAAAGTCCTTCGGCAAGTGGTTAGCATGCAGGTCTCACAGCTAGGAAACCCGAGTTCAATTCCACCCTCGACAATGCTAAGTTAATCGGCGACTCCAAATTGTCCATAGGTATGAATGTGAGTGTGAATGGTTGTTTGTCTATATGTGCCCTGTGATGTCCTAGTTGTGAGGCCTGCATGCTAACCACTTAACCACCGTGCAGCCACACTGAAGGACTTTAAAAATGCATTTTTGTTGTGAAAAAAAAAAAAAAAAAAACACAACAAAAATAGCATTTTTAAAGTCCTTCGGCAAGTGGTTAGCATGCAGGTCTCACAGCTAGGAGACCCGAGTTCAATTCCACCCTCGACAATGCTAAGTTAATCGGCGACTCCAAATTGTCCATAGGTATGAATGTGAGTGTGAATGGTTGTTTGTCTATATGTGCCCTGTGATCTCCTAGTTGTGAGGCCTGCATGCTAACCACTTAACCACCGTGCAGCCACACTGAAGGACTTTAAAAATGCATTTTTGTTGTGAAAAAAAAAAAAAAACCACAACAAAAATAGCATTTTTAAAGTCCTTCGGCAAGTGGTTAGCATGCAGGTCTCACAGCTAGGAGACCCAAGTTCAATTCCACCCTCGACCATGCTAGGTTAATTGCAGACTCCAAATTGTCCATAGGTATGAATGTGAGTGTGAATGGTTGTTTGTCTATATGTGCCCTGTGATCTCCTAGTTGTGAGGCCTGCATGCTAACCACTTAACCACCGTGCAGCCATACTGAAGGACTTTAAAAATGCATTTTTGTTGTGAAAAAAAAAAAAAACCCACAACAAAAATAGCATTTTTAAAGTCCTTCGGCAAGTGGTTAGCATGCAGGTCTCACAGCTAGGAAACCCGAGTTCAATTCCACCCTCGACCATGCTAGGTTAATTGCAGACTCCAAATTGTCCATAGGTATGAATGTGAGTGTGAATGGTTGTTTGTCTATATGTGCCCTGTGATCTCCTAGTTGTGAGGCCTGCATGCTAACCACTTAACCACCGTGCAGCCATACTGAAGGACTTTAAAAATGCATTTTTGTTGTGAAAAAAAAAAAAAAAAACCCACAACAAAAATAGCATTTTTAAAGTCCTTCGGCAAGTGGTTAGCATGCAGGTCTCACAGCTAGGAAACCCGAGTTCAATTCCACCCTCGACCATGCTAGGTTAATTGCAGACTCCAAATTGTCCATAGGTATGAATGTGAGTGTGAATGGTTGTTTGTCTATATGTGCCCTGTGATCTCCTAGTTGTGAGGCCTGCATGCTAACCACTTAACCACCGTGCAGCCACACTGAAGGACTTTAAAAATGCATTTTTGTTGCGACAAATAAAAAAAAAAAAAAACAACCACAACAAAAATAGTCCTTCGGCAAGTGGTTAGCATGCAGGTCTCACAGCTAGGAGACCCGAGTTCAATTCCACCCTTGACAATGCTAAGTTAATCAGCGACTCCAAATTGTCCATAGGTATGAATGTGAGATATGAATATGAATATTCAATCTGAGATCTCGTGTGCGTTTCAGATGACTCCCCTATTGGCCTCCAGGCCAGTCCGATCTCCCCACGTTCACTGTCCTCCAACCCCTCCTCTCGGGACTCCTCCCCCAGCCGCGACCTGTCCCTCAGTCCCGGTAGCTTCAAGCCGCCCATCATCATCCACACGTCCGGCAAGAAGTATGGCTTCACGGTGCAGGCCATCCGCGTCTACATGGGCGACAGCGACGTCTACACGGTGCATCACATGGTGTCGGTGGGTGCTCTCGTACGACTTTTTCAATTTGACTCGTTATTTTTGACGTCATCATGCGGTGTTGTTGTTGCTGCAGAGTGTGGATGAAGGCAGCCCAGCCTACCAGGCAGGTCTTCGCACCGGGGACCTGATCACTCATGTGAACGGGGAGTCCGTGCAAGGCCTGGTTCACACCGAGATGATTGAGCTCCTGTTGAAGGTACAACTGGCAACAAAACAGTCTGCCTCATGGTGTCTTGCAAAGAACACGAAAGTCATCACGCAGCGGCTTAACACTCAAAATGTGTTATGTGAAATATACAAGTCATTTTGAAAATGGAAGGAAAAAAGTTTTCCCATAATTCAATGCATCTAAGCCGAGGATTCATCGGTGCCTGCAAGGAGCGCCTCCCTCTGGATTCGTCTGGTGTAGCCAAAGCCATCCATTTTCTGTGCCGCTTTTCGTCCAATGAAATGCTTTGCTCCGGCACAAGGCATTATAGGAAAATATTTTTTAAAAAACGTTCATTTTAATCTCGTATTAATATAGTATAATAGTTATATAATTAATAAAAAATAATTAATAGTTAATTAATAATAAAAAATAATTAATAGTTGAATAATAATAATAAACTAATAATAATAATAGTTAATAAATTATTTAAAATAATAATTGGCTATTAATAATTTTTTATTATCAATTAACTATTAATTATTATTATTAATTAACTATTTATTATTTTCTTTTTATTATTAACTATTAATTATTTTTTAATTAATTATATAACTATTATACTATATTGATACGAGATTAAAATGAAACTAGTCATGCAAAATGAAAAATAATAATTAACTAATTATTTTTTATTATTAATTAACTATTAATTATTATTATTATTTAACTATTTTTTTTTAAATGAATTATATAACTATTATACTATATTAATACGAGATTTAAATGAAACTGTTTAAAAAATATTTTCATTAATAATAAAAAATAAAAAATTATAATTAACTATTAATTATTTTTTTATTATTAATTAACTATTAATTATTATTATTAATTAACTATTAATTATTATTTTATTATTAATTAACTATTAATTATTATTTTATTTTTGTCATTAATTAATAGTTAATTAATTAGTTAAAATAATAATGAATGTAGTATAATAGAATTATAATAGAATCATAGTAGAAATAATGTAGTATAATATAATTAATATAGTTATTGTAGGTGCAAGTTTTGAGTGTTAAGTCGCCGTGTGATGAATTAAGTTTGTAAGCTGAAACCGCGAGTGACCTCCTGTCATTTCCAATGGGGTGACAACCGAATAAATGGGTACCCGTACGAATGCGTAAACCCACAGAGTGGCAGCAAGGTGGCGCTCCAGACCATCGCGCTGGAGAACACGTCCATCAAAGTCGGTCCGGCTCGAAAGACGAAACACAAAGGCAAGATGGCTCGCCGCAGCAAGAAGAGCCGGAGGAGGGATAACTACGATAGGTGAGCCGGGAAGGGTTGATTTTGGGGGTACCGGCTCGGGTGTCCGGCGGGTAAGGCCTGGGAACCTGGTCTGGATCTGAAACCAAATGGTTTGTTGTCACGCTTTAGGAGACGCAGCATCTTGAAGAAGCTCTCCAAGCAGAGCACGGTCATGCACAGCAGTCGCAGCTTCTCGTCGGGGCTCCACCATTCGGTTTCCTCCAGCGAGAGTCTTCCAGGATCGCCGACGCACAGCCTCTCCCCCGGCCCCTCCACCCCCTGCCGAAGCCCCGCGCCGGACCATCAGGTCTTTGGTGAGTCTTTGCTGTTCTTCCGACGTCAGAACTTCAAATAATGAATTGTTTTTTCTCCCAGATAATTCTCCTCAGAGCACGTCTCCTTGCTCCAGTTCTCCCAGTTCCCCCGCGGCCCACATCCGCCCCAGCTCCCTCCACGGGTTGGGCTCCAAGCTCAGCACTCAGCGCTACACCAAAGTCGGGCGCCGGAAGTCGACCAGCAACATCCCGCCTTCGCCTCTCGCCTGCTCCTCGTCGTCCTCGGCACAGCCGCTTTCTCCACAGCGCTCCCCCTCGCCGCTGCCGGGCTTCGCCAAGACGCTTCACTTCCACGGCAAAACCCTGTCGCCGCCGACGATCGTCAGACACGTCGTGCGGCCTCGCAGCGCCGAGCCGCCTCGGTCGCCGCTCCTCAAGAGAGTCCAGTCGGCGGAGAAGCTGTCTGGGATTTACCACGCCGATAAGAAGTCGTACACCCCCCGCAGGCACACCCTGGAAGTGCCGTTTTACGGCGAAGGGGATCTGCTCGTCGACTTTGAAGCCGAGGGGGCCGTGTCGGGGTCCCATTTGGGGGTTGACCACAGCCGCCTGGGGAGCTACTTGGGCGCCCAGAGGCTGTGGGACTCGGGGCTGGAGCGATCCGAGCAGCTCGTGGTGATGCGGAAGCTCAACCTCTCCGAGCGCCGGGACTCCTTCAAAAAGCAGGAGGCGGTGCAGGAAGTGAGCTTCGACGAGCCGGAAGAGAAGAGCGGGGGCGGCGGCGGCGGGGGCGGCGGCGGCGGGGGCGGCGGCGGCGGACACAGCGGCGGGGGCGGCGGACACAGCGGCGGGGGGGACGGACACGGCGGGGGCGGCGGACACAGCGGCGGCGGGGGCGGCGGGGGCGGCGGGGGCGGCGGCGGCGGGGGCGGCGGCGGCGGCGGGGGCGGCGGCGGCGGCGGGGGCGGCGGCGGCCACAAACCCACGACTCAAACCCAAGCCCGACAACAGCTGCAGCACAGGACGGCTTTCGCTGGAACCCAAAACAGCGAGGAGGCGGATCCGCCGGGACCCATCGTGAGGAGGTTCACCCTGGTGCCCCAGATTGCCGTGCAGGGCTCGACGGAGAGCGAGGAGCAGGACGAGTGGGAGCCGTGCTCCGACGGGGAGGAGTCCCAACAGGAGCTTACGGTCATGTCATCACAGCAGGCGGAGCCCCTTCACAATAAGAGCCGCAATCAGGAAGAAGCCACTTCCGCTCAAATCGGACCTTCGGCAGAGAAGCCGGAGTGCAGACGGGAGATGGAGGAGGTGAAAAAGTGACGACTGGTCTCACTCGGAGGGAGGAGGAAGACTCTTGAGATTTTACTTGAATTTTTTGTACTGTAAATATTAGCTTTTGTTGGAGCTGCTGCTCGTATTTATTACAGTTCTAAAGCGGAGAAGAAGGAAGTTCTTGTTGGTTGAACAGCCGAGGCTCAACTTTTTTTGTATCCATAAAATGTTTTTTTTTTTTTTTTTTTTAATAAATGTATATTTTTAAATAAATTGCTGTGGTACAAAATAGTTTGATAAAGCTGGGAATTGTTACTGGACCAAAATGTTTTTATTCCCCACGTTTAGCTTCCATTAGATGTTGATGTCCAGAATCCTTCATCTGTAATATCATGTTTCATGTCTTTTTTTTTTAGGGCTGCACGGTGGATGAGTGGTTAACACGCAGACCCGAGTTCAATTCCACATGCTAGGTTAATTAGCGACTCCAAATTGTCCATAGGTATGAATGTGAGTGTGAATGGTTGTTTGTCTATATGTGCCCTGTGATTGGCTGGCCACCAGTCCAGGGTGTACCCCGCCTCTCTCGCCCGAAGACAGCTGGGATAGGCTCCAGCACCCCCACGACAGTATCACTCGGATACTGTGAACATCCAGCAGCAACACAACATTTTTGATGAAAAATATACTGAACCAGGGCTGCACAGCGGCCGAGTGGTTAGCACACAGGCTTCACAGCTAGGAGACCTGAGTTCGATTCCATCCTCGGCTATCTCTGTGTGGAGTTTGCATGTTCTCCCCGTGCATGCGTGGGTTTTTTTCCGGGTACTCCGTTTTCCTCCCACATTACAAAAACATGCACCCCCACGACAATATCTGTGAACATCCAGCAGCAACACGACATTTTGGCATGACTACTATTTTGATGAAAAAAATACTGAACCAGGGCTGCACAGCTGGGATAGGCTCCAGCACCCCCGCGACCCTCGTGAGGAAAAGCGGTACAAAAATGAATGAGTTCTCCTATTTTGTGTGGAAGTGGTAACTTTTTGGCTTCTTATTTTGTCTTTCCCCACCATCGGCCATCTCTGTGTGGAGTTTGCATGTTCTCCCCGTGCATGTGTGGGTTTTCTCCGGGTACTCCGGTTTCCTCCCACATTCCAAAAACATGCTAGGTTAATTAGCGACTCCAAATTGTCCATAGTTATGAATGCGAGTGTGAATGGTTGTTTGTCTATAATGTGCCCTGTGATTGGCTGGCTGGCGACCAGTCCAGGGTGTACCCCGCCTCTCTCGCTCTGAAGACAGCTGGGATAGGCTCCAGCAAAATGAATAAATGAATGTCTATTTTTGCTTTGGATTCCATAAACGCAACACAAAGACATTATTATAGGCTGCAGAATAGGATGCCTCATATACGGATTCGTGCTCACAACAGTTTTTTTTTATGTGAATGAATGCAAAGTCACAGCAAAATCAGCATATCTTCAGAGGTTAGGATCATCTTTTTTTGGATTTTGGATGTTCTTATGTTCTGATGTGCTCCATAAAAAGCCAAAATTGAGGTTCTTTGCAACCTTTATTTTACATAATATTAGTAATAAATAATATTTTGTATGTTTATTCTCATATAAGCTTGTATATGTGTGTGTGTTAACAAACATGAAGAGTGTCGGGATGTTTACAGCGGAGTACACATATATTTTGTACCACTAAATATGGAAAGTCAATGAAAAATGTGTGTTTGAACAAAAAAAAAGTGTGTGTGTTGTACAAATGTATATTTTCAAAAATGGTATGCGCCGGGAAAATGACGACTAGTAGCAAACAGGAGGGATTATCGCTTAAGTTGCTATTATTATTATTATTATTATTGGGATAAGATTGAGTAGAGGATACTTTTACTTTTACCCCCCCCCTAAGTGATGTAGTCATGGTTATATGGATTTAAACACCCACACCAAAGCCTTTCCATGTCCAGTTCAAATTAGAAACCTTTTAATGTTGTGTTCAAGTCCGCACCGAGCGTGTGATGGAATTGTTTACAAACCTGCGATATAATGTACTGTACAGTTTTTTTTTTGTTTTTTTTTTGTGTGTGATCTATAATGAAACTACCCTATTTCATACCACAAATTAAATTTACACGTAAATATTTGTTTTATTTGTAATACAGTAATATTAATGCAAAATCTCCATGCTGAAAATGACTTGTGATGTGTTTACAAGTGCGTATAAAACAGGGTTGTTATGTTTTTTTTTTTTTGAATAAGACAAGTGGATTATTGGGCTCTTGGTATATTTTTACGTTTTTTTTTTTCTGCAAGAGACTTTTTTTTTTACAAATTATAGGATCATTGCAAATTCAAAAAAACACTCAATAAAATAACATAATAGGAATTCACTGCAAAAACCCCTTACACCATCTCACTAAATTAGAATATGGTGCAAAAGGTCATTTGAGTTCAATTATTACATCTCTTATTACAATTATTACATTATTACATGCAAAAACATACAAAAAAAAAAAAGATTCAAATTAAGATACTCGACTCTTGTGCAATCTTCAATGAAAGAATCGAATCATTTTGAGTATATAACTGTGGTCAACATGTGATAAAAAGGCACATGTGATACTGGCGGGTTGAAGTGTAAACGTGCACGTGTTCTCCTGTGGATTCTTCTGTTCAGTGCATGCTGCATGAGAAAAGCACACATTGTGTAATACTTGACTGCATGGTATATTGGCGCCGTCGCCCGGTACTGTGTTTTCATGTTGTAATAAATAAAAAAATTTGTATTTCTCCTGGATCTATCTTGTGTTTGACGTATTTGTATTTTATTAATTATAGTAATTTCCATACTTACCAAAGCAGGGCCGCGGGACGCTAGTTTGTGGCCCCCGCCTTGATATGAAATTTAATTTCAATTTAATTTATTTTGTGTCAAAAAATAAAAATTAACATTAAACATTTATTCAATAATTTAATAATAAATTTAAAAAATTTTTCATTTGTTTCATTTGTTTTTTGATTTGCTTATTTATTTTTCTATCTTATTTTGTGTCAAAAAATAAAAATTAACATTAAACATTTATTTAATAATTTAATCATAAATAAAAAATAATTTGTTCATTTATTTCATTAGTTTTTTGATTTGCCTATTTATTTTTCCATCTTATTTTGTGTTGAAAAATAAAAATTAACATTAAACATTTATTTAATAATGTAATAATAAATAAAAAAATAATTTGTTCATTTATTTCATTAGTTTTTTGATTTGCCTATTTATTTTTCCATCTTATTTTGTGTTGAAAAATAAAAATTAACATTAAACATTTATTTAATAATGTAATAATAAATAAAAAATAATTTGTTCATTTATTTCATTAGTTTTTTGATTTTCCTATTTATTTTTCCATCTTATTTTGTGTTGAAAAATAAAAATTAACATTAAACATTTATTTAATAATGTAATAATAAATAAAAAATTAATTTGTTCATTTGTTTTTTGATTTGCTTATTTATTTTTCCATCTTATTTTGTGTCAGAAAATACAAATTAACATTAAACATTTATTTAGTAATTTAATAATAAATAAAAATTAATTTGTTTCATTTGTTTTTTGATTTGCTTATTTATTTTTCCATCTTATTTTGTGTTGAAAAATAAAAATGAACATTAAACATTTAATAATTTAATAATAAATAAAAATTAATTTGTTTCATTTGTTTTTTGATTTGCTTATTTATTTTTCCATCTTATTTTGTGTTGAAAAATAAAAATGAACATTAAACATTTATTTAATAATTTATTAATAAATAAAAAATAATTTTGATTAATTAATTAATTTATAATTTATAATAATTTAATGTTTTATCAGAGCTTTTGCAAAGCACTGAAAAAGTGGAGGGTATAGCAGAAGCATTGAAGACTGGTATATATATTAATATTTAATATAATTAATATTTGTTAATATTTTAATTTTTTATTTTTTATTTTATATATATATATAAATTAAATTAAATACATACAAGATGCAGTAATCCTTCCGCGCCACCAGGTGACAGTATTGCCTAGAGAACAACATTGGCTACCAAAAGGAGGCGAAGAAGCGCGTGCCCTTCATAACAGCAAACATGGCGACTGCTACCAAAATTATTCAAAGGCTTCGAAATTTTCTATCAGGGGTAAGTCATTTAAACTTTGACACGTCTTCAACTCCAGAACAGGACCATTATTATTTTTATGTAGTTTTGACATATATTGCAATTATTGCTGAGCGGGTTTAATTAGAAGGCAGCTAAAGGGTCAGCGTCTGCTTGCTAGGAAGACCGTCGATAGTATTTCATGACTTCGCATGTAAGATTGGTCTTTATTAAACCCTTTACAAATCTGTTAATGTAGTTCTGTTTTATTATTATTTTTAGCATGACCTTCAGAGTAAGCTCCAACTACGGTACGAAGAGGTAGCCAAGAGGTGAGTTTATCAATATGAGAGGATGGAGACAAAACCGGAAGTGCCGTTGTAACTCCTCTACTACTCAAAAGTGGTGCATTGTTTCATACCGCTAACTGGCCATTGTTGTCTTTTATGTCTATTATGACATTAAAACAATAAAATGCCTTAACTGCAATGACGAATACTTGGTCCCAAGGTGGTTATCTTTGGGGATGAACCTTAAGTACCAATACTTCAGTCAGTACTGTGTAAGTGTAAGAAGAAGTTAACCATTGCAAATAAACACTTGGGAGTATGGAGTATTAATCTTGATGGCAGCCATTAATATTCAAAATTAACATTTTAATGACGCTATTACAGTAATGTGTGATTCTAGTTCCTGTTTTTTGGGGTAATTTATCTTTCAGCTTACTTTGCACTGAACAGGAAGTCACTTTGTTGTCATGCCACGCTTCCTATTCATAATAATAATGTCCAAGAAGACAATATTAAAATGCAAAATTGACATTTTAATAATGCTATGACAGTAATATGTGTTTTTAGTTCCTGTTTTTTTTTGTAATTTATCTTGCATATTACTTTGCACTGAACAGGAAGTCACTCTGTTGTCATGCAATGCTTCCTAGTCATAATAATAATAATAATGATGATGAAGAAGACAATATTAAAATGCAAAATTGACATTTTAATGATGCTATGACAGTAATGTCTGTTTCTAGTTCCAGATTTATTATGGTAATTTATCTTTCAGCTTACTTTGCACTGAACAGGAAGTCACTTTGTTGTCATGCCACGCTTCCTAGTCATAATAATGATGAAGAAGACTATTAAAATGCAAAATTGACATTTTAATAATGCTATAACAGTAATGTGTGTTTCTAGTTCCTGTTTTTTTGGGATAATTTATCTTTCAGCTTACTTTGCACTGAACAGGAAGTCACTTTGTTGTCATGCCACGCTTCCTAGTCATAATAATAATGTCGAAGAAGACAATATTAAAATGCAAAATTGACATTTTAATAATGCTATGACAGTAATATGTGTTTTTAGTTCCTGTTTTTTTTTGTAATTTATCTTGCATATTACTTTGCACTGAACAGGAAGTCACTCTGTTGTCATGCAATGCTTCCTAGTGACAATAATAATAATAATGATGATGAAGAAGACAATATTAAAATGCAAAATTGACATTTTAATGATGCTATGACAGTAATGTGTGTTTCTAGTTCCAGATTTATTATGGTAATTTATCTTTCAGCTTACTTTGCACTGAACAGGAAGTCACTTTGTTGTCATGCCACGCTTCCTAGTCATAATAATGATGAAGAAGACTATTAAAATGCAAAATTGACATTTTAATAATGCTATAACAGTAATGTGTGTTTCTAGTTCCTGTTTTTTTGGGGTAATTTATCTTTCAGCTTACTTTGCACTGAACAGGAAGCCACTTTGTTGTCATGCCACGCTTCCTAGTCATAATAATAATGTCGAAGAAGACAATATTAAAATGCAAAATTGACATTTTAATAATGCTATGACAGTAATATGTGTTTTTAGTTCCTGTTTTTTTTGTAATTTATCTTGCATATTACTTTGCACTGAACAGGAAGTCACTCTGTTGTCATGCAATGCTTCCTAATGACAATAATAATAATAATGATGATGAAGAAGACAATATTAAAATGCAAAATTGACATTTTAATGATGCTATGACAGTAATGTGTGTTTCTAGTTCCAGATTTATTATGGTAATTTATCTTTCAGCTTACTTTGCACTGAACAGGAAGTCACTTTGTTGTCATGCCACGCTTCCTAGTCATAATAATGATGAAGAAGACTATTAAAATGCAAAATTGACATTTTAATAATGCTATAACAATAATGTGTGTTTCTAGTTCCTGTTTTTTTGGGATAATTTATCTTTCAGCTTACTTTGCACTGAACAGGAAGTCACTTTGTTGTCATGCCACGCTTCCTAGTCATAATAATAATGTCGAAGAAGACAATATTAAAATGCAAAATTGACATTTTAATAATGCTATGACAGTAATATGTGTTTTTAGTTCCTGTTTTTTTGTAATTTATCTTGCAGCTTACTTTGCACTGAACAGGAAGTCACTCTGTTGTCATGCAATGCTTCCTAGTCATAATAATAATAATGATGATGAAGAAGACAATATTAAAATGCAAAATTGACATTTTAATGATGCTATGACAGTAATGTGTGTTTCTAGTTCCTGTTTTTTTGGGATAATTTATCTTTCAGCTTACTTTGCACTGAACAGGAAGTCACTTTGTTGTCATGCCACGCTTCCTAGTCATAATAATAATGATGAAGAGGACAATATTAAAATGCAAAATTGACATTTTATACTTTTATACTTTTTATACAATTCATCTTTCAGCTTACTTTGCACTGAACAGGAAGTCACTTTGTTGTCATGCCACGCTTCCTAGTCATAATAATAATGATGAAGAGGACAATATTAAAATGCAAAATTGACATTTTAATGATGCTATGACAGTAATGTGTGTTTTTAGTTCCTGATTTTTTGGGGGTAATTTATCTTGCAGCTTACTTTGCACTGAACAGGAAGTCACTTGTCATGCCACGCTTCCTAGTCATAATAATAATGATGAAGAGGACAATATTAAAATGCAAAATTGACATTTTATACTTTTTATACAATTCATCTTTCAGCTTACTTTGCACTGAACAGGAAGTCACTTTGTTGTCATGCCACACTTCCTAGTCATAATAATAATAATAATGATGAAGACAATATTAAAATGCAAAATTGACATTGTGATGATGCTATGGCAGTAATGTGTTTTTTTTGGTAATTTTCTTGCAGCTTACTTTGCACTGAACAGGAAGTCACTTTATCATGCCACACTTCTTAGTCATAATCATAATAATGATGAAGAAGATAATATTAACATGCAAAATTGACATTGTGATGATGCTATGGCAGTAATGCGTTTTTTTTTGGTAATTTTCTTGCAGCTTACTTTGCACTGAACAGGAAGTCACTTTATCATGCCACACTTCCTAGTCATAATAATGATGAAAAAGACAATATTAATATGCAAAATTGACATTTTAATGATTCTGTGACAGTAATGTGTGTTTGTACTTCCACTTTTTTTTTGGTAATTTATCTTGCAGCTTACTTTGCACTGAACAGGAAGTCACGTTCTTGTCATGCCACACTTCCTAGTTATAATAATAATAATAATGATGATGAAGACAATATTAAAATGCCTGTTGACATCAAAATGACATCTTTGGGTCTCAAAATTCATATTGCTGCCAGCTCAAGCGGACACTTTGCAGCAACAACAACACGGTGGACCAGGACTGCCGCCATAAACGTGGGACTTAAACGGGGGTTCCACTGTATTCATATTTGTACCGACCATATTTCCCCCTCTAGAACGCAGCCGCCGCCTAAGCTGCCGGTCGGGCCGAGCCACAAGTTTGCCAGCAACTACTATTTCACCAGAGATGGACGCAGAGAGTCCACACCTCCCATGGTTGTCATGTCTTCACAGAAGGCGCTCACTGCTGGCGGGTGAATGTTCGAGTCCCTCCAATATCATCTTATCAATATCATTCATGTTGGGTTGTTTACAAATTCTTGTTTTCCAGCCAAGTTGCTGCTGTGGCGGCCAAGCCTCCAGTGACCCCCGGGGGTGTGTACAAGGAGCCGGAGCTCTCCACAGACGAGCCGTACCTCTGAGAGGAACGACCCTTTGGAAACCCCACCGTACCCACACCCACTACACACCCACGCAGAGCTCTGTTCAGCGTCCTGTATATTGTATATTCCCAAAGTGCAAATAAAATCACTTGAAATATTGATTTAAGATGTTCATTTACCAATTTTTGCTGCACGGTGGATTAGTGGTTAGCACGAAGGCCTCACAGCTTGGAGCCACGAGTTCAATTCCAACCTCTGACAAAATCACGACAAAAAAAAATTACAAAATTATGTCAGTTATGGTTGACTGGACACATAAAGTTAATTACATTTATAAAAGTAATTTGCTTGTCACACAGGAAGTGAAACTCCCAATATGTAAAGCTACGATGACAAAAGGAGGATTTAAAGCCAGTCAGGTAAATTAGCAACGGATATTTTGAAGTTAAAAAAGTGTTCCAAATAATTTATTTTGATAACTTATATGTGTTATAACATCTTACCTTCAAAAACATGCACGTCTACAGTAAAATCCATAGAATTTCTAGTCTAATTATTAAAAAAAATGTTCTCATGAAATGAAAAGGTCGCCGAAGCCCCTTTGACGTCATCTTTCCGCGCCAGCTACACAAACTGTGGAGGACGCTAAACAAGCATGGGACACCTTGGAAGCGTATTTATTTTGATGTCTTTTACCACACTCCATCATATTTCAGGTACAACTTATAAAAAAAAAACAAGGACATACACTCTCTTCTTTATTCCATACGTTTTTCTGTGCGTTTTGTTCACCGGAAGGACCGAAAGTTGACTGTCGGTTTGAATGAATCAATATGTCATGCTAGCTGACCGCAGCAAACTTGATCGTTATTCTTTACACTCTTTTGCCGTTACGTACAAAAAAACATACATATACACATTAATGTTTGTTTAGCCGTAAGTGCAGACGTTAACGATTGCAAACTTTATCGCTGAAGACGGTGCAATGACGTCATAACGTCCTGCCGTTTGTATTTTTTCATCGTAAACATCTGTTAACACAGTCACATATGTTTACACTGAATTAATTAATTTGAATGCTCTATTTAAGTTTTTTTAAGTGGAATTCCACCATTTTTTTTGCAGTTTGGGAACTGTGACATTCCCAAATCGTGCCTGGGTGGACTTCGTATTGCTTGGCTAATGCTTTGGCCAATTTTGCATAGTTAGCCGCTGTATAGCGCCCCCTGGTGGTGGCAAATATAATGGCCAACTAAGTGGCTAACCACTAATCACACTTTGAGCTCTTCCTGTCTAAATTGACAAATTAATGATAATTACACAGTGTAGCACAAATAATTACTTAAGAAAGAAAATGTCAATAAAAGACAATATTTGACAGAAGTGCGTGTGTATGTTTCAGGTGCTGCTGGTCGTACTCCGCTTACCTGTCGTGAACAGGTGGAGTTCAGGTGTAAAGATGGCTCCTGCATCCTGAAACAGAAGCTTTGTGATGGACACGGCGACTGCGTGGACGGATCGGACGAACGGCACTGTGGTGAGTGTCGTGTTGTGGTTTGGACTTCGGGGGCACACAAAGTAGCTCTTAAACGTAACATTTCCTGGTAATGGCGTACTCCAGTAGCGGTATTTTTGCTAAATTTATGAGGCAGGCATCATTTGGAGGAAGTAAATAGTCATTTTTGAACCAATTAAGCGTAATTGGATAATTTACCGCTGTCAGACACAGTGGAATTCATGAAAATAATTTAATGGAAGGTTCATTTGGCATCATTCATACCCCCCTCCCCCGCCTTCTCTGTGAGAAAATGCTTTATAATCCTCTTACAGGAGGATTGCATACAGAATTCCAGACATTTTTTCTTCGCTGGACTCAAATGATTAAATCTGACATCAAGTTTTGTGAAACAATATTCATTCATTTTCAACCGCTTTTACTCACAAGGGTGAGCCTATCCCAGCTGTACACCCTGGACTGGTGGCCAGCCAATCACAGTGCACATATAGACAAACAACCATTCACACTCACATTCATACCTATGGACAATTTGGAGTCGCTAATTAACCTAGCATGTTTTTTTTGGAATGTGGGAGGAAACCGGAATACCCGGAGAAAACCCACGCATGCACGGGGAGAACATGCAAACTCCACACAGAGATGGCCGAGGGTGGAATCGAACCCTGGTCTCCTAGCTGTGAGGTCTGCATTCTAACCACTAAGGTTTTCTAGGGAACAGGTTTTCTCTACTTGAGCGGGAGTTTAATTCACGTCTTAAATTAAAATTTACGACATGTACTCAAATGTCGCATCCCGTAGGTGAGCCGCGGTGTACGAAGAACGAGTTTTCCTGCCGCAGCAGCAGACGATGCATACCCTCACGCCTGCGCTGCGACGGCGTGGACGACTGCGGCGACAGAAGCGACGAGGACCCCTGTCCGAGCTGCGCCGCCGGCCTCGTCTCCTGCGGCCCGTCCGACGGCTGCCTGCAGGCCGTCAAGCTGTGCGACGGCCGCGTGGACTGCAAAGACGGGCGGGACGAGCTGCGGGAGTGGTGCGGCCCCCCGAGCGCTCTCTCTTGCACAGCATCTGAGTTCGAGTGCGGCGACGGCAAGTGCGTCCCCCACAGCTGGAGGTGTGACAACAAAGCGGACTGCACTGACGCCAGCGACGAAGACGAATGTGGTAGGAGACCATTTTTCATCCGCACGACTTGTTTTTAAATTCTTAAAGAAAACGGCACCTTTTTTATTCTTAAGGACAACTTTTATATATATATATATATATATATATATATATATATATATATATATATATATATTGATTTTTTATTATTATTTTTTTATTATTTTATTTTTTATTTCATTTTATTTATTTTTTATTTGCCTTTTATTTATTTAATTTTTTATACTTTTCATATTTGACTCTGTGTAGCTATAGAATTTTTAAAAAAATAGATTACTTAAATAAATACATTTTCCAGATATTTTCTGATTTATTGGTATTAAAAAAATAACATGAATTTAAATAACTTGTAATCCTGATATGCTGGATAGCAAATATTATGGTGAGGAAAAAAAAAACTACATTTTAGTAGCACAATATTTATATATTCAAGATATTTTTATAAGCCTTTATTATAATAAAGTTGTATTATATTTAATTATTATTGTATTATTATTTTTTTATTTTATTTATTTTTTATTTACCTTTTATTTATTTTATTTTTTATACTTTTCCTATTTGACTCTGTGTAGCTATATAATTTTTAAAAAAAATTCAAACTACTGAGATAAATACATTTTCCAAATATTTCCTGATTTATTGGTATTAAAAATTAACATAAATTATAATATATATAATAATATATTATAATAAATTATAATAAAGTAGTATTATATTTAATTATTATTTTTATTATTTTTTAATTTTATTTATTTTATTTTTTATGCTTTTCATATTCGACTCTGTGTAGCTATATATTTAAAAAAAAATTCAAACTACTGAGATAAATACATTTTCCAAATGTTTCCTGATTTATTGGTATTAAAAATTAACATAAATTTAAATGACTTGTAACCCTGATATGCTCGATAGCAAATATGGTGAGAAAAAAACCTACATTTTAGTAGCGCAATAGTAATATATTCAAGATATTTTTTAAAGCCTTTATTATAATAAAGTCGTATTATAACCAGCAAAAAAGTCTAAATTTTCTGATAATAATTTATAATAATATTAATAATCTGATAATAATATAGTACAAATAGTGTCATTTCAATAGCATCAAGTTGAAATAGTAAAGACAAAAATAGATTTTATAAAACCTTTCAATGTTTTGATAAAAATAACAGAATAAAGTTGTCATATTGGTCAAAAAATTATAATATTATTGGAATAAAGTCTAAATAGTATGTGTATTATTATTATTATTATTATTATTATTGTAGTATGTGTATATGAAAATTTTTTAATATTTTTTTGAAAAAATGCAAAAATGTGGGCCGAAAAAAAAGAGCAAAATTTATACACCTGTATTACAAAGACGAACACTACATGAATTCAGCCAGCAGAGGGCGCCACAGTCACGCTGCAGAATCAACGCTTTCATAGGACGTTATAAATTGACTCTGCCATGCTGTTTAATTACGTCATTAAAACCAAATAATTTCCATCGTCGCTCATTTAATTTGTGCACCTAATCGTCAAGCATATTTTCCAACGTAAGCAGCATTCATTCATGACACATAAACACTCACTACAATGAGTTTAATGCCGATGGGGTTTTGTTTTCGTTCCGCCAGGAAGTACTTCCTGCTGCTGATGTCATGGTTTGTTTCCCTTTGCAGAGCAGAACGAGTGTCTGCTCAATAATGGAGGCTGTTCCCATCGCTGTGTGGACACAGGGATGGGCTTTCACTGTGAATGTCCTGACAATATGAAGCTTGTTGGGAATACACATTGCGAAGGTGAGTTATTTCTACCCCCCCCCCCCCCCCCCCCCCCTCCAAGTAAAGGAAGTACAGGATCTTGGAATACCTTCCTGAATAATTACCATATTGAGCTGAACATGAGACGATTAAAAAAAAAAAAAAAAACTTATACATTAAACTGACAAAGAACTCTAAACTCATTGCGCAGCAACTTAACACTCAAAATGTAGCTGGGGAAATATACAAACATGTAGCAATATGTTTAAAAACTAAAAAAAAAAAAAAATTTGTCTAAGCAAAACATTTCATCGGAGAACAAGTGACATAGAAAACGGATGGATGGCGCTGCAGTGCTGCCTCTGTCCAACAAAAGGAGCCTTGAGGGAGGCTGAGATCATCGCAGCGCAAATGAATGCTCTGCTTGGATATAATACCTCAACCCCCCCCCCCCCCCCACCAATTCAATTGCATTTGTCAAAATTCTAACCACAAAGTGACGAGAGAGCCTGGGATAGGCTCCAGCATACCCCCACAATCCTAGTGAGGATAAGCGGCATAGAAAAAAGTTGAAATAGTTAACAGAACTGGAAAATCAGCTGTAATTTTGCAAGAATAAAGTCAAAATATTGAGAAAAAAAATTGGCAATTTGACGAGAATAAACTTGTAATATTATGAAAAAAAAATCTAAAAAATATTTTAGAAGCAATGACTGGAAATATTAAAGAATATTCTTCAAAGTTGTAAAATTATGAAATGGATTTGTAATTTTTTTGAAAGAAAAAAGTTATAATATTATGTGAATAAAATCATAATATTACTAAAAGAAAATTTAGAAAAAAGTTGAAATATTTGGGAAAATTAAAATTTGGGTTTTCTCCGGGTACTCCGGTTTCCTCCCACATTCCAAAAACATGCTAGGTTAATTAGCGACTCCAAATTGTCCATAGGTATGAATGTGAGTGTGAATGGTTGTTTGTCTGTATGTGCCCTGGGATTGGCTGGCTGGCGACCAGTCCAGGGTGTACACCGCATATCGCCCCAAGACAGCTGGGATAGGCTCCAGCACCCCCACGACAGTATCACTCGGATACTGTGAACATCCAGCAGCAACACAACATTTTGGCATGACTACTATTTTGATGGAAAATATACTGAACCAGGGCTGCACAGTGGACGGGTGGTTAGCACACAGGCTTCACAGCTAGGAGACCCGAGTTCAATTCCATCCTCGGCGATCTCTGTGTGGAGTTTGCATGTTCTCCCCGTGCATGCGTGGGTTTTCTCCGGGTACTCCGGTTTCCTCCCACATTCCAAAAACATGCTAGGTTAATTAGCGACTCCAAATTGTCCATAGGTATGAATGTGAGTGTGAATGGTTGTTTGTCTATATGTGCCCTGTGATTGGCTGGCTGGCCACTAGTCCAGGGTGTACCCCGCCTCTCTCGCCCGAGGACAGCTGGGATAGGCTCCAGCACCCCTCCGCGACCCCACTTCAAGCGGCGTTCCACTACACTTGTACTTGGAATGTTTTGAAAATGTCTAATTTTTCCGTGTTTTCTCACCCAGAGGTCGACATGTGCCTGGAGAGCGACGTTTGCGATCAGATGTGCGTTCACACCAACGGCAGCCTCGCCTGCGAGTGCCTGGACGGCTATCAGATGAACCCGATAAGCCGAGAATGCAAGGTCAAAGGTGAGCTATTTTGACGTTATGAATAAAATACACACACGTCTTTAGCATCCCTGTCCAAGTCCCATGCTGGGAAGATTTTTCACCCCACCGGGCTTGAAGTCCCGTCTTAAGTACAAACTCAAGGACGGAGGTGTTTGAACAGGATCATCTGGTCATCGACGCACGTGTTTGCTCAGCACGTTTCGGTCCGTCGCTGTTTGCTCAGGCTTATGAAGAAACTCTCTTCGAAAATCGGGAACGCTTGAATTGTGCAACGTCGGCGGCGGCGCCCCGCCTTGAACCATCGTCAAGGTGGACCTGCTGTACAAACACAGTCACTAGAATACATAGTTGCTGTCATAATAATTCAACCTTCAGGCTTATAAACTAGCAGTCATTTACCTGGAGGTGGGGGAGGGGGGGGGCATTTTTAGTGCAACCGCATGCCTTCGCTGAAGTTGTACTCATAAAACACTTTGGTCATGTTTCCGATGTACTAAAGTACTACAGTTGTTGTTTTTACTACCAGACTTGAAGAGATGCGGTCTCAGCCAATTTCATTCATTTTCTACATGAGGGTCGTGGCGGGTGCTGGAGCCTATCCCAGCTGTCTTTGGGCGAGAGAGGCGGGGTACACCCTGGACTGGTCGCCAGCCAATCACAGGGCACATATAGACAAACAACCATTCACACTCACATTCATACCTATGGACAATTTGGAGTCGCCGATTAACTTAGCATTGTCAAGGGTGGAATTGAACTCGGGTCTCCTAGCTGTGAGACCTGCATGCTAACCATTTGTTTAAAAAGGCTATTTTTGTTGTGGTTTTTTATGTTTTTTTTTGTTTTGATTTGTCACAACAAAAATGTGACAAAAAACTTTTTAAAGTCCTTCAGTAAGGCTGCACGGTGGTTAAGTGGTTAGCATGCAGGCTTCACAACTAGGAGATCACAGGGCACATATAGACAAACAACCATTCACACTCACATTCATACCTATGGACAATTTGGAGTCGCCAATTAACCTAACATGGTCGAGGGTGGAATTGAACTCGGGTCTCCTAGCTGCTAGCTGTGAGGCCTGCATGCTAACCACTTGCCGAAGTACTTTAAAAATACTGTTTTTGTTGTGTTTTTTTTTTTTTTGATTTGTCACCACAAAAATGCATTTTTAAAGTCCTTCAGTATGGCTGCACGTTGGTTAAGTGGTTAGCATGCAGGCCTCACAAGTAGGAGATCACAGGGCACATATAGACAAACAACCATTCACACTCACATTCATACCTATGGACAATTTGGAGTCGCCAATTACCCTTGCATGGTCGAGGGTGGAATTGAACTTGGGTCTCCTAGCTGTGAGACCTGCATGCTAAACATTTGTTCACCGTGCAGCCATACTGAAGGACTTTAAAAATGCTATTTTTTTTGTGTTTTTTTTTTTTTTTTTGTCGCAACAAAAATGCATTTTTAAAGTCCTTCAGTATGGCTGCACGGTGGTTAAGTGGTTAGCATGCAGGCCTCACAAGTAGGAGATCACAGGGCACATATAGACAAACAACCATTCACACTCACATTCATACCTATGGACAATTTGGAGTCGCCAATTAACCTAGCATGGTCGAGGGTGGAATTGAACTCGGGTCTCCTAGCTGTGAGGCCTGCCTGCTAACCACTCGACCACCGTGCAGTCATACTTTAAAGTCTAAAAGTCTTTAAAGTTTAAAGGCAGCATTTTTAAAGTCCTTCAGTATGGCTGACGGTGAGTAAGTGGTTAGCATGCAGGCCTCACAGCTAGGACACCCGAGTTCAATTCCATCCTCGGCCATGCTAGGTTAATTGGCGACTATTTTTGTTGTAGTTGTTTTTATTTAGAGCCATGGGGGTTTGATTTGTCAAAACAAAAATGCATTTTTATAGTCCTTCAGTACGGCTGCACGGTGAGTGAGTGGTTAGCATGCAGGCCTCACAGCCAGCCAATCACAGGGTACATTTAGACAAACAACCATTCACACTCACATTCATACCTATGGACAATTTGGAGTCGCTAATTAACCTAGCATGTTTTTGGAATGTGGGAGGAGAAAATGCAAACTGGGTGGGTGGAATCGAACCCTGGTCTCCTAGCTGTGAGGTCTGCACGCTAACCACTTGACCGCCGTGCCGCCCTCTCAGCCAATTACATTCTGTAAAACTCTCACATTCGCCTCCATTTTCACGGCTTCTCCCACCTACTCGCAGCTCCTCACCTTGCCCTCCCAACTACAATGGGGGGGTTGAACAACAAGGTCAAACACAATGTCAATCAATCATTGTCCACTTCAGGGTGTGACGGATAATATATTAATGTGACAAGCTAATTTTAGCATTTATTAAGCTTTGTTTATATCCATCCAGGGGATGAAGCCCGCCTACTCGTGTCCACATCTAAAGGACTCGTTCAGATGAGCCTTGGTGGTGCGACATCCAGGACCCTGACAGCACATGTACCAGGACCTGGACCTGGACCCGGACCCGTGGCAGCCTTGGCCTCCAATAACACACTCTACCTAGCCTGGCAGGGACGGACATCCATATACAGGTCGGTGACAGAACGACCCGTCTGCGCTACACATCTGTGCTAACAGGAAGTAGTACTTTAACTCCTCAATGAGGACTAAACATCCGATCCAAATGTAAACACTCTGGGAAGCAAATCCACATCCGGTTCCGGTCAAAGAGACATCCCGCAAAGCAAATAGAAAGAAAACACATGACTTCATTTTCAGGGTCAAGTTAAACGGAGAGAACGCGGATGTCGCGTCGCTGCTGGATGTTCATAGCCCAGTGTTTGGCTTGGCGGCGGACTGGATCCATCGTCTTCTCTACTGGACCAGTATGGAGAGCGGTTCCATCGGTGTCGGCTCGCTGGATGGCTCCGCACAGCGCTCGCTCATCACAGGGCTGGACAAGCCTTGTGCAGTCGCGGTCGAGCCCCTACGCGGGTAGGGCGGCCATTTTGGATTTTATAGGCTGATGCTGTACATCAGGGGTGTCCAACTTGAGGTTTTGTAAAGCAACACGTGTACATATGCTAGGTTCTACATAGTTATGTTACAATTTTTTTAACGTTTCTGCTGCTGGAGTGTTTTGAACTCGGGTCTCCTAGCTGTGAGGCCTGCATGCTAACCACTCACTCACCGTGCAGCCATACTGAAGGACTTTAAAAATGTATTTTTGTTGTGACAAATCAAACCCCCAAGACTAAAAAAACAACTACAACAAAAATAGTCCGAGGGTGGAATTGAACTCGGGTCTCCTAGTTGTGAGGCCTATGCTAACCACTTTTCACCGTGCAGCCATACTGAAGGACTTTAAAAATGCATTTTTTGTTGTGACAAATCAAACCCCCATGGCTCTAAAAAAAACAACCACAACAAAAATTTACCAATTAACCTAGCATGGCCGAGGGTGGAATTGAACTCGGGTCTCCTAGTTGTGAGGCCTGCACGCCAAACATTTTTTCCACCGTGCAGCCATACTGAAGGACTTTAAAAATGCATTTTTGTTGTGACAAATCAAACCCCCGTGGCTCTAAAAGCAACAACAAAAATAGTCTGAGGGTGGAATTGAACTGGTGTCTCATAGTTGTGAGGCCTGCATGCTAACCACTTTCCACCGTGCAGCCATACTGAAGGACTTTAAAAATGTATTTTTGTTGTGACAATTCAAACCCCCATGGCTCTAAAAAAAAACCAACCACAACAAAAATTTACCAATTAACCTAGCATGGCCGAGGGTGGAATTGAACTCGGGTCTCCTAGTTGTGAGGCCTGCATGCTAACCACTTTCCACCGTGCAGCCATACTGAAGGACTTTAAAAATGCATGTTGTTGTGACAAATCAAAAAAAACAAAACAACCACAACAAAAATAGGATTTCTTTCAAGTGGTTAGCATGCAGGCCTCACAACTAGGAGACCCAAGTTCAATTCCACCCTCGGCTATGCTAGGTTAATTGGCGACTATTTTTGTTGTAGTTGTTTTGTTTTTTTTTTTAGAGCCATGGGGGTTTGATTTGTCACAACAAAAATGCATTCAGTATTGCTGCACGGTGGACGAGTGGTTAGCATGCAGGCCTCGCAACTAGGAGACCCGAGTTCGATTCCACCCTCGGCCATGCTAGGTTAATTGGCGACTCCAAATTGTCCATAGGTAATATAGGTAGTCCTTCAGTATATTTTGACTTTATTCTCATAACTAAAAGTGACTTTTTTTGTTTGTTTCTGATAATATTACGGCTTTAAAACGATTTTTAAAAATTCCCTCATAATATTACATGCATTGTGACTTTTTTCCTGAATATTTTGTTTTTATCCTTGTAAAAAAAAAAAAAAAACAGCCCCAAACCGCAGTATGGACACCCCTGCTGTGTACATTCAATGGAAGTTTTTTAATAATAGCTAAACTTAAAAAATAATAATAATAATAATATTTTTCAGGCTGCTTTTTTGGGCAGAGTGCAGCAGCTCACCAAGAATTGAGAGGACGACCTTGGATGCCCAGGACAGATCGACCCTGGTCACTTCTCTTATACTCCACCCGGTCGCTCTTTCCCTGGGTGGGTTCCTACACGACAACGTTCCCGTGTTTAAAATAGCATTAGCATTGACTAGCGTTGTGCTTGGAGTGGGCTTCCTCATAGTTACCTTCCTGCCTAGATACGCCTCGCCAGTTGCTGTACTGGCTCGATCAGGGAATGAGAAGCATCTCCAGAGTCGATCTGGATGGGCGACACCGCAAGACGGTGGTCGAGTCCAACGGATATCTGGATCGTCCGTTCGGCCTGGCGGTGTTTGAGGTAAAGCGATGAAATGTGGACGGATAAACACACCGCCTTCAAAAACATTTATGCACGTATCGCTCTTCTCAACGAGCAGCGTGCACCACTGTGGAGCCCTGCATTATTACATCTGCATTATATGTAATTTTTCTGTTTCAGGGTTTCCTATACTGGAGTGACCTCGACACGCATTCCATCTGCAGAGCTAGCAAGCACAGCGGCAGCGACTTCCAAATCCTTCCGACAAACGTCACCTCACCAGGCGGCGTTGCCGTCATTCATCCCGTTCTTCAACCCGACGGTAGGAAAAAAAATATTTTTTTTTTGTCTGAGCAAAACATTTCATTGGAGAACAAGTGGCATAGAAAACATATGGATGGCGCTGCAGTGGGGGAGCCTTGAGGGAGGCTGACATCATCGCAGCGCAAATGAATTTTATAAAACGTTATAATACTTATCCCCCCCGACCCCCCATGGCTCTAAAAAAAAAACAACCACAACAAAAATAGTCGCAAATTAACCTAGCATGGCCGAGGGTGGAATTTAACTCGGGTCTCCTAGCTGTGAGGCCTGCATGCTAACCACTCGGTCACCGTGCAGCCACACTGAAGGACTTTAAAAATGCATTTTTGTGACAAATCCAAAAGAAAACCAACCACAACAAAAAATCAGAGCGCGAATGGAAGCTAGCGGGGTTAGCTTAGTTTAGCAGAGCATGCTGGTGTGGCTGTTTGTGTATGTGAGGTCCAAAAGAGGTTCTCATCACGCTGACGTCTTTATTTTAAATTAACGATGTGTTCTTTCCGGGTCACAGGAGACGCCGCGTGCGGCCGTCCTGGGAAGGTGTGCGCGCACGGGTGCGTCGTCGACCTCGTTTCGGCGACTCCAAACTTCCGATGCGCTCCAGCCGACGCGGGGAAGAACCGATTGCCAGACGTTCCCGCTATCTCCCGCACCGTTCCCGCAACACGCTTATCCGATCCTGCGTTTGCCGGAATCCTCTCGCTTGTCGGTAAGCATCGCTTTATTTGTCGATGTCTTTCATTTTTATTTGGGTTGTCTTCTGATGCTTGGAGTCCACTGGGCCGGAGCCAGTTGGTGCCAGTTGGCGCCAATGCAATTTGCTGTGTCGCCAATAAGGTGCCTAGTGGCGTGCAGTGGCTCCAACTGGCTCGTGGTGGCCCATAACGGCGGCAAGAAAATTGCTTTATGCAAGTGGTGCAAAGTGTCCACCAAGTGGAACCAAATGTCACAAACAGTCCGCCTATTGGAATCCACTGGAATGGAATGGCGCGAGCCAAGTTGCGCCAGTGATGTAAGATCTAGGAGTCCACTGGGTCGGAGCCAATTCGTGCCAATGCAATTTGCTGTGTCGCCAGTAAGGTGCCGCGTGGCGTGCAGTGGCTCCAACTGGCCCGTGGTGGCCCATAACGGCGGCAAACATTTCAAAATGTTTAAATGCAAGTGGTGCGAAGTGTCCACCAAGTGGAACCAAATGTCACAAGCAATACGCCTATTGGAATCCACTGGAATGGAATGGTGCGAGCCAAGTTGTGCCAATGATGCTGGGAGTCAACTGGGCCGGAGCCAGTTGGTGCCAGTTCGCGCCAATGCAATTTGCTGTGGCGCCTAGTGTCACCAATAAGGTGCCTAGTGGCGTGCAGTGGCTCCAACTGGCTCGTGGTGGCCCCATAACGACGGCAAAAATTTAGTTTGGTGGCAAGAAAATGTCAAAATGTTTAAAATCAGTTGTGGTGCGAAGTGTCCACCAAGTGGAACCAAATGTCACAAACAATCCGCCTATTGGAATCCACTGGAATGTAATGGCACGAGCCAAGTTGCGCCAATGATGTAAGATGTAAATCTAGGAGTCCACTGGGCTGCAGCCAGCTCGCGCCAATGCAATTTGCTGTGGCGCCTCGTGTCACCAATAAGGTGCCTAGTGGCGTGCAGTGGCTCCAACTGGCTCGTGGTGGCCCATAATGGCGGCAAAAATTTCCAAATATTTCAAATATTTGTCACGCCAATTGCTTTTGATGCAAGTGTCCACCAAGTGGAACCAAATGTCACAAACAATCCGCCTATTGGAATCCACTGGAATTTAATGGCGCGAGCCAAGTTGCGCCAATGATGCTAGGCGTCCACTGGGCCGATGCGAGTTCGTGCCAAAGATTATGTGATTGCCGCGTAGTGGCTAGCTGTGGCGGCGAATTAACGGCGACATGCCGAGCGAACATTAATTCGGCGCCACAGCGAGCCACAAAGCACCAGTCACATAATCTTTGGCTCCAACTGGCACCAACTGGCACCATGGTGACAACCCAGCCACTACTCTCTTTATTACAAGCTGGTTGAACACCCAAAGGACCTTGAAGGCGGCACGTTAGCGAAACGAGTATAATGGTTTTTTTCCCCACTTCCAGGAGAAAGAAGTTGTCTGTGTATTCCCGGATATACCCTACCTGTGTTATTCTCCTAGTGTTCCTCAGCGTGCTCTTGGTGGGAACGCTTCTGTGGTGGTGGAGAGAGGAGTTCCGCCCCGCCGGGAATCTCACAGCACAGAGCTTCACCCTCAAAGAGTCCCGGGACCCCCTCATCAAGGGTCCGCACGCATACCTCGACAAGGCAAGACCCCACACACACACACACACACACACATATGGCACGGTCCATCCGTCACCAAAAAAGGAGACGCCCTTCAACTTTGTTTCACATCGGCGCCCCAAATATTTCCAAGTGCATCACCGAGGTGTCGATTTACACTTTGGGGCTATTTTTAGAAGACGCGACCAATTGGTGTGATGGCGGTTGAAGTACAGCATCGTCTTATGTGGATTATGTGCTTAGTACAACTGGCATCCCATGCGGATAATATCAGGCAAAAACATTTGCAGATTTAGCTTTTTCCTATGTGAGCGCCACCATTGTTTTCTCACTCGGCTTTCCAGGTGTTTCCTGGTGGGGGGGGGGGGTCCATGTCTGAGAAATAACACAGCTCCCAATGTCATATCAACCACTTCCACACCACCGCGATAAACCAGAATAATAAATCAACGTATTGTTTCATTAACAACGGGACATGTTTTTATACACCGGAGCCTGGAAAATAATAATGGTATTCCAGTTAAAGTTCCACGCGGGAGACATGTTTGGCACGCATGCATGTGTGAAGGCGAGTGGGCGGGGGTAGTTGGAGGGGGGGGCGACACACACACACAAGTTCCCTACGTGCCGCATACTGAATAGCATTTCGGGAGCATCCCTTAAACTTGACTTTACATGGGTGTTCAAAGTGCGGCCTGGGGGCCATTTTTGCCTGCAAAATCTAAATCTAATAAAGTCAAAATATTTAGAAAAAAATATATTATTTAACAACAAAAGGTTTGAAATTTTACAGAATTTTTTTTATAAGGAATATTAATTTAAACATTTTTTTTATAGCATAAAGTTGAAATACAATGATATGAAAAAGTATCCGAACCTTTTGGAATTTCATTAAAATATTCATTCAATTATTCATTTTCTACCGTTTTTTCCTCACGAGGGTCACATGGGGTGCTGGAGCCTATCCCAGCTGTCTTCGGGCGAGAGGCGGGGTACACCCTGGACTAACTCATGTCAATCTCACGTCATCTATAACAAGTAGTGCTGTTTTAATCCCATTGATCACAGTTTTCAAATGAATTAGTCATGATTAATCACCATTTGAAATACAGTCATCCCTTGTTTATCGCAGTTAATTAGTTCTACACCCGACCGTGACATTCGAATTTGCTTCAATTTTGCATGTAGTATTCTCATGTCATTTATAATAAGTAGTGCTGTTTTAATCCCATTAATCACAGTTTTCAAATTAATCATTCATTTTCTATCGTTTATCCTCACGAGGGTCGTGTGGGTGCTGGAGCCTATCCCAGCTGTCTTCGGGCGAGAGGCGGGGTACACCCTGGACTGACTCATGTCAATCTCACGTCATCTATAATAAGTAGTGCTGTTTTAATCCCATCGATCACAGTTTTCAAATGAATTAGTCATGATTAATCACCATTTGAAATACAGTCATCCCTCGTTTATCGCAGTTAATTAGTTCTACACCCGACCGTGATATTTGAATTTGCTTCAAGAGTGCATGTAGTTTTGCATGTAGTATTCTCATGTCATCTATAACATCTATAAGTAGTGCTTTTTTTTAATCCCATTAATCGCAGTTTTCAAATTAATCATTCATTCATTTTCTATCGTTTATCCTCACGAGGGTCGCAGGGGGTGCTGGAGCCTATCCCAGCTGTCTTCAGGCGAGAGAGGCGGGGTACACCCTGGACTGGTGGCCAGCCAATCACAGGGCACATATAGACAAACAACCATTCACACTCACATTCATACCTATGGACAATTTGGAGTCGCTAATTAACCTAGCATGTTTTTTTTGGAATGTGGGAGGAAACCGGAGTACCCGGAGAAAACCCACGCATGCACGGGGAGAACATGCAAACTCCACACAGAGATGGCAGAGGGTGGAATTGAACCTTGGTCTCCTAGCTGTGAGGTCTGCACGCTAACCACTCGACCACCGTGCTGCCCTCATTAAAATATGAAAACCTATAAATGTTTGGGCGGTCACTAATGTATTGAGCTGAGGACTCCTATAGAGCAGCTACACACAAGAACCCGCACAGGAAGCTTTCTAGATCTTCCAGATTCTGCACCTCTTTGTGTGCAGCGTTTCCACTGACATACTGATTCCGATCAAAAACTGTCTTTAGTTTATTCTACTCATGACCCGCCTCCAGGTACGCCCACTCCGCTGTGATTGGTCCCACTTTCAATCACTCCCGAGGACTTCCGGATCTATGAAATACTGGCTCATATCAGGAAGTCCGGATCGCTTGTACAACACGAAACATCACAAAATGATAATACAACATTCGAACTGCATTTATAGGTCGGGAAAGTGGAAAAAACATAATAGGTCCCCAGTAGAGTTCGATTCCCCGCCTTCAAGGCTTAACGTCGTTCAGTGTGTCAACTAAGCCGTGTGCTCTCCTCTGCCAGGAAACTCTTAAGCTGGACTTGGACAGTGAATGAAGAGGCTGCGACACAGATAACCGGACACCTTGTCAGAAACCCCCGCGGTGGCCTGCAGCGACGACCACCTCTCCGCCTGGCCCCCGTCCCAGTTCTCGACATGACTGTAGGTCATTCCTGGTTTGATTTTGAAGGATTTTTATGTTCTGCTTTTGTGACTCTCGTCTATTTTGGAGAAGTGGAGTCCTAAAAGCAGAACAATCGCAGCTTCCGTTTGGGACTTGAACACTTTTTCAGTTACACAAAACATTTACTTGAAGTAAAACTGGACACAAAAACTTCCATTTAAGATGTTTAAAAAAAAAAAAAAAAAAAAATTATTAATTAAATCATTTTCTACCGCTTATCCTCAAAAGGGTTGCAGGCGGTGCTGGAGCCTATCCCAGCTGTCTTTGGGCAGAGAGGCGGGGTACACCCTGGACTGGTGGCCAGCCAATCACAGGGCACATATAGACAAACAACCATTCACACTCACATTCATACCTATGGACAATTGGGAGTCGCTAATTAACCTAGCATGGCCGAGGGTGGAATTGAACTCGGGTTTGCTAGCTGTGAGGCCTGAGTGCTAACCACTTGTCAATCGTGCAGCCATACTGAAGGACTTTAAAAATGCTATTTTTGTTGTGGTTGTTTTTATTTTTTTTTGATTTGTCACAACAAACATGCATTTTTAAAGTCCTTCAGCATGGCTGCACGGTGACAAGTGGTTAGCATGCAGGTCCCACAACTAGGAGACCCGAGTTCAATTCCACCCTCGGCCATGCTAGGTTAATTGGCGACTATTTTTGTTGTGGTTGTTTTTTTTTTTGGTTTGATTTGTCACAACAAAAATGCATTTTTAAAGTCCTTCAGTATGGCTGCACGGTGGACAAGTGGTTAGCATGCAGGTCCCACAACTAGGAGACCCGAGTTCAATTCCATACTGAAGGACTTTGAAAATGCTATTTTTGTTGTGGTTGTTTTTTTTTATTTGTCACAACAAAAATGCATTTTTAAAGTCCTTCAGTATGACTGCACGGTGGTCAAGTGGTTAGCACTCAGGCCTCACAACTAGGAGACCCCAGTTCAATTCCATACTGAAGGACTTTAAAAATGCTATTTTTGTTGTGGTTGTTTTTTTTTATTTGTCACAACAAAAATGCATTTTTAAAGTCCTTCAGTATGGCTGCACGGTGGACAAGTGGTTAGCATGCAGGTCCCACAACTAGGAGACCCGAGTTCAATTCCATATTTCCATATTGAAGGACTTTAAAAATGCTATTTTTGTTGTGGTTGATTTTTTTTGATTTGTCACAACAAAAATGCATTTTTAAAGTCCTTCAGTATGGCTGCACGGTGGACAAGTGGTTAGTGCTCACGCCTCACAACTAGGAACCTGAGTTCAATTCCATACTTCCATACTGAAGGACTTTAAAAATGCTATTTTTGTTGTGTTTTTTTTAAAAAAAATTTTGATTTGTCACAACAAAAATGCATTTTTTAAGTCCTTCAGTTTGGCTGCACGGTGGTCAAGTGGTTAGCACACAGGCCTCACAACTAGGAGACCCATGTTCAATTCCATACTTCCATACTGAAGGTGTGCTAAAATGCTATTTTTGTTGTGGTGTTTTTGTTTTTTTTTTTGCACAGAGATGGCCGAGGGTGGAATCGAACTCGTGTCTCCTAGCTGCGAGGCCTAAGAATTATTTTTTATACATCCTCCAAATCAGCGGTGCCTTTAATGACATTCTTTAACTGTATTCGACGACTACTGTAGTTAGTGTTTGTGCGTACGGAATAACAGGAAGTAGCAGGAAGTAACAGGAAGTAGTAGTTTTCAGTTTCTTGTGGGTTTTTAGGTCAACTGACAGCGGAAACGCCGCCTTTCTTTCTGTTTATGAGCGCAGTTGTTTTTTTTTTTGTTTGAACGTTGCGAGTTTGATTGACGGGTCTGCGTCGAGAAACATATTTTAGCGCGGTACAAACTCATGTTTTGTATTTATTGAAAAAAAAAAAAAAAAAAAGCAAAGCTTTTTTATTTATTATGGCACTTTTGCATTTGCAGCGCGGGTGAAACGTGACTGGAAAGAATAGAATCAATTAAAGTTGTTTAGTTCCGCATTTCAATTCTTGTTTGTTCGAATCCCTTCCACTTGCTTCCTGGTGCTAAATGAGCTGAATCTGTGTTGGACTGCAATCCACCCACTTTACACCCACTATCCACCCACTCTCTGGTGGCTTGTCGGAAATATCCTGGTCTGATCTATCTTGTGGGATGCCTCAGGGTTTGGATGCGGGGCCAAGTTGATTTGCACTTTTGATTTTTTTCCTATCAACAAATTTAGTCAAGTTTTTAGTCAATTTTTTTTTTTTTTTTTTAATGTCACATTGCCCTGCCTGTGGACTTTGCCCCCCCCCAAGTGGGAGTTAAGAGGGTGTGTACACAGCACTTCTTTTTTTTATTTTCCAATTAAATTTAGATAAGTCACAATGGAAAAGTCAATAAATGCAGTACCCAGTACAGTAAATACAGGTACTTTTGTGATACTCAACAGAAAAGAGAACTGAAAATAAGTACGCCCCAAATTCTTACATCACCCTGGGCGAACCAGGAAGTAGCCTGCTAATGAACAAAAACAACAAACAATACAGTCAAAAAATGACCCGGTCAGGTTGTTTTCTTGAAATATTTTCGTAATGAAAAATTTTTATCATTTCATATTCCAGGTATTCCCCAAAAAAATATGTTTTTGATATCATGCCATTCACATTTTTAACTTACCTTTTATACATTTTAAGAAATTTTAGTTTTTGTGTTACTACCCCAACCTTCCATAAGTGGGTCAATTTAAATTTTTGAATTTTTAGATTTTTTAAATTAAATAAAAAAACTTAAACTATATTAGGAAAGCAGGAAGTGAACAAATATAACAGTATGTATGTAAATTTTGTAATTTTTAAATAATTTTTAAATAATAAATACTTTTTAAGTATTTAAGTAGGAAGAAGCAAAGCTTATTAAATCCTACCCCTCCATCTGGTACTTTTACAATCAGTTACTGTTACATTTGTTCACTTCCTGCTTTCCTAATATAGTTTAAGTTTTTTTATTTAATTTTAAAAATTTAAAAATCAAAAAATTTGAAAATGTATATTTTTTTAAAATTAAAATTAAAAATTACATTTGTTCACTTCCTGCTTTCCTTTTTACATTTTTTTACAAAAATTTACATTTTTAAAATTGAAAATTATTATTTTTTTAATTTTTACATTTAAAAATAAAAAAAAATAAATTTTTACATTTTTAAAATTAAATTAAAAAAAAGCAGGAAGTGAACAAATGTTTTGTTTAATTTTAAAAATTAAATTTTTTTAAACTTTCAAATATTTAAATATTTTTATTTTTTAATTTGTATATTTTTAAATTTGTATATTTTTAATATCAATACAGTATTGTGGAACGATATATTGCCAAAACAATATTTTCTTACACCCCTAATCAGCAGTATAAAAATAATTATGGGACATCCCAAATAATAATAATAATTCACGTGGAAAAACCAAACTCCTTTCCAACTCTTAGGTCCTGGTTTGGCCTTGTGACTTCAATCCTTAAATCAACTTTGTTCCCTAATCTCCGCCACCGCCACTATATCTACAACAAAAATAAATAAATAAATAAATAAATAAATAAATAAAATAAAAAATTAAGAAATTTTTTTTAATTTTTAAATTGAAAAAAATAATTTTTAATTGGAATCGCCGAAACGATTACAATTGAGTGCACCCCATAATCAATTCCCAGTTCCACATGTCCAAAAGGAGTAGGAAGAAGCAAAGCTTTGTTTCCTAATCGCCGCCACTATATTTACAACAAAAATAAAATAAAAAATAAATAAAAAAATAAAAATTACGAATTAAAAAAAAAAAATTAATACAAAAAATAATTTTTAATTAATGCACGCCATAATCAGTTCACAGTTCCACATGTCCAAAAGGAGTAGGAAGAAGCAAAGCTTATTAAATCCTACCCCTCCATCTGGTACTTTTACAATCAGTTACTGTTACATTTGTTCACTTCCTGCTTTCCTAATATAGTTTAAGTTTTTTTATTTAATTTTAAAAATTAAAAAATTTCAAACTCTAAAAATTTAAAAATCTAAAAATTTAAAAATGTATTTTTTTATTTTAAAAATTAAAATAAAAAAATACATTTGGTCACTTCCTGCTTTCCTAATATAGTTTAAGTTTTTATTTATTTAATTAAAAAAATGTACATAAAAAAATAAAATTTTTACATTTTTAAAATTAAATAAAAAAACTTAAACTATATTAGGAAAACAGGAAGTGAACAAATTTTTTGTTTAATTTTAAAAATTCATTTTTTAAAAACTTTTAAATATTTAAATATTTTTAAATTTGTATATTTTTAAATTTGTATATTTTTAATATCAATACAGTATTGTGGAACGATATATTGCCAAAACAATATTTTCTTACACCCCTAATCAGCAGTATAAAAATAATTATCGGACATCCCAAATAATAATAATAATTCACATGGAAAAACCAAACTCCTTTCCAACTCTTAGGTCCTCATTTGGCCTTGTGACTTCAATCCTTAAATCAACTTTGTTCCCTAATCTCTGCCACCGCCACTATATTTACAACAAAAATAAAATAAAAAATAAATTAAAAATAATTTTTAAAATTTTTTTAATAAAATTTTTTTTTAATTAATGCACGCCATAATCAGTTCACAGTTCCACATGTCCAAAAGGAGTAGGAAGAAGCAAAGCTTATTAAATCCTACCCCCCCATCTGGTACTTTTACAATCAGTAACTGTTACATTTGTTCACTTCCTGCTTTCCTAATATAGTATAAGTTTTTTTTTTTAATTTAAAAAATTAAATCTAAAAATTTAAAAATGTATTTCTTTATTTTAAAAATTAAAATAAAAAATACATTTGTTCACTTCCTGCTTTCCTAATATAGTTTAAGTTTTTTTAATTTAATTAAAAAAATTTACATTAAAAAAATAAAATTTGTACATTTTTAAAATTAAAAATTATTATTATTTTTTTTACATTTAAAAATAAAAAATACATTTTTACATTTTTAAAATTAAATAAAAAAACTTAAACTATATTAGGAAAACAGGAAGTGAACAAATTTTTTGTTTCATTTTAAAAATCAAATTTTTTTAAATTTTTAAATATTTAAATATTTTTAAATTTGTATATTTTTAATATCAATACAGTATTGTGGAACGATATATTGCCAAAACAATATTTTCTTACACCCCTAATCAGCAGTATAAAAATAATTATGGACATCCCAAATAATAATAATAATAATTCACATGGAAAAACCAAACTCCTTTCCAACTCTTAGGTCCTGGTTTGGCCTTGTGACTCCAATCCTTAAATCAACTTTGTTCCCTAATCTCCGCCACCGCCACTATATTTACAACTCCTTGGAAACTTGGAGATCCACCAATGGGATCAATGGGATCAATTAGCGGCCGCCTGTGCCTAATCTACTGCCAAGGTGGCCACAGCATGTTTGGGAATGCCTTCCAAAACAGGAAAAGCAGCCGCTCACAGAGAATATCAGCGGTGCCGGGAAGAGATGGATTCTTTTTGGATGATTCAGCAAGTTAACATGTGAGTCCTTTTTCCTGTTTTTGTTCTGCGTCACGACTCGCTTCCTGCCCCCCCACCCCTCGTGACGGCGGGTACAATGGCGGCGGATAACGTCGAGCTGCAGCGATGCCTACAGAGTCGCCGCAGCACCATCAACTGCCCGTCAAAGGCCGTGAGCGACGTGAAGACCTTCCCGTTCTCTCAGCAGGACGCGGTGAAAGCGTGGAGCTCGCTCGGGAACCTGGACGCCCCCGAGCGTCCGTCAAACGAAGACAAACCCAAACAACGGCAAAGTCACGTCAAAGTGAATGTCGGCGGGAAGGTTTTTCATATCCCTAAAAAGTGCGCCGTGAACTACCCTCACACTCGTATCGGATCCCTGGCGACCTGCACGGATCGAACCCGCCTACTCAAACTCTGCGATGACTACTCGGTTAAAAAAAACGAGTTCTTCTTTGATCGGGATCCGGCCTTTTTCCACCATATCTGCCATTTCTACGCCAGCGGAGAACTTTGGGTCATTCGGGAAATGTGTCCCATCCACTTCGAGGAGGAGATCGCTTACTGGGGTTTGAGCCTGAAGGACACCAAACGCTGCTGCTGGTTGGTGTTCGAGGAGAAAGTGGACGAAATGAAAGACAACCTTAAAGTCGAGCGAGAACTTATGGCTGAGATTGAAGTCAAATACGACGACGAGTTATTCCAAAATATGGCATTCGGGAACATACGGAAGAATTTGTGGAACATCGTGGAGAACCCTTACTGGTCGATTTGGGCCAAAGCTTTCAACGTGGTCTCGAACCTTTTTGTCCTTTTCTCGATTCTTGCCATGTCTCTGAACACTTTAGAGGAGCTCCAGAACTACCAAATATGTGGTAAGACCTACATGGAGTGGGTGGAGATCGTTACCATCGTGTTCTTCGCTGGCGAGTATCTGATCCGCCTGGCAACCACGCCCGACATCAAAGTGTTTCTGAGGAGCGGACTCAACTTTGTGGACATGGTGGCCGTCATGCCTTATTTCGTTCAGATCATCGCCGAAGTCGTGATGGGCGCCGACGACACGCAGGAGGACCTCAGGGCTCTGGCCAGCGTCAGCAAGTTGAGCCACGTTCTAAAAGTCGTGAAACTCCTGAGGATTTTTCGGATTTTGAAACTGGCCCGACACTCCACCGGAATGAGGGCGTTCGGGTTCACGCTGCGTCAGTGTTACCAGCAGGCTTCCTGTATTTTGCTCTTCATCGCCATGGGGATCTTCACTTTCTCCGCTCTCCTGCATTCGGCCGAGAGGGAGACGGCGGACTCTCCCATCAGCAGCATTCCGTACGCCTGGTGGTGGGCCGCGGTGAGTATCTTCTCATTCATCAACCACTGAAGGACCTCGGACTGGTCCCTGAGTGTAGTTCAAAACTGTTATGTCTGCAGTGATGCGGGTGCTCCATCGCCCCCTTGTGGTAAAGACGGGTAAATGTTCATGCATCCCCATCATCCGTAGGATGGCCAAATGGTTGCTGGCTCGACCATCTGGTTGGGATGCCTCCTGGTTAGTTCAGGGTGTGACACAACAAAAGGAGGCCTCAGAAAGACCTAGGACATGTTGGAGAGACCATGTCTCTCCGCCAGCCTGGGAACGCCTCAGGAAAGACCTAGGCTGGGAATGCCTCAGGAAAGACCTAGGACATGTTGGAGAGACCATGTCTCTCCGCCATCCTGGGAACGCCTCAGGAAAGACCTAGGACAGGTTGGAAAGACCATGTCTCTCCGACAGCATGGGGCCGCCTCAGGAAAGACCTAGGACACATTGGCGAGACCATATCTCTCTGCCAGCCTGGGAACGCCTCAGGAAAGACCGAGGCTGGTAATGCCTCAGGAAAGACCGAGGACATGTTGGCGAGACCATGTCTCTCTGCCAGCGTGGGGCCACCCCAGGAAAGACCTAGGCTGGGAACGCCTCAGGAAAGACCTAGGACACGTTGGAGAGACCATGTCTCTCTGCCAGGGTGGGGCCGCCCCAGGAAAGACCTAGCCTGGTAATGCCTCAGGAAAGACCTAGGACACGTTGGAGAGACCTTGTCTCTCCGCCAGCGTGGGGCCACCCCAGGAAAGACCTAGCCTGGTAATGTCTGAGGAAAGACCTAGGAAACGTTGAAGAGACCTTGTCTCTCCGCCAGTCTGAGAACGCCTCAGGTAAGACCTAGGACACGTTGGCGAGACCATATCTCTCTGCCAGCGTGGGTCCGCCCCAGGAAAGATATAGGACACGTTGGAGAGACCATGTGTCTCTGCCAGCCTGGGCACGCCTCAGGAAAGACCTAGGACACGTTGGCGAGACCATGTCTCTCTGCCAGAGTGGGGTCGCCTGAGGAAAGACCATGTCTCTCTGCCAGCGTGGGGCCGCCCCAGGAAAGACCTAGGACATGTTGGAGAGACCATGTCTCTTTGCCAGCCTGGGAATGACTCAGGAAAGACCTAGGACACGTCGGCAAGACCATGTCTCTCTACCAGCCTGTGGCCGCCTCAGGAAAGACCTAGGACAGATTGGAAAGACCATGTCTCTCCGCCAGCGTGGGGCCACCCCAGGAAAGACCTAGGCTTGGAACGCCTCAGGAAAGACCTAGGACAGGTTGGAATGACCATGTCTCTCCACCAGTGTGCGACCACCCCAGGAAAGACCTAGCCTGGTAATGCCTGAGGAAAGGCCTAGGACATATTTGAGAGACCTTGTCTCTCCGCCAGTCTGAGAACGCCTCAGGTAAGACCTAGGACACGTTGGCGAGACCATATCTCTCTGCCAGCGTGGGTCCGCCCCAGGAAAGATATAGGACACGTTGGAGAGACCATGTGTCTCTGCCAGCCTGGGCACGCCTCAGGAAAGACCTAGGACACGTTGGCGAGACCATGTCTCTCTGCCAGAGTGGGGTCGCCTGAGGAAAGACCATGTCTCTCTGCCAGCGTGGGGCCGCCCCAGGAAAGACCTAGGACATGTTGGAGAGACCATGTCTCTTTGCCAGCCTGGGAATGACTCAGGAAAGACCTAGGACATGTCGGCAAGACCATGTCTCTCTACCAGCCTGTGGCCGCCTCAGGAAAGACCTAGGACAGATTGGAAAGACCATGTCTCTCCGCCAGCGTGGGGCCACCCCAGGAAAGACCTAGGCTTGGAACGCCTCAGGAAAGACCTAGGACAGGTTGGAATGACCATGTCTCTCCACCAGTGTGCGACCACCCCAGGAAAGACCTAGCCTGGTAATGCCTGAGGAAAGGCCTAGGACATATTTGAGAGACCTTGTCTCTCCGCCAGCCTGGGAACGCCTCAGGAAAGACCTAGGACATGTTGGAGAGACCATGTCTCTCTGCCAGCGTGGGGCCGCCCCAGGAAAGATATAGGACACGTTGGAGAGATCATGTGTCTCTGCCAGCCTGGGCATGCCTCAGGAAAGACCTAGGACATGTTGGAGAGACCATGTCTCCGCCAGCCTGGGGCCTCCCTAGGAAAGACCTAGGACATGTTGGCGAGACCATGTCTCTCTGCCAGCGTGGGGTCGCCTGAGGAAAGACCATGTCTCTCTGCCAGTGTGGGGCCGCCCTAGGAAAGACCTAGGACACATTGGAGAGACCATGTCTCTCTGCCAGCCTGGGAACGACTCAGGAAAGACCTAGAACACGTTGGCGAGACCATGTCTCTCCGCCAGCCTGGGAACGCCTCAGGAAAGACCTAGGACATGTTGGAGAGACCATGTCTCTCCGCCAGCCTGGGAACGCCTCAGGATCTGCCCAGAAGTTCTGGACAAAGCATCCGAAGTGAGGGAAGTCTGGGTTTCTTGTCTTCTTCCTTATCTGGGAATAATATGCATGACGTCTAAGTACGTCGTAAAAAATGTCTGCTTCCATCTTGATTGAGCCCAGGATAGAAGGACTAAACATTCTCCAAAACCTGACTCTCCAGGCATGATTAATCGATTCACGCTCCAACTGTTCCAGTAGCTGCCACGCTAGTATTCTTAAAGTCGACAAAGCGCCAACTTTCCATATGCAAATATGGTTGTTATGAATATTTAACCGCTGCAAAGTTTGGTTTGCCAATGTCGAGGTAAGTCGCTCAGCCAACTGAAAAACAAATACCGACGCCTTTATTTGTCTCTCAGGCAAACCTAGCCTGAAGGCACTCTTGTTCTATAGAGGATCTTTGGCTAGTTCGTGGCGCTCGACATGAAGTAGGATTCAATATTAATAAATGGAATATTTTTGTAGGTGGCGCATTGAAAACCTGTTTATGACCTTCTACAATTGTTTTACATTAGAGCCCTGTAAACATGAAATAGCACCCCTATAGTCACCTTTGTAGTTGTATTATCTAAATCTTTATAGTAGACATGTCACCGTTAGCATTGAGGAAAGTTCCTCGTCGTTGTTGTTGTTGTATCTGGAACATAATGGCGGTCGATCACACATGGCATTAAAAAAATAATAATAATGCACCCCCCACTATGACATGTATCACTTGATACACTTGGTATATTCATGCCGCCACAGACGCTAGCAATGTACCCAACCAACTAGTTAGCCTCCCAAGTTATTTATTCTAAACGTAAGCACGGGTTTGTACCACTTCCACACTGAATCGTAGGCCATAGACAACCACAAAACAGCGATAATTTACTGCATTTTTTGAGAATGTATACATTCTTAAAAATAGCAAAAGTGCTCCTGTCTTACAGAAGATCTTTGTGACTAATGTGAAATATGACTTTAGGGTTTGTACCACTTCCACACTGAATCGTAGGCCATAGACAACCACAAAACAGCCATCATTTACTTCATTTTTGAGAATGTGTACATTCTTAAAAATATCAGAAGTGCTCCTGTCTTATAGAAGATCTTTGACTAACGTGAAATAGGACTTTAGGGTTTGTACCACTTCCACACTGACTCGTAGGCCATAGACAACCACAAAACAGCGGTCATTTACTGCATTTTTGAGAATGTATACATTCTTAAAAATAGCAGAAGTGCTCCTGTCTTACAGAAGATCTTTGTGACTAATGTGAAATATGACTTTAGGGTTTGTACCACTTCCACACTGAATCGTAGGCCATAGACAACCACAAAACAGCGATCATTTACTGCATTTTTGAGAATGTATACATTCTTGAAAAAATCAGAAGTACTCCTAACTTATAGAAGATCTTTGACTAACGTGAAATATGACTTTAGGGTTTGTACCACTTCCACACTGAATCATAGGCCATAGACATACTTCATTTTTGAGAATGTATACATTCTTAACAATATCAGAAGTACTCCTGTCTTACAGAATATCTTTGACTAACGTGAAATATGACTTTAGGGTTTGTACCACTTCCACACTGAATCGTAGGCCATAGACAACCACAAAACAGACATAATTTACTTCATTTTTGAGAATGTATACATTCTTAAAAATAGCAAAAGTACTCCTGTCTTACAGAAGATTTTTGTGACTAATGTGAAATATGACTTTAGGGTTTGTACCACTTCCACACTGAATCGTAGGCCATCGACATTTGAGAATGTATACATTCTTAAAAATATCTTTTAAAAATATGAAAGTCTTGCATTGATATTATATACATAATAAGAATACTATTCAAGCCCCCCCCCCCATAACAATTTTTAGTGGACTGGCCCTGTGCTAACAAGATTAACCTGGACTAATCTATCACACTTTATGTGTCACTCACAACATTCCCGGGATTTGATCCACCTCGATAACTGCATGGATCTGTTATGGCGGAAATCACTGCTCGTTCACGAACAAAGCATTATTAGAGCCCTGTAGACATGACAAAACACGACTATAGTCACATTTATACTCTTTTTATTTACAACATATTGCGCAACTGCAGGGTCTTGAGACACATGCTAACTCGCAAACTAGACCGCTAGCGACCTAAACGGTAGCCTTCAAGTTATTTCCTTTCAACTTAAAAAGCCAAAAACTTACCACTTCCACACGGATAGGGAGGATAACTATTAACAGTTATTTAACCTTTAACATGAACATGAATCAAACGTAATATTTTTTTCTGGGTACATGATACCATACAGCATCCATATCAACATTAAACTTTCATATCAAGGCGGGGGCCTCAAACTAGTGTCCTGCGGACCACATTTGGCCCGCGCGCCGCATGTTTGAGACCCCTGTTTTAGAGCATGAAGAGTTTGAAAGTATCAATATTAAAAGAATATTTTTTTTTCTTAGGTCAGCATCTCCACTGTGGGCTACGGGGATGTGGTTCCCGTGACCATCCTGGGCCGCATCGTAGCCTTTGGCTGCATTTCGTTCGGAATCATCCTGAACGGGATGCCCATTTCCTTCCTTTTTAACAAGTTCTCAGATTACTACGCCAAGCTGAAGACCCAGGAGTACAACACTATCTCGGTTAAACGACGCCTGCAGCTCAGGAAGCGACTCCGACACAGAATGGACGCGTGTTTTTGTCCCACAGAGGAAGAGGACATTCCCTTCCGAGCATCCACTCACATTCCTCACGTGACAGATGCTTGGGAAGCTGATACTCGGGATTGAAAACATCAGCGTCAGTAACATTATGAATAGTTTACGTTCACTTTAATTCACTTATGAGCTGTGGGTGCTAGAAAAATAGAATAATTCTATTCATAATTCATATTTATAGGACTATGAACTGGGAATTAGATCGGTCTACACATTTCTGGACTTCTGTGATGAAAGTGGCTAAATCATTTATTTTAATAATTTTAATATTTAGGATATTTAATGAGATTATTTTACATCAAAATATGCAATAAATTTGGGTCAATTTTGGGTATTTTTGCTATGAAATTCTTAAATTGTACTTGTTTATCCGTCAAAAAATAAACAGGAAATATCTTAAGACATCAAGTGATTGAATTGGAATGCAAAAAAAAAAAAAGTATATCTTCAGTGAAATATTGCATTGTTGTAGTACTTGAGGTTTGCCACCAGCTGCTTATAATGATCTGCTTTCAAGTCATCATGATCAGCAAATAAGGTTAACATTCCACCAACTCACTTTTTTTTTATTTCCTGAGGGACAAAAAAAGTCATTAAAAAAAGATAAATATCAAAAAATATCGACCTCTTCAACCTAGTATCGATCCCATCCCGTATTTTTCTTTAGTTTTCATATCATACTTTAATGACGGGAGTACAGTCAGTTAATTTAAGCAAGTACATTTCCGCAAAGTCGGATTCCTTATTTATAAATGGAATATTTTCGTACGTTTGCCACCAGCTGCTTATAATGATCTGCTTTAAATCATTATGATCAGCATTTCAGGTTAACATTCCACCAACTACATTTTTTATGTAATTTCCTGAGGTACAAATAAAGTCATTTCAATAAAAACAAAAGATAAATATCGAAAAATATCGACCTTTTCAACCTAGTATCGATCCCATCCCATATTTTTCTTTAGTTTTCATATCATACTTTAATGACGGCAGTACAGTCAGTTAATTTAAGCAAGTACATTTCCGCAAAGTCGGATTTCTGATTTATAAATGGAATATTTTTGTACGTTTGCCACCAGCTGCTTATAATGATCTGATTTGGTTTCCAAGAAAGTCATAAGTTATAATAAGTTATATCAAAGTTGTGAATGATAAAGTATATAAAGAAGTAAATAAAGTAATTTCAATTAAAATTTTTTTAAAAAAAAGATAAATATCGAAAACTATCGACCTCTTCAACCTAGTATCGATCCCATCCCGTATTTTTCTTTAGTTTGCATATCATACTTTAATGACAGGAGTACAGTCAGTTAATTTAACAAAGTACATTTCTGCAAAGTTGGATTCATTATTTATAAATGGAATATTTTCGTACGTTTGCCACCAGCTGCTTATAATGATCCGCTTTCCAGTCATCATGATCAGCATATAAGGTTAACATTCCACCAACTCACTTTTTTATTTCCTGAGGGACAAATAAAGTAATTTCAATTAAAAAACATTTTTTAAAAAGATAAATATCGAAAAATATCGACCTCTTCAACATAGTATCGATCCCATCCCATATTTTTCTTTAGTGTTCATATCATACTTGAATGACGGGAGTACAGTCAGTTAATTTAAGCAAGTACTTTTCCGCAAAGTCGGATTCCTTATTTATAAATGGAATATTTTTATACGTTTGCCACCAGCTGCTTATAATGATCTGATTTGTGTTTCCAAGAAAGTCATAAGTTATATCAAGTTATATCAAAGTTGTGAATCATAAAGTATATAAAGAAGTAAAGTCATTTCAATTTTAAAAAAATAAAAAAAAAGATAAATATCAAAAAATATCGACTTCTTCAACCTAGTATCAATCTCATCCCATATTTTTCTTTATATTTCATATCATACTTTAATGACGGGAGTACAGTCAGTTAATTTAAGCAAGTACATTTTCGCAAAGTCGGATTCCTTATTTATAAATGGAATATTTTTGTACGTTTGCCACCAGCTGCTTATAATGATCTGCTTTCAAGTCATCATAATCAGCATATAAGGTTAACATTCCATCAACTCACTTTTTTTTATTTCCTGAGGGACAATAAAAGTCATTTCAATCAATTTTTTTTTTAAAGGTAAATATCGAAAAATATCGACCTCTTCAACCTAGTATCGATCCCATCCCGTATTTTTCTTTAGTTTTCATATCATACTTTAATGATGGGAGTACAGTCAGTTAATTTAAGCAAGTACATTTCCGGAAAGTCGGATTCCTTATTTATAAATGGAATATTTTCGTAGGTTTGCCACCAGCTGCTTATAATGATCTGATTTGTTGTTTCCAAGAAATTCATGAAATTTGTCTTTTTTTTTAATATCAAACCTCAGAAATGGTTGCTTGTACACACACTGTACCTTCTGATAAACTACAATATTGGCATTATTTTGCATACAATTGATACTTTGATCCAATACTGCATCTTGGAAAATACAGCCAATGTACACTTTGTCTTTATTAGTAACCTAAACCAAGAAAAACTACCACTACTTTTGTACTTTTGGAAGCATTTTACTTGTAAACTAGTATCATTCAACAAATATTAATGCGCTTCATATCTACTTTTTGGACACGGCCAATACCGTAGGAAATGTACTTGGATTAAAATAGTATTACTCCATATACTCCATGGTATTGCTAATGTTAATATTCTACTCTTGTAATCCTGTTTGTATATTTTTGTACCCATTTGTTCAAGGTTACCCACATGTTTTGTTATCTCGGTGGTATCGCTGAACACATGTCACATTCCGGTATCAGTATCGTGGTTATCAGGAAGTTCCGTATTGAGTAATTGTGTCATAATGTTGCGCATTTCCTCCAATGACTCGGCTTGTGTTCTCCTCTTCAAACATGCTCACCCACCGCAGTCGATAACATCCTCGTTTTATGGTTTGATGGTATTTATTCTTCTCTAACCAGTCCAATAATCTCTGCAATGTTTGCCTTGCACAGTTGGTTCCCCTCTCCTTGGTTCAGCATATCAGGTTAACATTCCACCAACTCACTTTTTTCCTGAGAGACAAAAAAGTCATTTCAATAACAAAAAAATTAAAATTAAAAATATTTTTAAAAGAATTTTAAAAAAAAGGAAAAATATCGAAAAATATAGACATCTTCAACCAAGTATCGATCCAATCCAGACACTACCCTCTATATCGACAGCATCACTTTTTTAAAATTTTCTGAGGGACAAAAAAGTCATTTCAATAAAAAATTAAAAATATTAAAAATAAATAAATAAATATCGAAAAATATCGACCTCTTCAACCTAGTATCGATCCAATCCAGACACTACCCTCTATATCGACAGCATCACTTTTTTAAAATTTCCTGAGGGACAAAAAAAGCCATTTCAATAAAAAAAGAATTTAAAAAAAAAAAAAAAAAAAAAGGAAAAATATCAATAAATATCGACCTCTTCAACCTAGTATCGATCCAATCCCCACACTATCCTCTATATCGACAGCATCACTTTTTTTAAATTTCCTGGGTGACAAAAAAGTCATTTCAATGAAAAAAAAATAAAATAAATTTAAAAAAAAGGAAAAATATAGAAAAATATCGACCTCTTCAACCTTGTATCGATCCAATCCAGACACTACCCTCTATATCGACAGCATCACTTTTTTTTTAATTTCCTGAGGGACAAAAAAAGTCATTTCAATAAAAAAATAAATAAAAAATATTTTTTAAAAAATTAAAAATAATTAAAAAAGGAAAAATATAGAAAAATATCGACCTCTTCAACCTAGTATCGATCCACTCCAGACACTACCCTCTTCATTGACAGCATCATTTTTTTAAAATTTCCTGAGGGACAAAAAAAGTCATTTCAATAATAAAAATTAAAAATATTTAAAAAAAAAAAGGAAAAATATTGACCTCTTCAACCTAGTATCGACCCAATCCAGACACTACCCTCTATATCGACAGCATCACTTTTTTTTTTTAATTTCCTGAGGGACAAAAAAGTAATTTCAATAAAAAAAATTAAAAATATTAAAAATAAATAAAATGTAAAAAAAAAAAGGAAAAATATCGAAAAATATTGACCTCTTCAACCTAGTATCGACCCAATCCAGCCACTACCCTCTATATCGACAGCATCGATATCTGACACGATCCGCCCGCCCCCTACACAGTACATTGCCGTCAGTGTCCATCATGTTGCTGGCACACACAGACGGCAAGGGGCTGCTTTCGTCCGTCACAAAGTAAGTCTTCTCATCCTATTTTATCCTTTCATCTTTCATATTTTATACTTTATTATATTTGCCTTTAAAGTCACTCAGTCATTTTTTTAAAATTGCTTTTTAATGACTCGTCGTAACGGTAAATGTTAACAGTTTAGCTAGGTCGTCGGGAATCCATTTCAATTTGTTTAAATGACTTAAAATTATTTTTTTATGCGTTTTTGGCCACAAAAACAAATAAACTAAAAAACAGTGCCTCGTTGGTGGTTTTGTTTTGTGACTAAATATAAAGTTAAATTAAATCCGCGTGTTTTGATGTTTTTCGTGCAACGAGTTAGCTTATATTTTTCTATTTTCACACCATCTGAACGCTTGAATAACTCAACGAGAACCAAAAAAAAAATGCTGAAAGTAAAATAGTTCGGAATTCTAATAAATTCTAATCAATTGATCATATTTACTGCTGGAAGGTAACTCATATTCATTTCAATTGATTTCATTAGTTTCGTTCATAAACGGAGTCACTACACACAAAGGGTGAAACTTTGTTCCTGTATTTCTATTTCAACAATCAGTAATTTAGCTTTAATTAAGCTTGGTTGCTCAAAAATGTAGTTTTATGCGGCATAATATGAATATAATAGTATTTCATAAGATCTTTGATGGTTTGTACAAAGACTCATAGCTTGTTCATGCATGCCAGGATTCTTGTGGTTGTTTTTTCATGTCACGCCTGCACCTTCGTGTTAGTCATTGTTCATAAAGTTCATTTGCATTTTATCTATCATGTCATATCTATCATACATGCAACAGTACTGGGGGCGGGGGAGTAATCGGCCATTACTCGTGAAATATTAAGTCATTTTCTTCCTTGTTGCGGGGGGTGCTGGAGCCTATCCCAGCTGTCTTCGGGCGAGAGAGGCGTGGTACACCCTGGACTGGTGGCCAGCCAAGGGTGGAGGGTGGAATTGAACTCAGGTCTCCTAGCTGTGAAGCCTGTGTGCTAACCACACACACCTATTTTTCATCAAAATAGTAGTCATGCCAAAATGTTGTGTTGCTGCTGGATGTTCACAGTATCCGAGTGATACTGTTGTGGGGGTGCTGGAGCCTATCCCGGCTGTACACCCTGGACTGGTGGCCAGCCAATCACAGGGCACATATAGACAAACAACCATTCACACTCACATTCATACCTATGGACAATTTGGAGTGGCTAATTAACCTAGCATGTTTTTGGAATGTGGGAGGAAACCGGAGTACCCGGACAAAACCCACGCATGCACGGGGAGAACATGCAAACTCCACACAGAGATGGCCGACGGTGGAATCGAACTCGGGTCTCCTAGCTGTGAAGCCTGTGTGCTAACCACCCGGCCTCTGTGCAGCCCTGGTTCAGTATATTTTTCATCAAAATAGTAGTCATGCCAAAATGTTGTGTTGCTGCTGGATGTTCACAGTATCCGAGTGATACTGTTGTGGGGGTGCTGGAGCCTATCCCAGATGTCTTCAGGCGAGAGGCGGGGTACACCCTGGACTGGTGGCCAGCCAGCCAATCACAGGGCACATATAGACAAACAACCATTCACACTCACATTCATACCTATGGACAATTTGAAGTGGCTAATTAACCTAGCATGTTTTTGGAATGTGGGAGGAAACCGGAGTGGAATTGAACTCAGGTCTCCTAGCTGTGAAGCCCTGGTTCAGTATATTTTTCATCAAAATAGTAGTCATGCCAAAATGTTGTGTTGCTGCTGGATGTTCACAGTGGCGGGGTACACCCTGGACTGGTGGCCAGCCAATCACAGGGCACATATAGACAAACAACCATTCACACTCACATTCATATCACATGCAAACTCCAAGGGTGGAATCGAACTCGGGTCTCCTAGCTGTGTGGCCTGCGCGCTAACCACCACCTGTACTCGTGAAGTATATTCAAAGTTTATTTGTACTTCTGAATGTAATTAAGGTGTTTTTAATCACTCTTTAGTTTCTTTGCCTCACACACATACACAAACAGCCACACTAGCATGCTCTGCTAAACTAAGCTAACCCCGCTAGCTTCTATTCACGCTCTGTAAGAGAGGAGTTTAGATGTTTTTTTCCAACAGCTTTTGTCAGTGTCTCAGTTTGCCGTTTGATTCCGCCATAATTGAGCGGTCCGCCGAGGAAATACTTATAGTCATAAATAAGAGAAAGCTAGCCCGCTACTCGGCTAACATTATGTTTGTATGGTACAAGGTCGTCTATTTCATTGGTTTGCTCTACTATGTTGTGCTTTTCTTCTCCATGCTGGGCGCCTGAATTTAATTTAACTTAATTTTAATTTAATTTAATTTTTGTCCTGTACCGAAGTATTATTATTATTATTATTACAGTATTATTTTAGCTGTTTGAAGATGAACTATATCAACAAGTTGAAGTATTTGTGATTTTAGAAATAAGGAGTTAGTATGTTCTCTGTAGGCGGCATTATGAATTATCCTTACTGGCCTTTTTTGCAGTACATTTAGTGTGAAGATTGCTTTTTATAGTTATTATCCCATATTTCCACACAATAAGTAAGATATGGTAGATGCCACCTTATGTTGTATATTTGTAATATGAGGTTTCCAGCTCATATTTTCTTCTATTATGATCCCCAGAAATGTATTTTCCAATGTCTACACGGTTTATTTGTATTTGCTGGTGCGTATCCTTTCTGCTGTTAGCAAACTGAAACTAAGGGAACTTCCTGTTGGTGCGTTGAGCGTTGCATACCCCAGCCATAAATGCCATCGTTCAAAGGTTCCGCCTCACAGTAACAAGTGGATTTTATCATACACTTGATAAGAAAGCCAACATTTGCCAACTTTGTTATGACTTTAAATAATAGTAAAGCTGCAGTACATTCTGCGTGTTTTTGCTCAATTTATGCATATTTGTCTTTAGTTTAGGAGTACAGTCGGTTAATTTAACAAAGTAGTCGGATTCCTTATTTATAAATGGAATATTTTTGTAGTTAGAGCGTTTAAAACGTGTTCACGTCCTTCTAAAATTATTTTTTAACATAATTAGAGCCATCTAGACATGAAATAATACCCCATAATCACCTTTACATTCGTAATACCCAGTGTAGTAGACATAATAGGAATAAATACGCCATTTAAGATATAAGTAATTGTGTGATGAATGTGAAAGAGTGGTTTGGAGTAGCCCGTGTTTTTATTAGGGATTAGTATACTACATATACTACATATCATCAACATCTGGTAATGGTAATGGTAATGGTTTTATTTCATTTGAACATGCATCAGATTACAATTGAATGCATCCCATAATCAGTTCACAGTTCCACATGTCCAAAAGGAGTAGGAAGAAGCAAAGCTTATTAAATCCTACCCCTCCATCTGGTACTTTTACAATCAGTAACTGTTACATTTTTGTTCACTTCCTGCTTTCTGAATTGAATTGAATTGAATTGAATTTTGAATAATTTAATTTAATTTAATTTAATTTAATTTAATTTAATTTAATTTAATTTAATTTAATTTAATTTAATTTAATTTAATTTTTGTCCTGTACCGAAGTATTATTATTATTATAGTATTATTTTAGCTGAACTATATCAACAAGTTGAAGTATTTGTGATTGTAGAAATAAGGAGTTAATATGTTCTCTGGTACTTTTACAATCAGTAACTGTTACATTTGTTCACTTCCTGCTTTCCTAATTTAATTTAATTTAATTTAATTTAATTTAATTTAATTTAATTTAATTTAATTTAATTTAATTTAATTTAATTTAATTTAATTTAATTTTTGTCCTGTACCAAAGTATTATTATTATTATTATTATAGTATTAGTTTAGCTGTTTGAAGATGAACTATAGCAACAAGTTGAAGTATTTGTGATTGTAGAAATAAGGAGTTAATATGTTCTCTGGTACTTTTACAATCAGTAACTGTTACATTTGTTCACTTCCTGCTTTCCTAATTTAATTTAATTTAATTTAATTACATTTTTGTCCTGTACTGAAGTATTATTATTATTATAGTATTATTTTAGCTGTTTGAAGATGAACTATATCAACAAGTTGAAGTATTTGTAATTTTAGAAATAAGGAGTTAGTATGTTCTCTGTAGGTGCCATTATGAATTATCCTTACTGACCTTTTTTTGCAGTACATTTAGCGAGTGAAGATTGCTTTTATAGTTATTAGCTCATATTTCCACACAATAAGTAAAATATGGTGGATGCCACCTTATGTTGTATATTTGTAATATGAGGTTTCCAACTCATATTTTCTTCTATTATGATCCTCAGAAATTTTATTTTCAATGTTTAAACGGTTTATTTTGTATTTGCTGGTGCGTGTCCTTTCTGTTGTTAGCAAACAGCATGATTTTAGTTTTACTTAAGTTCAAGGACAATCTATTATCATCAAACCATCTTTTTAGTGTGACCAATATTAGCTCATTTAGTGATTTAAATGCTTCAAAATGCTTCATTTAGGTATATAATATATAATAGGAGGGAAGTATAGAAGTATATTGTCACGTTTGGTAAACAGGGTGAGGTCACCCTCACGTCATGACATGTCGTTTTTTTTTTTTCCCCGAGGTTGGCTCATGTGGAATAGCAGTGTAGTTTATTCCAATGACTAATGGCTAACCACCCATGTAACTTATTCCAGCCTGCTTGTAATTTCCACGACACGCCCATTGCACCAGCAGAGCATCCAAGCGTTCTTGCCGAGTCACCTCATGTCTGCTTTTAGATCGGGTCTGCAGTTCACTGCTCACTTACAAGGGTGGGGGTCAAATGTCAACAGTCCATGGGAGGGGGGGGTAAAGTATGTGCTTGGGGTCATACGTGCATACATGCATACATGTCATGTCTGCTTATGGCAGAGATGTGTCATTGGAAAGTGCTAACAGGAAGTGATTACTAAACTTCCTGTTATTTTTGTACTTTGTTCTGGTGGACTTTTCCTGCTCTGCGTCTCCACATCTTAGAACACGACTACATGAAATACAGTATATATGTATACTAGGGTGCATCAAATTTGAATGGGAAATTTTAAATTCATAATATCAATTAGGCTGGCATTCCATTTTTTTTTTCCAAATGTGGCCCGCAGGACACTAGTTTGAGGCCCCCGCCTTGATATGAAAGCTTGTCAACCCACTAGAAATAGCAGGTGGTAATTTACTCATGGTGTCATTTTACAAATAATGCTACACTCATCACACAGCAACTTAACACTCAAAATGTATACCTAAGAAATATAAGGTACCAATAAAAAAAATGTTTTTTTTCTAATGAACATAAAAATGTCTTTTGCAAAGTTTTGAGGAAATCCGTTGAGATTTAGGGGTGCCACCTCACACATAAACTTTTGTAAAATTTCAGAAAATGTGCAATTTTTAATTGTGCAATTGCCCAAAAAAAGTTGACCTGGAAATGTTGAGTACAATGAACAGTGCCTAAAATAATAAATGGACAAGTGTATATCACATTATGTAGGACTACAGTACCACTCTCAAAAAATATGAGGCATCAGCAATACTGTCTACTCCGGGGGTCTCAAACACGTGGCCCGCGGGCCTTGATATGAAAGTTTAATGTTAGTGCGGCCCGCGCAAGTTTGATATGGATGCTGTATGGTATCATGTACCCAGAAAAAATTATTACGTTTGATTCATGTTCATGTTAAAGGTTAAATAACTGTTAATAGTTATCCTCCCTATCCGTGTGGAAGTGGTAAGTTTTTGGCTATTTAAGTTGAAAGGAAATAACTTGGAGGCTACCGTTTAGGTCGCTAGCTCTCTAGTTTGCGAGTTAGCATGTGTCTCAAGACCCCGCAGTTAAAAAGAATCATTTGTCTACCCACCAACTATATGTGTTTTTTATAAGTTTTTATTATTTGCCGTTTTATTATTATTATTATTATTATATTTATTTATTACTGATTGATTGATTTTCTTTATTCTTGATTTGTTTATTTATTTTTCATCTTATTTTGTGCAGAAAAATAAAAAAGTAAGATATTTGAGAACAGTGGAATGTTTTATCCGAGCTTTTATTGTGGAAAATCTGAACCAAAGCACTGAAAAAGTTTGTATATTTTTCTGTTTTTAATAAGTGCGTTTTTTTTTTTTTTGAAAACCTGATGCGGCCCAAACAAAATTTCAAGACTGGACGAACGAAAAACTAGCAATATGAAGTTATTCCAACAAAAACTCGGGGAAGTCGGTATCACATGATGTTGATGTTTATGTTTTATTCTGGTTATAGCGGCGCATGTAAACAAGAGATTGGAATATTCCTTTCCATGGATACCATTGTTTTCGGACAAGTCATTTTGGAAAGATTCCATTGGTTTACTCCTCATGTAAACGTGGCTATTATAATGCCCTTCATAAGACAACATATCGATGCAAATAATAAACAATGCTTTCTTTCAGCAGAGTTTCGAGGATGAGACCCATCAGAGTCCGAGGCGGCTTGCTGCTTGCATGTTTAAGTCTGCTGGCCGTCCATCTCTTTAAAAACGTCATGGACCAAAAGACCATTCAAGACAACATGAGAGAGCATCATCATCAAACACCTCCGCCCACCGCCAAGCACCACGCCTTCATCTGGCCGAGTTGTCAAAGAAACACATCAGTTGACAACATCTCAGGCTTCAGCTCACTTCCTGTTGCGATAAAAGACTTTCTGTACTATCGGCATTGTCGCCACTTCCCCATGATACTGGACCTTCCTCAAAAATGTGGCGGAGTCGATCGATCAGAAGATGTTTTCCTACTCCTGGTCATAAAAAGCTCCCCTGTGAACTACGAGCGTCGAGAGGTTCTTCGTAAGACCTGGGCGAAAGAGAGATTGCACAACGGCGTCTGGATCAGAAGGGTTTTTGTCGCCGGGACGACGAATGAAGGCTTTGAAAAGACAAGGTTGAACAAACTCCTGGAAGCAGAGCAACAGGAGCACAAGGACATCCTGCAGTGGGACTTTGCCGACTCGTTCTACAACCTCACCTTGAAGCAAGTTCTCTTCCTGGAGTGGATGCAAAGAAACTGTCCGAAGGCTCGTTTCATTTTAAACGGCGACGACGACGTTTTTGCCCACACGGACAACATGGTGGAGTATCTCCACAGCCTTAAAGGCAACAACGGAAGCAAACACCTCTTCACCGGGCATCTGATCCAAAACGTGGGGCCTATTAGATCACCCGGGAGCAAGTACTACATCCCCGTTCAGGTGCAGGAGTCGGACTCGTACCCTCCCTACTGTGGCGGCGGTGGCTTCCTGCTTTCCGGCTACACAGCTTTGGTCATATACAAGATGTCCCGCTCTGTTCCCGTTCTTCCCATCGATGATGTTTACATGGGGATGTGCCTGGCCTCGGCAGGACTTGCACCGAGCTCCCATATGGGGGTGAAGACAGCCGGACTGTACATCCCGTCCAGAAACATAGACGGATATGATCCGTGCTTTTATAGGGACGTTCTCCTGGTCCACAGGTTTCTCCCAGCTCAGATGTATCTCATGTGGAACCGGATACATGGACCCGCTTTGAAATGTGGTTCCTAAGTCAACTTGGAGATACTTAATTACTGGCTATGAACTTGAACTGAGCTTTGGACTAAAGACCGTGGACTACATGGACTGTTTTTGTAGACATGGACGTTTTCATGTTGACAAGCAGCTGTCAATGGAAGCAATCAGGTCAACTAAATTAGTACACTTGGGCTTGGTGACTGCTGACCCCAGTTCGATTCCACCCTCGGGCAACTCTGTGTGGAGTTTACATGTTTTCCCCGTGCATGCGTGGGTTTTCTCCGGGTACTCCGGTTTCCTCCCACATTCCAAAAACATGCTAGGTTAATTCGCGACTCCAAATAGTCCATAGGTATGAATGTGAGTGTGAATGGTTGTTTGTCTATATGTGCCCTGTGATTGGCTGGCCACCAGTCCAGGGTGTACCCCGCCTCTCTCGCCCGAAGACAGCTGGGATAGGCTCCAGCACCCCCCACGACAGTATCACTCGGATACTGTGAACATCCAGCAGCAACACAACATTTTGGCATGACTACTATTTTGATGAAAAATATACTGAACCAGGGCTGCACAGCGGCCGGGTGGTTAGCGCACTGGCTTCACAGCTAGGAGTACTCCGGTTTTCCTCCCACCGATGAATGAATGAAAGAAAGAAAATTGGACATAGAATACTGTGCCAAATGTCAGCGTACCTCATGAGAGTTCATTTCAACTGACTGTTTGGCTTTTTCTTTGCTTTTCATAGCTTTTTATGGTACAGTTTGAACATTTTAACAGTGGGAAAAACTAGGTAGGAATGTTACAATTTCACAATGTTGCTTGTACAGTTAATAACAGGTTGACAATATAATAGTTATAGTATACAATAGCAATAGTTTAACACTGGAGCAGATTATTCCTTTTTCTCGGAATCCCACATTTCAGATTATGTTTGACTTGAGAGGTCCTTCCGACAAAACATGTATCGATTGTGTTTTGTGTCACTTTTTTGGTTTGTTGCTTCACAAAAAACAATTTTTTTTGTCAAACCCCAAAACACTTTGGCGTGGCTTGGGGGCCATTTTGTATCGTGGTACTGATTCTGTTACACTATCCCCAACTTTTAGTGTAACCTAGTGCTATTTAAGTCATTGTATGGTTTTGTAAAATGTTGTCTCAGGGTTTCTGACGTTTTATAATAATAATTTATTGTGATTGTAGCCCAGCTGGAGGGCTCATATCATTTTTTTTTTTTTACTGTGACTGGCAATGAAGTTGTTATTTTTTCTCAACAAGCTGTTGGATTGTTGCAAATGAGACATTTGCAAATTATTTCATAAGCGGATCCCAGGCTGTTCAGTTTAAGGGTTCTTTATTCTTCTTCTGTTTTGCAATGTTGAAAAAAAAAATTAAAGGTATTCCTCAAGGCTCTGTGTTGAGCCCACTGTTATATTTTGACACGCGTGAAACAGCTGCAGTGCTGTTTCTGTCCGCCAGAGGAACACATATGGAGGCTGACGTCAGTGCAGCATCTCAATGACTTTGCTGCTCGAATGTAGTTCTGAAGTAGAGATTAAAAATTTAAATTTAGCCGTAAATTAACCACAACGTGTGTGTGTGTATATATATATATATATATATAATTTGGTCTTAATGGGAAAAACCTGGCTGGATAAATTGAAAAATGTTAATAATGAAAACATAATACTCAAAAAAAAATACAAAAGCAACGCTTTTGTTCATGAGTTGAACTCAACATGTAAAAAAGTTTTTCTTTGTGCACAAAATGCATATTTCATTAATTGATTGAAATGTTGACTATTGTTTTTCGCCTGGATTTTCTGTACTGTTGGTCAAGTCGCAGGTGGATTTTGCTCACCATCATGGCGGCCGAACCGTTGCAGGAAGTACTACGGAAGTGGTTACGGAATTGGCGGTTCTATAGCCTGGACTTGCATACCGGTGTTTCGCTAGCTAGCTAGCAGGCGTCCGTGTTCCTCGGCCACTGTAAGTTGTTAACATGTTGGTATGTGCCTTCTACTATCTTTTTATTCTATGATGGTATTTTCAGAAATGTTTCAAAATAAAACCGGTTGAATGTTTTTAAAAGAGCGTGTGTAAATGTGTGCTGTCATAAAGTATTGAGAAGGAGGAGGGGGCGTCATCCTCCCTGAGGTCTTGTTTTAAAAATGTAAAATTAAATTAGACACAGGAGCCTTGAAGCCAGGTCACAGCGGTCAAATCGGAATTATAAAGTTAGGTAGTGGCAAGAAATTCTCATAACCTCAACTATTCCAAGTGTATTTTTTTACTGCACTCCTTGAACGCACCGGTTTGTCAGTCTTTCAAATGCTTGGGCTCCAACTTCGGGACTACTTCCGCCCTTTTCACCATCCACTTCAGTCAATGTACAACTCTACTTCATGTGAAATGAAAAATGTGTGTTTCTAATTAAGTGATGATCGCACGCTGCGCGGTTCTATTCAGCTGTAACTAAAGTCTTTTGGATTTCGCTCACCATCATGGCGGCCAAACACTTGCAGGACGTACTACGGAAGTGGTTACGGAATTGGTTACAGAATTGGCGGTTCTAGCTAGCTAGCTAGCTAGCAAGCGTCCGTGTTCCTCAGCCACTGTAAGTTGTTAACATGTTGGTATGTGCCTTCTACTATCCCTCATTCCCTCATCTTTTTATTCTTGGATGGTATTTTCAGCTGTAACTAAAGTCTTTTGGATTTTGCTCACCATCATGGCGGCCACGGACGTACTACGGAAGTGGTTGCGGAAGTGGTTACGGAATTGGCGGTTCTATGGACTGGACTTACATACCGGTGTTTAGCTAGCTAGCAGTCGTCTGTGTTTTTCAGCCACTGTAAGTTGTTAACATGTTGGTTGTTTGTTCTGTTAATTTTGCCATAAAGTAGTTGTGTCTATGTATGAAAACGTTGTATTTAAACCCTTGTAGGTTGTAGTTTTATACATATTTTGAACGGCATATTGCTTTGAGGTGTAGGGTAAATATGGCACTGTTGATCAAGCTAGTTGTCCCCTCCACCTCAATATAATGAAATGACAAACTTTATTCTTAATACTTTTTTAAATCAAAGTATCACATAAGTAGACAACCTGATTTCCTGAATAGTTTTTGAACCATTTCGGTACTTCAGTTAGCCTTTCAGGTTTTCTCTCTCTTCTCTCATGATGCTGTCAATGTCATCCTCCAGGCTGGAGAAACATGGCCTCTCCTCAAAGTTGTACGTCCAGCACTGTGTCATCAAACCGTAGACCTTGTGTCACAGTGAGAACATTTAGTTATTTTCTTTGCAGTTTAGCAAGACTTAAATTACTAATTAGTGCAGAATCAAAGTGCTCGGCTGTAATTAGGCCTACAACACTTCCTGACATCATGACACTGCTCAATACTGGCATTGAAACAGGAGCTCAGAACATTTAGAGATTCTCCTATCACATGAAAAAATTAAAAACAATCAGAAATAATATAAGAATAACTTCTGTGGTCACTTTGGTGGTTTCTGTCATGAATAGGGGAAATAGCAAATAGCAGCATTTACCTTCGGTGGGCAGTTGGGAGGAGGAGGCAACCTCCAGTTATTCTTCAGGGCATTTAGAAGATGCATCGAAATGGATAGTCCGTGCACACTGTTTCCAATCTCCTGCATACACAGCTGAAACATACATGATAATATTCTGTATAACTTTTTTTTTTCTGCTAAGTGTTGCCTCAGTTCTTGTACAATGTCTTAGTTATGGCAGAAAGCAGAAAAGTGATGTTAAATGTTCATTTATCCACTTTACAGCCGTCCCTTGTTTATTGCTGTTAATTGGTTAAGATAAGTCAATTTCCGTGGAGTAGGAATCAATAATACATGAAATAGTTTTGTAGTAAGAACACAGAAAACTTGTTTATGACCTCGTATATATGGATACAGCTCTGTAGACATGAAAAAAAACCACTGTAGTCACCTTTGGACTGCTATTACTTGATTAGTAGATGCGATAATCCAATTAAAAATCCATATTAAATAATATAATTAATATTAATAAGCCATATTAAAACATCAAGAAAAGACCAACATCAGCGTATATGACACTGCTGCACTATTGCTACATTTGTTTACACCTCATTGCGCTTCCCTGCAAGGACACAAGAGATGGCCGCCGCTTTAAAACGAGTGGGGACGAAGCACAGTAAGAAGCAGAAAATGTACCACTTCCACACGGAACGGGAGGAGAACGTTTTCTCTGACTGCATGCAGTGCAATTTAAAGTAATGTAAGGTAATAAATAATTAACATTATTATTACTGATGCCCAGTATTGACCAGAATACTGCATTTTTTTTGTATTATTTCGTATGGGAAAAATTGCTTCGGTGTTCGTACTTTGCAGTTTTCGGCTTAACTTTGGTCTAATTCTTTAATGACAAAAATCGAGGTACCACGGTATTACACAATAATTAATCTCACTTTTTGGGGGCTGGATTTTGCATCGCAGTAGGAAAACAGCTCATGAAGAACAACTCCATAACTCCAGACGTCTGACTTTTGGGAGAATCTGGACTCGTTGATGGACTCTGGGGCATACCTGCGTCAACAAGATTGAATCGTTATCTGATTGACGGTTGTACACTGCAAAACCGAAATATGTGCAATACAAAAATCGGCAATATCACTTCATTATTACGCATTTGATAACAAATTTAGTATGTATGGTTGGTGCTTTTCTAACATCCCACATTACAAAATAAATGTATGATTCATGTTGATATGGGATCAATATCAGTACAGGCTGATAATCAAGGCTGCAAAATCGGAATTGTATCAGAAGTTCGGGACACGCCTCCTCCAGAATCTCCTTTGTTTTGCACTACTTCAGATTAAACCTGCACTGTTTTTGTCCATGAAATATATAATAAATTGGAGAAATTTCCGCAATTTTGATATTGTCATGAATGGATGCTATTGCTCCCGCAGCCAAACCAGTTGAGAACCATTGTTACAAAGATACGGAAACCTACCAGAAAACGGGGCTCTCTCCAGGCTGTGTTACTCTGTAGTATTCCTTATCCAAGGGAACAATCTTAGTCAGTCCGAAATCCGCAATTTTCACCAGGGAATCGCTAGCCACGAGGATGTTTCTGGCCGCCAGGTCTCGGTGCACGTAACGTAATGTCTGCAGGTACGCCATTCCCTGGAGTAGACATGTCAAACGTGTTTTTATTGTTATTTATTATAGAGATAATGTGAGATAGCGATAAGTGTGATTTGTTGTTATGGAAGTTCTAACCTTACATATCTGTGATGCAAAAAGTAACAGACGCCTGATGACTATGTTGTGTCTGTTGTTTTGTAGATATCCAATAAGACTTCCATGGGGTAAGTATTCCATCACCAAACTCATATCCTGACGACCTGTGAAAAAAAATCCATACATATTATCTTTACATTTTAGTTGAACTACTTCCGAAAAATCACATTCTGTTGTGAACTTTTCCATAACGCGCCATGGATGGATGGCACGGCAATGCTGCGTCTGTCCACCAGAGGGAGACAGCGGAGCCCAGAGGGAGACTGACGTCATTGCAGCGCCGTGGTAAGTACCAATGAATGCGTTGCTTGGGATGCAGTGCATGATGTGAAAACGTAAAAACATTTTTTTTTTTCCATTTTAAACTTGTATTGATAACTTTTGAGTATTGATACATTTTGAGTGTTAAGTTGCTGTGTGATGAGTGTAGCATTATATGTAAAATGACACCATGAGTAATTACCGCCTGCTATTTCCAGTGGGTTGACAAGCTCGCCATGACTGTACTGATAGCTTGAGATTATTGATTATTTGAAGTATTAGCAGTAATTATGAAGTAAAGGAGCTTAGAGTCGCGAATGCTGAATCGCAAATATTTTGTTACGTACCTTACCATTAAACAAATAAGCACCAGTAACAAGCTAAAAAAAAAACACTAAACAATCCTAAAAGTCTGTTTTAATTGAATTTTAGTATTATATTTGACATTTGTATTACCCATGCTGTAGCAGACACCTCGGTACTTGACAATGAAGTCGCAGTGCAACATGCTGAGGGTTTTGATCTCCTTGCGAAAGTCTTCCACGGTCGATTGTTTACTGGGCTGCAGCTTCTTTACAGCAACCATCTCGCCCGTGTCATCTCCCAGTGGGTCATAACGACACAGTTCAACCCTGCCAAAGTTTCCCTGGGGTAAACAAAAAAAGACATTAGTTCAGACCTCACAATCCCATCTCTCGGCCATCCGTGCATGCGTGGGTTTTCTCCGGGTACTCCGGTTTCCTCCCACATTCCAAAAACATGCTAGGTTAATTAGCGACTCCAAATTTGTCCATAGGTATGAATGTGAGTGTGAATGGTTGTTTGTCTATATGTGCTCTGTGATTGGCTGGCCACCAGTCCAGGGTGTACCCCGCCTCTCTCTCACCCGAAAACAGCTGGGATAGGCTCCAGCACCCCCACGACAGTATCACTCGGATACTGTGAACATCCAGCAGCAACACAACATTTTGGCATGACTACTATTTTGATGAAAAATATACTGAACCAGGGCTGCACAGCGGCCGGGTGGTTAGCACACAGGCTTCACAGCTAGGAGACCCGAGTTCAATTCCATCCTCGGCCATCTCTGTGTGGAGTTTGCATGTTCTCCCCGTGCATGCGTGGGTTTTCTCCGGGTACTCCGGTTTCCTCCCACATTCCAAAAACATGCTAGGTTAATTAGCGACTCCAAATTTGTCCATAGGTATGAATGTGAGTGTGAATGGTTGTTTGTCTATATGTGCCCTGTGATTGGCTGGCCACCAGTCCAGGGTGTACCCGCCCCTCGGCAGAAGACAGCTGGGATAGGCTCCAGCACCCCCGCGACCCTTGTGAGTATAAGTGGTTGAAAATGAATTAATAATAATAATAATATTCATCATCATTATAATAACACAGACTACTGTTGTGGCTGTACTTCAGCTCTGAATCTAAAACGCCACTTCCTGTCCACATGTCTTATTGAAACACACAAGTCTTATTTTTGTCTTAAATGTCTTAAATTTTCTCTAATTATATATACTATAGTGGATGATATGAGTGTGAAGATGACTATAGGGATGTTATTTAATGTCTAGAGGGCTCTAATAATGTCAAAAATCATACTTTGAAATGATCTATGAAAATAATCCTTTCATTAATATTAAATCCTACTTTGTGGGAATTGTCGAACCAATTAGGTGCGATAAACGAGGCATTCTTGTATATATATATATATTTCAACACATACATTTCCCACATCTCTACTAAGAGGCCCCCCACCATTTTCCCCCCAGAAAAACAACAGCGAAGTCATGCCTACCTTTCCTAGCAGTGACATAAAACGTAGGTGCCGCTCCTCAAATAATGTCTGGTTATGCAGGGAGGGGCCGGATGTTCGACACACTGGGTTCAGTGCGACGGGTTCAGTGGCGTGGAGTATCACATAGTCTATTTTGAAACCATAAAAAAAAATATCTCATTCATGGGTCGGTATAGTTTGTAAATTGGTCTCTTGATGAAGATGAAGAACATCAGTACCTGATGTGATGAGACTGTTGAGGTCACGGATGAGACCGCGACATGAAGGTCTGAAGGCTGCCTCGTAATTCATACACTGGCTGATCAGATCAGCCAGTTCTGTCCATTGAGAGGGCGCAAGCTGCTGGAAGCTTTTGTAAAACTGCTGCTTCTACAATAAGATTGTGGAATTTTTGCTGAGAGATTGACGAAACTGTTTGCTCTATTAAGCCATGTTACCGCGTTTAATCCCAGTTAGTCCCACATGGACGTTTTGCTCACTAGGGTGCATCAAAAAAACACAATTATTGAATTTTGATATGGCTGGGTACTAAAAGTGTTCCAATATATGTAGAAACAACACATAGAAAATATTTTTCCAATACATGATTATTTAGGGGTGCCACCATACATCTGTTTTTGTGGACTAAAGTGGTGAACAGTTTATGTTTTTGTTGGTATTTATACTACTATGACATATTACTAGCAAATTTGCGGTTTTGTCTTTTGTAATTTGAATGATTTGTAGTCATATTTATAGGTATTTAGCGCTCATTGCCTCTACTGTAGCTAACATTAGCTAGCTACAGTTTGCTAATGACAGTTAGCTAATAGCTGAGCAAGCATAACATCAACAACAGTAATCTAGAGTAGATCAGGGGTCTCAAACTCAATTTACTTGGGGCCACTGGAGCTAGGGTCTGGGTGAGACTGGGCTGCATCAGGTCCCCCCCCCCCCCAAAAAAAACGCATTTATTAAAAACAGAAAAATATACAAACTTTTTCAGTGCTTTGGTTCCGATTTTCTACAATAAAAGCTCTAGTTGGTGGGTAGACAAATTATTTTTTTCAGATTAAAATTACCAAAGCATTATTAGAGCCCTGTAGACATGACAAAACACGACTATAGTCACATTTATACTCTTTTTATTTAAAACATTGTGCAACTGCAGGGTCTTGAGACACATGCTAACTCGCAAACTAGAGCGCTAGCGACCTAAACGGTAGCCTTCAAGTTATTTCCTTTCAACTTAAATCGCCAAAAACTTACCACTTCCACACGGATAGGGAGGATAACTATTAACAGTTATTTAACCTTTAACATGAACATGAATCAAACGTAATAATTTTTTCTGGGTACATGATACCATACAGCATCCATATCAAACTTGCGCGGGCCGCACTAACATTAAACTTTCATATCAAGGCGGGGGCCTCAAACTAGTGTCCCGCGGGCCGCGTGTTTGAGACCCCTGGAGTAGACAGTATTGCTGATGCCTCATATTTATCGAGAGTGGTACTGTAGTCCTACATAATGTGATATACACTTGTCCATGTATTATTTTAGGCACTGTGCAGCACAACCCACCAGCTCTCCTAAGACCCCAAGCACATACTTTACCCCCCCATGGACTGTTCACACATGACCCCCCCTAAAAAAAAAACCCAAAAGACATGAATTTAAAATTTCCCATTCAAATTTGATGCACCTTAATGGCCACTTTACTGTTTCTTTGAACTGAACATACCTGTTGAAGGTCCCAGTCTTGAAGCGGCGCGTTACCACCGTTAAAGATTTCCCACACAGTGGCGCCAAAGCTCCACTTATCACTCTCCAAGGTCAGGTTGTCTGGGGCCTTCAGTACCTCAGGCGCCACCCAGGGAATTCTGTCTAGGATAACTGAAGAGCATACAGAAGTGTGTATGTATGCATCAATACATACATACATCAATACTCTTCAATGTTCTTTACCATCTCTGCCTATCATGGCAACGCTGATACCAGGGTCGCTTAGTTTGATGAAAGGAGAGCTGCCCTTCGTTATGTCGCCTTCTCTGGCCAGTAGCACGTTTTTGGCACAGATATTTCCATGAACAATGTTCTTTTCTTCCTGTAAGGAACACGGCCGTCACGCTTTTCAACGTTTCATGACATCCACAACAGAAATCGTTTCCTCACCAGAAAGTTGAGAGCACAGGCGAGTTGTTTGGCGACGTCAAGTTTCCAGCTCACTGACACGGATCTCCCCCTCTTTAGGTAAAGGTCGAGGGCGCCGTACTTCACAAACTCTTGGACCATGATGTCTGCAAAGACGTTTGCTTTAACAGCTGCACTCGCAAGTTGGCAAAGGGTCAAAGTGATGCGAGGTGAAGCTTCAATCATCAGAGCTGGTCTCCGCGCCAAAACTTGCATTGTTTTCATTTTAAAGGGTCCCTGACATCACCTTTGCTTAAATAAGTTATGGATTATTTGTCATTATTTCTATTTTCCATTGATCCATTTTGAAAGCGAATGGTAAATTTCTTCTTCTCAAATTACCTTTATAGCTGCACGGTGGTAGAGTGGTTAGCGTGCAGGCCACACAGCTAGGAGACGCAAATTCAATTCCACCTTCGGCCATCTCTGTGTGGAGTTTTCTCCGGGTATTCCAGTTTCCTCCCACATTCCAAAAACAGGCTAGGTTAATTAGCCACTCCAAATTGTCCATAGGTATGAATGTGAGTGTGAATGGTTGTTTGTCTATATGTGCCCTGTGATTGGCTGGCCACCAGTCCAGGGTGTACCCCACCTCTTGCCCCAAGACAGCTGGGACAGGCTCCAGCACCCCCATGACAGTATCACTCGGATACTGTGAACATCCAGCAGCAACACAACATTTTGGCATGACTACTATTTTGATGAAAAATATACTGAACCAGGGCTGCACAGCGGTCGGGTGGTTAGCACACAGGTGTCACAGCTAGGAGACTAGGGTTCAATTCCACCCTCGGCCATCTCTATGTGGAGTTTGCATGTTCTCCCCGTGCATGCGTGGGTTTTCTCCGGGTACTCCGGTTTCCTCCCACATTCCAAAAACATGCTAGGTTAATTAGCCACTCCAAATTGTCCATAGGTATGAATGTGAGTGTGAATGGTTGTTTGTCTATATGTGCCCTGTGATTGGCTGGCCACCAGTCCAGGGTGTACCCCGCCTTTTGCCTGAAGTCAGCTGGGATAGGCTCCAGCATACCCCCACAATCCTAGTGAGGGTAAGCGGCATAGAAACTTAACTGAAAAAAGTTTAAATATTTGGAAAAAAAAAAAAAAAAACATTTTTAAAAATTAAGGAAGAAAAACTACGCATTGAAAAAACTGGGAAAAAGTCCCAAAAAGATGACATAATAACTGTTTATAGGTATGAATGTGAGTGTGAATGGTTGTTTGTCTATATGTGCCCTGTGATTGGCTGGCCACCGGTCCAGGGTGTACCCCGCCTCTAGCCCGAAGACAGCCGGGATAAGCTCCAGGTAAAAAAATGAATGACTATAGTTATATACATGTTGACCAGGACCGGGTGTACTTACATGGTTTATTGCACGGGTTTTGTACATAATTTTTGACAGCCTTTTATGGTAAGTAAAAGTTCCCCAAGTAAAAAGTTATGCAGAGAAATTTGTGTCTTTTTATCCAATCAAATAAAAATAATGATTTGCAAGCAAAAACTGGATTTGCAAGAAAAAAAAATTGTCGCAAACAAACAAAACAAAACTTTGCAAGTTTAAAAAAAAAACGATTCGCAAGCAAAAAATTTGATTTGAAAGAAAAAAAAAAGTTGCAAGCAAAAAAACAACAACAATATAATGGTTTTACAAGCAAAAATGTTGATGATGATAATGCTGTCATCTACCTGCTGCATCATGCGCACTCTCCCCTGGATGGTGGAAGTACCTCCAGTACCTCTAACACATCCAGCCCTTTCTGATGACTGAGAGGCAGACCACCAGTCCAGGGTGTACCCCGCCTCTCGCCTGAAAACAGCTGGGATAGGCTCCAGCATCCCCTGCGACCCTCGTGAGGATAAGCGGTAGAAAATGAATGAATTTGAAAAGTTGATAAGTCATGTCAGGGACCCTTTAATATGTAAGATAACATACAAAATACCTACATACAAATACATGCAAAACTACATACAAAAATATAAGCTTTTCCATTTTCCATGTTAATAGTAATAACTAGTTTCATTCATTTTCTACCGCTTTTCCTCACAAGGGTCGCAAGGGGTGCTGGAGCCTCCATGCACGGGGAGAACATGCAAACTCCACACAGCGATAGCCGAGGTTGGAATTGATCTTGGGTCTCCTAGCTGTGAGGCCTGCGTGGTAACCACTTGTCCACTGTGCGTCATCCAAAATTCATTCATTCATTTATTTTCTACCGCTTTTTCCTCACGAGGGTTGCGGGGGTGCTGGAGCCTATCCCAGCTGTCTTCGGGCAAGAGAGGCGGGGTGCACCCTGGACTGGTGGCCAGCCAATCACAGGGCACTTATAGACTAACAACCATTCACACTCACATTCATACCTATGGACAATTTGGAGTCGCTAATTAACCTAGCATGTTTTTGGAATGTGGGAGGAAACCGGAGTACCCCATTACTGACTGATGTTGCAACTAAATTTTCAGACACGGTACAGACGCTTGCTGGAGTTTCTGGCCCGGAAGCCTTTTTTGCAACATTTGAACCTCTCTTCTTGAAGTTCTTATTGATCTGATAAATGGTTGGATTAGGTGCCATCCTACTAGCAGCAAAGTCCTTGCCTGTGAAGTCCTTATTATTCTCACTCGATCAGGATAATGTTTTTTGGGGGATTCGTTCATTTTCATGAACAAAGCGCGACTTTGTAATTAATTGCCATTTATCTTATGACTCTTCAGAACAATCCGGAGTATAGTGAAGCAGCAGATTATGTGAAAATTAACAAATCTTTTGACCACTACTTGTACAATCTCAAGTTTTCAACTTACTTTTTGTTCCATGAACGCTGATACCGTAAACCAAAAGAAGGTGCTTGTGCGAGATTTGACTCATGATGCTGGCAGCTTCGAAAAAAGACTGAGTGACAGAAATGACAAGTCAACATCCTCGGTTTCAACATTGATCGAAACAACATTTCCATCAGATGAAACTCACTTCCCAGCAGTTCTTGTGAACACCGTTGAGTTCTTTCAGCAGAACATCCGTCACATGTTTCTCCCCATCACGGATGTCTATTTTGGAGCCTTTAAAAACCCGAGTAAAGGATCCTTGTCCAAGGCTTTCACCCTTTATAGGAGGAGGAAAGAAATACAGAACCAATATTGGATTTTGCTAGAATTTTGCCAGGTCATACAACTAGAACCGATATTGACGATGAATGGGAAATTTTAAATTCCATTGAGATTTAGGGGTGCCACCTCACACATAAACTTTTGTAAAATTTCAGAAAATGTGCAATTGCCAAAATGTTTACTTGGAAATTTGTCTGGTCATAGAAATGTAAAATACAATCCAAAAAGTCATTCAAAACAGACTTTTAGAATTGTTTAGTGTTTTTTTTTTTAGCTTGTCACTGGTGCTTATTTGTTTAATGGTAAGGTAGGTAACAAAATATTTGCGATTCAGCATTCGCGACTCTTTACTACTGCTAATACTTCAAATAATCAACAATCTCGAGCTATCAGTACAGTCATGGCCAGCTTGTCAACCCACTAGAAATAGCAGGTGGTAATTTACTCATGGTGTCATTTTACAAATAATGCTACACTCATCACACAGCAACTTAACACTCAAAATGTATACCTAAGAAATATAAGGTACCAATAAAAAAAAAATGTTTTTTCTAATGAACATTAAAATGTCTTTTGCAAAGTTTTGAGGAAATCCATCGAGATTTAGGGGTGCCACCTCACACATAAACTTTTGTAAAATTTCAGAAAATGTGCAATTTCTAATTGTGCAATTGCCAAAAAAAAGTTGACCTGGAAATGTTGAGTACAATGAACAGTGCCTAAAATAATACATGGACAAGTGTATATCAGATTATGTAGGACTACAGTACCACTCTCAATAAATATGAGGCACCAGCAATACTGTCTACTCCAGGGGTCTCAAACACGTGGCCCGCGGGCCTTGATATGAAAGTTTAATGTTAGTGCGGCCCGCGCAAGTTTGATATGGATGCTGTATGGTATCATGTACCCAGAAAAAATTATTACGTTTGATTCATGTTCATGTTAAAGGTTAAATAACTGTTAATAATTATCCTCCCTATCCGTGTGGAAGTGGTAAGTTTTTGGCTATTAAGTTTAAAGGAAATAACTTGGAGGCTACCGTTTAGGTCGCTAGCGGTCTAGTTTGCGAGTTAGCATGTGTCTCAAGACCCTGCAGTTGCGCAATATGTTAAAATAAAAAGAGTATAAATGTGACTATAGTCGTGTTTTGTCATGTCTACAGGGCTCTAATAATGCTTTGTTCATTTTAATCTGAAAAAATAATAATTTGTCTACCCACCAACTATATGTGGTTTCTTAAGTTTTTATTATTTGCCGTTTTATTATTATTATTATTATATTTATTTATTTATTACTGATTGATTAGTTTTCTTTATTCTTGATTTGTTTATTTATTTTTCATCTTATTTTGTGCAGAAAAATAAAAATTAAGATATTTGAGAACAGTGGAATGTTTTATTGTAGAAATCGGAACCAAAGCACTGAACAAGTTTGTATATTTTTCTGTTTTTAATAAATGCGTTTTTTTTTTGTTTTTTTTTTTTAGGAAAACCTGATGCGGCCCAGCCTCGCCCAGACCCTAGCTCCATTGGTTCCCAGGTAAATTGAGTTTGAGACCCCTGGTATGTAGTATATTAAAAGAGTTTTGTGTTAACATTTTTGGGTATCCTGAACATATTATCTGGTTTAGATGATTTCTTATGAGAAGATTATGACAACATACCCATTTTAGGTCTTCATATTTGATCATGTGGAACTGGATATGACTACATTTTTTCCTCTCAGGTGTTGGGGACCGTCGAGCCTCTACAGAACTGCCGTCGCGTATGATGATGAGATTCGTGAACTCTATAGAGGGATCAGGAAACATATTTTTTTTGATATGCTTAGCAAAGCACGCTTAAAAATGGCGTCATGTTGTGGAAGTGGCAACCGACCTTTGGGTTGGGGTGGACAGCATCGGTCGAGCTTTGCCGGTACGCGATCCAGCAGCAGTTTATGTTGTCGGTAAAAACCGGTGAGCTCTCTCAAACTGGAAAAGGACTGCTGGACACCAGGAAGACGGTAAAAGTCGTTCTTAACGATGAGACAGTCTTTGTAATCAAGTCCGAGCGACGTCTGAAGGCGCAAAAATTTTATGTAGTCACAATATTGTCTTAGGTAGGCACATCGGGAAGGATTTTTTTTTAATGGGAACATTTACAGTACCTGAATACAGACAGTGAGAAAGAAGTTATCAAACGTTTTGGGACTCTGTCGGAGTAAGAACGTTCCACTTTTAGATCCGGATTTTTTCAATTTGTCGACCGCAAACTCTGATCTGATCGGCGGAATATAGTCATTAAGAGTCGTCATTAGAGTACAACGGAATAATCCGTGAAAAGGACTCACGTGATTGGTCCGTGGCAGTGGTTTTTGATACCATCCAGAATACTTTCAGGGGCAACGTCCTGACAGAAGTAGTGGTTGGAGTCTACGGTCAGTCTGAAGTAGCCATCAACAAGCGATACAAATGATAACGCTTCTTTGAGAGTCTGGAAATTGGCTTCCTTTGGAACAAAATCATATAAAAAATGTTTTATCGTTGGTTTTTTTGATAGGTAGAAGCAATGTCATCTTTTACCAGACATCGGTCGTCATGACGAGTCACTGTCACCATCCTGCTGTCTTGGAGAACCAGCTCATGGGATATCCGTTCGATGCTAATCGAAATGATGTCCTGGAAATCACAGAAGGTTTGCCACTCCTACAAAATAAGATTACCATTTTACTTATTATTCCACTATAATTCTAACTATTAGAATCATCACGATTCTTGACGTTTGTTCTCACCAAGGAACCATTAGGCTGACAACTTCCACTGGTTTGAATACCAGTTTCGCCACCGACTCTCATGTGACTGAACGTTCCGCCGGAATGGGAAGAACCAGCGCTCACAAAGTAGACTTCGCTTCCTACGTCGGGAACAATTCCAGCCATTTCTACCAGGTATTTCAGTTTCAAGCTGCACTCGTCCACTGAGCGGCTTCCGACTTTTAAAAGGAAACGCTTCAGAGTGGTTCTGATTCGATAGCGGTCCAGGCGATTCCGTTTCTGTATGTCGCGGCGGTGTGACGCAGGAAGGCACGATTTGTAGCTGAAGGGAAAGAGCGCATAGAATTCTTACGTTATTTTCCTTTTCAGCGACTTTAGTCAAAAGAGCTACACAGAAACTTGTCTTAAGTCTTAAGGGTACTGCAACAAAAACTGAGAGAAACCCAGGGGGATTGAGTCGGGAACTTTCCAGTTCCAACTTAGACCCCTTTTCGAAGTCAGTACCTGACAGTCTTGCAGAGATCCCTGACGCTCAGATGATGCTCCTTCGCCATCCTCCACAAATCCAGCACTGCAAGTCCAAGGCATTCTTCTTGAGTGCTCAAAGGCGGAGTCACCCCCGCTTCGCCCCTGATAAAGTCACTTCGTACCTGTACCCCCCCAAAAAAATCAGTATCATAGAAATTAATCACATTTTCAAAACATTAAACGCGACAAGGATTTTGGGGAGAAACCATTCATTCATTCATTTTCTACCGCTTTTTCCTCACATGGAATTGAACTTGGGTCTCCTAGCTGTGAAGCCTGTGTTAACTCAAAGCGGCCCACCAGTCAAAATATTTGCCCACCCCTGGTCGATATGAACACAATGTTTTTAAAACAACTGCAAGATGTTAACTAGTGAATTTTATTTTAATTTTATTTTATATTTTTTTAATTATTTTTATTTAATTTAATTTTATTTATTTTATTTATATTTATTTTATTTTTATTTATTTATTTTTTTTAATTTTTTTATTTTTATTTTTTACTAGTGAAAAAAAATTGTGCAAGAGGTAGGGTACACCCTGGACTGGTGGCCAGCCAATCACAGGGCACATATAGACAAACAACCATTCACACTCACATTCATACCTATGGACAATTTGGAGTCGCTAATTAACCTAGCATGTTTTTGGAATGTGGGAGGAAACCGGAGTACCCGGAGAAAACCCACGCATGCACTGGGAGAACATGCAAACTACATGCGAACATGCGAGGGTGGAATTGAACCCTGGTCTCCTAGCAGTGAGGTCTGCGTGCTAACCACTAGACCACCGTGCAGCCGCATGTTTCCCCTTAAAAATCAATAACATCAAGCTTAACTTGTTGTATAACTCTTGTTTACACAGCTAAGCACATTGATGAACGTGCACGTGAATGAAGATGTTTTTCCTTACCTGAGCAAAGAGGTAGTCAATGACTTTGTAGTCAAACACAGGACTGATTCCATCTCTGGTCAGAGTGTAGCGATATGACCTTCGTGGTCCTTGTCCATACCAGTTTCCAAAGAAATACCTGAACATTAGGGAAGAAAAAAAGTCATTAACATCTTGATTGACATCTGACAAGGCCTTTATTTTATCAGAACCAAAAAAAATGACAGTTATTGACAGTTACACAGAGATAGCCGAGAGGTGGAATTGAACTTGGGTCTCCTAGCTGTGAAGCCTGTGTGCTAACCACCCGTCCACTGTGCAGCTCTGGTTCAGTATATTTTTCATCAAAATAGTAGTCATGCCAAAATGTTGTGTTGCTGCTGGATGTTCACAGTATTCGAGTGATACTGTCGTGGGGGTGCTGGAGCCTATCCCAGCTGTCTTCAGGCGAGAGGCGGGGTACACCCTGGACTGGTGGCCAGCCAGCCAATCACAGGGCACATATAGACAAACAACCATTCACACTCACATTCATACCTATGGACAATTTGGAGTCGCTAATTAACCTAGCATGTTTTTGGAATGTGGGAGGAAAACTCCACACAGAGATGGCCGAGGGTGGAATTGAACCCTGGTCTGCGCGCTAACCACTGTACCGCCGTGCCGCCCTAGTGAATTTTCAATGCTATATAAAAAAAAATCAACTATTTCCGGAGGAAATACTCCTACCTGAGTCTGAAGCGGACGTGTATGTTTTCTTCTGTTTTGAACACGTGTGATGGAGGATACCAGAATGATAGGTCACCAGATGCCAAACCAAAAAGACTTTGGTAAACTGGTAAAATTTCTGGAGAAATAAAACAAATATAGCATGCAAAAAATAAAAAAAAATAAGACAAAAGTTCAAGCAGGAAGCCTCGGTGAAGAATAATACGTCTTACCGCATCTTTTGGCTGCTTGGATGCAGATATCTTCAGCAGAGATGTGCCCAGCTGATACGTGTATTGTTGATGCATCCTTAGTGAGAGGGAGGAAGTAGACCTGTACTTGTAAGCTGGGACCAGTACTGGTGCTGGACCTCTGGCTTCCTCCACGGTCTCTGACTATCAGAGGAGTAAACTCCTCCTGATTGAGATCCATGGATGCTTCTGAGGATAAAATAACCACAGTATCATTAAGTGTAGTTCTTTCCATCACCAACTTGTTATGTTTGTATTAGTTTTTATTACAAGAGTGAATGGAGACCAGGGGTCTCAAACTCAATTTACTTGGGGGCCACTGGAGCTAGGGTCTGGGTGAGACAAAAAAAAAAACGCATTTATTAAAAACAAAAAAATTTAAAAAACTTCGCTTTGGTTCCAATTTTCTGCACAAAATAAGATGAAAAATAATCAGAAATAAATAAATATAATAATAATAATAAAACGGCAAATAATAAAAACTTAAGAAACCACATATAGTTGGTGGGTAGACAAATTTTTTTCATATTAAAATGAACAAAGCATTATTAGAGCCCTGTAGACATGACAAAACACGACTATAGTCACATTTATACTCTTTTTATTTACAACATATTGCGCAACTGCAGGGTCTTGAGACACATGCTAACTCGCAAACTAGAGAGCTAGCCACCTAAACGGTAGCCTTCAAGTTATTTCCTTTCAACTTAAATAGCCAAAAACTTACCACTTCCACACGGATAGGGAGGATAACTATTAACAGTTATTTAACCTTTAACATGAACATTAATCAAATGTAATATTTTTTTCTGGGTACATGATACTGTACAGCAGGGGTCTCAAACATGCGGCCTGCGAGCCAAATGTGGCCCACAGGACACTAGTTTGAGGCCCCCGCCTTGATATGAAAGTTTAATGTTAGTGCGGCCCGCGCAAGTTTGATATGGATGCTGTATGGTATCATGTACCCAGAAAAAATTATTACGTTTGATTAATGTTCATGTTAAAGGTTAAATAACTGTTAATAGTTATCCTCCCTATCCGTGTGGAAGTGGTAAGTTTTTGGCTATTTAAGTTGAAAGGAAATAACTTGAAGGCTACCGTTTAGGTGGCTAGCTCTCTAGTTTGCGAGTTAGCATGTGTCTCAAGACCCTGCAGTTGCGCAATATGTTGTAAATAAAAAGAGTATAAATGTGACTATAGTCGTGTTTTGTCATGTCTACAGGGCTCTAATAATGCTTTGTTCATTTTAATGTGAAAAAAATCATTTGTCTACCCACCAACTATATGTGGTTTCTTAAATTTTTATTATTTGCTGTTTTATTATTATTATTATATTTATTTATTACTGATTGATTTTCTTTATTCTTGATTTGTTTATTTATTTTTCATCTTATTTTGTGTAGAAAAATAAAAAGTAAGATATTTGAGAACAGTGGAATGTTTTATCAGAGCTTTTATTGTAGAAAATCGGAACCAAAGCACTGAAAAAGTTTGTATATTTTTCTGTTTTTAATAAATGCGTTTTTTTTTGTTTTTTTTAGGAAAACCTGATGCGGCCCAGCCTCGCCCAGACCCTAGCTCCAGTGGCTCCCAGGTAAATTGAGTTTGAGACCCCTGCTTTAAAGCTACTAAACAAAACAGCTAAGAACGCATTAAATAGGACGCAACTATTCATGACGGCACAATTACATAACATATGCGCTTCGATAAATATTTTCTTTTCCAAAAAAAAAAAAAAAATCAATTGTATAATCATATAATTAATCAAAGTAGGACGTTTTATTTGTGCTATGTTTATTGAGTGGGCGGTCCGTGACCTGGTGTTGTATTTGAGTCATAACTCAAATATTGTCAGGCAAAGTGGATGTCAATCCATGTGCCGTGGCATCACTGATGTGTTTTGAAAAAAGGACAACTGCTGCAAGGCATTTCTAGGTTTGCTTACTTTATTATGTTACTTTGTTCATTACTTAGCTTAAATGGCAAGTCGTCACAAGTTTTGCTGATTTGTTTTTTTGGCCGGCAACACAACTTCACACATAAATATTGTATTTGATTATTGCAAATATCTAAATTAGAAGATGATTCGTTTTCTTTGAACTTTACCGATAAAAAAAATAATTAACGTTTAACGAATCCTGCCATGATTCTGACAGTTGAAACATTGTTATGCTGTTTTCTTTTTTTTTTATTTTTTGGTGGAATCCAAGTTTTAGTGTATTGTATACTTAATGAAAGTTAATTCACTTCCCTAATTATGCTAGGATAATTCATTAACCTAGCATGCACAGAGGAGTCCACACTAAGATGGCCGAGGGTGGAATTGACTCGGTTATCACGATCTGTGAGGCCTGTTCACCAACCACTTGGAGGCCGTGCAGCCATCTTATCTTATGTTATCTTATGTTATCTTATTGTATGTTATCTTAACTTATTGTATCTTATCTTATGTTATCTTATTGTATGTTATCTTATCTTATTGTATCTTATCTTATGTTATCTTATCTTATGTTATCTTATTGTATGTTATCTTATCTTATTGTATCTTATCTTATGTTATCTTATTGTATGTTATCTTATCTTATTGTATCTTATCTTATGTTATCTTATGTTATCTTATTGTATGTTATCTTAACTTATTGTATCTTATCTTATGTTATCTTATTGTATGTTATCTTATCTTATTGTATCTTATCTTATATTATCTTATTGTATGTTATCTTAACTTATTGTATCTTATCTTATGTTATCTTATTGTATCTTATCTTATGTTATCTTATTGTATCTTATGTTATCTTATCTTATGTTATCTTATTGTATCTTATGTTATCTTATGTTATCTTATCTTATGTTATCTTATGTTATCTTATCTTATGTTATCTTATTGTATCTTATCTTATGTTATCTTATGTTATCTTATTGTATCTTATCTTATGTTATCTTATCTTATGTTATCTTATTGTATCTTATCTTATGTTATCTTATCTTATGTTATCTTATCTTATGTTATCTTATTGTATGTTATCTTATCTTATTGTATCTTATTTTATATTATCTTATCTTATGTTATCTTATTGTATGTTTTCTTATTTCATTGTATCTTATTTTATGTTATCTTATCTTATTGTATGTTTTGTTATCTTATCTTATTTTATCTTATTGTATGTTATCTTGTCTTATTGTATCTTATCTTATGTTATCTTATCTTATTGTATCTTATCTTATCTTATTGTATCTTATCTTATGTTGTCTAATGTATCCTATTGTATGTTATCTTATTGTATGTTATCTTATGTTATCTTTTCTTGTGTTATCTTATGTTATCTTATTGTATCTTATCTTATTGTATGTTATCTTATCTTATTGTATGTTATCTTATGTTATCTTATCTTGTGTTATCTTATGTTATCTTATCTTATGTTATCTTATGTTATCTTATGTTATCTTATCTTATTGTATGTTATCTCATGTTATCTTATCTTATGTTATCTTATGTTATCTTATCTTATTGTATGTTATCTTATGTTATCTTATGCGCTCTGTAAAAAGAACAACTCCTGCTGCAAGACATTTGTATGTTTGCTAACTGTATTACTTTGGTTACTTAAGTTAAACGATAAGTCGTCACAACAAGTTTTGGAGATTTGTCTTGGCTGGCAGCACAACTTCTCACATAAATATTGCATTAGATTGTTAGAAATGATATCTCCAAATTACCAGCATAAGTGAATGCGTCACCGCCGGCAGCTGTTTTTTTTAGCACTTGACAGAAAAAACATTTGCTTTCCGTGTGAAATGCATAAAAACGAGAATCCTGTTTTGAATTATGGAACAATACAGTAAGTCAGTGATTCAGTTGAAACATTATTACGTTTCCATCATGTAGGATTGAAATTGGAGTTTATGTTTTAATTCACTTACGTGCCCAAGTCCACTTCTGATCTTCCCCGGAAAAGAGAAGCAACAAGCCTGCTGTGGTTTCCCTCTTCGGTTTAGAGGTGCTTTGCAGTTTCCTGTCACCGTAACAAACACATTCTAAACTGCAAACATGTCCGCCGTTGCGTTCAAAACGTTCTATACGTCTAAAACAATTTGTAATAATAATAATAATAATACATTTTAGTTGTATAGCGCTTTTCAAAATACTCGGAAAATTTTCGGTTGAATAAAAACAAGTAAACAGAGTAAAAGATTAAGTTAAAATACAACATTCATTCGTTTACACCAGGGGTCTCAAACTCAATTTACTTTGGGGGCCACTGGAGCTATGGTCTGGGTGAGACTGGGCCACATCAGGTTTTCAAAAAAAAAACAACGCATTTATTAAAAACAGAAAAATATACAAACTTTTTGTAAAAGCGCTGATAAAACATTCCACTGTGCTCAAATATCTTAATTTTTATTTTTCTACACAAAATAAGATGAAAAATAAATAAAAAAATTAAGAATAAAGAAAATCAATCAGTAATAAATAAATATAATAATAATAATAAAATGGCAAATAATAAAAACTTAAGAAACCACATATAGTTGGTGGGTAGACAAATTATTTTTTTCAGATTAAAATGAACAAAGCATTATTAGAGCCCTGTAGACATGACAAAACACGACTATAGTCACATTTATACTCTTTTTATTTACAACATATTGCGCAACTGCAGGGTCTTGAGACACATGCTAACTCGCAAACTAGAGAGCTAGCGACCTAAACGGTAGCCTTCAAGTTATTTCCTTTCAACTTAAATAGCCAAAAACTTACCACTTCCACACGGATAGGGAGGATAATTATTAACAGTTATTTAACCTTTAACATGAACATGAATCAAACGTAATAATTTTTTCTGGGTACATGATACCATACAGCATCCATATCAAACTTTCGCGGGCCGCACTAACATTAAACTTTCATATCAAGGCGGGGGCCTAAACTAGCGTCCTTATGGCCACATTTGGCCCGCGGCCCGCATGTTTGAGACCCCTGGTTTAGAGTATTTGCTGAGAAACTAATGACCAGGTACATAAATGTAAAGTAGTCACCAAAACAAAAAAAATGGAAAATTAATGATTGACAGCTTGTTTGGCTTGGCACAAGTATTTGTATCGGTCCACTACTGCCCCCTCCTGGCCCCGAATGGTGATGGGTCCCACTGCATCACCACATCCTTGGTCTTGTTCATATTCAGGAGCAGATGGTTTGCATGGGACCACTCTACAAAGTCAGCAATCGCTGTCCTGCACTCCACTTCCTGTCCGTCTCTGATTCACCCAACCACTGCAGAGTCATCAGAGAACTTCTGCAGGTGGCATGTACTGGAAATCAGACGTGTACGGAGTCAACAGAAATGGACACAGGACTGTCCCCTGTGGTGCCCCTACATTACTTATTACATTATTATTACAACCATTCACACTCACATTCATACCTATGGACAATTTGGAGTGGCTAATTAACCTAGCATGTTTTTGGAATGTGGGAGGAAACCGGAGTACCCGGAGAAAACCCACACATCAACGGGGAGAACATGCAAACTCCACATAGAGATGGCTGAGGATGGAATTGAACTTGGGTCTCCTAGCTGCGAAGCCTGTGTGCTAACCACTCGGTCACTGTGCAGCCCTGGTTCAGTATATTTTTCATCAAAATAGTAGTCATGCTAAAATGTTGTGTTGCTACTGGATGTTCACAGTATCCGAGTGGTATTGTCGTGGCGGTGCTGGAGCCTATCCCAGCTGTCTTAGAGCGAGAGAGGCGGGGTACACCGTGGACTGGTGGCCAGCCAGCCAATCCCAGGGCACATATAGACAAACAACCATTCACACTCACATTCATACCTATGGACAATTTGGAGTCGCTAATTAACCTAGCATGTTTTTGGAATGTGGGAAAAAAACGGAATACTCGGAGAAAACCCACGCATTCACGGGGAGAACATGCAAACTTCACATAGAGATGAGTGGAATCGAACTCGGGTCTCCTAGCTGTGTGGTCTGGTTGCTAACCACTAGTCCACCGTGCAGCAGAATATATAACATTCATTCATTCATTCCTCACAAGGGTCGCAGGGGGTGCTGGAGCCTATCCCAGCTGTCTTCAGGCGAGAGAGAGAGGCGGGGTACACCCTGGACTGGTGGCCAGCCAATCACAGGGCACATATAGACAAACAACCATTCACACTCACATTCATACCTATGGACAATATGGAGTGGCTAATTAACCTAGCATGCACGGGGGAAAACATGCAAAGTCCACACAGAGATGGCCGAGGGTGGAATTGAACTCGGTTATGTCGCTCGGTCGCCCGTGCAGCCATCTTATCGTACGTTATCTTATCTTATCTTATCTTATGTTATCTTATCTTATCTTATTTTATGTGCTCTGGAAAAAGACATTTGTATGTTTGCTAACTGTATTACTTTGGTTACTTAAGTTAAACGATAAGTCGTCACAACAAGTTTTGGAGATTTGTCTTGGCTGGCAGCACAACTTCGCACATAAATATTGCATTAGATTGTTAGAAATGATATCTCCAAATTACCAGCGTAAGTGAATGCGTCACCGCCGGCAGCTGTTTTTTTTAGCACTTGACAGAAAAAAAAACATTTGCTTTCCGTGTGAAATGCATAAAAAACGAGAATTATGTTTGAATTATGGAACAATACAGTAAGTCAGTGATTCAGTTGAAACATTATTACGTTTCCATCATGTAGGATTGAAATTGGAGTTTATGTTTTAATTCACTTACGTGCCCAAGTCCACTTCTGATCTTCCCCGGAAAAGAGAAGCAACAAGCCTGCTGTGGTTTCCCTCTTCGGTTTAGAGGTGCTTTGCAGTTTCCTGTCACCGTAACAAACACATTCTAAACTGCAAACATGTCCGCCGTTGCGTTCAAAACGTTCTATACGTCTAAAACAATTTGTTCTGTATTACTTTTTACTTCTTTCCTTTGCTTCCATTTTGTCCCTGGAATTTTTTCCGTGTTAAAATATTGGCTTTTTTACTTTAACTTTTGATAATTATACAAGGCTGTCAAATCTCCAAACTGTCAAGAGTCATGAGCCTTAAATTCAAGATTACATACATTATAAAAGCAATAGGATTCTTGGTTTGGAATCAAAAAAAAATAATCAGAAATAACCTTTCGTTTTTAAACATTGACCAATAACCATGTGAATTTCCGCGAAATGGGATTGCTTCTTCATAAATGGAATATTTTAATAGTTAATACAGCCTTCTAGTTGTTAAAAATGTATTAATTAATATAGTATCACAAGCTAATTATATCTAGTTTTATCCGAAATTATGCGTTTTCAATGTAGAAATGTGCTAAAATACAAATACAGTGGTTTTTCCTTATTACAAATATACAACATAAGGTGGCTCAAAACGCTCGGTTTCAAAAGGCGTGGTAAAACTGTCCCTTTGTGATGTCACAGAGGGGTGGATTTCCTTATATGGTTCATAGTTAGGAAGCACTTTGACGCCCAAAGTGATCGGAGTGGGCTTATGTTTCAAATGTACTTCTTCCCTGAGATCATATTTCTCCTCTCTTGTACTAGAGAAGTATTGGATGACATTTTTAGCTAATTGCTTATTTTTAGCCTTATGCATTATTTTAGCTGTTTGAGGATGAACTATATCAGCAAGTTGAAGTATTTGTCATTTTAGAAATAAGGAGTTAGTATGTTCTCTGTAGGCGGCATTATGAATTATCCTTACTGGCCTTTTTTGCAGTACATTTAGCGAGTGAAAATTGCTTTTATAGTTATTAGCCCATATTTCCACACAATAATTAAGAACAAATTTTGCACTAACTCAGGGGTCTCAAACACGTGGCCAGCGGGCCAAATGTGGCCCGCAGGACACTAGTTTGAGGCCCCCACCTTGATATGAAAGTTTAATGTTTTAAAGTTTGATATGGATGCTGTATGGTATCATGTACCCAGAAAAAATTATTACGTTTGATTCATGTTCATGTTAAAAGTTAAATAACTGTTAATAGTTATCCTCCCTATCCGTGTGGAAGTGGTAAGTTTTTGGCTATTTAAGTTGAAAGGAAATAACTTGAAGGCTACCGTTTAGGTCGCTAGCTGTCTAGTTTGCGAGTTTTTATTATTATTATTATATTTATTTATTTATTACTGATTGATTGATTTTCTTTATTCTTGATTTGTTTATTTATTTTTCATCTTATTTTGTGCAGAAAAATAAAAATATTTGAGAATGTTTTATCAGAGCTTTTGTTGTTGAAAATCGGAACCAAAGCAGTGAAAAAGTTTGTATATTTTTCATAAAGTTTTTAATAAATGCGTTTTTTTTTTTTTTTTTTAAACCTGATGCGGCCCAGCCTTGTCCAGACCCTAGCTCCAGTGGCCCCCAGGTAAATTGAGTTTGAGACCCCTGTACTAACTCCTTATTTCTAAAATCATGTTCAAATGAAATCAAACCATTCCCATGTTATATAATGTATATCGTGTTTATCGTGCTTATCGTGTATTATCGTGTATTATCGTGTATTATCCCTTTTCCTACATAAGCAGTAAACCTTTGACTGCACCACCTACGCTTGGGAGTGTGTTAGTGTGTTGGCTGCAGGCTGCAAGAGGGCTGCTATTCAAAGTATCAGCACTCTCCTGCCAGGGAAGTCAAACGGGACCAGCAATAAGAGCGGTGAGTCTTTTAAATGAGTTTATTTAGACTCCCAACGGTTATGAGCTGCAACGGAAGCTCCAGTCAGCTCCATGACATCTATCATGTTTTTTTCCAGAATTCGGGAATAGTTCCATCATTTTTCTTCTGTGAAATCTTTCATTTAAAGACCAACACAGTGAGTATACGAGATACTGAAACTCATGCAGTTCTGTTTTTGGAATGAAAAGTCATTCGTTTTTCTGAATGGCAAAAATGCAACAGAAGAAATCCCACAAAGGGTTAAAAAAAAATGTCTTTCAGATATTTTTACAGCTGATTTTTCACCCAGCATCACGCATATCTGTGATGGAATGATTGTAGTTTTGTGATGTTCTACCAAATAATACTACTAAAGTGCATATATGTTGAAAGTCATTCAATTGAAACTGGTGGGAGTTGCCTTCAAGGACCACCGGCGAATAGCAAGAATCACTTGTCATTGACACGGCCGTAAAATTTGTCTATTTTTTTACCACTCCAAACTTTAGTTTGGCCATGTTTTCCAATTTTGGATCAACATTTGCTATAAAAGTGACTCCCCTTTTCTCTTCAGTTGGAAGCTAACAAGCTAAATGCTAAACGCCAGATGGACAATTCAGGCTTAAGCCCTAAGTACGCCTCACACACTATTGAACACATTTTAAATTATGATGACACAATCATGGTGCGTTCAAGGACCACAGAACAAAGTGGGAATTCTCAAGAGTTGCTGAAAAAGCATTAAAAAAAAAATTCTCATAAAGAGTTGAGTTGAGGGATGAGCGAGTACACCACATACAGTATATACAAATACAAAAATATATTTTTAAGAAAAAACATTTGCTATAAAAGTGACTCCGCTTTTCTCTTCATTTGGAAGCTAACAAGCTAAATGCTAAATTCCAGATGTACAATTCAGGCTTAAGCCCTAAGTACGCCTCACAACACTTTATTGAACACATTTTAAATTATGATGACACAATCATGGTGTGTTCAATGACCAGAGAACAAAGTGGGAAATCTCAAGACTTGCTGAAAAAGTGTAAAAAAAAGAAAAAACTCTCATAAAGAGTTGAGTTGAGGGATGAACGAGTACACCACATACAGTATATACAAATACAAAAATATAATTTTAAGAAAAAACATTTGCTATAAAAGTGACTCCCCTTTTCTCTTCAGTTGGAAGCTAACAAGCTAAATGCTAAACGCCAGATGGACAATTCAGGCTTAAGCCCTAAGTACGCCTCACACACTATTGAACACATTTTAAATTATGATGACACAATCATGGTGCGTTCAAGGACCACAGAACAAAGTGGGAAATCTCAAGACTTGCTGAAAAAGCGTAAAAAAAAAAGAAAAAACTCTCATAAAGAGTCGAGATGAGGGATGAGCGAGTACACCACATACAGTATATACAAATACAAAAATATATTTTTAAGAAAAAACATTTGCTATAAAAGTGACTCCGCTTTTCTCTTCATTTGGAAGCTAACAAGCTAAATGCTAAATTCCAGATGTACAATTCAGGCTTAAGCCCTAAGTACGCCTCACAACACTTTATTGAACACATTTTAAATTATGATGACACAATCATGGTGCGTTCAATGACCAGAGAACAAAGTGGGAAATCTCAAGACTTGCTGAAAAAGTGTAAAAAAAAAAGAAAAAACTCTCATAAAGTGTCGAGATGAGCGAGTACACCACATACAGTATATACAAATACAAAAATATATTTTTAAGAAAAAACATTTGCTATAAAAGTGACTCCTCTTTTCTCTTCAGTTGGAAGCTAACAAGCTAAATGCTAAACGCCAGATGGACAATTCAGGCTTAAGCCCTAAGTACGCCTCACACACTATTGAACACATTTTAAATTATGATGACACAATCATGGTGCGTTCAAGGACCACAGAACAAAGTGGGAAATCTCAAGACTTGCTGAAAAAGCGTAAAAAAAAAAAAGAAAAAACTCTCATAAAGAGTCGAGATGAGGGATGAGCGAGTACACCACATACAGTATATACAATATATATATATATAAATATATTTTTAAGAAAAAACTTTTGCTATAAAAGTGACTCCTCTTTTCTCTTCAGTTGGAAGCTAACAAGCTAAATGCTAAACGCCAGATGGACAATTCAGGCTTAAGCCCTAAGTACGCCTCACACACTATTGAACACATTTTAAATTATGATGACACAATCATGGTGCGTTCAAGGACCACAGAACAAAGTGGGAAATCTCAAGACTTGCTGAAAAAGCGTAAAAAAAAAAGAAAAAACTCTCATAAAGAGTCGAGATGAGGGATGAGCGAGTACACCACATACAGTATATACAATATATATATATATATATATATAAAAATATATTTTTAAGAAAAAACATTTGCTATAAAAGTGACTCCTCTTTTCTCTTCAGTTGGAAGCTAACAAGCTAAATGCTAAATTCCAGATGTACAATTCAGGCTTAAGCCCTAAGTACGCCTCACAACACTTTATTGAACACATTTTAAATTATGATGACACAATCACGGTGCGTTCAAGGACCAGAGAACAAAGTGGGAAATTTTGAGACTTGCTGAAAAAGCGTAAAAAAAAAGAAAAAACTCTCATAAAGAGTCGAGATGAGGGATGAGTGAGTACACCACATACAGTATATACAAATACAGTATATTATTAAACAATATATTTTTAAGAAAAAACATTTGCTATAAAAGTGACTCCCCTTTTCTCTTCATTTGGAAGCTAACAAGCTAAATGCTAAATGCCAGATGTACAATTCAGGCTTAAGCCCTAAGTACGCCTCACACACTTTATTGAACACATTTTAAATTATGATGACACACAATCACGGTGCGTTCAAGGACCACAGAACAAAGTGGGAATTCTCAAGAGTTGCTGAAAAAGCGTTAAAAAAAGAAAAAACTCTCATAAAGAGTTGAGTTGAGGGATGAGCGAGTACACCACATACAGTACATACAAATAAAAAAATATATTTTTAAGAAAAAACATTTGCTATAAAAGTGACTCCGCTTTTCTCTTCATTTGGAAGCTAACAAGCTAAATGCTAAATTCCAGATGTACAATTCAGGCTTAAGCCCTAAGTACGCCTCACAACACTTTATTGAACACATTTTAAATTATGATGACACAATCATGGTGCGTTCAAGGACCACAGAACAAAGTGGGAAATCTCAAGACTTGCTGAAATAGTGTAAAAAAAAAAAAGCAAGTACACAACATACAGTATATACAAATACAAATACAGTATATTAATAAAAAATATATTTTTAATAAAAATCCAAAAATTTGCACTAATGCGTTTCAATGCGCGTCTGCCACACAGGATGATGGAGGTCCAGTCAACCAGCGAGTTCTCCACACAGACCTTTGTCTTGGCGGACTATGCGGTCTTTGCCGCCATGCTGGTGATCTCCTTGGGCATCGGACTCTTTCAGGCCCTGAAGAAGAAGCCCCAGGATGCAAACACCGATGACTTCTTCACCGGTCGTCGTAGTCTGCCGGCGGTGCCCGTCGGACTGTCCCTCTGTGCCAGCTTTATGTCCGCCGTCCAGGTTTTGGGGGTTCCAGTCGAGGCTTCTCGCTACGGCTTCAAGTTCGTCTACATGTGCCTCGGCCAAAGCATCAACACTCTGCTGACGGCGTATCTCTTTCTGCCCATTTTCTTTCGTCTTGGGGTCACGAGCACCAATCAGGTAAGAATTCCATTCCAGTATAATACCGCTAGTCTGTTAGTCTGTGTAGGGATGGTTATAGGTTGGTGGATGGAAAGGAATTGGACTTGCCAAGTGGATGCAGGTGCTTGGTAAGCCAACGTCAACATGGACACTTTTTACAAAGCAAAGGCATCATTATAGGAATTCAACCATATACACTACTGCTCAAAAGATGGATGGATGCATGGATAGATAGAATGACAGAAGGACAGACAGAACAATAGACAGAACGACAGAACGATAGATAGACAGATGGATGGATGGATGGATGGATGGATAGATAGATGGATAGAGATGGATAGATAGAGAACGACGGATGGATGGATAGAACGATGGATGGATGGATAAAACGACGGATGGATGGATAGAATGACGGACGGATGGATAGAACGATGGATGGATGGATAAAACGACGGATGGATGGATAGAACGACAGATAGATAGATGGATGGATGGATGGATAGAACGACAGATAGATAGATGGATGGATGGATAGATAGAATGACAGAACGATAGACCGAACAACAGAACGATAGATAGACAGATGGATGGATGGATGGATAGAACAACAGAACGATAGACTGAACGACAGAACGATAGAACGATAGATAGATGGATGGATGGATGGATGGATAGAACGACAGAACGATAGATATATAGATAGACTGAACGACAGAACGATAGATAGATGGATGAATGGATAGATAGAATGACAGAACGATAGACAGAATGACAGAACGATAGATGGATGGATGGATGGATAGAACAACAGAACGATAGAACGACAGATAGATAGACAATAGATAGATGGATGGATGGATGGATAGAACAACAGAACGACAGATAGATAGACAATAGATAGATGGATGGATGGATGGATGGATAGAACGATAGACAGAACGACAGAACAAGATAGACATATGGATGGATGGATAGATAGATGGATAGAATGACGGAGGGATGGATAGAACAATGGATGGATGGATAGAACGACGGATGGATGGATAGAACGACAGATGGATGGATGGATGGATGGATGGATGGATGGATGGAATGACAGAACGATAGACCGAACAACAGAGCGATAGATAGACAGATGGATGGATGGATAGAACAACAGAACGATAGACTGAACGACAGAATGATAGAACGATAGATAGAACGACAGATAGATAGACAATAGATGGATGGATGGATGGATAGAACGACAGAACGATAGACAGAACGATAGACTGAACGACAAAATGATAGATAAACAGAACAACAGAACGATAAAACGATAGATGGATGGATGGATGGATAGATAGATAGAACGACAGAACGATAGACTGAACGACAGAACGATAGACTGAACGACAGTCATTTATCCTGGAACTGTCTTTAGGTTTGTAATATCACATCTTTATTCTTCTCTAAAAGTATGACTTTTCCCTAATTACATGACACGTTTTGTACTATAGCGTGGTGGCCCTAATACTTCTAGGCCCTAAAACCTTAGCAGTAATAAATACTCTGGTGTATAAACCAAGTATTCCCAGCCAGCATCTCTTCTGACCAAACTGTTGAAACGTGGTGCTGAAACGTAATGAACATAAGAAGTGAAGACTGGTAAGGAATGTGTGTGTAGTTGTAAGTGCAGGTGTGTTCTTGTCCTTCAGTATCTGAAGATGAGGTTCGGCAGAGGGATGCAGCTGCTTGGAAGTGTCCAGTTTCTCGTGGCCACGGTAAGACAAACGCATACTTTGTTTTATTATTATTTCATATATTATCAGCACTGTTGAAAATTAGGGTTTGTTTTTTTTGTTAGGAATGTACAGTTTTTTTTCCAGCCGACTTTGATAACCGAATTTTAAATTAAGGCTTAGCTTTTGTTGGTGCAAGGTAAGAAAAAAAATAATAAAAACTTGGATTTGACGAACTGTAATCTGATTATCCTTACCAAATATGATGACGTCACGACTAATAAGGAAACGTTATAATAGCGGCAGCTCAGAAGTACAAACCGTGGCTCCAAAAGGTTTATAAGTCTGCAGCAGAGATAGGAACAAGCCCCGGGGCGTTGTAGCGATGCTAGAGTGATTTTTTGTTTTTTTTTACCTCATCACATAATCTTTCCTCATAATTATATATTTTTTATTTATATTTATTGTGATAAAATTACAAAGTTTTTGTGTCATTAGATTTACATTTTTAAAATTATATTTTTAAAATAATTATAAAATTATTTAAAATAAGTTAGATTTATATTTTTTAAATTTCAGCTGTTTTGCTATATATATATATATTTTTTTTTTTGTTATGAGTTTATTCCCATAAAATTACGAAGTTTTTGTCTCGTTAGATTTACATTTTTTAAATTACAGCTGTTTGGCTTTTTAAAAAAATTTCCAACGACTTTATTCCTATAACATTATAACTATTTCTGCAACCAAATTTTCCAAAAATTACAACTTTATTTGTTGTCTTCCATTCACACGACCGACGCCATGTTTGTTTACAAACATTACGACACAAATTTTGTGTATCAGTGTGTCGATCCATTGAAAATAAATGGACCGTCAATGCATATTAAGAAACAGCAATATTAATTTAGATCATTTACCAAAAATCATAGAGATACAAAAAACAAATCATATTTAACTAGTGAAAAAAATGCAGATTTTTTTTTCAAACGCAGCAGATATAGGAACAAGCCCCGGGCGTCGTAGCGGTGCTGGAGTGATTTTTAATTTTATTTTTTTTTAACTCATCACATAATCTCTCCTCGTAATTATATGAGTTTTTGTCTCGTTAGATTTACATTTTTAAAATTACAGCTGTTTTGCTTTTTAAAAAAATTTCCAACGACTTTATTCCCATAATATTTTGACTTTATTCCTATAACATTATAACTATTTCTGCAACCGAATTTTCCAAAAATTAAATAATAACTAAATGAACTGTATCAATCCATATTAAGAAACAGTAATATTAATTTAGATCATTTACCCAAAAATGTAATTTAATTTAAGTTAATTTAAGTAAAAATCAGCATTTTTTTCACTAGTTAAATGTGATTTTTTTTTGTATCTTTTTTTGGTGCCCCTCCATAAATTAAATTAAATTAAATTAAATTAAATTAAATTAAATTAAATTAAATTAAATTAAATTAAATTAAATTAAATTAAATTAAATTACATTAAATTACATTAAATTACATTTTAATTTATATTTTTGTCTATATTTAAATAGTGAAAAAAATGCTGATTTTTACTGCGCCATAACCTGCTAAATTATTTCGAGGAAAATCAATTGTCTCAACTTTAACAGCAGATTAGTAGATACACTAACAACACATATTAATTACATTGCCAGTGTGTTTGATGTCTGAAAAGTCTGTTTTGTTTGTTTGTCTTGTACGTCTGATTCCGTTCCTCAGGTGTTTTACACCGGCATTGTCATCTATGCACCGGCACTCATACTTAATCAAGGTAGGTTCAATGACCGACAAGAAATATCGTCTAAATGCATGCAAGTCAACTTTGCTGCGTGTTCACTTCCAGCTACTGGACTCAATATGTGGCTGTCTCTTTGCTCCACCGGAATCATCTGCACCCTGTACACCACACTGGTAAAGCATGTCCGCATGCCGATGTCGGCATTCCCGAGACTTCCCTGTATGCCGAACTGGAAGCTAATATTTCCTCAATGACGTGTCTGTGATAGGGCGGGATAAAGGCCGTGATCTGGACGGATGTTTTCCAGATCATTGTGATGCTTTCAGGCTTTGTGGCCATTTTCATCCATGGTACAGTTCTAGTCGGCGGTCCTGCGATGGTACTGGAAATCGCCAACAATGGATCACGGATTAATTTCAATGAGTATGTGGCAGTTTTAGGATAGGATCACAAAGCTTATTGTACTACAAAAAATACTTATATGTGATTTATTTCAACAGTTTTGACTTTGACCCACGTCGACGTTACACATTCTGGAGCTTATCCGTGGGGGGGGCACTTGTCTGGCTGTCCATGTATGGAGCAAACCAAGCTCAAGTCCAGCGTTATGTGTCCTGCAAAACAGAAAGAGACGCCCAGTGGTGAGTAGACCTTACACTCGCGGTGTCATGACATCATCAGTCCTGAGAGATTAAACTTTTTCAAAAAGATCACAATAGATGAAAATATGAGCTGGAAACCTCATATTATATTATTAAATATACAACATAAGGTGGCCAGAAATATTTCAATATTGAACAAAGCAAAATTTGTTCTCAAGCAATCTTCACTCGCTAAATGTACTGCAAAAAAAGGCCAGTAAGGATAATTCAGAGAACATACTAACGCCTTATTTCTAAAATGACAAATACTTCAACTTGCTGATATAGTTCATCTTCAAACAGCTAAAATAATGCATAAGGCTAAAAATAACCAATTAGCTAAAAATGTCATCCAATACTTCTCTAGTACAAGAGAGGAGAAATATGATCTCAGGGAAGAAGTACATTTGAAACATAAGCCCACTCCGATCACTTTGGGCGTCAAAGTGCTTCCTAACTATGAACCATATAAGGAAATCCACCCCTCTGTGACATCACAAAGGGACAGTTTTACCACGCCTTTTGAAACTGAGCGTTTTGAGCCATCCCAAACTTCTTTCAGGGCTCACTTCCAAATACGCAAACCTCATTACATGAAACTTTGGCATAGTTTAATACAAGAATACAACATTTTAACTACATTTATAGGTCAAAAAAGGGGAAAAAGCATAATAGGTCCCCTTTAATATATATTTTTTCCACCCATAATAAAAACTTTCATTGAAAAACTGCAGTTTGTCTTTAGTTGTTTTGTCATTGACTAATTTTGACTAAATTTGTTTGATGATCCGAAACATTTAAGAGTGACAAATATGCAAAAAAAAAAATGGTAATGGTTTAATTTTATTTGAACGTGCGTGCATGAATGCATCACATAATCAGTTCACAGTTCCACATGTTCAAAAGGAGTAGGAAGAAGCAAAGCTCATGAAAAAGGTCAGCAAGGATAATTCAGAGAACATACTAACGCCTTACTTCTAAAATCACAAATATGTACTTCAACTTGCTGATATAGTTCATCTTCAAACAGCTGGCTAAACAAGGCTAAAAATAAGCAATTAGCTAAAAATGTCATCCAATACTTCTCTACAAGAGAGGAGAAATATGATCTCAGGGAAGAAGTACATTTGAAACACTTCTATGCTAGGACTACGTTAGCATTAGCATAGCATTTCAGTATGTGGAATCAAACTATGGAATGGATTGAGTAAGGAAGTCAAACAATGCACAACGATGAGCCAATTCAAGAAACAATACAAGCAGTTGATGTTTGCTAAATACAAGTACAATGTATACAAATATATACAAAATACAATATATCAATATATTGACACTTACTATGGTACCCATTATGGTCATATCACCTTGTACTTTGGTACGGGACAAAAAAAATATTAAATTAAATTAAAAAAATATTAAATATATTTATTAGAAAGCAGGACGTGAACAAATGTAAAAGAAAATAATAATAAAATTAAAAAAAATTGAAAAATATTTTTAAAAATTAATATATATATATATATTAGAAAGCAGGAAGTGAACAAATGTAACAGTTACTGATTGTAAAAGTACCAGATGGAGGGGTAGGATTTAATAAGCTTTGCTTCTTCCTACTCCTTTTGGACATGTGGAACTGGGAACTGATTATGGGATGCATTCAATTGTAATCTGATGCATGTTCAACTGAAATAAAACCATTACCATTACCAAAATCCCGTCTCCCGATATTAAATAAACAAATCATAAATGAAAACCACTCATTTTGCATGCCTCCGAATCGTTGCCTGTCCTGGTTATTTGTTCTCCTCATTAGCTGATCAAGTGTTTAAGACCACAGCCTTTAAAAGTCAAAATCTTGGCAAAAATGTGGTTCAATGTCATTTTCTGTCAATATTCACACTGTGGCAAAGGCAAAAAAGCTCGGGACATGCTAGGTTAATTAGCGACTCCAAATTGTCCATAGGTATGAATGTGAGTGTGAATGGTTGTTTGTCTATATGTGCCCTGTGATTGGCTGGCCACCAGTCCAGGGTGTACCCCGCCTGAAGACAGCTGGGATAGGCTCCAGCACCCCCACAACAGTATCACTCGGATACTATGAACATCCAGCAGCAACACAACATTTTGGCATGACTACTATTTTGATGAAAAATATACTGAACCAGGGCTGCACAGTGGACGGGTGGTTAGCACACAGGCTTCACAGCTAGGAGACCCGAGTTCAATTCCACCCTCGGCTATCTCTGTGTGGAGTTTGCATGTTCTCCCCGTACATGCATGTTTTTTTCCGGGTACTCCGGTTTCCTCCCACATTCCAAAAACATGCTAGGTTAATTAGCCACTCCAAATTGTCCATAGGTATGAATGTGAGTGTGAATGGTTGTTTGTCTATATGTGCCCTGTGATTGGCTGGCTGGCGACCAGTCCAGGGTGTACACCGCATATCGCGCCAAGACAGCTGGGATAGGCTCCAGCATCCCCATGACCCTCGTGAGGACAAGCGGTAGAAAATGAATGAATGAATTAATTAATTAATTTGTATTAATTAATTTGTGTTTGTATGACTACCCATTTTTTTCCTTTACTTTGAACACTCAAAGCCTTAATACCCGAAGGCACCACATTTCCAATATTACAATTTTCATGAATCCAGTTTATCTTTAAGATCTTCAAATCAGCAAATATTACTTGAGGTTATACCATCAGATAATTTAAGGCTACTTTCCTTCACCCATTAAAAATATGATCATACATGATGCATGACGTGTCAATACGGAGCAGTGCAAATTTCATCATAAATGATGCATGAAGTGTCAACAATACAGAGCAGTACAAATACGATACCTGACGTGTAAACAAGAAGTAGTCATGTCTCGTTTATGGCGGGGAACTGGTTCCACATCCAGCTACGATGAATGCATTTCCGCAAAGTAGGGTTATACTGTATAAGGAGTTAGTATGTTCTACATGCATGCATTTTGTCATGTCAAAACTTGACCCTTATTAAAATGAATGGAAGTTTGCCACCAGCTGCTTATAATTATCATGCAAACATCCATTTCTGCTACCGTTCATGACACGTCTCTACATGTGTGCATTTTGTCAAGTCAAAACTCGAGCCATATTAAAATGAATGGAACTTTGCAACCAGCTGCTTATAATTATCATTCAAGCATCCATTTCTGCTACCGTTCATAAAACGTCTCAACATGCATGCATTTTGTCATGTTCAAAACTCAAGCCATATTAAAATGAATGGAAGTTTGCAACCAGCTGCTTATAATTATCATTCAAGCATCCATTTCTGCTACCGTTCATAAAACGTCTCAACATGCATGCATTTTGTCATGTTCAAAACTCAAGCCATATTAAAATGAATGGAAGTTTGCAACCAGCTGCTTATAATTATCATTCAAACGTCCATTTCTGCTACCGTTCATGAAACGTCTCTACATGCATGCATTTTGTCATGTTCAAAACTCGAGCCATATTCAAATGAATGGAAGTTTGCAACCAGCTGCTTATAATTATCATTCAAACATCCATTTCTGCTACCGTTCATATAACGTCTCAACATGCATGCATTTTGTCATGTTCAAAACTCAAGCCATATTAAAATGAATGGAAGTTTGCAACCAGCTGCTTATAATTATCATTCAAACGTCCATTTCTGCTACCGTTCATGAAACGTCTCAACATGTGTGCATTTTGTCAAGTCAAAACTCGAGCCATATTAAAATAAATGGAAGTTTGCAACCAGCTGCTTATAATTATTATTGGTATTATTATTAAAATGAATATATTGGGCTGTGCAGACAGGCTGTCAAATAGAACTGCTTGATAAACTACCATTTTTTCCTTATTTTGCATAAATGTCCTACTTTGACCCAATACTGTATCTGGGAAACTATTCCCAATCTGCACTTCTGGCTTACTTTGTCTTCATTAGTCATGTAAATCAAGAAAGGTTTCACTACTTTTGTCCCGGAAGCATTTTGCTTGTAGACCAAAGTTCTTGCTGTGCGGTAAAAAACCGGTTTGTTCTGGATCTTCAAGTCCAGTATCTACATAAGACTGGATTGTTGCTGTTCAAACAGTTTATGTTTATGTGTAAGTAATATTACATTTACTATTAGCGTTTATCAAAATTATTTTTTTCCCTCCTGTTTCGCTCTGTAAATATTTTTAAAACGTCATTAATTCCAACGTGACTTTTTCCCCACAGGGCATTATTAATCAACCAGTTGGGCTTATTCCTAATTGTGGGCAGCGCAGCAACCTGTGGCATCGTCATGTTTGCTTACTATGTCAACTGCGATCCATTGCGGTCTGGCAGATTTCCTTCACCTGATCTAGTAAGTGACGTTCCGCATGATGTCGTATTGTCGAGTACCGCTACCGAAGAACCAGTCACGCTATTTAACATTCTTTCTATCACTTTAAAATTGACAAGACAAATTGTAAACATTTGTAAAGTGGTTGACTCTAGATCAGGGGTCTCAAACTCAATTTACTTGGGGGCCACTGGAGCTAGGGCCGCATCAGGTTTAAAAAAAAAAAAAAAAACGCATTTATTAAAAACAGAAAAATTAATTAACTTTGCTTTTGTTACGATTTTCTACAAGAAAAGCTCTGATAAAACATTCCACTGTTCTCAAATATCTTAATTTTTATTTTTCTACACAAAATAAGATGAAAAATAAACAAATCAAGAATAAAGAAAATCAATCAGTAATAAATAAATAAATATAATAATAATAATAAAACACCAAATAATAAAAACTTAAGAAACCACATATAGTTGGTGGGTAGACAAATTATTTTTTTTCAGATTAAAATGAACAAAGCATTATTAGAGCCCTGTAGACATGACAAAACACGACTATAGTCACATTTATACTCTTTTTATTTACAACATATTGCGCAACTGCGGGGTCTTGAGACACATGCTAACTCGCAAACTAGAGAGCTAGCCACCTAAACGGTAGCCTTCAAGTTATTTCCTTTCAACTTAAATAGCCAAAAACTTACCACTTCCACACGGATAGGGAGGATAACTATTATTATTATTATATTATAATTTTTTCTGGGTACATGATACCATACAGCATCCATATCAAACTTGCGTGGGCAGCGCTAACATTAAACTTTCATATCAAGGCGGGGGCCTAAACTAGCGTCCTGCAGGGCCACATTTGGTCCGTGGGCCGCGTGTTTGAGACCCATGCTCTAGATGTTACCTAGTAAAAAGGTTGAAAGTATTCTTTTTCTGCAGTATGTGCCGTACTTTGTGCTGGACATATTCAAAGACTATCCTGGCTTTCCGGGTCTGTTCCTGGCCTGTGCGTACAGCGGCACCTTGAGGTATTTGAATCCTGTCTTTCTCGATAACCCCCCCCCCCCCCCAAAAAAATAAATGAGTACTATGATTCCCACTTTATTTTGCTCCATGATTTTACATGATTATGCTTGGGTAGCAGCATTAATCCGCTCTATAAGTTCTATAATGTATTCCAGCTGAAACCAAAATATATTATTATATTATAATATTATTTTCCAGACCCGACCTTGATCAGTAAAGTTCCACAAAGAACGATACCATGTTTATTAATATTATATTTTTACAATTTAAGCATAGAAAACTGTTTAGGACTTTCTAAATATGTTTTTTTAACATTATTAAAGACCTCCAGACATGACCTAACACCCCTATAATTACATTTTTCACCTGTATTACTCAATATAGTAAACATAATAAGAGTAGATAAGCAATTTAAGACAAATAAGATGCTTGTGTGTTGCTATAAATGTCCCCCCCCCCCCAGGGGAGATGACTCAAAGTTGGACAGGAAGTGACATCGGAGGTTTAGAGTTGAGTGTCAGCTTAACAACAGTAGCCTGTGTTTTTAATTCGGGATTATTATTGCGCCCGTTGTGAAATAATTCAAACCTGCAATAAAAGTCTGGTCAAGTCTGGTGCTTGTGCGTTTCACCGAACATTACAGTAACATAACGCCTTCTGAATGCCTTATATTTATATTTTAGTACATTTGGGTATTTTTATGCTTGAAAAATTTTTGTACACAAACTGAAAAATGTATGCAATAAATCTTTGACGTGAACCGGACAACATGCTAACTGAGCTTCCATGCTAATCTAAATTTCCCTTGTTGACAGCACGGTTTCCACGAGTATCAACGCAATGGCTGCAGTAACAATGGAGGATCTCTTACAACCTCATCTGCGTGGCATGAAGCAGAAGAAACAAATCCTTCTTTCGAAAGGACTGTGTAGGTCGAGCACAACGTCGGTTTCTGTTCCAAAAGCTATGGATGAGTTGCCAGATGGAAGCATGACCCTGAATGACCTATTGACCTTGTTTCTTTGTTTCTCCTTCCAGCCTTGGTCTACGGAACCGCTTGCATCATTGTAGCTGCTCTATCCTCCCTCCTGGACGCGGGGGTTCTTCAGGTAAACAATCAGTATGATGCAATTTCAGCTCATTTCTTGCCTGCTTGTTTCCTGGCTCGTGCATCGTTTGGAGTGCTTCCCAGCATGCCTTGCGGCACTTATTTAGATTCCATGGTTACCATTAATAGAATGGTTTATTTTTACCCCATCGTGGCCATAGTTGCCCTCTGTGTGTTTACTTTCCTTTTCCATCAGGGGCGTCCAAACTTTTTCCACTCCGGGCAAAATAATGACAAACTAGAAAATTACCACCTTGCCACCTGTGCTGTGAACCTCGGGCCCGGCGTGCCAACGGCTACCGTGCTAGCACCTAGCAAGACAACCTCAAGTACTGAAAAGGTTGATGCAGTCCCACAGTGTCCCCACATCATGCCATGTGTCTATTTGCCTTTAGACATTAGTAAATTAGTTTAAATGCTAACATGCTAACGGCTACCATGCTAGCACCTAGCAAGACAGCCTCAGGTCCCGAAAAGTTTGGGGCAGGCTCATAGTGTCCCCACATCATGCCATGTGTCTATTTGCCTTTAGACATTAGTAAATTAGTTTAAATGCTAACATGCTAACGGCTACCATGCTAGCACCTAGCAAGACAGCCTCAGGTCCCGAAAAGTTTGGGGCAGGCCCATAGTGTCCCCACATCATGCCATGTGTCTATTTGCCTTTAGACATTAGTAAATTAGTTTAAATGCTAACATGCTAACGGCTACCATGCTAGCACCGAGCAAGACAGCCTCAGGTCCCGAAAAGTTTGGGGCAGGCCCATAGTGTCCCCACATCATGCCATGAGTGTATTTGCCTTTAGACATGAGTAAATTAGCTAAAATGCTAGCACGCTATTTTTTCACCCTAAACTGTATTATGGAAAGCAGGAAGTGAACAAATGCTATATATATATCACTATATTGACAGTTACTATGGTACCCATTATGTCATTGGATGCTCATATCACCTCCTACTTGGGTACGGAACATAAATTAAATTAAATTAAATTAAATTAAATTAAATTAAATTAAATTAAATTAAATTAAATTAAATTAAATTAAATTAAATTATAAAATAAACAAAAATATAAAATAAACAATAATAATAATAATAAAATAAAAATACATAAATTAATTAAATTAAACAAAAATAAAAATGAATCAAAAAAATTTATTATGAAAGCAGGAAGTGAACACATGTAACAGTTACTGATTGTAAAAGTACCAGATGGAGGGGTAGGGTTTAATAAGCTTTGCTTCTTCCTACTCCTTTCGGACATGTGGAACTGGGAACTGATTATGGGATGCACTCAATTGTAATCTGATGCATGTTCAAATGAAATAAAACCATTACCATTACCATTTTTTGCAAAAATACAGATGCTTGTTTCATTTCTGCATATATATGCACCATATATGTATATATGCAACACCCCCAAATATGTCCACTTTTGTGAACAGTTACAGTTACACTCAACTTTCTTTAATTCTGGAATAAATTAGTTGTGCTCGTTCCTCAGGCGTCCCTTACAGTCATGGCTGCCATCAGTGGTCCGTTACTGGGTGTGTTCATCTTGGGGATGTTTCTTCCAGGCACAAACAAACTGGTGAGTTGTTTCATTCCTCCGGGATCATACCGCACCGCACTGTACTGTAATTCTTCTGTACAGATGAAAACATTAGTGGAATTTTTTTCAACTATATAATCGGCAATATGGACACGGGACACAAGGATTTTGGACAGCCGACATGGAATGAGTCAAATTGCAAGGAACGTGTAGGTTGTCACAGGTTTTATGTTTTTATAAGCAACCTCATTATTGAGCTTTTAATGTTTATTTTATCTTACCATAACATTTTGAATTTATCACAGACATATTTCAATAAAAAAGTACTGTAATTTCATATATTCTGTGCCATTTTTCTCATTGAAAATGTATTTTGTGTGCCCTGCTAAAATATTTTTTTTTGTAGTGTAACATTCTGTAACATTTTACATAATATTTCGTGAATTTGTTTATTTGTATTTTTTATTACCAACATGAAGGCTGCTAGCCCTTTAAAAAGAAATGCATTGTGGGAATTTGAGTTGCCTCTCTCTCTTTCCGTCGTCTGTCTGCACCGCCCATTGTTTCTACGTCCTGATTGGCTGTAGCTCATTGTCAATCAATGTCCTTCGCGCTGCTTTGCCGCGTCTGCTCCATTTGTGATGCTAGCTAGCTTGTAAATGAATCTCCGGTTCGAAGACTTCACCAATATGTGTTAACAAGGCTACAAATACGTTCCAGCACAGCGGAACCACAACAGGATGAAAAGATACAGTCACAGGAGTAAAAAGAGTAAAAAATATGCGTGAGTGACTTAATAATTACTTGTGGAGAAAAAAGTGTAAAAGTGTATGTTGAGGGGGTTTACTGCGTTAAAACATAGAGAATAATGACGTTGGCTACTTAGCGGATTTCACTTATTGCGGGATATTTTGGGGACTCGAACGCTGTACTGTAACATTCGTTTTACTTTTAACACTACATGTAACATTAGTTCGTTTTGGTTTTCTACCGCTTATCCTCACGAGGGTCGCGGGGGGTGCTGGACTGGTGGCCAGCCAATCACAGGGCACATATAGACAAACAACCATTCACACTCACTTTCATACCTATGGACAATTGGGAGTCGCTAATTAACCTAGCATGTTTTTGGAATGTGGGAGGAAACCGGAGTACCGCATGCAAACTCCGCACAGAGATGCCTGAGGTTGGAATTGAACTCGGGTCTCCTAGCTGTGAGGCCTACATGCAAACCACTCGGTCACCGTGCAGCCTCATAGTAATATTTTTCATTCATTCATTAATTTTTTACCGCTTATCCTCACGAGGTTCGTGGTGGCGCTGGAGCCTATCCCAGCTGTCTTGGGGCAAGAGGCGGGGTACACCTTGGACTAGTGGCCAGCCAGCCAATCACAGGGCACATATAGACAAACAACCATTCACACTCACATTCATACCTATGGACAATTTGGAGTCGCTAATTAACCTAGCATGAAACCAGAGTACCTGGAGAAAACCCACGCATGCACGGGGAGAACATGCAAACTCCACACAGAGATAGCCGAGGGTGGAATTGAACCCGGGTCTCCTAGCTGTGAGGCCTGTGCGCTAACCACTCGGCCCTACATGTAACATTGTCCTGAGGTCTGGGACGAGTAGGCAGGTACACTTGGACATTGCGGTCTCTAACGGTGTCTGTTTGTTTCAGGGTGCCTTCTCAGGCGTGACTGCGGGCCTCTGTGTGTCTTTGTGGCTGGCTGTCGGTTCCACTCTGTACCCGCCCAGCCAGGCGACCATGGGCGTGCTGCCCACTTACACAGACCGGTGTGAACCCGGAATCCTGAATGACACTCAACAGCAGCACTCCATTTCAACACCACTTCTCCCTGACAGTCCCGGGTCAGTGCCACCCAAAAAAAAAAAAAATAATAATAATGTGATACCGATGTCTACCGATACCACATTTATATGCTAATCCCTAATATAGGCATATAATATATATATGTATAATGTATTTTTACCAATACCCCTTTATCTTTCCAAAGCTAACACAAGACACACACAAATAACACAAATGTATTCTTATATAAAATATGTAATACATTAATTATCTACTCAGAGATGGGTGGAGATGCAAATACAACTGTACTCACTTAAGTTTACTGCCACTTTAGAATGATTTTACAGTGTGATGTTAAACATATCAGTATTGATATCCGACTCGGAAATTGAGACTTGGACATTATCAGCCGATTATCGGACATCCATATTTGATATGACTGTTATGTCTTTTATTTAAAGTGATTGTAAACTTTGACTGATGTTGTACCACATTATGTAATGTTATATTATGATATTATACTGCCTTATAGTTTACCTATGTATCAAAATTGGCAAAGAGTACATTTGGAATAAAGGAAGTGAACAAAAAAAAAAATAATAATAAAAATAAAAAATAATAAAAATAAAAAATTATAAAAATAAAAAATAATAAAAATAAAAAATAATAAAAATAAAAAATTAAATAAAATTTTAAAAAATCATTTTATAGGATGCTGTTTATGCAACATTTTATGATATTAGTGATATCCAAGATATAAATAAAGTAAATACATTTATCATTTTGCTAAATCTAGGGGCCTGCATGATTTCTACGCCATATCCTACCTCTATATTGGTGCCATAGCAGTCATCTCGGCTGTTCTAGTTGGGATCCTTGTAAGCTCCGTTTCAGGTAAGCAGATAAAGAGACTTGAGAGCTCATGAATGAAGTATTTTCCATTTGCTTAGTAACACAAACGTTGTTTTCTCTCTTGTGTCCTTGGGCAAAAAGGCTCATTTTGAGTAGTTAACTCACAAAAGTGGTTATCATTTCTCTCAACATGCAGGACCGACCAAGAGAGCTGATCTTAAACCGGGCTTGTTATGGTGGGACCTGGGGAAAAAGCAGGCGGCCATGCAAGCAGAATGCGAGGTAACTACCCCCAAAGTATTTCACGAAGAGTGTACATTCAGTCATGACTCGTGAGTTTTGTTAGTATTTCATTCTGAAAGGTCAGACGCAAATGGAGGTAATATTTCCCATAGGAAATCATGTCAATTAAATTAATCAAAAGTTACATTTTTATAGAGAATAATTCTCGATTTACATGCAGAAAACAATGCAAAAATAATTACAATAATTACTTATTGTCAATGTGGACTTCTGGTACATTTTGCAGAGAAATCAACAATGTTTCTCACCTTCTTTATAAATTGTTGGCACTTTTGGCCCCATGGCGGGTTATTTAATAGTCACACTCTAGTTCAGGGGTCTCAAACTCAATTTACTTGGGGGCCACTGGAGCTCGGGTCCGGGTGAGACTGGGCCGCATCAGGTTTTCCAAAAAAAAACGCATTTATTAAAAACGAAAAAAAAATAAAAAACTTTGCTTTGGTTCAAATTTTCTACAAGAAAAGCTCTGATAAAACATTCCACTGTTCTCAAATATCTTACTTTTTATTTTTCTACACAAAATAAGATGAAAAATAAATAAATCAAGAATAAAGAAAATCAATCAGTAATAAATATAATAATAAAACGGCAAATAATAAAAACTTAAGAAAGCACATATAGTTGGTGGGTAGACAAATGATTTTTTTCAGACAAAACACGACTATAGTCACATTTATACTCTTTTTATTTACAACATATTGCGCAACTGCAGGGTCTTGAGACACATGCTAACTCGCAAACTAGAGCTAGCGACCTAAACGGTAGCCTTCAAGTTATTTCCTTTCAACTTAAATAGCCAAAAACTTACCACTTCCACACGGATAGGGAGGATAACTATTAACAGTTATTTAACCTTTAACATGAACATTAATCAAACTCAAACTAGTGTCCTGCGGGCCACGTGTTTGAGACCACATAGATGTTTCTTTAGTGATGAATACTAAAATGAGAAAATAAATCAAACTAATTGATTTAAGAGATATGTTCTATATCCCTCAGTAATAGCCAGGTAACAAAAGAACCTTCAATTTATGAATATGATTCTTTTCAGGTTCATTTGACCATTTTTGGAAATTAAAATGGAGTATAGTGACAAAAAAAAACGCCAAAAGTATGAGGAAGCCTAAGAAGGTAACCAAGACATGAGAAGCAAATTTGATGGGTTAAAACCCACCCGTTAACATAAGAGAGGAAGGTTAAAACTTTCTAAATACGTGTTTTGACATGATTAAACCCCGCCACACATAAACTAACACCCTATTACCTCTTTTTTTTGTATCAAGTCTGGTGCTTGTGTGTCTCACCAAACATTACTGTAACATTACTGACACCTAGAGTCCAGAGCAGAATACTACATATTATTCACATTATCTTTGAAGGCATCTCCTGAATGCCTATTTTATATTTCTAAAGAGTGTAAAAACAGATAGCATTTAGTAGCATTTTCCATTTCGATACCGTTATTGTAGCAGCTAACACGAAGAACTATTTTTCCGGTGTAGTAACACAGCAGCAGGTTCCACTGTATTATGCATTTATATTATTTTTCGCCACATTTTTTTCCCCCTCCCAGGCTAAGCGGCGTCTAGAAAGACGAGAACTCGTGCGTTTGAAAGAGCCGCACAGACATCGTGACGACAGTCATGCAAAACTATGGAATAATGTTCAATATGTCACATTTCCGTCTCCGAGTGTATTACCTGAAAAAGATTTGCTGTTGCATTGATGTTTTTTTCTGTTATGTTTTTAATTCAGAATGTGGTTCTAAAACAACCCAGGTTTAAAAATACTGTGGGTAAAATAAACTTGTTAATAAAACAAATGTGGCTGTATTATCATCCCATGTACTACCTGAAAAATATATACAATTTTTATGCATAAAGAAAACAACTTTGAAGAGCAGAATTCATTTTTATAGATCATAATGAAGTTTACAAAAGTGTAGTTGAATGCGGTGCAGCGTCTCTCCACGGATTGTTCCTAATGGAGCCACTTCCGCGTGGCTCGTGCCCCCCCCCCCCCCCCCCGCCCCGGTGAGTCACCACTCATCAGCGGCCCTGTTGGAGTCCTCGTCCGCTACTGCGCAGTCGAGACGCTCCACTCCGGGAAGAGCCAGGTCCCTTTCGTTGAGCTTCTCCAGGAAAGACGAAAGCAATCGTTTGTTTAAATGGTCCGTCAGGGTCCTCTCCTCCTCCTCCACACGCACCTTCGCCACCTCCGTTTCTTCGGCGTTGGTGTCCGAGTTGAAGTGCGAGGGGGCCTCGCCGTGGTGGCTCAAGGACAAGCCGTTGAGCTGCTCTTCCTCCGTGGGGTTGCCGGCGTCCGCGCTGGATTCGACCTCCATTCTTGATACTAAAGTTGTCTGCAGGGCGACATTTTCCAGTTCTTTCAGGCGTTTGCTGTCGAGGCCGCGGCCGGGCGAGTCGTTTCCTGCCGGGTGGTGGTTGTCAAGAGGCTCGCCGCTCTGCTCCATGGTGCTGTGAAACAGGAATGCGGAACGAAGAAATAGAAAACATTACTTTGGTAACGACTGGACGGTGTCGCCCCCGCGTGGCAGATTGGGAATACTGCAACAAAAAGACAAGCGTTACCCAAACCACACAATACTATTCATTAACATCTTATCTTACTTTTTAATTTTGGATTTCTTTCTTACGTATTTGTGGATATGCACACACTGACAATTTAACCACACGTCAAAATCCTTATTTGTGTAGGAATACTTTATGATTAAATACTCAATTCCTACCTAAAACACAATAAATCGATCAACATAACCGACTAGCTGACAAATCTTCTAACAAACAACACATCACTGGAAAAACTAGTAAGTATTTTGCATTCAAAATAAAACAGTATTTTCCATTAATTTTGGAATTACATTTTTTGACGGATATCTTTCAGAAACACTTATTTAAAAAAGTGTCTGCAATGTTTGACGACTGTTTTTGCTTGTATTTTTACCCTTTGGGCCCCTTCAGGTGCATATGCGTGTGCACGGCGGCCATATTGGAACGGTACTTTTGCGACTTACGTGGTCTGCAAGTCACCTAATACATTGTGAATGTACAAGTGAATTTCCTAAATTATCATATAATATTTTTCGCGCACCCAACCGATGAAATAACGATTATATATAACACATTGATTTTTGAAATGTATTACTCCGCTCAGGCATCGCAAATGGCGCCTCTATCATTATCTTATTCTCCTATTGGTTGACTTATGAGTATAACTGTACGCTATTGGTCAACAGTCATTTGTTTTTTCTTCCGAGCGGAAATACTTACTACTCAGGGCGACCGCTCGACTAGCAGTTCAACAGGTAACCATTGGCGAGTCTTATAAACATTACATATTATCAATTTACTTTTGAGAATGTAGAATCTACACCGAGAATGTAGATTATGAAAATAAATAAAGTTAACAGTAGCGGCGCGGTACGTGTTTAGCTAGCTTACCACAAGTCAAGCTAACCGCAACATAGCTTGGCACACAACAACTTAAACCACGAATTGAAGCTATTTGACTACGTTATTACCGTCATTAATTCATAAATTTATTACCGTCGTTGTTACCGTGTGCTTTTGACATGCAGGTGCGAGGACGGAGCATCACTGACAATGTCCTTCAGGGATTTGAGAAGTAAGCTATCATCACAACAACATAAACGCCATGACAACGCATTTTCAACCCCATGCACGTGCTCATATTTTTGTTTTTTTCTTCCAGATTTTACAGAAATGATGAGGGCGTTGGGTTATCCTCGTTTGATATCCATGGAGAACTTCAGAACACCTAACTTCAACCTGGTGGCAGAAATCATGATATGGCTTGTGAAAAGGTACAATATCACCTGTTCAGACACAGTCTCAAGTTCTTGTTTATTTTTTTAATGCACAAAACTAGACACACACAAACTAATAAAAGCACGTCTAAAAACCTCAAGGTAGGGCTTAAGAAGAAGAAACTGATGTTTGGGTTGGTCACCTGTTCAGACACAGTCTCAAGTTCTTGGTTTTTTAATGCATAAGATTAGACACATGCAATCCAGAAAATCATATGAAAATGAGGGAAAAAGTGGGCTAATAAATTAACAGTAAAAGCACAAATACTGCAGATTTCAGAAAACAACAGATGGAATGATACAGCGCTCTACAAGAAGCAACAAAGTCTGTAAAATTTAATAATTAAAAAAAAAATCCAAAAATTGTTACAACTATAATGATAACAATAATAATAATAATAATATTACAACCAGGGCTGCACGGCGGTCGAGTGATTAGCGCGCAGACCTCACAGCTAGGAGACCAGGGTTCAATTCCACCCTCTGCCATCTCTGTGTGGAGTTTGCATGTTCTCCCCGTGCATGCGTGGGTTTTCTCCGGGTACTCCGGTTTCCTCCCACATTCCAAAAACATGCTAGGTTAATTAGCGACTCCAAATTGTCCATAGGTATGAATGTGAGTGTGAATGGTTGTTTGTCTATATGTGCCCTGTGATTGGCTGGCCACCAGTCCAGGGTGTACTCCGCCTCTCGCGTGAAGACAGCTGGGATAGGCTCCAGCACCCCCGCGACGCTCGTGAGGATAAGCGGTAGAAAATGGATGAATGAGTTCTCCTATTTTGTGTGGAAGTGGTAACTTTTTGGATTCTTATTTTATCTTTCCCCACCCTCGACCATCTCTGTGTGGAGTTTGCATGTTCTCCCCGTGCATGCATGGGTTTTCTCCGGGTACTCCGGTTTCCTCCCACATTCCAAAAACATGCTAGGTTAATTAGCGACTCCAAATTGTCCATAGGTATGAATGTGAGTGTGAATGGTTGTTTGTCTATATGTGCCCTATGATTAGCTGGCTGGCAACCAGTCCAGGGTGTACCCCGCCTCTTGCTCGAAGACAGCTGGGATAGGCTCCAGCACCCCCGCGACCCTCATGAATGAAAAAGCGGTAGAAAATGAATGAATGAATATTACAATGATAATAATAACAGGGGAAAACAAGACATGATTATATCTTGCAAAAAGCTTTTTCTTCAGCCTACTCCTTTTGGGCTTGTGATCAGAATACAAATATAAATAATGGAAAGTCATATTTTGATGCACTGTAATGTTTCATATATTTGCCCAAAAAAAAAAAAAAAATCTGTCTATCTATATCCAGACAGCAGAAATAATTGTGTTTTGTTTCACGGCATAGATATGAGCCTCAAATGGATATTCCCGCAGATGTGGACACAGAATCCGACAGAGTATTCTTCATAAAGGCTGTGGCTCAGTTTATGGTAATATCCCTATTTACATTACTTCATCCACGAGGTACCTGCTGGTCATCTGGTATGTATACCAGATGTATTTTCTCCCAAGGCGACTAAAGCTCACATCAAGCTGAACACCAAGCGCCTCTACCAGGCTGATGGCTACGCCGTCAAGGAGATGCTGAAGGTCACCTCGGTGCTCTACAGCGCCATGAAGACCAAGCAGATGGGCCTGGAGGACCGAGTGGAGGAGGACGGCAGCAAGTTCAAATTTGACATTAGCTCACGGGTATAATGAGTTTTCCTCAATATTTAAGATAAAATATATATATATTTTTTAAAGTTTTCAGTCTTCTGTCCTCCTTTAGATTTCCGACCTTAAAGAAGCTCGACAGTTGGCGTCTGAGGTCACGTCTAAAGGAGCGACGCTTTATGATTTACTGGGCAAGGAGGTGGAACTTAGGGTGAGTGGAAGCACAGACACTTTAAACGAGTCCTTATTGTCTCTTAGCGTAAAAGGTTCTGCGTACATGATTAGGAAAAGAGAACCGCGGCCATTGCAAGACCGCTGGAGATCGATGGCACCGAGAGGGCCCTCAGAGCCGCCATCAAAGAGGCCTTGGTACGTATTTCTCTTCATACAATAACATAATTGAAGTTATAGTATACCGCCATAATTTCTTCTTATTAAGGAAACGGTGGAGAAGACCAAAGAAATGTTGAATAATATTGCTTCTGACGAGGCCAGTCTGGATGCCAAGGTAGAAAAGAAACAACAGGAACTGGAGAGAAGTCGAAAGAGGCTCCAGACGCTGCAAAGCGTGCGGTGAGTCGACGGTGTTACCACGATAACGTTCATTTTCTACCGCTTATCCTCACGAGGGTCGTGGGGGGTGCTGGAGCCTATCCCAGCTGTCCCATCCTGGACTGGTGGCCAGCCAATCCCAGGGCACATATAGACAAACAACCATTCACACTCACATTCATACCTATGGACAATTTGGAGTCGCTAATTAACCTAGCATGTTTTTGGAATGATGGAGGAAACCGGAGTACCCGGAGAAAACCCACATATGCACGGGGAGAACACGCAAACTCCACACAGACACGGCCGAGGACGGAATTGAACTCGGGTCTCCTAGCTGTGAAGCCTGTGTGCTAACCACCCGCCCGCTGTGCAGCCCTGGTTCAGTATATTTTTCATCAAAATAGTAGTCATGCCAAAATGTTGTGTTGCTGCTGGATGTTCACAGTATCCGAGTGATACTGTTGTGGGGGTGCTGGAGCCTATCCCAGCTGTCTTTAAGCGAGAGAGGCGGGGTACACCCTGGACAGGTTGCCAGCCAGCCAATCATAGGGCACATATAGACAAACAACCATTGACACTCACATTCATACCTATGGACAATTTGGAGTGGCTAATTAACCTAGCATGTTTTTGGAATGTGGGAGGAAACCGGAGTACCCGGAGAAAACCCACGCTTGCACAGGGAGAACATGCAAACTCCACACAGATATGGCCGAGGGCGGGGAAAGAAAGACAAAATAAGAAGCCAAAAAGTTACCACTTCCACACAAAATAGGAGGAGAACTCATTCATTCATTCATCCATTTTCTACCGCGTATCCTCGCGGGGGTGTTGGAGCCTATCCCAGCTGTCTTCGGGCAAGAAAGGCGGGGTACTCCCTGGACTGGTGACCAGCCAATCACAGAACACATATAGACAAACAACCATTCACACTCACATTCATACCTATGGACAATTTGGAGTCGCTAATTAACCTAGCATGTTTTTGGAATGTGGGAGGAAACCGGAGTACCCGGAGAAAACCCACATATGCACGGGGAGAACATGCAAACTCCACACATTGGAAATTGAACTTGGGTCTCCTAGCTGTGCGCTAACCACTCGACCGCCGTGCAGCCACCACAATAACAGTGATTGATACAATACTAAAGTAGGCGGGAAAACCTGAGTACCAATATTGAACTAGTGGTGTCTCGGTCATGAACGAACGGGTCAAAAGAACTAGTTCTTTTTTGTGAACTGAATAAACGAGGTCACCTTCCCTAAAATACCCGTTCAGTTCAAAAAAAAATTTTTTTATGTTTTTTTTTTTGTCTTATCCTATCGTCGCGCCTCGCTCTGTGGGTGGGCGGGGTTAGCTGACTGAAAGACCGAGACCGAGAACTTGACCGACACTGTCGGTTCATTCCGTTCACAAAAAAGAACTAATTCTTTTGACTTGTTCGTTCATGACCGACACACCAGTAGTCATTATGTGTTGTTGCGCTGTTGAGTCGGAACCAAAAATGAACCAAAATGAACATGAACATAAACGAACTGACTCGACACGTCTGACCGGGTTTTCGCACAGGGGGAGATCACACGACCAATCGACCGAAATGAACGGATCTTTTTTACTTTTTATCTTTTTACTTCAGTTCTTCAAAAACCAGTGACTTTTTGTAGTCTTATTGGACACTTTTGGAGATTAATATCACTAAAAGAAGTCACATGGCTCGGCCTTGCTTGTGATATTAATAAAAACATATATGATACACGTATGTTCATCTACCACAACATCCATAAAAAGGACATGTTCATGTGTCTTTAAGGTCATTCAAGGTCATTAAGGTCATCAATGTCTCTCTTGTCCGCTCACTTTTTTTTTTTTTTTTTTTTTTTTTTAGACCAGCGTTCATGGATGAATACGAGAAGATCGAAGAAGAACTTCAGAAGCAATATGAGATCTACGTGGCCAAGTTCAAAAACCTTTGTTTCCTCGAGTCTCAGCTGGAAGATTATCATCAGCTGGAGCAAGAGAGGTTTGAGGTAGGTTCAAAGGATGCTTCATGGAAGTAGGACATCATTAAGTCATTCAATCCCAGACCATTTAATCCCAGTCGTTCCTCTCGGGATCGGACATTTTTTGTTGATTTTTGGACAGATTTTTCAAGGCACAGAGTATTGTGTTCTTGGCTTATAACAAAAGAAAGATGTCTAAACAATGATGTAACACTTTAAAAAAAAAAATTTACACCATTAACTATTGCTGCATGGCGGACGAGTGGTTAGCACACAGGCCTCACAGCTAGGAGACCCAAGTTCAATTCCATCCTCGGCCATCTCTGTGTGGAGTTTGCATGTTCTCCTCGTGTACTCCGGTTTCCTCCCACATTCAAAAAAAAAACATGCTAGGTTAATTAGCGACTCCAATTTGTCCATAGGTATGAATGTTAGTGTGAATGGTTGTTTGTCTATATGTGCCCTGTGATTGGCTGGCTGGCCACCAGTCCAGGGTGTACCTCGCCTTTCGCCTCAAGTCAGCTGGGATAGGCTCCAGCATACCCCCACAATCCTAGTGAGGATAAGCGGCATAGAAACTTACAAGAAGAAAGTTGAAATAGTTAACAAAATTGGAAAATCAGCTGTAATTTTGCAAGAATAAAGTCAAAATATTGAGGGAAAAAAATTGGCAATTTGACGAAAATAAACTTGTAATATTATGAAAAAAATTATGTCATTTTATTTTGGAAGCAATGACTGGAAATATTAAATAATATTCTTCAAAGTTGTAAAATTATGAAATAGATTTGTAATTTTTTGAAAATTAAGTTGGGGAAAAAGTTCTGATATGTGAATAAAATCATAATTTACTAAAATAAATTTTTAAAAAAGTTTAAATATTTGGAAAATTAAAAAAAAAAACATTTTTAAAAATGTAGCAATAAAAGCTATGTATTAAACGTGGGTTTTCTCCGGGTACTCCGGTTTCCTCCCACATTCCAAAAACATGCTAGGTTAATTAGCGACTCTAAATTGTCCATAGGTATGAATGTGAGTGTGAATGGTTGTTTGTCTATATGTGCCCTGTGATTGGCTGGCCACCAGTCCAGGGTGTACCCCGCCTCTCTCATATGAAGACAGCTGGGATAGGCTCCAGCACCCCCTGTGACCCTTGTGAGGATAAGCGGTAGAAAATGAATCTACATGAAATATACCATGAACTATTCACAATTTCTACATTTACAATTTTAAAAAATGTGTACGTGTGCATGTGTTAAAATTTCCCTTCAATGCGTAACCTATCTGGCGCAACACTTCCTGGTTGCTACATACGTGGCACTCTTTATAAAATGCACTTCTGCCATTTTGTGGTAGTTTTTTTCACCTTAAAACTGCACCAAACATGATCTTTTCTATTGTGGAGTTGCATCATCACGTCTTTGTGCCTCTTGTGGGAAAAAAAAGAAGGCCAAATCTGTCTTTGGGAGCAAGTGTACGTGTTCTGTACCTTATGTAATATGATTCTCCTGTCTGCTTTACCGCTCACTTGTCTTCTTTATGTTGTCCATTTCAATGTAGGAGACTGAGAACACTCTTAGGATGATGCAGCAAAATCTGAAGGAAGAGGACAGGGATCTCATGAGGAGCTCATGTGAGACCAACAAGACCTGAAATCTTCTTGTCTATGTTTACACGTATAAAATATAACACATAATAACAAAGAGGGCAGCCACTAACATGTTAACATTCATTTCTTGCAGTGAAAGATGTGGACTCTGACATGGACGTCCTGGAGGACGAAGTGGACATGGACAGTGACTTGGAAGAGTCTCGGCCCTCCAATCCACGGCCCACTCGAAATGGCATGATGGCTGCCAAACAGACGAGCGATTTGTTCAGTATGTCGGATATTTTTGTTTCTTTCTTTTAACTTACCTTTTATACATTTTAAGACATTTTTGTTTTTGTGTTACTACCCCAACCTTCCATAAGTGGGTCAAAAATGACCCGGTCAGGTTGTTTTCTTGAAATATTTTTATAATGAAAAAATGTTATCATTTCATATTCCAGGTATTCCTCAAAAAACATGTTTTTAATATCATGCCATTCACATTTTTAACTTATTTATACATTTTAAGAAATTTTAGTTTTTGTGTTACTACCCCAACCTTCCATAAGTGGGTCAAAAATGACCCGGTCAGGTTGTTTTCTTGAAATATCTTCATAATGAAAAAAAATTATCATTTCATATTCCAGGTATTCCTCAAAAAACATGTTTTTTTTCATATAATGTCATTAAAACTTTTAACTTGCCTTTTATACATTTTAAGAAATTTTAGTTTTTGTGTTACTACCCCGACCTTCCATAAGTGGGTCAAAAATGAAAATTTTTCATCATTTCATATTCCAGGTATTCCTAAAAAAACATGTTTTTGATATCATGCCATTCACATTTTTAACTTACATTTATGTAACACACAATGGATCCTCACATTTTCTATTGTTGTATGGGGTCATTTTCTTTTTCAAAGATGTAAAAAAGTGAAAAATGAAGATGTTTCTAACATGAAATCATTCTTGTGTGGTCCTAAATATAATACTAAATATCATACAAGTGATTATTCCTAACCAAAATGGCAATATTAGCATAAAAAGGCATTGATTCTAGTATGGGTCATTTTTGACCCGCTTATGGAAGAGTGTAGGGTCCACTCACTCATTCATCTAAAGGTTAAGAGGGCAGATTCAGTAGTAGCACATTGTCACCCTTATGTCACTTTTCGAAGTCTTATGCAGCGTCTGTGTTTTGATCTGACAAATCTTAAGTAAGTTTAATCAAGTGTAAAATAACTGTAGATTCTGCAGGTAAAAAAAAAACATCTCTTATTTTAAATTTGGTGGGACCAAGTAAGCTGTGTGGTAGAACAACATTTTTCACATAAAGCACAGAAATTTTTAAAACAATTATACTTTGATACTTCCAGTATTGTATTCATCTCTACCAGTATTACCATTAATATTTAACATTCTTCCCTCCAGGAAGAGGGGCAAGATTCATCGGGAACATGCAAGGTGGTGACAGCGACGAGGTAAAGACCGCTTTTATGGGATCCAACAACAATCTGTGTCCATCTCATCTCTTTCTTTGCACTCATCTGTTCATTCAAAGCCAACATTAGCCATTCCCAGACGGCCAAAACCGAAGGGAAAGGTTTGTGACGGGTTATTGTTTAGTTAACTGTCGATTTTTGTGTATTCCAATTAGAATAATAATCCATCCTGACATCCTACTTTCACTGTAAGCCCTCCTGCAGTACAGTAATCCCTCGTTTATCACGGCTAGTTGGTTCCTGACCCGACCTTGATAAGTGAATTTCAGCGAAGTAGGTGAGATAAATTGTGTATTTTCGTAGTAGAATAATAATCCATCCTGACATCCTACTTTCACTGGAAGAAATCCCTCGTTTATCACGGCTAGTTGGTTCCTGACCCGACCTTGATAAGTGAATTTCAGCGAAGTAGGTGAGATAAATTGTATATTTTCGTAGTAGAATAATAATCCATCCTGACATCCTACTTTCACTGGAAGAAATCCCTCGTTTATCACGGCTAATTGGTTCCTGACCCGACCTTGATAAGTGAATTTCAGCGAAGTAGGTGAGATAAATTGTATATTTTCGTAGTAGAATAATAATCCATCCTGACATCCTACTTTCACTGTAAGAAATCCCTCGTTTATCACGGCTAGTTGGTTCCTGACCCGACCTTGATAAGTGAATTTCAGCGAAGTAGGTGAGATAAATTGTGTATTTTCGTAGTAGAATAATAATCCATCCTGACATCCTACTTTCACTGGAAGAAATCCCTCGTTTATCACGGCTAGTTGGTTCCTGACCCGACCTTGATAAGTGAATTTCAGCGAAGTAGGTGAGATAAATTGTATATTTTCGTAGTAGAATAATAATCCATCCTGACATCCTACTTTCACTGTAAGAAATCCCTCGTTTATCACGGCTAGTTGGTTCCTGACCCGACCTTGATAAGTGAATTTCAGTGAAGTAGGTGAGATAAATTGTATATTTTCGTAGTAGAATAATAATCCATCCTGACATCCTACTTTCACTGGAAGAAATCCCTCGTTTATCACGGTTAATTGGTTCCTGACCCGACCTTGATAAGTGAATTTCAGCGAAGTAGGTGAGATAAATTGTATATTTTCGTAGTAGAATAATAATCCATCCTGACATCCTACTTTCACTGTAAGCCCTCCTGCAGTATAGTAATCCCTCGTTTATCACGGCTAGTTGGTTCCTGAACCGACCTTGATAAGTGAATTTCAGCGAAGTAGGTGAGATAAATTGTATATTTTCGTAGTAGAATAATAATCCATCCTGACATTCTACTTTCACTGTAAGCCCTCCTGCAGTACAGTAATCCCTCGTTTATCACGGCTAATTGGTTCCTGACCCGACCTTGATAAGTGAATTTCAGCGAAGTAGGTGAGATAAATTGTATATTTTCGTAGTAGAATAATAATCCATCCTGACATCCTACTTTCACTGTAAGAAATCCCTCGTTTATCACGGCTAGTTGGTTCCTGACCCGACCTTGATAAGTGAATTTCAGTGAAGTAGGTGAGATAAATGGAATATTTTCATAGTTGCAGCATAGAAAACTTGTGTACAAGCTTCAAAATCCATCCATCCATTAGTTACCTTTACACTCATAATACCAATATGGTAGACATAATAAAAATAAATAAGGCATTACACGATATAAACATACTAGGGGAGTTGAATGGCAGGTGAACAGGAAGTGCAAACCTGCAATAAAGCCTGTTTTTCCGGCAAGTCAAAACCTTACTGACACCTAGGGATCAGTGTAGAATACTACATTACTCAATATGTTTTGTTTATTGTAGGCAAAAACACAGTAGTTGCTGAAATATGCATATTTTAACTAATAATAGCCTTTATTGGGTCAAGTCAAGCGTGGATAGAGGTATTACTGTCCTCTGAAAATTGTGTCCCCCCCCCCCCCGTTCTAGCAATAAATAGATTACTAGTACTTTTTGTGTTATCGTACTTCTATTCTAACATACAATTGCGAATTCAAGATGGCTTTTTTTCTGCTTTTAGTCCGAAGACAGTGAAATCGAGGTGGACGAAGACGACGACGAAGAAGGTGAGGACGAGAGCAAAGCGTTGGACGATGACAGTTTGGAAGACCCCGTGTCGAGGGCCACTCGCTCCTCCAGGGGACGCGTGAGACCACCTCTGTCTGAGGAGAGCGACAACGATTTCTGATTTTTAGAAACTTTCATTCGCATTGTATAAATCGTATTGTAAATTGTATAGCACGGAATATTGTAATAATAATAATAATCCATGTGAATTTTCTAATTAAAGTCCTCTCTGTATCATCTTCTAGTCTACGGCTTTTTATTGGAGTAGCATTGTAGTCAACGTAATCAAAGCCAATGTTGAATTTGTATTTTGGATTGGTCCATGGCTTTATTGAAAAGTGATACCAATGCAGTATCATAGTGTTTATGCTAGAACTACTTCAAAGTAGGACAATAGATCAAAGCCAAACTCGGTCAAAACGTAATCTAGTATATTGAAAGTATATTGAGTGTCGAATTTGGAAGATAACTTTATTCTCTTCACAAACATTACCTCGAATTTGAGAGAAAACTTTATTTTCTTCACAAACATTAACTTTCACTCCTTGCTACGTGAGAACCTGAACGCCGCATCGCAACCACAACAGGAAGAAGCGGAGGAAAAGAAAATCCTGTCCATCGCGCCCACCCCTCCGGGTGGCAACCACTCCCCTTATAATCGTTCCGGGGTGAATTATGTACCGGTAACCAAGCACTACAATATCATATCTTTTTGTTTATGTGCCCCATTTGCTTGTCTAATTTAAAGATTTCTATGATATTCTATCATGTATCAACATTATAGCCCAGATTCATATATAAATAGATACATAAAAGTAAATAATCAACTACCTTGGTTTGTTTCCAGCAGTGGTAAAGGTCTGAAGAGATATGAAACATGAGTGCCTCTGACTCTGATCATGATATAACCCACGACACACACGTATTCGCTGTTTGTGACGTCTAATTCTCAGCGTCGACGCCGCCCTGTTTGTTAAAATGAATATCGGCTGTGTGCATTGCCATTTAAGGCATTATGGCTGGTAGAAGTGCACCGTTTCTACCTAAATGGAAGGTATATTTTTCTTTTTCGTAAATTAACAAGGCTGCATTTTTTAACTTGCTAAGATTGTCCCTAATAGATTATTATTATTATAACTACAACACAAGATCTATTATTAACATAAACGAATATCAAAATATATAGAATGTCAGCGTTACTTGTTGACGTCATCAGAGTGCGCCGCTACGTGAAAGGAGTGGAAGCGGCGGCAGATGCCTCTTCGTAACAACAGACTACTGTCGTCTAGTTACGACCTGAATTTCGTCTGATACTGGTATTATATAATACTTCTTCTTAAATTATATTTATTTTTGCTCTTCTCGCGCTCATAAACGAAGATACGTGGGCATTTTGGTCAATAAGCAACGAGACGTGTTTATTTGGCTAACATCCGCTAGCCGAGAGTCGCCCTAAACAGAGGGGGAGAAATCATGTATTTATATTTTTCTTATTTTTTTCTCTTAGCATTTGTTTGTTAGCTTGTAAGTGTGATTGCTGTATTCTGAAATGACGCAGTTATGGTTGCTGTGAATTCCACCCATCCCCTTTTGCACATTTGAACATTTAACGACTTGGTAATAGTCTTTTATTGTGTAGATATTATGGGAGACCATCCTGTTTAAATTCATGCAATAAAGATTGATAAAGAAACATGACCTGACCTGAATAATACCTGACCTGTCATATACAATGACACGGCTCAATAAATAGTAACAGAAAATGAAAAGAAAGTAGTTTTAAAGTGATTCCATGAAAAGTCATTTCCTCTTTTCTTATCAGCGGAACGGCGGCTGCTGGGATGCCAAAGAAGTTCCAGGGTGAGAACTCCAAGGCGGCCACGGCCAGAGCTCGCAAGGCGGAGGCCAAGGCAGTAGCGGACGCTCGTAAGAAGCAGGAGGAGGACGATGCCTTGTGGCAGGAAACTGACAAACACGTACTCAAAAAAGAGCAGAGAAAGGTAGGCACCGTCCAAAGGGATTCGTACTCCAGCAATTCCATGGATCAACTGTACTTATGATATTTAACGACAACTGATATTAACTAAGACAAGGCGCCGAGTATGATTCCTAATTGATAAAAATAATATTTTTGTCGCTAGAGCGTGTAAAGCCTTTTTTTTAACATTATTAGAGCCCTCTGGATATAAACTAAAACTAAATGAATGCATTTTTTCATCATTCTAAATACAGTTTTAACATTATTAGAGCCCCGTAGACAAAAACTAACACCCCTATAGTCACCTTTACACTCGTATTACCCAATATAGTAGACACACTAAGAATAAATACGCCATTTAAGGCATAATATAATACATTATTTCATCATTCTAAATACGGTTTTAACATTATTAGAGCCCCGTAGACATAAAATAACACCCCTATAGTCACCTTTACACTGGTATTACCCAATATAGTAGACACACTAAGAATAAATACGCCATTTAAGGCATAATATAATACATTATTTCATCATTCTAAATACGGTTTTAACATTATTAGAGCCCCGTAGACATAAAATAACACCCCTATAGTCACCTTTACACTCGTATTACCCAATATAGTAGACACACTAAGAATAAATGAGCAACTTAATGCATAAATGAATGCATTATTTCATCATTCTAAATACGGTTTTAACATTATTAGAGCCCCGTAGACAAAAACTAACACCCCTATAGTCACCTTTACACTCGTATTACCCAATATAGTAGACACACTAAGAATATATGAGCCATTTAAGGCATAAATGAATGCATTATTTCACCATTCTAAATACGGTTCTGACATAATTAGAGCCCTGTAGACAAAAACTAACACCCCTATAGTCACCTTTACACTCGTATTACCCAATATAGTAGACACACTAAGAATAAATACGCCATTTAAGGCATAATATAATACATTATTTCATCATTCTAAATACGGTTTTAACATTATTAGAGCCCCGTAGACAAAAACTAACACCCCTATAGTCACCTTTACACTCGTATTACCCAATATAGTAGACACACTAAGAATAAATACGCCATTTAAGGCATAATATAATACATTATTTCATCATTCTAAATACGGTTTTAACATTATTAGAGCCCCGTAGACAAAAACTAACACCCCTATAGTCACCTTTACACTCGTATTACCCAATATAGTAGACACACTAAGAATAAATGAGCAATTTAATGCATAAATGAATGCATTATTTCATCATTCTAAATACGGTTAGAGCCCCGTAGACGAAAACTAACACCCCTATAGTCACCTTTACACTCATATTACCCAATATAGTGGACACACTAAGAATAAATGAGCAATTTAATGCATAAATGAATGCATTATTTCACCATTCTAAATACGGTTTTAACATAATTAGAGCCCCATAGACAAAAACTAACACCCCTATAGTCACCTTTACACTCATATTACCCAATATAGTAGACACACTAAGAATAAATGAGCAATTTAATGCATAAATGAATGCATTATTTCATCATTCTAAATACGGTTTTAACATTATTAGAGCCTCGTAGACAAAAACTAACACCCCTATAGTCACCTTTACACTCGTATTACCCAATATAGTAGGCATACTAAGAATAAATGAGCAATTTAATGCATAAATGAATGCATTATTTCATCATTCTAAATACGGTTTTAACATTATTAGAGACCCGTAGACAAAAACTAACACCCCTATAGTCAACTTTACACTCATACTACCCAATATAATGGACTTGAAAAAAGATAACATAATTTTATAGTATCTGTATTGTGTCCAAAAAACAGTATCTGAACATCTGAAGTCATTTTTCTACCTTTTGAAGGACGACAAGGAGAAGAGGAGGGCGGAGATGTTGGAAAGGAAAAAGGAGACCCAGCGACTTCTGGACGAGGAGAACGCCAAACTGAAAGGCAAGACCCAGAAAGACGGCGGAAGCGGTGGAAAAGTGACCCGGGCCCAGATTGAGGAGGCCATCCAGATCGTGCAGCAGCCTCAGGAGCTCAAGCCAAAACGTAAAGCACCCAAGACGATGAAGATTAACAATGACGTTAAAATTCTACACGATAAAGGCTTTGTCAACATTGCACTTTCAAATTCCAGAGAAGAGCCACCTGGAGACGCCACTGGAGGAAAACGTCAACAGGATTCTCATTGAGGACGGAACGGTGGAAGCAAGAACAATAGAAGATGCCATTGCTGTGCTCAGGTACCAAAACCAATTTTTTTTCATAATATTACAAGTTTATTCTCGTCAAATTGCCTATTTTGTTTTCTCAATATTTTGACTTTATTCTTGCAAAATTACAGCAAATTTTCCAGTTCTGTTAACTATTTCAACTTTCTTCTTTTTCTTTCTTTTCTATGAGGCTTATTTATGCCTTAAATGGCTTATTTACTCTTAGTATGTCTTCTATATTGGGTAATACCAGTGTAAAGGTGACTATAGGGGTGTTAGTTTTTGTCTACGGGGCTCTAATAATGTTAATCATATTTAGAATGATGAAATAATGCATTCATTTATGCATTAAATTGCTCATTTATTCTGAGTGTGACTACTATATTGGATAATACGAGTGTAAAGGTGACTATAGGGGTGTTAGTTTTTGTCTACGGGGCTCTAATCATGTTAAAACTGTATTCAGAATGATGAAATAATGCATTGATTTATCCCTTAAATTGCTTATTTACTCTTAGTGTGCCTACTATATTGGGTAATACGAGTGTAAAGGTGACTATAGGGGTGTTAGTTTTTGTCTACAGGGCTCTAATAATGTTAAAACCATATTTAGAATGATGAAATAATGCATTAATGTATGCCTTAAATGGCTTGTTTACTCTTAGTGTGCCTACTATATTCGGTAATACGAGTGTAAAGGTGACTATAGGGGTGTTAGTTTATGTCTATGGGGCTCTAATAATGTTAAAACCGTATTTAGAATGATGAAATAATGCATTAATTTATGCCTTAAATGGCTTATTTATTCTTAGTGTGTCTACTATATTCGGTAATACGAGTGTAAAGTTGACTATAGGGGTGTTAGTTTGTGTCTACGGGGCTCTAATAATGTTGAAACCGTATTTAGAATGATGAAATAATGCATTCATTTATGCCTTAAATGGCTTATTTACTCTTAGTGTGCCCACTATATAGGGTAATACGAGTGTAAAGGTGACTATAGGGGTGTTAGTTTATGTCTATGGGGCTCTAATAATGTTAAAACCGTATTTAGAATGATGAAATAATGCATTAATTTATGCCTTAAATGGCTTATTTATTCTTAGTGTGTCTACTATATTCGGTAATACGAGTGTAAAGTTGACTATAGGGGTGTTAGTTTGTGTCTACGGGGCTCTAATAATGTTGAAACCGTATTTAGAATGATGAAATAATGCATTCATTTATGCCTTAAATGGCTTATTTACTCTTAGTGTGCCCACTATATAGGGTAATACGAGTGTAAAGGTGACTATAGGGGTGTTAGTTTATGTTTATGGGGCTCTAAAAATGTTAAAACCGTATTTAGAATGATGAAATAATGCATTCATTTATGCCTTAAATGGCTTCTTTATTCTTAGTGTGCCTACTATATTGGGTAATACGAGTGTAAAGGTGACTATAGGGGTGTTAGTTTTTGTCTACAGGGCTCTAATAATGTTAAAACCATATTTAGAATGATGAAATAATGCATTAATTTATGCCGTAAATGGCTTATTTACTCTTAGTGTGCCTACTATATTGGGTAATACGAGTGTAAAGGTGACTATAGGGGTGTTAGTTTATGTTTATGGGGCTCTAAAAATGTTAAAACCGTATTTAGAATGATGAAATAATGCATTAATTTATGCCGTAAATGGCTTATTTACTCTTAGTGTGCCTACTATATTGGGTAATACCAGTGTAAATGTGACTATAGGGGTGTTAGTTTGTGTCTACGGGGCTCTAATAATGTTAAAACCATATTTAGAATGATGAAATAATGCATTAATGTATGCCTTAAATGGCTTGTTTACTCTTAGTGTGCCTACTATATTGGGTAATACGAGTGTAAAGGTGACTATAGGGGTGTTAGTTTATGTTTATGGGGCTCTAAAAATGTTAAAACCGTATTTAGAATGATGAAATAATGCATTCATTTCTGCCTTAAATGGCTTATTTACTCTTAGTGTGACTACTATATTGGGTAATGCGAGTGTAAATGTGACTATAGGGGTGTTAGTTTATGTGTATGGGGCTCTAATCATGTTACATGTTACACATTGTTGACAAATGTCGCCATGCACGTCCACGTCCGCTTGAAACGGACCGTAGCGTAAATCGCGTAATACGATCGCACGCCGCCGCGGGAGGAAAGAAGACTCAAGACCAGCTCAAGACTCAAGACGAGCGAGCCCCTTTCAGAGCGAGTTTGATGCCGCAACTCTCCTTGTCTTCCAGCGTGGTGCCCGAGGACCTGGATCGCCATCCCGAGCGCAGGCTCAAAGCCGCTTTTGCCTCCTTCGAGGAAGCCAACATGCCTCGCTTAAAGATGGAGAACCCCAACATGAGATTGTCTCAGCTGAAGCAGCAGCTGAAGAAGGAGTGGACAAAGTCCCCCGAAAATCCCCTCAATCAAAAGTTTGCCGTGTACAACGCCAAGTGAAGGCACCATCTCTCCCCCACCTCATATTAATTAATACTTGTAAACAAAGTACATCGGATACTTCATTCATCCAAAATAATCATAATACAATATCTCGGCTTCCTGACAAGGCGTCTTAATAAATATAACGACATCATTACATCATTTTCATATTTCATACTAACTTATTAAAGTTAAGCATCCGGTGACAAATATGTCCCATAAGTTCTTTATTCAGTTCTTCGGTTTCCAGGTGAGGTCAAATGGGGCTTTGTTCCCGAGAGGCTGAATGTAAGCGTCCTCTTATCTCCTCCACCAGATTGTGTGGCCGTTTAGTTTGCTGTGATTTTTATTCTTACCCCCCCCCCCCCCCTCACAAATTAGGAGACAAGGGGACGGGGGGCATGTGAGGTGAAGCCATTCAAAGTGTGGACAAGGTGGCTCTCATTAAAATGCAAAATGTAATAACTCAGTTGGATGTGACATGGTCTAATTCGCCGGGAAAAAAATTATATTTTCATGTCTTATGCAGCTGATTTAAAAAAAAAAAAAAATCAAATGTATTTTTGTTTCTTAATGTGTTTTATTTTTTATTTTTTCACTACAGTGTTGCTTAAAAAAAAATTATTATGAAAAAAAAAAATTTTTACAGCATAGCAACATTCAATCTAAGCTGCTGAGGCAGCAGATTTGCAGGCTTTGTCGCTTTACTTCCTGTTTCATTGGTGCTTGGCAGCGACTACAGCTAAACCAGGGTTGGGTGTCCTAACATATTGCCAGGTTCGAACTCCTGTCACACTTTTAAAAACACTTAAATACACAAATACAGAAGAGACAGACAACAATATTCAAAGTTACTCGCAGTGAGGAGAGTTAAACCACATACCCAATGACATGACGCTCCACTCTCTCTCTTTTTATTCTCTTTTCGGGGGTCCCTACTACATGGTCGTGCAACTCTAAGGGAGGGGGGGCGTCAGTTGCACGAGCTGTATTTGTCTATGTGTGTGTGTATATAATAATAATAATAATAATACATTTTATTTGTATAGCGCTTTTCAAGACACTCAAAGACACTTTACAGATATATGAGAGTAATTACTTTTAATGTTTTTATTCTCTTTTCGGGGGTCCCTACTACATGGTCGTGCAACTCTTAAGGGGTGGGGGTCAGTTGCACGAGCTGTATTTGTTTGTCTATGTGTGTACGTATATGTGAGAGTAATTACTTTTATTGTTTTATGAGTTCTTATCTTGACACATTCTTGCAGGATTAACATTAGCATCTGCAGGCTCGTTGCTGGGGGTCGCTGGGGGGTCTCCTTCCTCCTTCAGCACTTTCAAGCACTTTCTATTGTCTAAGTAAATGGATATAAGGGTGATAACTAACATTATATTTATTCTATCTACATTTTATTCTAACATATATTTCACCGATGGCCCCATACTGAGAAATGAAAGGATGCAAGGACCGCTGTGATATTTTAGAAAGTATCCCATGTCATTTAGTCACTCTCACCCCTGAGTCAAATTTTAAACCCCCCCCCCCAAAAAAAATTGAAAAAAAATAAAGTCGAGCTTCAAAATGTAAAAAGAAGAAATGGGAATGGGACTTTTTGCATCATCATCATTTTTGGGAAAATACTCTGCGGTCTGATGAGACAAAAGTTCCAACTTTCTGTGTCCTATTAGAACAACGGTGTGCAAACTACGGCCCGGGGGCCACATCCGGCTCGCCAAGTGTTTGAATGCGGCCCGCCCGTTTTTTCCAAGGTGTTTCATTTGAAGTCAACATACAACCTGGCATCATGGCTTGAGCCAACATTTTCATGGTTTAAGTAACGACAATTTAATTATTTGATGTGGTCTGTTGTTTACAAAGTACTTTTGAAAAAAGGGACGCAAGCACATAATAATAATATATCATAAAATAATAAAATAATTAATAATATAAAATAATAACAAATAATACAAATAATAACAAATAATATAAAATAACAAATATAAAATAATAACAAATAAAAAAATATATATATTTAGTATTATTATTATTATAATCAATTTATAACACACTTTACATCAAATAATTTCCACTTTTACAGATACAATAATTCCAGGTGGAGTCCAGTCCCCCCCCCCCCCACCCGTCAATTTTGTTAAATCAATGCAGCCCACGAGTCAGAAAGTTTTCCCACCCCTGCATTAGAACATCATACCAACAGTAGTAAAATATAGTGGTGGTAGTGTGATGGTCTGGGTCTGTTATGCTGTTTTTCAGGATCCGGAAGACTTGTGACTGTGATAAATTGAACCATGAATTCTGTTGTCGACCCAAAAAATCCTGAAGGGGAATGTCCTGACATTTGATTGGTGACCGCAAACTTGGGTTCTGCAGCATGGAACGTGATCCAAAAGGTGGAACCACGATCCACCTTTAAAAAAAAAAAGACACTTTTTGTTGGGAAATCGTCCAATGTGGCCGAATGACAACAATTCCGCAAAAAGACTCATTGCAAGTTATCACAAACGCTTGATTGCAATTGTTACTGCTAAGTTAGTATGTTTTTCACACACGGCCGTGCAGTTTTGGATTATTTTTCTCTCTAATATTTAATTTTTTTAATAATCTGACTCATATAAGTGTGATAAACATGCCCAAAAAAATATATATGTATGATACTTTTGCTTAGATTTTTGTATTTTTGTATTTATCTGTGCTTCAATAATTGCTACTTTTTGTACTTCTTTTCAGACGCATCTAAAGAGGCCTTGTTGTCACTGCGCTGATTTAATACGGGACACTTTAGTCCAGCCGTGCTCTCTTGTGTCGGAGCAGATAAGAGACGTCAAAGGCCTTTGAACCACGGAGCATCAAATGACGAGTGCCACTGATCTTTTATTATTTTTTTGTTATTTTGCATCGAAGGCTAGCAGATCCTCAGAGGTGATCGGCGGATCCGGTCCCGACTGATATGTGTGATCTTGCACGGTTTGTCCTGTCTGATGTTTTTTTTGCATCTTAACCCATCGCCCCCCTCCCACTGCCATTCCTATTTGCATGGCCGGCTGCCCGCTTCTTCTTTTCTTCAGGCTGAATTCTAATGATTACTTTCAAAGGAGAGCGTCTCCAAAGTACCTTTTATCAAGAGGAGGAAACACCCACTCCCTCGCCTCTTCTTGACACTCTGATTCTGGAGCACCTCCGAGAGGGAACCTTCCACACCTCTGGAGAAAAACACCCAACAGAAGGTAAGGATCGCCTGTGGATTTGATTTTGGACTGTGACCTTTTAAAAGTACTTTATAGGACACTCGACAAATAAAGTACAAGGGTGTGTATAGTAGTTGTTATGTTGATAATGAAGGAGGGGCGCGTCTCGTTTACATCCTGCTTAGAAAACTAACAAATTAATAACCGTTTGCTCCAGATAAATGCTGCTCTAATTGGAATTGAATGTAGCTTATTTTTACTTATTGTATTTGGAATTAAGGTAATTACTATTTAATTTTCACTAATACAGAAATTGATTCCTGCCTCAGATGTAGTCACATTTTATTGTGTTAGGGTTAGGGTTGTACATTTACATTTATTTATTGTACATTTATTTACTTACTTATTTATTTACATTGATTTATTGTACATTTATTTACTTACTTATTTATTTACATTGATTTATTGTACATTTATTTACTTACTTATTTATTTACATTTATTTATTGTACATTTATTTATTTACTTACTTATTTATTTACATTTATTTATTGTACATTTATTTACTTGTTTATTTACATTTATTTATTGTGCATTTATTTACTTACTTATTTACATTTATTTATTTACTTATTTATTTACATTGATTTATTGTACATTTATTTATTTAGATTTATTTATTGCACATTTATTTATTTACTTATTTATTTACCTTTATTTATTGTACATTTATTTATTTACTTACATATTTATTTACATTTATTTATTTACATTTATTTATTGTACATTTATTTATTTACTTACTTATTTGTTTACATTCATTTATTGTACATTTATTTATTTACTTACATATTTATTTACATTTATTTACTGTACATTTATTTATTTACTTACATATTTATTTACATTTATTTTTTGTACATTTATTTATTTACTTAATTGTTTACATTTATTTATTTACATTTATTTATTGTACATTTATTTATTTATTTATTTACATATTTATTTACATTTATTTTTTGTACATTTATTTATTCATTTACTTATTTATTTAATTTTTTTGTACATTTATTTATTCACTTACTTATTTATATTTATTTTTTGTACATTTATTTATTTACTTACTTATTTATTTACATTTATTTTTTGTACATTTATTTATTTACTTATTTATTTACATTTATTTTTTGTACATTTATTTATTTACTTACATATTTATTTACATTTATTTTTTGTAGATTTATTTATTTACTTATTTATTTACATTTTTTTGTACATTTATTTATTTACTTATTTATATTTATTTTTTGTACATTTATTTATTTACTTACTTATTTATTTACATTTATTTTTTGTACATTTATTTATTTTAAAAACTATTGTGTATATTTTACAAAAAAAATCATATTTTTTCTTAAATACCGTATTTTCCCGACTATAAGTTGCACTTTTTTTTCATCGGTTGGCTGTTCCTGCGACTTAAACTCCAGAGCGACTTATAAATTAAAAAAAAGTGTTTATGTTCCATAAACACTGGACATCTTTTCTGTTCATGTTTATTTTTTATGTAGCTGAATAAGCATTGTGTTAGCATATCTTACATATATTCAGCCTGTTCTCTATTCTTTTATTAATATTAGAACTTGCCTTCCAAGATGACGTAATGTCTGTTTTGGTCAAGTAGTTTGGAAAAGAAATTACCCGCAAAAAATGTGACTTATACTCCAGAGCGTCTTATGTATGTTTTTTTCTACCTAATTATGCATTTTCGGCCTTGTGCGACTTATACTCCGGAGCAACTTATGTATGTTTTTTTTATACCTAATTATGCATTTTCGGCCTTGTGTGACTTATACTCCGGAGCGACTTATGTATGTTTTTTTTTAGACACATGCTAACTCGCAAACTAGAGAGCTAGCGACCTAAACGGTAGCCTTCAAGTTATCCTTTCAACTTAAATAGCCAAAAACTAACCCTAACCCACTTCCACACGGATAGGGAGGATAACTATTAACAGTTATTTAACCTTTAACATGAACATTAATCAAACGTAATAATTTTTTCTGGGTACATGATACCATACAGCATCCATATCAAACTTGCGCGGGCCGCACTAGCATCATATCAAGGCGGGGGCCTCAAACTGGTGTCCTGCGTGCTACATTTGGCCCACGGGCCGCATGTTTGAGACCCCTGGGTTAAAAGTAGTAAACAAAAAAAAAAAGTCATTTTGTGTTTGGGCTGTGCAGGGATGCCATGAGGTTGATTTTGGTGAAACCCACCAACGCCACCCGCCGCCTGGACAGCACGGGTCAGGTGTTCCGTGATGGCGACCATGAGCTCTGCTCTTCCAGTGGTCCGACACCCCCGACCAAGAGTCCGGACGGGATGCACGGACCATACTCGGGAAGCCTCACGGAAACGACGTCACCAACGCAGGAGGCAAGTCGCGCACCGCATGAAACGTCCAATGGCGTCATTCCGTCCTCGAAGGTTTGCGATGCGATGATGTCACAGCTGCAGAGCGAAAGCATGAGCCTATCACAGCTGAGTAATCAAGACCGGCTGCTGTTATGTAGCCAGGTTAGCGACGAAGGAGGCGATTCGTCCAGTCCAAACCACAATGACGCATGTGCGTGTTCCTGTCCCGACTCCATGGCGTCCATCTTTGAACCGCGGTTCAATCCCACTTCGGTCCAAGATTGTCGCTCGCAGAAAAAAAACCTTTCATTTCAAGTTTTTCCACATGAAAGAAATCAAGATGTCTCAAAAGTCGCACAAAAGCGATCGCAAGGTAGTTTTATGCCTCAAGAGGCGTTCAAAGACTCCCAATCCAACTTGTTCAACATCCCCAACATGTCCGCCAACCAACGTCCCGACGTTAACCAGCATCGTGAAAAAAAGCATCACGCCCGTTATTCACACGGAGACCCCGCCTTCATCTTCAAGTGCCGCCATCTATCATCCAACCATCCGACCGGGACCGGGACCGGGACCATCAAGAGGTCGTCCACGCCGGCTCTCCAGTCGTTCTCCACTAGTCGCTGTAGTTCACTCGACCACCACGGATTCGCCGAGGAGGCGGCGAGATCACAACAAAGTCAAGTACAGGAAGTTTCAATTGGTGGCCTCATCCTTTTCAAATCATAAAAAAAAACCCTGATATTAATTTCATCAAATGTTTTCCAACACTCAGAATCTGAACTGCTCTCAACGCATCACGCCCTACGAAGTCGCGGGAAGCGACGTCCTCTGCAACGGCGATGCTGCTGTGAAATCGGCGGCCGGCCGTGATGCCTCACCGTCCACTTTGACCGAACTCCAGTCGGGCCGGCCGCTTCTTCACAGCGCCCTCCTGGAGGACGCCTTCTCCAAGGTCATCAGGGAGGATTCGAGCAAGGCCGATAGCGACGCCGCCGCCAGGGAGGAAGGTAACGTACCGCAGAAGAAGGACATCAGCTACAGGCTGGGTCAACGCAGAGCGCTTTTTGGCAAACGTAAACAGCTGAGCGACTACGCCTTAGTGTGCGGGATGTTCGGCATCGTCGTCATGGTGATCGAGACGGAGATGTCCAGAGGATTTTACAGCAAGGTACTTTAGTCGCCTGTGGAGTATTTTGGGGTTCTACACTCACTTCATTCATGCTTGGATCCTCTTTTTCCAGGACTCCATGTATTCTTATGTGCTCAAAGGCCTCATTAGTGTTTCTACTGCTGTTCTACTGGCTCTCATTGGGATGTACCATGCCAGGGAAATACAGGTAACTGCTGGGACAAACCATCTGTTGACTAAACACTAGTAAGTCATCTTACCATAAATATTTTGTGTATGGCCACCTAAAAACACAATCTTTTCTAGCCATTAAAGTCAAATGTGCATATTTAAAATATTGTGCAACATGGTGATTAATCATGATTGAATCATTTGAAAACCGTGGATTAATCTGATTTACATGGAGCAGATAGCTACAAAAAACGAAGTTAAAAACTAGAAATATTAACACCCATTTCAGTTAGACTAAAAGGTCCGCTCTTTGTGTGTGTGTATTATTAATCGCAATTAATCATGATTAATCATGATTTAAAAAAAAGAATAAAAACTTAAACTATATTAGGCAAGCAGGAATTTATCGTGATTAATCATGATTGAATCATTTGAAACCCGTGATTAATCTGATTTACATGGAGCAGATAGCTACAAAAAACGAAGTTAAAAACTAGAAATATTAACACCCATTTCAGTTAGACTAAAAGGTCCGCTCTTTGTGTGTATGTGTGTGTGTGTGTGTGTATTATTAATCGCAATTAATCATGATTGAATGTTTGAAAACCGTGATTAATCTGATTTACATGGAGCAGATAGCTACAAAAAAACTAAGTTAGAAACTAGAAATATTAACACCCATTTCAGTTAGACTAAAAGGTCCACTCTTTGTGTGTGTGTGTGTATTAATCGCAATTAAACACGATTAATTGTGATTTTTACAAAATTAATAAAAACTTAAACATACTATCTTATGAAAGCAGGAATTAATTGTGATTAATCATGATTGAATCTTTTTAAACTGTGATTAATTGATTTACATGGAGCAGATAGCTACAAAAACGAAGTTAGAAACTAGAAATATTAACACCCATTTCAGTTAGACTAAAAGGTTCACTCCTTGCGCGTGTATTATTAATCGCAGTTAATCATGATTAATTTTTAAAGGGAAAAATTAATAAAAACGTAAACTATCTTATGAAAGCAGAGATTAATCGCGATTAATCATGATTGAATATTTGAAAGCTGTGATTAATCTGATTTACATGGAGCAGACTGCCACATCAAACGAAGTTAAAAACTAGAAATACTAACACCCATTTCAGATAGCTCTTATTAATCTTGATTAATTGTGATTGAATAATTTGAAAACCGTAATATAACCGGTTAAATAACCGTAACCGTTAATCTGATTTTCATGGAGCAGATAGCTACAAAAAACGAAGCTAGAAACTAGAAATACTAACACCCATTTCAGTTAGACTAAACGGTCCGCTTTTTTCTTGTGTGTGTTATTATCAGGATTAATCGTGATTAATCATGATTTTTTTAAAAAAAGAATACAAACTTAAACTATATTAGGAAAGCAGGAATTAATCGTGATTAATCATGATTGGATCATTTGAAAACCGTGATTAATCTGATTTACATGGAGCAGACTGCCACATCAAACGAAGTTAGACACGAGAAATACTAACACCCATTTCAGTTAGACCAAAAGGTCTGCTCTTTTCTTGTGCGTATTATTAATCATGATTAATCTTGGTTAGTTAGAAACTAGAAATACTACTAAGTTCGGGCAAGTTAGCAAGCAAAAGAGGAAATCAGATTTCAGCGTCGAGCTTGAAAGTGTTTGATTCCTCAGCTGTTCATGGTGGACAACGGTGCGGATGACTGGAGGATCGCCGTGACCTTTGAGCGAGTCCTCTTTGTCGCGTTGGAGCTCCTGGTGTGCGCCATCCATCCCATCCCGGGCCAGTACGTGTTCAGCTGGACCGCTCGGCTGGCCTTCAGCTACACCACATCGGTAGCGGACGCCGACGTGGACATCATCCTGTCGGTGCCCATGTTCCTACGCCTCTACCTGATTGGCCGGGTCATGCTGCTCCACAGCAAGCTCTTCACTGACGCTTCGTCCCGCAGCATCGGAGCGCTCAACAAGATCAGTTTCGACACCCGTTTTGTCATGAAGACTCTGATGACCATCTGCCCCGGCACGGTGCTGCTGGTCTTCAGTGTGTCCTGTTGGATCATCGCGGCGTGGACCGTGCGCATATGCGAGAGGTATCGGCGCTACACGCATCGGAGTGGATTTCATGTCCACGTCTTCGGTGCTACACTACTGACGAGGTGCTCTTGTCTTCCGAAAGGTATCACGACGCACAGGAGGTGAGCAGCACCTTTCTAGGAGCCATGTGGCTGATCTCCATCACCTTCCTGTCCATCGGCTACGGCGACATGGTGCCTCACACGTATTGTGGAAAGGGGGTTTGCCTGCTGACAGGAATCATGGTGAGATAGCTACAAAAAACTAAGTTAGAAACTAGAAATACTAACACCCACTTCAGTTAGACTAAAAGGCCTGCTCTTTTCTTGTGTGTATTATTAATCTGGATTAATCATGATTGAATCATTTGAAAACCATGATTAATCTGATTTACATGGAGCAGATAGCTACAAAAAACGAAGTTAGAAACTAGAAATACTATCAGCCATTTCAGTTAGACTAAAAGGCCTGCTCTTTTCTTGTGTGTTATTAATCTGGATTAATCATGATTGAATCATTTGAAAACTGTGATTAATCTGATTTTCATGGAGCAGATAGCTACAAAAAACGAAGTTAGAAACTAGAAATACTAACACCCATTTCAGTTAGACCATAAGGCCTGCTCTTTTAATAAATAAATAAACAAAAATAAATAAATAAACAAACATAAATAAAAAAAATAAATTTAATTAAACAAAAATATAAAATAAACAAAAATATAAAATATAAATAAATAAATAAATTTAAAAATTAGATTAAATTAAACAAAAATATAAAATAAACAGAAACAAATGAATAAAAATTAAACTGAACAAAAATATAAAATAAACACAAACAAAAATAAAAATTAAACAAAAATATAAAATAAACATAAATAAATAAAAAAAATAATAAAACATTAATAAATAAATAAATAAACAAAATAAATAAATTAATTAATAAACATACATAAATATATATATATAAATAAAATAAATAAATACAGATTAAATTAAATTAAACAAAAATATAAAACAAACAAAAATAAATAAATACAAATTAAATTAAATTAAACAAAAATATAAAATAAACAAAAATAATAATAAATAAATACAAGTAAATAAATAAAAATGAAAAAAATTATTTAAATAAAAATAAACAAAAATAAAATTTAAAGTAAAAAAAAAACCTTAAACTATATTAGGAAAGCAGGAAGTGAACAAATGTAACAGTTACTGATTGTAAAAGTACCAGATGGAGGGGTAGGATTTAATAAGCTTTGCTTCTTCCTACTCCTTTTGGACATGTGGGACTGTGAACTGATTATGGGATGCACTCAATTGTAATCTGATGCATGTTCAAATGAAATAAAACCATTACCATTACCATTACCATTACCATTACGTGTCCCATAGAGGTGTGATAATCCTGCTTTTGTCACTTCCGATACAATTAGGATATTGCGGCCTTGAGTACCTACAGATAATGTTATGAGTCCTATCCAAGGTGCTCGGTCGATTAGGGAGGAGGCGAGGATGCGTGACGAGGTTAGTTGTGTTGAACTTTCCCGGTTCTGTACCACCACGGATAAATACTGCGGGAATGTGAGTTCTACAAAATGCACTGGTCCCCTACTACTGGGAAGGGGAATAAAATGAAGTTTTGGTATAATTAACAATAAATGGTGTATTACAGTAAGCAGCTATAATAGTGTACTCGTACCCACGTTGTCACAGAGTCTAATTACCGTATTTACCGCTCTTGTCCTCAGGGAGCAGGCTGTACAGCGTTGGTGGTCGCTGTGGTTGCAAGGAAGTCCGAACTCACCAGAGCTGAGAAGCACGTCCATAACTTCATGATGGATACTCAGCTCTATAAAAAGGTCTACTGTGGTTTGGGCTTTTTTTTTTGTTTTTTTGGAAAGCCCCAAATACATGACACAAAAGAGTCTTTATACTTTGGGTGTCACGAGATGACACGAGATTTGGGGCTACGAGAAAAAAAAACAACAACATTCATTCATTCATTCACCCTGGACTGGTGGCCAGCCAATCACAGGGCACGTATAGACAAACAACCATTCACACTCACATTCATACCTATGGACAATTTGGAGTCGCTAATTAACCTAACCTGCGTGCTAACCACTCGACCACCATGCAACCAAAATATAACTTAATAATAATAATAATAATAACAATACGCAGACCTCACAGCTAGGAGACCAGGGTTCAATTCCACCCTCGGCTATCTCCGTGTATAGTTTGCATGTTCTCTTCTCCGTGTACTGCGGTTTCGTCCCACATTCCAAAAAACATGCTAGGTTAATTAGCGACTCCAAATTGTCCATAGGTATGAATGTGAGTGTGAATGGTTGTTTGTCTATATGTGCCCTGTGATTGGCTGGCCACCAGTCCAGGGTGTACCCCGCCTCTCTCGCCCGAAGACAGCTGGGATAGGCTCCAGCACCCCCACAACAGTATCACTCAGATACTGTGAACATCCAGCAGCAACACAACATTTTGGCATGACTACTATTTTGATGAAAAATATACTGAACCAGGGCTGCACAGAGGATGGGTGGTTAGCACACAGGCTTCACAGCTAGGAGACCCGAGTTCAATTCCACCCTCGGCCATCCATGTGTGTAGTTTGTATGTTCTCCCCGTGCATGCATGGGTTTTTTCCGGGTACTCCGGTTTCCTCCCACATTCCAAAAACATGCTAGGTTAATTAGCGACTCCAAATTGTCCATAGGTATGAATGTGAGTGTGAATGGTTGTTTGTCTATATGTGCCCTGGGATTGGCTGGCCACCAGTCCAGGGTGTACCCCGCCTCTCGCCCGAAGACAGCTGGGATAGGCTCGTGAGGATAAATGGTAAAAAAAAGAATGAATGAATGAATGTTTTGGGGGGTTAGTGTGCAGGCCTCGCAGCTAGGAGACCCGAGTTCAATTCCCCCCAGTAGGCTCCAGCAACCTCCGTGACCCTCGGATAGGCGGTAGAAAATAATAATGATAATATTTTGCAATCTGCTATAATTTCTGCTTGGTTACACTCTGTGTGTAATGCTACCTGCCCCGCCTCCACCCACCTAGACTGTATGTTTATGCCATTGTCCTATGGAACACAAAGGTGCTGAAACCAATACCCGGAGCGAACTCTCTTCCTGCTTGTTTGGAGGCGGGAGTCGAGGAATTGATCCAGTTTTAATTTCTTGTGTGATGTATTTATTAATTATCATAGTGCTTCCCTTCCTTTTACCGATCTTAAAAGAATGAATTCTCCCCCCCCCCACCCCCCTCCAGATAAAAAACACAGCAGCCAATGTGTTGAGGGAAACATGGCTGATCTACAAGTACACCAAACTGGTGAAGAAAGTGGATCGTGCCAGAGTGCGCCACCATCAGCGTAAATTCCTGCAAGCCATCCACCAGTACGTATGCGTCTGGCGTGCTAACAAATGATTTGGAAATTATTTAGAATTTGATGAGCTGTAATTGACAAGTCAACAATGTACTAATATTTTCTCTTTAAGACTGCGGAAAGTTAAAATGGATCAAAGGAAGCTAACTGACCAGGCCAACACCATCGCTGATCTTGCAAAGGTATGTACAATCTTTGCAATTTGGGGGGGGGTTATATCCTGGAAGCACCAGCGAGTGGCGAGAAAATAAAAACACGTCATTTCCATGGCATAAAAATATTGATTTTTAACTTGCATCTCACTCCCCTGGACCAAAATGTACAATAAATATGCCTCACACGCTTATTAATGTACTCACCACTAATAAATGATAGTGTGCGATCTCTAACTGTTTATTATTTTTGGAATTAAATAATGGCCCACATTTCCACAATTAATATCCCTTTAAATAAAATGTGTAGTTGTGTATCAAATCATTCACCATCCCTATTTATTACAGATAAAAACATTTTACCTGCGATTAAATGCAATTAATTATGAGTTAACTACAAACATGATTAAATATTTTATTCCATACACAGCCCTAACATTATATAATATATATAAAATATTAATGTGTATGATATTTATATCATATAAATATTATATTAATATTTTATATATATATTACCATATTAATAATTATAATATTTAATATATTAAATATATATATACTGAAATAAAAGGGAATAAAATATTTAATCATGTCTGTAGTTAACTCATAATTAATTGCATAATTTCATAATTAATTGCAATATTATATATATATATACAATATATAATATTAGGGCTGTCAACATATATTTTTTGTTTTTTTATTATAAAATTGAAAAATGACAAATTAAAAAATCTGCACGGTGCTGTATAATAACTGTATATTATTTTTGGAATTAAATAATGGCCCGCATTTTCACAATTAATATCCCTGTAAATAAAATTTGTAGTTGTGTATCAAATCATTCACCATCCCTATTTATATTTACCTGCGATTAAATGCAATTAATTATGAGTTAACTACAAACATGATTAAATATTTTATTCCATACACAGCCCTAACATTATATTATATATATATGTTTAATAATGTATATGAATATTTAGATAACAAATATTTATAATATATATTTACTATATTAATAATTATTAATAATAATTATATTTTTTATATTAATTATATATATAATGAAATAAAATATTTAATCATTTTTGTAGTTAACTCATAATTAATTGCAATATTATATATACATATATAATATATAATATTAGGGGTTTGTTTTTAATTATAAAATTAAAAATTATATAACAATGTCAGAATGGCCCCCAGCATGGGGCCGCACGGTGCTCGAGTGGTTAGCATGTAGGCCACCCAGTCAGGAGATCGTAAAGACCTACTATATACTACTACTATATATTCCGTCCCTGCAAATACTGTATATTGTTTTAACATTGTACGAAAGATTTCCCAAATATTGTAAGTCAGGGCTGCAGGGGCCATTTTGGCACATTGTAAGATTAATTAATCACCTATAACTCAAAGCTACAACATGAATGGGTTTTTCTCAGATAGCTTAGCATATATTGACATACGCCGTATTGTGTTTTTCATGCACAAAATGTATGAAAGAGGCCCTCACTTACAATGGATGCTCTAAGTTCTCCAGTGCGGTTCCTTGCCCAGCAAAGTGTGAAGTCACATGTCTCTCCGCGTGTTGCTCTGCAGACTCAGAACATGATGTACGATCTGGTGTCGGATCTGCAGCATCGGAGCGAGGATCTGGACAGGAGGATTGTGGCCCTGGAGGACAAACTGGACTTCATGCTTGTCAACATGCGCTCCCTGCCCGATGTGCTCTGTCAAGCAATAACCAAGATACAAAAAGACTTCCTGGACGACTTGGCCTGTCGTGTCCACTTCCTGTCGTCCTCCCTGAGCTCGGAGTGCTGCTCCGTTCCCCCGAGGCAGCTCTGTCCTGCTGGCCCCACCCCATCACAGACGCCTTATGGCTGATCTCTTTGACATGTAATATACACTGTAATATATGCAATCCAATAATAAAAATACACTATTATAAATATTAATAAACAAGAATTTTTTAAATACTCAAATACATTATATTGAATATTGACTTTGTGGTCGGGATTGTCATTAGCTATTTGCAAAAGTTATTTGATTGTTGTAGTTTTATTCAAAGTAAAAGACCAATTAAAGGGTCCTAACATTTTTGCTGTTTATGTGCTAACCGGAAGTAGTAGTACTAGTAGAATATTGAACGTTTTTTTTTTTTTTTTACAATTTGACAAAATATGTATATATACACACAAACACACTGTATAATGTCCGCTATGCTGTAGTTTTATTCAGAGTAAAAGACCAATTAAAGGCTCCTAACATTTTTGCTGTTTATGTGCTAACCGGAAGTAGTAGTAGTAGAATATTGAACGGGTTTTTTTTACAATTTGACAAAATATGTATATATACACACAAATACACAGTGTATAATGTCCGTCTTAAAGGGTTTTCTGACGTTCAGTAAACGTCGAGTAAACCTTTGATGAAAAGATAAAGTACCGCGGTACGACCCCAACATGTTTAGCTAGGCAACCATCTGTCAGGGCACGTGATTTAGGGGCACTTCATAATCTCGCGATGAATTGTCGGAAGTGAGCTGCGCCCACGAGAATGTTCTTTCGCGCGCTGAAACTGAGCGCCATTTACACCAAAGATTGACGGTGCCGCCAGCCAATGAAGTGCAGCTACTGGGAGTGAAGCAACCAATGGCGTGTAGGCTTGGTGAAATCGGGTGGGATATCAAAAGTCTTGAAGAATTACTCATTGAAAAGAAGCCAACAGGCATCCGAGTTGGGCTTGCGGGAGCTGCGGAGAAGTTACCGGAGTTAAACGAACCAGTCCGTTAAATTCCGTTTTTTTCCACTTGGACGAACAAACAGGTAAATGAAATTTATTATATCTCATTTAGTTTTTTTTATATTTACAGTCGGTGCCTGGTACAGTGAGGTTAGCTAACTTGTCATGCCTCGTTTCTTAGCGTGCTTACCACAAAGACTTACCGACGCGAACAAATTCAAAAGTTTTCCGTTTTTACATAGGACAAATTCCACTAAATCCTACTTAAACTTTAACATTTACTTTATTGGAGGTTAAGCTTTGTAATGAATGGGAGTGAACCTTGCTTAGCTCGCCTGTGATCGTGAAGAATACCATACATTTCCTTCTACAGGCTTCCCCACTTTAAAGCGAAACAAATCCACTTCTTTCTTCTTACGTGTAATTTCCTCAACTATTTCGCAAATTTCTGTCAAGTCCACAAAAACCCGAATTAATGTTTTTATTGTTGTACGCTATTGTTACTGGTTCTCTATATTTCGTCCTCTTGTGTTGGTGTTTTTTTTTCGAGTGGATGCTAAAGTGCACGCCACGCACTCTGCAGGCTATTTATTTGACACCCCACGGTGCTCTTGCATTTCAGCATCGATCACTTTTATTATTGCTTTAACCATCTTGGAAGGTAACACTTAAATGTTTCATTGTCACATTGTTTGCTAGCGCTCCCTCGCGTCCGGATGTGCTTGGTTTTAAAAGAACTGGGCGTGGCTTGTGGCAGTTTCCCGCACTGTATTTAAATGAGCTTCTTCCCTCCCTTTGCTGATGTTGTTCACAAATGACAGCCTCCCCCCCCCCCTCATAGCATCACCGTGCAATGTCCGGTCAGTGCGGGAGCTGCAAGATGTCCTCGACGGTGCTAGAAAATGTCGGCTAATTTCAACTGCAATCACAAACACTGTAATATCAGAAAATAAATATGCTGCAGATGCCACAAAAATATGCACAAACCTCAAAAATAACAAGAGAGAAATGCTGCAACTTCACACAACAAAACGCACATTTACCGAACATTGGCTACATAAATACTACTTCGTACTACTAGTACTTCAGTACGGGACAAAAAATAAAAAAAAATACAACTTAAACTATATTAGGAAAGCAGGAAGTGAACAAATGTAACAGTTACTGATTGTAAAAGTACCAGATGGAGGGGTAGGATTTAATAAGCTTTGCTTCTTCCTACTCCTTTTGGACATGTGGAACTGGGAACTGATTATGGGATGCACTCAATTGTAATCTGATGCATGTTCAAATGAAATTAAACCATAAAAAAAAAAATAAATACCAAGGTCCTTTTTGTATACTACAAAAGTACTACTGTGATATTGCAGGTATTTTGTTTTTCAAATTGATATCACTATTTTGTTAAATTATGGTTATTTCAAGCATCCTTAACCCTTAGATGAATGAGTGAGTGGACCCTACACTCTTCCATAAGCGGGTCAAAAATGACCCATACTAGAATCAATGCCTTTTATGCCAATTTTGCCATTTTGGTTAGGAATAATCACTTGTATGATATTTAGGACCACACAAGAATGATTTCATGTTAGAAACATCTTCATTTTTCACTTTTTTACATCTTTGAAAAATAGAAAATGTGAGGATCTATTGTGTGTAGCATAAAGGTAAGTTAAAAATATGAATGGTATGATATCAAAAACATGTTTTTTGAGGAATACCTGGAATATGAAATGATACAATTTTTTCATTAGGAAGATATTTCAAGAAAACAACCTGACCGGGTCATTTTTGACCCACTTATGGAAGGTTGGGGTAGTAACACAAAAACTAAAATTTCTTAAAATGTATAAAAATAAGTTAAAAATGTGAATGGCATGATATCAAAAACGTGTTTTTTTTTTAGGAATACCAGGAATATGAAATGATAAAAAAATTTTCATTACAAATATATTTCAAGAAAACAACCTGACCGGGTCATTTTTGAGCCACTTATGCATCTAAGGGTTAAAGGACTTTTTTTACTGATTTTAGTTACTTTGTTCCACAAAAATACTCTTCTAATGGTGGATAAGTAAGGGACTGTATACTCTGCATTTTTAATGGAATAAAAATGTATTTAGTAAGTGCATATTGCTGGTGGAATTCAGTTTTTCCAGGAAATAATCTTTAACTACAAGGAAAAAATATTGCCTTGTTAACAGTATCGTGATATATCGTATCGTATCGCCAGATTGTTGCCAATACACATCCCTACCATCTTTTGAGTTAACCTGTCACTTCTCAGGGCAGCTGCAATGTGGATTCAGGTGCGTACAATGGATGGGAAAGAAACCCATCGGGTGGACGCGTTATCCAAACTCACCAAGGTGGACGAGCTGCGTCTGAAGATCTCGGAGCTCTTCAAGGTGGAGCCCGACCGACAAAGGCTGTTCTATCGTGGCAAGCAGGTAAGATTTTTAATAAAAATAAATGCTCATCTAGAATTTTAGTTTAAATGATGGAGGCTTTGAGGACCCTTTTTTTTTGTTCACCTTTTCTCAAGATGGAGGACGGACACACCATCTTCGACTATAACGTGGGCCTGAATGACATCGTGCAGTTGCTTATCAGACAGAACGCGCCCGCTGCTGAAGTAGCCAAAAACAAGGACAAAGAAGCCGAGCTCTCGGACTCCGATTCTGGCTGCGGCTCAACACAGAGCGAGTCTGACAAGGGCTCAACTCACGGCGAGATGGAGGTTCAGACCGCCGGCACCTCCGCTCAAACAAACACCGCCGAGCTCACGGATCCTGGCTTCGGATATTACAAGGTACATTTAAATATTAATCTTTATTAGTGCTTTATTAGTACTTTTCATTCCTTCCTTATAAATATATTTTTAGCAGGATTACAGCCTCAACAGCATCCCATGTTTTTGTTATTATTATGTTATTATTGTATATTATATATCACTAGTTGCTTTTTTTTGAAAAGGAATCGACTGTATAGGGGTCTGATTACTCCCTAAATATAGTGACAAAGTCGCTAAGTTAACAACAGTGATCCCTCCTGCTGTGTTTTCTTATTCTCCGGCAATGTGTTAATGAATGAATGAGTGAGTGCAAACATTAATTTATTCATTTTCTAACGCTTTTCCTCACAAGGGTCATGAGGGGTGCGGGAGCCTATCCTAGCTGTCTTTGTCCTGGACTGGTGGCCAGCCAATCACAGGGCACATATAGACAAACAACCATTCACACTCTCATTCATACCTATGGACAATTTGGAGTCGCTAATTAACCTAGCATGTTTTTGGAATGTGGGAGGAAACCGGAGTACCCGGAGAAAACCCATGCAAACTCCACACAGAGATAGCCAAGGGTGGAATTGAACTCGGGTCTCCTAGCTGTGAAGCCTGTGTGCTAACCACCCGGCCTCTGTGCAGCCCTGGTTCAGTATATTTTCCATCAAAATAGTAGTCATGCCAAAATGTTGTGTTGCTGCTGGATGTTCACAGTATCCGAGTGATACTGTCGTGGGGGTGCAACAGCACAGACATGTCGTACTTGTGCAGCCATTGGGCAATGGCACGTTTATGACGACAGAAATGCATAAATGATAAGATGCACATGAACGGCTGTAAAATGTAATAGTGGTTGCTTTTATACATATACACAAGAATGAGCTCCATTGTTTTTATAAATTTGTATTATTTATCAATGTAAACAGGACAAACCTGCAATTGATCCCAACAAGATGTTTGCCGCTTTAAACGTTTCTCTTACATAATTTCTCTATTCACTTAGGTCAATGAAATGGTGGACGCAAGAGACTTGAACATGGGGGCGTGGTTCGAGGCCCAGATTGTGAACGTCACCAAGTCCACCAAGACCCCCAAAGGAGACGAGGCTGAAGGGGAGCCCACAGAGGAGGAGATACTATACCATGTTAAATATGAAGAGTAAGCCGCGTCATTGTGTTGTTTTCATATTCATTGACTCACATTCATACCTGTGGCTAATTAACCTAGCATGTTTTTGGAATGTGGGAGGAAACCGGAATACCCGGAGAAAACCCACGCATGCACGGGGAGAACATTTAAACTCCACACAGAGATGGCCAAGTGTGGAATCGAACCCTGGTCTCCTAGCTGTGAGGTCTGAGGTCCATAAGTATGGATGTGAGTGTGAATGGTTGTTTGTCTATATGTGCCCTGTGATTGGCTGGCCACCAGTCCAGGGTGTACCCCGCCTCTTTCGCCTGAAGACTGCTGGGATAGGCTCCAGCATACCCCCACAATCCTAGTGAGGATAAGCGGCATAGAAACTTACAAGAAAGTTGAAATAGTTAACAGAACTGGAAAATCAGCTGTAATTTTGCAAGAATAAAGTCAAAATATTGAGAAAAAAAATTGGCAATTTGACGACAATAAACGTGTAATATTATGAAAAAAATTTCATTTTAGAAAAATGAATGAATGCCAAATGCCCATTTATGTAGACAGTGATTCCCAAAGTGTGGGCCGCGACCCCCTGGTGGGCCGTGGTGGTACTGCAGGTGGGCCATGAGAGGTCATTAAAAATATGATTCATTTTTGCAAATATTATTTTTAAAATTAATTCATTTTCTGCCGCTTATCCTCACGAGGGGTGCTGGAGCCTATCCCAGCTGTCTTCGGGCAAAAGTGGCGGGATACACCCTGGACTGATGGCCAGCCAATCACAGGGCACATATAGACAAACAACCATTCACACTCGCATTCATAAGAGATGGCCGAGGATGGAATTGAACTCGGGTCTCCTAGCTGTGAAGCCTGTGTGCTAACCACCCGGCCTCTGTGCAGCCCTGGTTCAGTATATTTTTCATCAAAATAGTAGTCATGCCAAAATGTTGTGTTGCTGCTGGATGTTCACAGTATCCGAGTGATACTGTCGTGGGGGTGCTGGAGCCTATCCCAGCCAACCACAGGGCACATATAGACAAACAATCGTTCACACTCACATTCATAAGAGATGGCAGAGGATGGAATTGAACTCGGGTCTCCTAGCTGTGAAGCCTGTGTGCTAACCACCCGGCCGCTGTGCAGCCCTGGTTCAGTATATTTTTCATCAAAATAGTAGTCATGCCAAAATGTTGTGTTGCTGCTGGATGTTCACAGTATCCGAGTGATACTGTGCTGGATCCTATCCCAGCCAATCACAGGGCACATTTAGACAAACAACCATTCACACTCACATTCATACCTATGGACAATTTGGCGTCGCTAATTAACCTAGCATGTTTTTGGAATGTGGGAGGAAACCGGAGTACCCGGAGAAAACCCACGCAAGCACGGGAAGAACATGCAAACTCCACACAGAGACGGCCGAGTGTGGCAGCGTAGCACTCTTAATACGTCCTCATCATTCAACATGGACGCCAAAACAAACGCCACAATACCCGAAGTCAAGTCACATTTACCGTTGCAGCTACCCGGAGAACGGCGTGATCGAACTTCTGGCCAAGGATGTTCGTCCAAGGGCCCGCACTGTGTTCCAGTGGCACCAGTTGGAGCCTGGCATGATCGTGATGCTCAACTACAACCCGGACGATCCCAAGGAACGCGGCTACTGGTACGACGCTGAGATCCAGAAGAAAAGGGAGACGCGTACCGTACGAGAGATTTATGCCAAGATCCTTCTCGGGTAGGTTTAATAACGCTCTGTTGATTGACAGATTCCATATACTGTACTATATTGAGGAGTGTTTTATGGATCACATTATTTTTTTTTATATTAACAGTTTTTGATTACAATTGAATGAGTTTCCTTGTTTGCAGGGATGCGGGTGATTCTCTCAATGACTGCCGCATCATGTTTGTGACTGAAATCTACAAAATCGAGGAGCCTGGTTGTACAAACGACGCTCCTACCGGATCTGAGAGTCCTCTGAAACGTAAGACTCGCTACTGTTGCCATTCCAAGCTCGTAACTTTTCACATTTACAAACTTTAACACAGGGGTCTCAAACTCAATTTACCTGGGGGCCACTGGAGCTAGGGTCTGGGTGAGGCTGGGCCGCATCAGGTTTTCCAAAAAAAAAACGCATTTATTAAAAACAGAAAAATGAATAAACTTTGCTTTGGTTCCGATTTTCTACAAGAAAAGCTCTGATAAAACATTCCACTGTTCTCAAATATCTTAATTTTTATTTTTCTACACAAAATAAGATCAAGAATAAAGAAAATCAATCAATCAGTAATAAATAAATATAATAATAATAATAAAAAGTTAAGAAACCACATATAGTTGGTGGGTAGACAAATGATTTTTTTCATATTAAAATGAACAAAGCATTATTAGAGCCCTGTACACATGACAAAACACGACTATAGTCACATTTATACTCTTTATTTACAACATATTGCGCAACTGCAGGGTCTTGAGACACATGCTAACTCGCAAACTAGAGAGCTAGCCACCTAAACGGTAGCCTCCAAGTTATTTCCTTTCAACTTAAATAGCCCAAAACTTACCACTTCCACACGGATAGGGAGGATAACTATTAACAGTTATTTAACCTTTAACATGAACATGAATCAAACGTAATAATTTTTTCTGGGTACATGATACCATACAGCATCCATATCAAACTAACATTAAACTTTCATATCAAGGCGGGGGCCTCAAACTAGTGCCACATTTGGCCCGCGGGCCGCATGTTTGAGACCCCCGAATAATAATAGTGAAAATAGTAATATAAATAATAATAATTATAAAAATAATTGCAATAATAAACAAAAATTATAAAAAAAAATAATAGTAATAATAAAAATAATTCTAATAAATATTTATAAGACAAAGGTGGGCCGCGGACATTTTTTAGATTCTCAAATTGGGCCCTGAGTTGATAAAGTTTGGTAACCCCCTGATGTAGACATTTTGTTCCTTTCAGCAAGCTTCACTTTATTTTATTTATTTTTATTTTTTAAAACTATGACGATTGCAATCTTCCAGGCTCAAACGGACCCGAGTGCAAGCGTTGCAAGGACGATCCCGATAAAAACTGCCGCTGGTGCAACTGTAACATTTGCGGCATCAAGCAGGACCCAGACAAGCAACTCCTGTGTGACGAGTGCGACATGGCCTATCACACGTACTGCCTGAACCCACCACTAACCACCATCCCGGAGGACGAGGACTGGTCAGTATGATATGATCAGCTCTCCAAACACCAACTCAGCTCTCTAATTGGTTCCAGTGAATTTCCGTGAAGTCGGATTCCTTATTTATAAATGGAATATGTTTGGAGTTAAAACCTAGAAAACATCTTCATGACCTTCTAAATATGTTTTTTTTAACAATCAATTATTTATTGATATACTGCTGTGTTTTCACCCCGAATTCAGGTATTGCCCAAATTGCCGTATCGACACAAATGAAGTTGTGCTCGCCGGAGAGAAGCTGAAAGAGAGCAAGAAGAAAGCCAAGATGGCGTCTGCCAGCTCCTCAAGCCAGAGGGACTGGGGCAAGGTGAGTGTATGACATGCGGCCGTACATGTTTCCAAGTATCGATCACACGTTTTGATGTAAATCACCCCCACCCTCTGGAACTTTTTGCCCCATTCACTCCGTGCTTGCCTTTTTATACCCGACCGCTTTTACTCTTGTTTTACCTGTGTATTAACAAATGTTGTATTTTAATGTATCTTTTACTCCGTTTACTTGCTTTTATTCAACTCCTTTCTTTAAAGCAGGGGTCTCAAACTCAATTTACCTGGGGGCCACTGGAGCTAGGGTCTGGGCAAGGCTGGGCCGCATCAGGTTTTCCAAAAAAAAAAACAAACTCATTTATTAAAAACAGAAAAATATACAAACTTTTTCAGTGCTTTGGTTCCGATTTTCTACAAGAAAAGCTCTGATAAAACATTCCACTGTTCTCAAATATCTTACTTTTTATTTTTCTACACAAAATAAGATGAAAAATAAATAAACAAATCAAGAATAAAGAAAATCAATCAGTAATAAATAAATATAATAATAATAATAAAAACTTAAGAAACCACATATAGTTGGTGGGTAGACAAATGATTTTTTTCAGATTAAAATGAACAAAGCATTATTAGAGCCCTGTAGACATGACAAAACACGACTATAGTCACGTTTATACTTTATTTTATTTACAACATATTGCGCAACTGCAGGGTCTTGAGACACATGCTAACTCGCAAACTAGAGAGCTAGCGACCTAAACGGTAGCCTCCAAGTTATTTCCTTTTAAACTTAAATCGCCAAAAACATACCACTTCCACACGGATAGGGAGGATAACTATTAACAGTTATTTAACCTTTAACATGAACATGAATCAAATGTAACAATTTTTTCTGTGTACATGCTGTAATATTTGTTATCATTGTCATTTTTTCATGTAAATTGAGGCAGCAAAAGCAATATCTGCCCCAAAAAACCATATCTGTAGACATATTTGATAATGTTTGCCTTATTGTATCCTCTCCTCAGGGAATGGCTTGTGTGGGTCGAACAAAGCAGTGCACCATTGTCCCATCAAACCATTATGGCCCCATCCCCGGCGTCCCTGTGGGCTCCCTATGGAAGTTCAGAGTGCAGGTTAGTCCAAATATTTGCAGTGCCACTACTGAAGCTAGTGTACTCCTTTGTTCCAGCGGCTATAAATGAAATATTCTGTTCCTTGTAGGTCAGCGAGTCCGGTGTCCACAGGCCGCATGTAGCTGGGATACACGGCAGGAGCAACGACGGCGCGTATTCTCTCGTTTTGGCAGGAGGCTATGAAGATGATGTGGTACGGTTATTTAAATATGACTTTGCATGCAGAATCGTGCTAGATGTTTTATTTCTTTGTAGGATGATGGAAACGAGTTCACGTACACCGGCTCTGGAGGGCGAGATCTGTCCGGGAACAAAAGAACTGCTGAGCAATCATGTGACCAGACACTTACTCACATGAACCGGTAGGATGCTGATTGAAACGACTTTTTTTTTTTTTTTTTTTAAGAAATGTAAATCACTCTTGTATTAAATTTTCAACTATTCGTCTGCAGCGCCCTTGCTCTCAACTGCAACGTTCCGGTCAATGACAAGAATGGTGCACAGGCAAAGAACTGGAAGGATGGCAAGCCGGTACGGGTGGTTCGCAGCTGCAAAGGTCGAAAACACAGCAAATACTCGCCCGAAGAAGGAAACAGATATGATGGCATTTACAAGGTAAGAGTTAATTCCAGCATCACCTGCAAAGTACATTAAAAGTGTGCATCAAAAAAAAACACAATTATGGAATTTTGATATGGCTGGGTACTAAAAGTGTTCCAATATATGTAGAAACAACACATGGAAAATATTTTTCCAATACATGATTATTTAGGGGTGTTTTTGTGGACTAAAGTGGTGAACAGTTCAATGGTCGCCATGGAGATTTGAGGTCAGCAAACACTGCAGCTGAAGAAACTCTCATGTGATCTTTATATTTTTGTTGGTATTTATACTCCTATTACATATTACTAGTAAATTTGCCGTTTTGTCTTTGTAATTTGAATGATTTGTAGTCATATTTATAGAGTATTTACAAGTGTAAAGCATACAGGAGATGATGCAACTCCCGAAGTAATAATGTTTATTTTGTAACATGATTTTTTTTTTGCTTAGAATTGGGATTTATTGATAACACGGACGTGAGCAAGAATAATTTTAAGCAGCACTACGACAGGAGTGGCTGCATTGACATCACCCTCCCTGATGAAATTGTCTAGATCAGTGATTCCCAAAGTGTGGGCCGTGGTGGTACTGTAGGTGGGCCATGAGAGGTCATTAAAAATGATTCATTTTTGCAAATATTATATTTATTGCACAATTAAAAAAAAAATATATACTTTTTGGCAATTGCACATTTTCTGAAATTTGTGAGGTGGCACCCCTAAATCTCAATGGATTTCCTCAAAACTTTGCACAAGACATTTTTATGTTCATTAGAAAAAAAAATGGAATGCCAGCCAAATTGATATTATGAATTTAAAATTTCCCATTCAAATTCGATGCACCCTAACGTACATGCTAACTTCAGGGCTCTACATTAAAAACAAAAATGACTTGCTCATAGGGAATCCTTAAGGTGAGAACTACTTGCCCGAACTTGCCCCATGTAAAATGAAAAGACCGCCATAATGATATCATCTCATTTTTGTGGCATCACATGAGAATCTCAAAGATGAAATATCATTTCTTGTGGTTGTTTTCCTACATAGATCATGACGTTGCATGGAAATTTGGATTTATAAGTTGTGCACCACAATAAAACATTATTGAATAGACACATTTGTGTACTAGTAAAGTGTTTTTAATCCAGAAAAAAAAAATGCTCAACGGTCAAACAATAATTTGTGAAGCAAAGGTGAGAAAAATACACAGAAATGGAAGCGCTAGATTTTGTAGCTTGTGCAAAATCAGCACTTGGTATTGGATCTAATCTGTTTTTTTTTTTTTTATTGTGACTACTTCAAATTGTCACAGCAATGTGATTCACTCACCTGTGCCATCATTTGATTTGCTGCCGCTAATAAAATACTTGTTTACGAGGCACTGGTTCATCACTTTTTGCTGTTTTTTTCCTTCACAAGTTGTTGAAGAATTAGACCATGTTGGCAGGGACGCCATGATGGATGTTTTCCTAGTCAAACCATTGCTGATTGGTTGATCGTGAACAAGAACGGGTGTGCCTAAAACACGGATTGTGATCTAAATAAACGATTCTGATTGGTCCATTTCAAGATTTGCAAGGATTGGTTTGCAAATTACCACCGGAATTACGTAGTCCGTGTTTTTTTACCAACACTCAACAAGAACCGCTTTTAAAAAAAATTCTTCACAGTATGGCATACCAAAGTACACTTGCCCGACGGGAATATCACTGATTGGATTTAATTGCCCCGGGCCATCGGTACATCGTTATTGTCGAGCCCAATTTTTAACATTTTTTTGTCTCTGTTGTAGATTGTCAAGTACTGGCCAGAGAAAGGCAAATCTGGCTTTCTGGTTTGGCGTTATCTTCTCAAACGTGATGACGACGAGCCGGCACCGTGGACCAGAGATGGCAAGGAACGCATCAAGAAGCTCGGTCTTGTCATGCAGGTAATATTCATAGTCATTGTCAACTCTCGCTTTATATTGGTAATGGTTTAATTTCATTTGAACATGCATCAGATTACAATTGAATGCATCACATAATCAGTTCCCAGTTCCACATGTCCAAAAAGGAGTAGGAAGAAGCAAAGCTTATTAAATCCTACCCCTACATCTGGTACTTTTACAATCAGTAACTGTTATAATTTGTTCACTTCCTGCTTTCCTAATATAGTTTAAGGTTTTTTTTTATTTTTAATTTTATTTTTGTTTGTTTTTATTTAAAAAATATTTTATTTATTTCTATTTATTTATTTATTTTTATTATTATTATTTTATTATTATTTTTCTTTTATATTTTGTTTAATTTAATTTGTATATATTTATTTATATTTGTTTATTAATTCACTTATTATTTGTTTTTTATTTATTTTTGTTTTATTATTATTTTGTTTAGTTTATATTTTTTTATTAAATTTTTATTTATTGTGTTTCTGTTTATTTATATTGTTTAATTTAATTTTTATTTTATTTTTGTTTATTTTATATTTTTGTTTAATTTAATTTTTAAATTTATGTATTTATTTATATTTTTGTTTATTTTATATTTTTGTTTAATTAAATTTATTTTTTTTTAATTTATGTTTATTTATTTATTTTATTTTATTTTTTGTCTCGTACCAAAGTACTAGTAGTTGTAACACAAAGTAGTATTTATGTAGCCAAGGTCCGGCAACTGTGCGTTTTGTTTTGTGAAGTTGCAGCATTTCTCGCTTGTTATTTTTGAGGTTTGTGCGCATTTTTGTGGCATCTGCAGCACATTAATTTTCCATAGTATATTTTTTTTGGATTAATTATATATATTTTTTATTTTTATTTATTTAAAAAAAAAATTGTCACGTACCGAAGTAGGTGATATGAGCATCCAATGCCATAATGGGTACCATAGTAAGTGTCAATATAGTGATATATATAGCACATCATGACTGGTTCAAGACTCTTTATATTTAGTGGAATAAATAATAATAAATGTCCCAATTTGAGGATTATTACGTATATCCTTATCGTACTTGGTTCACAGTATCCTGCGGGCTATCAGAAAGAGAAGGAGAACAAAAGTGAGGTGGAAGAGGAGGAGACACCCAGCAAGGCAAAGAGGAAGAGAAAGTCTGAGAGCGGCGGTAAGTGACATTTTCAATGCCGACCAATCACAGGCCGCATGTACACAAACAACCATTCACACTCACATTCATACCTATGGACAATTTGGAGTCGCTAATTAACCTAGCATGTTTTTTTGGAATGTGGGAGGAAACTGGAGTACCCGGAGAAAACACACGCATGCAAACTCCACACAGAGATCGGTGGAATTGAACTTGGGTCTTCTAGCTGTGAGGCCTGTGCGCTAACCACTCAATCACCGTGCAGCCTGTGTCAAGACCAGAGTTTTCCTAACCATTGCCATTGATAATATCCTACAACCAATTATACAGTGTTAGGTCTGGTATGTAAATTATCATTTTTTTAAACGTTCTTGTTCTCTTCTATCAGGCGCCGGCAAGAGTTCACCAGCAAAGAGTCCCAAGAAAGTGAAAGTGGAGGTTTACAAGCTTTCTGGAGAACAGAAAGCGCTCATCAAGAATGATACGCAAAACAAAAAGCTGTGGGATGAAGCCATGGAGTCTCTGTCACTCGGACCGGTGAGCTTCCGGTTTTTTTATATTTCAGGGAAAAACAAGTGTAAAGCATCCAGGAGATGATGCAACTCCTGAAGTAATGTTGATATTTTGTAATATGTACGGTTTCATGATTCTGGATTATTATTTTTTGCTTAGAATTGGGATTTATTGATAAAACGGACGTGAGCAAAAATCATTTTAAGCAGCGCTACGACGGGAGTGGCTGCATTGATATCACCCTCCCTGATGAAATTGTCTAGATCAGTGATTCCCAAAGTGTGGGCCATGTGCCGTGGTGGTACCACCATGAGAGGTCATTAAAAATGATTCATTTTTGCAAATCTTATATTTATTGAACAATTAAATATATATATATTTATAGGCCTAAGTAATAACCTATTGAGTGTTATTGACCTGTCACAATATTTTAGGAACCTTATATAGTTTCAGGATTCTGGATTTTTTTTTTTTTTGCTTATAATTGGGATTTATTGATAACACGGACGTGAGCAAGAATCATTTTAAGCAGCGCTACGACGGGAGTGGCTGCATTGACATCACCCTCCCTGATGAAATTGTCTTTTTGGAATGAGTACCCGGAGAAAACCCACGCATGCACGGGGAGAACATGCAAACTCCACACAGAGATGGCCCAGGGGTGGAATTGAACCCTGGTCTCCTAGCTGTGAGGCGTGCACGCTAACCACTCGTACACCGTGCAGCCTGATTTTTTATTTTTTTATGTTAAATGTAATTTTAAAATAAAACGTTTGCTAACATTGTGATGCATGTTTGTCACATGTTGTAATATGTTGTTGTTCCTGCAGAAATTCCTAAACAAGGTTGAAGAGGTGTTCCTCTGCATTTGCTGCCAAGAAGTGGTCTATCAGCCCATCACCACCGAGTGCCAACACAATGTCTGCAAGGTAATAATAATAATAATAATAGTCATGACCCAAATGTTTATTTAATTATGAACTAAAAGAATACACTATATGTATATTTTTATATATTTAAATGTTTAAGATTTTAATTTTAAGGCATTAATGTTACAACTTTTTTTAAGTTGGAGAAACTTAGTTGTGTGTTGGAATTACCTGAAAGAATTTGATAGATTTTAAGGCTTAAGATTTTAATATTTAAATATTATCTATATTAAATATTTAATATTTAAGATTTAAAAAAAATTAATTTTAAGGCAGCAATGTTACAATTTTTATTTTTAAGTTGGAAAAACTTAGTTGTGTGTTGAAATTACCTGAAATAATTTGATAAATTTTAAGGTTTAAGATTTTAATATTTAAATATGATCTATATTTTTATACATATAAATATTTAAATATTTAAGATTTTAATTTTAAGGCAGCAGTGTTGCAATTTTTTTTTTAAGTTGGAGAAACTTAGTTGTGTGTTGAAATTACCTGAAATAATTTGATAGATTTTAAGGCTTAAGCTTTTAATATTTAAATATTATCTATATTTTTATATCTAAATATTTAGATATTTAAGATTTTAAAAAGATTTTAATTTTAAGGCAGCAATGTTACAATTTTTTATTTTTAAGTCTGTCTTTTAAGTTGGAGAAACTTAGTTGTGTGTTGAAATTACTTGAAATAATTTTATAAATTTTAAGGCTTAAGATTTTAATATTTAAATATTATCTATATTTTCATATATCTAAATATTTAGATATTTAAGATTTTAATTTTAAGGCAGCAATGTTACAATTTTTTGTTTTAAGTTGGAGAAACGTTGTTGTGTGTTGAAATTACCTGAAATAATTTGATAAATTTTAAGGCTTCAGATTTTAATATTTAAATACTATCTATATTTTTACATATCTTAATTTTTAAATATTTAGATATTTAATATTTTTTAAATATTTTAATTTTAAGGAAGCAATTTTTTTTTTTAAATTGAGTCAACTTGGACTCTTTTACAGAACGTATCCGCTTCTTGAATGCAGTAGTCGGGGTTGAAATGTGACAGAAATCATAACAAGGAGAAATGCCATGTTAAATCAACTATTTGGTTACAAAACAAAAGGCTACCAAACAGAAATGTGTATTAAAGTCAAAAAATGTCTGGAACAATTTATTTTGAAAACATAAAAAAATGTAATGATTTGTCTTTTAAAACATTAGCATAAGAACAATATGACCCCCAGGTATTTAATTTTTTTTTTTTTCCCACAACGCAGGAATGCCTTCAGCGATCCTTCAAAGCAGAGGTGTACACCTGCCCGGCCTGCAGACACGATTTGGGCAAAAACTACTCCATGGCTGTCAACAAGCCTCTGCAGGAGATCCTAAATCAGTTTTTCCCAGGTTACACCAACGGCCGATGATCATGGCCTTCCTCCGTCTCAGCGATGCAAAAAGTGTAAGGGCAATTTTCCAGTCGAGAGGCAATAAAAGAATCATTCTTTTTCTTAATATATTTTTTTATGAATTTTATAGCTTGACCGTTTTTATGCGGACTCCAGTGCAACCATCTGGTCCTTCATTGACGTTGTAGTTCATGGTAAATTTAAATTCCTATTGTTATGCCGTTGCTACCCTAAAATGTGATTTTTTTTTTTTTTTTTTTTATTTTCTTTAGTGTTCCCATTAACTCGTACACGATGGCCACCGAGTAAAAGAAGTCGGCCTGATAAATCCGTTTTCAAAATTGAGCCCTCAGAAGTGGTTAAGATATCTGCCCAATTGTACATATTTGTGAGGTAGATCAATTTTGGTGCAATTATTTTTTTCCAAAATCCGTTAGCTATGTCCTTTATAACCCCCACCCATGTCATAATGTCATACATTGGCCAGCTATGCTGTCAAATGATCCATATAAATATGCCATTTTTCTCCCCATGTAATCAAATGATTACTGCATGAAGAGGAAATACGTGCAACCGTATACAAAGTTTGTTTGTTTTTTTGTTGTACTTTTGAAGTTTTCAATGCACTGTAGCGTTGCAAGTCAGATATTTAAATATATCTACGTATTTTGATCGGTAGGAAAAGGTTGACTTCCAAAGAAGCATGTAATGTAGAACTCCCCCGTCTAGTCAGCTCTTTAACCGAGTCTAGAAATCTCATATGTATTTTATTTCACCTTTTTTTTTATTAACGTATCGCTATCCACTCTAGAGGCCTGATTTTTTTTTTTTTTTTTTTGTAACTACTAAAGAATTGCATTGAGGATTTTTTTTCTTCTTCCACTCTGTTCTCCTGAATTGATTCTTTAATTGAACTCCAGTATATTGGTGTAATTGCCACGGCTTGCTTGTCCTTTTTTATGATTTATTTGCAAAATGAATTTCAACAGGAGTTTGAACACCCACCACATGGCAGCTCTGCTCAAGTGTCTGTTGGCTTGGCAGTTTTGCAGAATGGGGGAAATGTATATTTTTTTTCTGAAATTGTATAATGTCCATTTTAGTTTTGATATGGTTTTAGAAACTACACGTTGCAATTTTGTCAATACGTTGCTATTCAATAAAATAATAAAATACTGTTTTGGTTTAGTTTTGCTTTGTTACTGCCAAAAATATGTATATTTGGAAATATTGTAGGCAGTATATATATTTTTATTTATTTATTTATTTTTTAAATTATTTTCATGATCGCATATAACAATATGCACGGGGAGTACGTGCGTGGCATAATCATTGGTTGAGTACGTGCACGTTAGGGGTAGTAAATCATCGCCTGATGTTATTGGTTCTCTTATTTGTCCGTCAAAAAAAATGACCCAATCATATCGTTGACTTTATGAGTAAAGTTCCCCCAGCGACGTCATCGAGCCAATCGCACAACGTGGATTCCAAGAGTGGGCGTGACCTCAAATAGCTTTAGCTTGGTAATGCTAGAGGGAGATCGATCCACCAAATTTGCAAGAAAACGACATCAAATCGACTGATAAATACGGAAATCAACTACAAGACACCACAGGAGGTAATATTTACACAAATTGAGCTATTGTATTTATTTCCAAATAATCCAATCTCACTCAATCCTTATGTAGTCGTCGGTGGTGTTTTGTTTTTTTCTTTAACTGCGGCTAGCAGACGCTAGCCTGTGTAAGCTAAGGGTACGGTGAAATGTCATTTAATATATTTTTTTCTTTTATATGCACGAAACGCAGCAACCCTTATCGATTAAAATTGTACATTTAACGTATACGTTTGATTAAAGATACTCTTCCGTTAAGCGTTCGTTGTTGTCTGGGAAGATAACATGCTAGCAACACTTCATGTCAGTTTCGCACGGCTAACGTCGCGGCTAGCAGCTGACATACGTAAAATCGAATTAGCAGCGTAAATTAAAAAACGTGAAGGAAATAGTCGACGACTTTTGCAGCCCCCTGGTGTGGAAGCATCGCACCACTCCATCCATCCACAGGAGGTAAACTTGCTGCGGTAACGTAGTCGCTCTAAGGCCCTGTGTTACAATTTAAAGGGTTCGTTACAGGCCCTGGCTTGTTTTGGTTGAGCTCCGTTTCCGAAAGTCGTCACTCATTCCGAAGCACGTTTCAATGTACGTTTATGTTTAAAAGTAACATATTGTACTGAAAAAAAGTCATTTAAGTGTAGTTAACCTGTCATTTGTTACACCCGCCCTGAAACTGGGGGCCATATTTGCTGTCAATCAATGTACAGCATTCGTTATGTTACTGTTATGATTTGTTGCATATGGTGGCTTTGTATGGGTGTCCAAAGTGTGGCCCCGCATCTTTCAAGGCACGTCGAATATTGTGTTCATTGGATATATTTCAGGAAAAGATACACTTCAAGCATCACTTTGACACAAATATTTTTAGCTTTTTTGTAAATATTTAAACAACGATACCAACACAAGGAGGTTGTTTTGCATCAAAGTCATTTATTTACAAATATCACACCATGAACTATGTATCATTTTCATGTGATTTTGTGTGATTCTGGTCACTAGACGGCTGTGAAGACATAAAATGATGAGCCGTTACCTTAACACTCCATGAGGTCAGCCATGGCATCACATGACAGACTGAAAAAAAAGCTTCTCCTCCTATTCAGTGTGGCAGTGGTAGTTTTTTGTTTTACTTCTTAGGTTTAAAAGAAACGCATGTGAGGCTGACTGATTCGATTTTATAGATTTTAAAGATAATGTACACCAGGGGACTCAAACACGCGGCCTAGGACATGAAAATAGGATATGAAAATTTAATGTTAGTGCGGCCCGCGCAAGTTTGATATGGATGCTGTATGGTATCATGTACCCAGAAAAAATTATTACATTTGATTAATGTTCATGTTAAAGGTTAAATAACTGTTAATAGTTATCCTCCCTATCCGTGTGGAAGTGGTAAGTTTTTGGCTATTTAACTTTAAAGGAAATAACTTGAAGGCTACCGTTTAGGTCGCTAGCTCTCTAGTTTGCAAGTTAGAATGTGTCTCGAGACCCTGCAGTTGCGCAATATGTTGTAGGGTGTTGGTGAACTGGTGGCACCAAATCTAAAAAGAAAACAAAACATAAATCTATACATGGCGGTCCAGAAAGATGGAAAGACTAAGAGAAATGCAAAATCTGATTTTCTAACATATTGAATGTCAACTTTTTCCTCTGCAGGTCCTGCAGGTGTACCTGCAACCCTGAACCCCCCCCCCCCAATGGCGACTGACATACTCATGGACATGATGCGGCCTTCTCAGCCTGTTCCACCCTCGCCCCCTGCATCCCAGGATCTGATTCCCGCTCTGGTTCCTGCGTTGGCAACGAAACCCGACGCGGCAACGACCTCGGATCCCAGTCCTGCTCCGACCGCCGCACCGGTTCAGCCTCCGGGCCCCGATGTTGTCGATGGCCTCGTTCACGGTTCCGAGCCGCCCCCGGCCGCCGCTGTTCCGCCGCCGCCGTCACTATCCTGCACAAAGAACCCCAACTGTAAGATCATGACCTTTCGCCCCACCATGGAGGAATTTAAAGACTTTGCCAAATACGTGGTCTACATGGAGAGTCAAGGAGCTCATCGTGCTGGCCTGGCCAAGGTGAGGACCGAGGACCACACGTGCACAGAAGCTTACTGTGGTCTGGTATAGTTCTTACACAGGGTTCTCCCATTGGTGGAACCCGGAATCAGGAACCCGGAATGACACAGAGATAACAGAGGGTGGAATTGAACTCGGGTCTCCTAGCTGTGAATCCTGTGTGCTAACGCCATTATTAAATCAGAGTATCTCCTGCCCAGGTGATTCCGCCAGAGGGTTGGAAGCCACGAAAATGCTACGACACCATCGAGGACATGGTGATCCCAGCTCCCATCATGCAAGTGGTGACTGGCCAGTCTGGCCTTTTCACGCAGTACAACATCCAGAAGAAGTCCATGACGGTGAGCGAGTACCGTAAGCTGGCCAACAGTAAAAAGTGAGTATTTTACGATGTACATTTGCAGCCTCTTGCGGTAACTACCGTAATGATGATAATAGAACCATTTCATAACCGGACAGTCAAACAGTATTTGTTCTTGACTCTGGTAATGGTAATGGTTTAATTTCATTTGAACATGCATCAGATTACAATTGAATGCATCACATAATTAAGCCAAATGTGGCCCGCAGGACACTAGTTTGAGGCCCCCCGCCTTGATATGAAAGTTTATTACGTTTGATTCATGTTCATGTTAAAGGTTAAATAACTGTTAATAGTTATCCTCCCTATCCGTGTGGAAGTGGTAAGTTTTTGGCTATATAAGTTTAAAGGAAATAACTTGAAGGCTACCGTTTAGGTGGCTAGCTCTCTAGGTTGCGAGTTAGCATGTGTCTCAAGACCCTGCAGTTGCGCAATATGTTGTAAATGAAAAGAGTATAAATGTGACTATAGTCGTGTTTTGTCATGTCTACAGGGCTCTAATAATGCTTTGTTCATTTTAATCTGAAAAAAATCATTTGTCTACCCACCAACTATATGTGCTTTCTTAAGTTTTTATTATTTGCCGTTTTATTATTATTATTATTATATTTATTTATTACTAATTGATTTTCTTTATTCTTGATTTGTTTATTTATTTTTCATCTTATTTCATGTTGAAAATATATTTGAGAACAGTGGAATGTTTTATCAGAGCTTTTCTTGTAGAAAATTGGAACCAAAGCGAAGTTTTTAAAATTTTTTTGTTTTTAATAAATTTTTTTTTTTTTTTTGAAAACCTGATGCGGCCCAGTCTCACCCAGACCCGAGCTCCAGTGGCCCCCAAGTAAATTGAGTTTGAGACCCCTGTACTAGAATGTCTATCACTGGCCAAATTTATATTGTTGTTTTTGCATAACATTAATATCGTACGTTCATATATTTGTATATTTGCTTTTATTTCTTGGTGCTAGTATGTAGCATGTTGCTGTTGCACCTGAAGTCAATGAAGCCAATTGCACATGTAATTACTATAGTTGTGTCTTATATGGACTCTGTGGATCCTGTTTGCTCTGTGTGCTTTAAAAAACAAAACTGCCCAGAGCCAGAGTTGCGTTCCAACTGCCCCAAGACAATGCAAGCGCCGACAGAGTAGACAAACTTAAAAATACACTCACAAATTGCGTTTAACGTAACGACCCACTGTATTTTATAATGCTTTTGTCCCATTCCAGGTACTGCACACCTCGCCATAAGGACTTTGATGACCTGGAGAGGAAGTACTGGAAGAACCTGACTTTTGTGTCGCCCATTTACGGCGCCGACGTTAGTGGATCTATCTACGACGAGGTGAGTGTTGGGTGTGTCCCTGAAGTAGACTTGCAATACCGTGTAGTTGCTGCATGAAGTGTTCGTTGTCATGTTTTCTTGTTCTTGCAAACAGTAAATTGTAAATATAACGTGTAGAATTACTATTATTACTATTCAAAGTTAAGTACAATTATACTATGATAAAGGATTGGACCGATGAACTGATGATCTGAAGTAAACCAAGTACACAGTTTTTTATTTTTGACGATGATGTATATGTGCATGCCAGTGAATAAAATAACTCTCTATCTCAGACCACATTAATTCAAATCAAATCAACTTTATTTGTAGAGCACTTTTCCTGCAAAGACATGCAACACAAAGTGCTTTACAGAAAAAAGTAAAAACAATTACCACAATTAAAAGGAAACAAAGAAAGCCCCTCCCTCCCTCCCTCCCTCCATACTAGACACACACACACACACACCCACCCCCCCACACACACACAATCACACACATTAGGGAGACATGCCATGGCACTGAGGATCAAGGCAACGCCACCTTTGGGGCCGTCCACACTGGGAGGACGTCCCCCCGACTCCGACAGACGGGCGGACCCCCACATCAAAGGGAGGAACCCCCAGCCGGCCGGGTCGGAGGGACCCAAGGACGGCACCCCCTCAGCAGTCCCGACACAGCCCCCAGTGTGGAGTCACATTTATACTCTTTTTATTTACAACATATTGCGCAACTGCAGGGTCTTGAGACACATGCTAACTCGCAAACTAGAGAGCTAGCGACCTAAACGGTAGCCTCCAAGTTATTTCCTTTCAACTTAAATAGCCAAAAACTTACCACTTCCACACGGATAGGGAGGATAACTATTAACAGTTATTTAACCTTTAACATGAACATGAATCAAACGTAATAATTTTTTCTGGGTACATGATACCATACAGCATCCATATCAAACTTTCATATCAAGGCGGGGGCCTCAAACTAGTGTCCTGCGGGCCACATTTGGGCCGTGTGTTTGAGACCCCTGATTTACAACATATTGCGCATTTGCAGGGTCTTGAGAGACATGCTAACTCGCAAACTAGAGAGCTAGCGACCTAAATGGTAGCCTTCAAGTTATTTCCTTTCAACTTAAATAGCCAAAAACTTACCACTTCCACACGGATAGGGAGGATAACTATTAACAGTTATTTAACCTTTAACATGAACATTAATGAAACGTAATAATTTTTTCTGGGTACATGATACCATACAGCATCCATATCAAACTGACATTAAACTTTCATATCAAACCTCAAACTAGTGTCCAGGCCGCGTGTTTGAGACCGATGATCTAATGAATGCACACAGAACTGCGTGGTTTTAAGGTTGTAGCCCCATCTGGTGGTGGAACCGCCGCTCGACTTGCAAAGACTTAATTAGAAGCGTGCTCAACGTACTTGCGTCCCGTCTCGTTTCAGAACATCCAAGAGTGGAACATCGGCCATCTGAACACACTCCTCGACATGGTGGAGCAGGAGTGCGGGATCGTCATCGAGGGCGTCAACACTCCCTATCTGTACTTCGGCATGTGGAAGACCACCTTCGCCTGGCACACGGAGGACATGGATCTCTACAGCATTAACTACCTGCATTTCGGCCAGTCCAAGTCTTGGTCAGTACTCCGGTTTCCTCCCACATTCCAAAAACATGCTAGGTTAATTAGCGACTCCAAATTGTCCATAGGTATGAATGTGAGTGTGAATGGTTGTTTGTCTATATGTGCCCTGTGATTGGCTGGCTGGCGACCAGTCCAGGGTGTACCCTGCCCTGTCATTGTATTTGATATGGTGTCCAAAAAACCAGCAGAAAATGACCACAAAGGCCTTTTTTTAGATGTCAATAAACCAGCGAAGCCTAGGAAACCTACCTGCCGCTGCGAACGTCGGCCCACAGGTGGCAGTGTGCCGCCGTGTCTCCCCATCTCTGACTGAAAGAAACTTTTCCATATCATTTCCACCCCCCCTCCCCGATGCCTCATTATTCTTCTGTCAGTGTTGTTGCCGCTCACTTTCATCTTTGTTCTCTTTGTCTTATTTTACACTTGACTTTTCCCTTCATGCCAAACAACCATCATGTTTAGACTTTAGATTGCTTTTGGTTCCCAAATTGCATTTTTCTGAAGCGTTGCATGAAAAATAGACAAAATATTTCTGTAACTTGTATAAAAAAAACTTACTTCACGTATAAAAGGTATTTTTTTTTCTTTCATAAATCCAAACTAACTTAAAGCAATAACAGGCGAAGGTTGACAGTGCAATCAGAATCAGAAACGGTTTATTGCCAGGTATGATCAAACACATACTAGGAATTTGTTTTGGTGAAGTAGGTGCAGACACATCTATTAAAAAAAAGGAATGAAAATACAAAATATACAGAATTAAACAGTATAAATATATGTACAGTTATTCCGGAAGTGCAGTCGGATTGTTTTTCCAAAGAGTCCAAACTGAGCGTTAATGTCACGCATATAGCAGGGGTCTCAAACACGCGGTTGGCCCGCAGGACACTAGTTTGAGGCCCCCGCCTTGATATGAAAGTTTAATGTTAGTTTGATATGGATGCTGTATGGTATCATGTACCCAGAAAAAAATTATTACGTTTGATTAATGTTCATGTTAAAGGTTAAATAACTGTTAATAGTTATCCTCACTATCTGTGTGGAAGTGGTAATTTTCTGGCTATATAAGTTGAAAGGAAATAACTTGGAGGCTACCGTTTAGGTCGCTAGCTCTCTAGTGTGCGAGTTAGCATGTGTCTCAAGACCCTGCAGTTGCGCAATATGTTGTAAATAAAGAGAGTATAAATGTGACTATAGTCGTGTTTTGTCATGTCTACAGGGCTCTAATAATGCTTTGTTCATTTTAATCTGAAAAAAATCATTTGTCTACCCACCAACTATATGTGGTTTCTTAAGTTTTTATTATTTGCTTTTTTATTATTATTATTATATTTATTTATTTATTACTGATGTTTATTCTTGATTTGTTTATTTATTTTTCATCTTATTTTGTGTAGAAAAATAAAAAGTAAGATATTTGTATACATATAGTGATATGTGTTATTCTCTAACAATATTTGATGCGACCTAACGTTCTCCTACAAATAATACTTTCATTGTCCTGTCCTTGAGAAGCCGGTGCTGATTTTTCTCTCCTCTCTCTGCAGGTACGCTGTCCCGCCGGAGCATGGCAAGAGGCTGGAGAGACTGGCGCAAGGTGAGACCCTAAGGATTCTGTTGTTTTTTTTCTATTTTTAGAACCTTAACTTTATTTTCACTGAAATACTTTTTTTTAAAAAAATTAAAAAATTCAATCCTTGAGTGTTATCGGGCGGCTATAAGAAGACATTTTTTTCTCTTTTTGCTTTTTAAAAAAGTTGGCCCGCGGGCCGCATGTTTGAGACCCCTGCTCTAAATGCAATATATTAAGTTCTATGTGAAGTATTTCTATAATGCCTCATATTAAGTCACTAGCAAGATCTCATAGTGCATAGACTGCATACTGTATTTATATATAACTCGGGGTAAAACTTGATTTTGTTAATACTTGGGTTGTTTATATTGTGTATTTTGTATATATATATATATACATATCTTATCTTAGTTAATGAGCAGCATCACTAGATGTAAACAGCACTTGGCATGTCGTGCCAAGGTGCGCCATTTTGGGTCACAAATTGCACACCAAGTGCGTAGAATGTGACTTGTTGTTATTAGCAATAAGCATAATAATTGTTAGCGAATTGTTTCATGCAGAACTGAGGCAACAGGGATTTATTGATTTCTAATATCAGGAAGTACTGCAGAAGGACTTTAGCCATCTCGCCTTGAGGCAGAGGCCAATTGCCGCCGTCCTCTTTCCGAGCAGCTGGCAGTGGGTGTGCAAAGTGGGAGGCAAGGAGCACTAACGTTATTTAACAAGCACCCGCTGACCTATTAAAAGCCGTCGTCAGCGCCGGCTGTCAAACTGTTTACGACGTCCTAAAGAGACAGTCATGAGCGTCGTAGGAACGCCTAATGGGGTTCGCGACGACGGTCTCGTTACTTGCAAACCCGTCTTTCGGCTTTTGCCACAATGAATGGCAGCCTTCCGTTATCCGCTGCGGCGTCGTTTTTGGATGCAGTCGGCGGAAATGGGGAGCAGGGATAGATGTATGAACTTAATTTTTAAGCTTAAACCCACACAATGGTTGAGGTTAATGTTGGCCAACAGAGAGCCGGTGGTATTTTAATTGGGTTCAGTAGTCAGGCTGTCAGCCCATTAGTCACCTTCAACCAACTCCAGCAGGAACTCCAGGCTTTATTTTTTTCCTTATCTTATTTTGCATGCTATAAACACTGAAGAAACAACAGATACACTGTTTGTTGTTACTGTCAGTCAAGGTTTTACCGTGTTGCCGCGTGGAATAGAACCCCCACCCCGCAACCTCCATTCAGCCACAGACCATGTATAGCAGGGGTCTCAAACTCGTGGCGCGGATATGAAAGTTAAATTTGTTTTTTGATTAGCTTATTTATTTTTCCATCTTATTTTGTGTTGAAAAATAAAAATTAACATTAAACATGTATTTAATAATTTAATAATAAATAAAAATTAATTTGTTCATTTGTTTCATTAGTTTTTTGATTTGCTTATTTATTTTTCCATCTTATTTTGTGTTGAAAAATAAAAATTAACATGAAACATTTATTTAATAATTTAATAATAAATACAAATTAATTTATAATAATTTAATGTTTTATCAGAGCTTTTGCAAAGAACCAAAGCACTGAAAAAGTGGAGGGTATAGCAGAAGCATTGAAGACTGTTATATTATATATATATATATTAATATTTAATATAATGAATATTTATTAATATTTTATTGTATTTTTATTTTTTTATTTGTTATATATATATATATATATATATATATATATATATAAAGTTATTTCCTTTAAACTTAAAAAGCCAAAAACTTACCACTTCCACACGGATAGGGAGGATAACTATTAACAGTTATTTAACCTTTAACATGAACATGAATCAAACGTAATAATTTTTTCTGGGTACATGATACCATACAGCATCCATATCAAACTTGCCGCACTAACATTAAACTGTCATATCAAGGCGGGGGCCTAAACTAGCATCTGCCGCATGTTTGAGACCCCTGACATAAGAGATGCTACAGGAAAGCTAACACAAGAGGAAGGTTTAAAAAAAATTGGACATTTTACTCCCTCCTGTCATGATTGGCTTGATCTCATCAGTTTTTTGTAGCTTTTGTCGCTAATAATGCTAACTAATAATGCTCTCCTCAAATTACCAGAAGGGGGCAGCATGAGAAGCCTCCCTTTTAATTTTTCCATAAGCACTTTGAAATATGATCCTCGTTGTCGGATGCTTAAATATGACTACTGGGAATCTTGTTTTTTTTTTTTATGGTTTCATCTGATTATTTGTGTTCCCCTCGCAGGCTTCTTCCCTGGTAGTTCCCAGGGGTGCGATGCTTTCCTTCGCCACAAGATGACTTTGATATCGCCATCCATCCTGAAGAAATACGGCATTCCCTTTGACAGGGTGAGCGGCATCATCCGAAACTCAATACTCACGTTGATCATATTTATCGCGTTCTTTGTCGGAGTTTTCGGAGCAAATTTCTGTTAAGTTTTTACTTCCATCCCCAAGTTCTTGGTGCATTTCCTCCGACTTCTTGTTTAATGCTATGAGATATTGACCCTCACACACACTCGCAGTGAGAAGAAAAGAAAGTTCCACTTTTGCAGACAGTGTGCCTTCCGATGTTCCCACGTTTGCCCTCTTAGGGCATCATTACAGCACTGAAGGTGTCACTGCTAATGCGCCTACAGTATATTGCGTCAATGCTTAAAAATAGAACCTTCCCAGCTATCTGGAAAATGCAAGATGGTGTGTTTTGATACGGGGGAAGCCACAGTCTATCATTTGGAAAAGTTATTTCAAATGTTCCTCCTCTGCCCCGCTTTCACCCCCCCATGCCTGTCACCTTGTCTGGCTTGATGTGTCTCTTGATCGCCTAGATCCGGGCGTCACGGTGATGATGATGATCACTTATAAAGGACTTGTGTTTTGGGGGCAAGGTATTAGAAAAAAAAGTCTTGTCTTCAAGTGTAACGGAAAATAATCTGAACATTTCACTCATGGGAAAATGAGTTACTTAAGCGTGTACTGGAAATGCGAGGGAAGTTTTTTACGGTTTACTTTGCCATCTACTTTTGTTGAAGTGTCCAATAAGATTTGAAACATTTGAGCGATTTGTCACTTTCCACTTTGGAGAAACAGAATCTCTGAATACTCGCTGAATATAATAACAAAACGGACCACATTTGCTTGTGTACGCAACACTACAAACCTTGCAATCCAACATGTACTCGTGGTCCCGGCATCACTTGTTTGCTCGCAATGTGTAGCTGTTTTTTGTTGTTTTTTTTAATCGAACTTCAGCAGCTGCCGCTGTGTTAATGTTCAAGCAGAAATTTTGCATTGATCAAATCAAATCAACTTTATTTGTAGAGCACTTTTCCCGCAAAGACATGCAACACAAAGTGCTTTACAGAATTAAAAACAATTACCACAATTAAAAGGAAAAACAATTACTAAGAAAGCCCCGCCCTCCCATCCTCCATACTAGAGACACACACACACACACAAAAAAGTTGTTGATGAAAGTTACTTAAGATTTGTCAGATCAAAAAAAAAAATCCTGGTTCTGTACTCTAAGCATCATGGGAAGTTCGGCACTGTGGTTCTTTTAGCGTAAATAACAAGAATAAGTAATAACTTTAACTTTTAATAATTTTAACTTTTCTAGTATTGTTTGTTTTGTTTGAATTAGAATTGAATTATTTGAAGTGAAACTAATCCAGGCTTTTTATTTGACCAGGTAACTCAGAATGAAGGGGAGTTCATGATCACCTTTCCTTATGGCTACCACGCCGGCTTCAATCATGGCTTCAACTGTGCGGAATCCACAAACTTTGCCACTCTGCGCTGGGTTGACTACGGCAAAATGGCCACTCAGGTAAGACGGTCTTCCAAATCTTAGTTAACTTTTTTTAACCCATTTTCCAGTCAAACCCAACACCGGAACGCCGCCCGCAAAGCAGCATCACTTTTAGCGGTTTCTGAACTTTGTTTGCCTTCTTGCGCACATTCATGATGAAATTAACGAGCTACTGCCATAATCCACTTTTTTTTCCCACATTGCATCACTTCACTGTCTTCCTTCCCAATAGATGTCATTTGCACACTTTGGTTGTGGTGACAAAATAAGAGCACACCAAACAGAAAAAGCAGCACTGACTTTAATAAGATGAAGTTAACAAACAACGTTTAATCTGCTAGATCAGGGGTCTCAAACTCAATTTACTTAGGGGGCCATTGGAGCTAGGGTCTGGGTGAGACTGGGCCGCATTAGGTTCCAATTTTCTACAAGAAAAGCTCTGATTAAAATATTCCACTGTTCTCGAATAGCTTACGTTTTATTTTTCTAAAACGGCAAATAATAAAAACTTAAGAAACCACATATAGTTGGTGGGTAGACAAATGATTTTTTTCAGATTAAAATGCCCTGTAGACATGACAAAACACGACTATAGTCACATTTATACTCTTTTTATTTACAACATATTGCGCAACTGCAGGGTCTTGAGACACATGCTAACTCGCAAACTAGAGAGCTAGCGACCTAAACGGTAGCCTCCAAGTTATTTCCTTTAAACTTAAAAAGCCAAAAAAATACCACTTCCACACGGATAGGGAGGATAACCATAAGTTATTTAACCTTTAACATGAACATTAATCAAACGTAATAATTTTTTCTGTACATGATACCATACAGCATCCATATCAAACTAACATTAAACTTTCATATCAAGGCGGGGGCCTCAAACTAGTGTCCTGTGGGCCACATTTGGCCCGCGGGCCGCGTGTTTGAGACCCCTGTGCTAGATGATTTGCCCTTTTAAAAGCCAACTGTATTGTTTGTCACCCAAGCGCTCCGATGCATAGACATTCCCTCTCACATCGGAAGCTCGTGACTTTGCTTCTTGTACTCTCATTACGGGAAAGGTGAAATGCGTAATAGTCATCATCAAAATCGCACTGCGGAGGCTCATAAACCACGTCACACGCCAAAGGCTGCCTTTGCCACACAGAATTCCGGATATTACAAATGTGTCTGGAAGCGATTTTAATTTGCAGTTTCCGAATTAAAACTTTCACCGACATCACCTCCAGTGAACCGTATATTGTCTTGTGGAAAACTTTTCTTTTCTTTCACGTCACTCACTGGAAACGGTACTGCCTGTCTGCTTCTGGTTTGTTTACATTTTGTTGCCTTGTTTATGGCTGCACGGTGGTCGAGTGGTTAGTACTCAGGCCTCACAGCGAAGAGACCCGAGTTCAATTCCACTATCGGCCATCTCTGTGTGGAGTTTGCATGCATGGGTTTTTTTCCGGTTTCCTCTCTCATTCCAAAAATGGCGACTCCAAATTGTCCATAGGTATGAATGTGAGTGTGAATGGTTGTTTGTCTATATGTGCCCTGTGATTGGCTGACCACCAGTCCAGGGTGTACCCCGCCTCTCGCCCCAAGACAGCTGGGATAGGCTCCAGCACCCCCAGCTGTGACCCTTGTGAGGAAAAGCGGTAGAAAATGAATGAATGAATGTTTGCACTCACTCATTAACACATTGCCAGAGAATAAGAAGACTCAGCAGGAGGGATCGCTGTTGCTAACTTAGCGACTTTGTTACTATATTTAGGGAGTAATCAGACCCCTATACACCCCGCCTCTTGCCTGAAGACAGCTGGGATAGGCTCCGCCCCCCCCCCCCCCCAATACCCCCACCCCGGCGACCCTTGTGAGGAAAAGCAGTAGAAATTGAATAAATGAATGAATGTTTGCACTCACTCTTTAATACATTGCCAGAGAATAAGAAGACTCAGCAGGAGGGATCACTTTTGCCGACCTAGCGACTTTGTCACGATATTTAGGGAGTAATCAGACCCCTATACACCCCGCCTTTCGTCTGAAGACAGCTGGGATAGGCTCCGGCACCCCCCCCATACCCCCACCCTGGGCGACCCTTGTGAGGAAAAGCAGTAGAAATTGAATAAATTAATGAATGTTTGCACTCACTCTTTAATACATTGCCAGAGAATAAGAAGACTCAGCAGGAGGGATCACTTTTGCCGACCTAGCGACTTTGTCACGATATTTAGGGAGTAATCAGACCCCTATACACCCCGCCTTTCGTCTGAAGACAGCTGGGATAGGCTCCAGCACCCCCGCTGCAACCCTTGTGAGGAAAAATGGTAGAAAATGAATGAATGTTTGCACTCACTCATCAACGCATTGCCAGAGAATAAGAAGACTCAGCAGGAGGGATCGCTGTTGCTAACTTAGCGACTTTGTTACTATATTTAGGGAGTAATCAGACCCCTATACACCCCGTCTCTCGCCTGAAGACAGCCTGGGTGTTGGGACACTGCCATGTTGATGTAGGGGAGCAAATAGTCTTGGAATGTCCTTATTTTTTACTAAACGAAGAAAGCATATGTTTATTTGCCTCCCTGTGCCTCGCCACATACTGTTCTATCAGCTTCTACCAGACACCTTATTTTAACGTTTGTGTCAGTCTACCGGTGTCCAAATGCAATGTCGCTCGGATATTGTTTTGCTGGGGGAGAGCAGGCCTCTTGTGTTCTCGGTAATTGAACACATGACCCTCCATGCTTCTCGGGGGAATGATACAACTTGAATTTAATACAAGCAAGCCAGGAAACAAAATATTTTCACTCGGCTCTCGTCCCCCATCTTGGTTTAATCTCTCTCCCGGTTCTTTCTCCATCATTTGACTGCTTCTCTTACATCTTATTCAACACTTGGATTAAGTCCTCTACTCCATACTTCTCCTTGTGTACAATGTGGGAAAAAAAAGTTGATATACTTCATAATTATGAGTTGAACCGAATGAGCATTGCAATACCTAACCATGTAGCGACATCCACTGTATAAATGAGTCCTTTTTGTATTTATGTTCTGTGTTTTTTTCCTCTATAGTGTACCTGCCGTAAGGATATGGTGAAGATTTCCATGGATGTCTTTGTGCGCTGCCTCCAGCCGGATCGCTACGACATGTGGAAACAGGGAAAAGACATCATCATGTTGGACCACTCCAAGATCACCGAGCTTAGCAGCCCGGAACTGGAGCGCTGGAGACAGCATCGCATCACATTCCGAGCCAACCTCTTGCGGAAGTGAGCCATATGTCTCAATGGAATTTTTTTTTTTTTTGCCCAGGGAATAAATGTTATTTACACGTTTATTTATACGTTCTTTCATCGCTATTCCAAGGGCCATGCAGAAAATGAAACAGTTCCGCCGTCTGAAGTTGGAGGAGGTGAAGGTACTGGCGGAGGAGGGCATCGAGTTGAACGCCGTTGAATACCAACGTCAAGTGGAGGAGCGAGAAGCCCAGCGCAGGCAAGAAAGAGAGGACCGCCTCGCCAGAGAGGCCATGATGACCCTGGAGGCCATGCAGCTGAAAGAAATGCAGGATGCAGAGGCCGCTTCCAGGGCAGCTGCCACTTCAGCGCCGCAGGGTAGGAACTATTGAGACCCCCAACCTTCCAGTCTTTTAACAAAATAATTCAACTAAAATGTCTTATCTTTGCCAGAACTTGATTCTCAACCACAAAACCTGAACGACAACGTGGCGGATGATGCAGAAACCGCCATGCAGACAAATCAGGATGTGCCCATCACGGGATTTCAAGAAGTATTTGAACAATTTACTGCAACCGCCATGAAGAATTCAAGGTCTGCCTCGTCGGATCCCATCCAGGAGGAGAATCCTCCGGTCCAAAAAGCCGCAGACATCCCAGCAGACAACAACAACCTGGAAGTGAGTTGCACTCTTGCTTTTTGCAACCGAATTAATGCAATGATTAATTTTTATCACAGCTTCTTCTCACTGCATTGTCGTGCATCAAGAGATGTGATAAGATAAGATATGCCTTTTATTCGTCCCTCAGTAGGGAAATTTGCATTGCACAGCAGCAAGAGTACAGAATCAGTAATAAAAAATATAAAAAATAAACAATATAAACAACCCAAGTATTAACAAAATCAACAATTAATCAAAAAATTATTATTATTTTAAATTAACAAAATAAAGTTAAAAAAAAAACCTTAAACTATATTAGGAAAGCAGGAAGTGAACAAATGTAACAGTAAAATAATTGAATAAAATAAAAGAAAACAAAGAAAAAATAAAGAAAAAAAACAATTTTATAAAATAAAGTTAAAAATCAATTAAAATTATATTAGGAAAGCAGGAAGTGAACAAATGTAACAGTAAAATAAATGAATAAAAGAAAACGAAGAAAAAATATAAAACAATTTTTACAAACATTTTATAAAATAAAGTGTAAAAAAAAAAAAACGATAATTATATTAGGAAAGCAGGAAGTGAAGAAGAGTCTTGAACCAGTCATGATGTGCTATATATATCACTATATTGACACTTACTATGGTACCCATTATGGCATTGGATGCTCATATCATCAAGTACTTCGGCATGTGACAAAATAAATAAATAAAATAAAAAAAAAATACAGTTTAATAAAAAAATTATATTAGGAAAGCAGGAAGTGAACAAATATAACCGTAAAATAAATGAATAAAATCAAATAAAAGAAAACGAAAAAAAATAAAAGAATTTTTTTTACAAACATTTTATAAAATAAAGTAAAAAAAACAAAAATTATATTAGGAAAGAAGGAAGTGAACAAATGTATCAGTTACTGATTGTAAAATGGATGGAGGGGTAGGATTTAATAAGCTTTGCTTCTTCCTACTCCTTTTGGACATGTGGAACTGGGAACTGATTATGTGATGCGTTCAATTGTAATCTGATGCATGTTCCAATGAAATAAAACCATTACCAGTATATATATGAGGCATTATAGAAATTATAGAAATACTATTATATTATTATCATATAGCACTTAGAGCCTTAATATATTGCACGTGGAGCTCGATCGCATAATGCACAGTGAACGGGGTCCGGAATTACATGTTGAGACGTAAGACGTGTTGTTTTGTCGCATTGTCAGGCCAGCTACAGCAAGCTGAAGATGCCGACAGAAGTTAAGAAGAGTCGACGTCACCCCCTCACCAAGCCGCCCATCCGGTCTCCTTTGTCTGTGGTCAAGCAGGATCCGACGGGTGCTGCAGGTAATGTTGTCAGGGGGGAGTCACAATTTTTTGTCATGAATTCTTTGTCATCTATTTTTCTTTATTTTTATTTTGCGTCTATTTTTTTTCTTTGTTTCAGCCACTTCACATTTGAAAGTTAGAGAAAAAACAATGAATTTGATGGGGGTTTTTTTTGGGGTGGGGGTCTCCTGACTGGCAATTATTGATCTTGGGATCATGACTTCCAATTACATGCTTTCAAAGTCTCTTAAAAGCTGACACCCAACTGGAGGCTTGTCCTTCAGAAAGGGTGGCTGGAGGACGACGATGACACAAGGAGAACGAGTTAAATGGAAGCCTGGCGATATCCTCCTGTGTCCTCTTCAGGTTTTAACAAATTGTCTGGATCGCTCGCTTCAGGGGATTCGCGGCTGGAATTCATTCTCAACCTTTTGAGAGCAAGTCGTTGAACCCCCCCTGTGCTATTTGCGTCCGACAGCCAATTATATTCCAAGGGCTGTCCCTTACTCGCCGTTAAAAATGCTTCTTTTGCCGAATGCTTCTTTTTGACCCTCTTCTATTCAAATGTACTGTATTTTCATAATTCTAACTAACAACGCCGTCACTTTAAATGAGTATTATTTACCACCCGCAGAGCTTACGTCACCCGCGGCACTGGAAAGCAGCATGAAGAAACAGGAGCACCTTTGGCAGAATCGATCTCCCAACTTCCTGGCCGAGAAGGCCTTCAACGCTGCCGTGGCGGTCCTCCAGCCACACTGCGCCGTCTGCTCCCTCTTCTGTCCCTACACAAAGGTACTAGCACACCGCACTGCAGGGGGTCCACATATGAAGTCATGGTTTAATTTCATTTGAACGTGCATCAGATTACAATTGAACGCATCACTTAATCAGTTCCCAGTTCCACATGTCCAAAAGGAGTAGGAAGAAGCAAAGCTTATTAAATCCTACCCCTCCATCTGGTACTTTTACAATCAGTAACTGTTACATTTGTTCACTTCCTGCTTTCCATAATATTTTTTTTTGTTTTTTTTTTTTAGATAATGCACCTTTTTACATTTTTTTAAATGTTTTTTTTAATTTTCCAAATATTTCAACTTTCTTCTAAATTTTCTTTTAGTAATATTATGATTTTATTCACATATAACTTTTTCCTCAACCAAATCTATTTCATAATTTTACAACTTTGAAGAATATTCTTTAATATTTCCAGTCATTGCTTCTAAAATAAAATGACATTGCCAAATTGCCAATTTTTTTCTCAATATTTTGACTTTATTCTTGCAAAATTACAGCTGATTTTCCAATTCTGTTAACTATTTCAACTTTCTTCTTGTAAGTTTCTATGCCGCTTATCCTCACTAGGATTGTGGGGTATGCTGGAGCTTATCCCAGCTGTCTTCGGGCGAGAGAGGCGGGGTTCACCCTGGACTGGTGGCCAGCCAATCACAGGGCACATATAGACAAACAACCATTCACACTCACATTCATACCTATGGACAATTTGGAGTCGCTAATTAACCTAGCATGTTTTATACTCGGAGAAAACCCACGCATGCACGGGGAGAACATGCAAACTCCACACGGAGATTGCTGAGGGTGGAATTGAACTCGGGTCTCCTAGCTGTGAGGCCTGTGTGCTAACCACTTAATCACTGTGCAGCTGACAACTTGAGTTTTCAATGAAAATTTTTGCTAAACCATACTCCCGTTTTTCATTCATTAATTTACCACTTATCCTCACGAGGGTTGCGGGGGTGCTGGAGCCTATCCCAGCTGTCTTCGGGCGAGAGGCGGGGTACACCCTGGACTGGTGGCCAGCCAATCACAGGCCACATATACACAATATGATATTTGTAATGAATATATATATATATATATAATAACTGTGATAGAGAGAAGCCGCCAAAGTGTGTTGCATCACATTTATCTTCTTCCCCCCGCTGCCGTTTCAGCCCCACCACGAACCCATCAATGCAAACGATCGCCAGCGGTCCTTTGTCCCCCGCCACGGAAATCGAACTCGTCCGATCGTCCCAGAGATGTGCTTCAGTGTCAGGGCCGACAGCACCGAGCCCCCTCCCACGAGCCATTACATTGGGGAGGATGGAACCAGCGTGCTGCTGTGCTGCTCCTCGTGCAACATGCAAGTGCATGCCAGTGAGTATTCAAACCCGTGGTAGTTTACCACAGTAGATTCTTTCATCAGTTCCTAATTACTACAGTAGTCAGTTGTACTTGAAGTACATTTCTTGATTCTGTGAGGTCCATTGTTGCAATAAGGTCTGCGTTAAAACCGTCTTATTTGCAAGCGGCTGACGGTACCTTTAAGGGCAAACGTGAATGCGATGCGAATGTCCTCAAATCATTCCGGCGGAATGGAAAAGGCTCCCATTCAAAACACGTCGCTAACATTTTGGCAGGTACAGTTTGAGTGCACAGCGAAAAACACTGATGTAACCGGGTCTCGTGTTGCGTCAAATAGAACACGACAGAATCAGAACAATTGCAGCACACACATACCTTACGCACCTTGGCTCAAAATAACAACCCCCCCTTGAGCTATTACTACCCCCCTGAAGCTGGAACGAGACCTAACAAAGACCGCTTCATCTGCTGTCATGGCGTGATCTGGACCAGGGGTCTCAAACTCAATTTACTTGGGGGCCACTGGAGTTCGGTCGGGTCTGGGTGAGACTGGGCCGCATCAGGTTTTCCAAAAAAAACAACGCATTTATTAAAAACAAAAACATTTAAAAAACTTTGTCGAATAAGATGAAAAATAAATAAACAAATCAAGAATAAAGAAAATCAATCAATCAGTAATAAATAAATATAATAATAATAATAAAAGGGCAAATAATAAAAACTTAAGAAACCACATATAGTTGGTGGGTAGACAAATGATTTTTTTCAGATTAAAATGAACAAAGCATTATTAGAGCCCTGTAGACATGACAAAACACGACTATAGTCACATTTATACTCTTTTTATTTACAACATATTGCGCAATTGCAGGGTCTTGAGACACATGCTAACTCGCAAACTAGAGAGCTAGCGACCTAAACGGTAGCCTTCAAGTTATTTCCTTTAAACTTAAATTGCCAAAAACTTACCACTTCCACACGGATAGGGAGGATAACTATTAACATTCCCCGACGGGAATATCACTGATTGGATTTAATTGCCCCAATTTTGTTTTAACTTGCCCCGGGCCATCGGTACATCGTTATTGTCGAGCCCTGATGAGAACCAGGAAATAAGCGACCTAAACGGTAGCCTCCAAGTTATTTCCTTTAAACTTAAAAAGCCAAAAAAATACCACTTCCACACGGATAGGGAGGATAACTATTAACAGTTATTTAACCTTTAACATGAACATTAATCAAACGTAATAATTTTTTCTGGGTACGTGATACCATACAGCATCCATATCAAACATTAAACTTTCATATCAAGGCGGGGGCCTCAAACTAGCGTCCTGCGGACCACATTTGGCCCGCGGGCCTCGTGTTTGAGACCCCTGGCGTCATGTTTGAATTCTGAGTCACATGACTCGTCTTGTCTTGACAGGTTGTTACGGTGTCAATCCGGACTCGGTCGTCGGACCGTGGACATGCTCCAGATGTGTGGCAGGTGCCTGGACAGTGGTGAGCGAAACCGATCCCCCGAAACCGATGTCATGTCTTAACAGAGCCAGAATGTATAGCGCAGTTTCTGCCCTTTTTCAGGAGTGTTGTCTCTGCAACTTGAGGGGAGGAGCTCTGAAGATTACCGTCGACAACCGGTATGCTGTGCCAAATTGAGAAAATGGAAATACTTGTGCAATAGTTGTCAGAGGTCATCTGCGTTGTGTGTCTTCTCTGGAAACCAGGTGGGCGCATATTATCTGCGCCATTGCTGTGGCTGAGGTTCGCTTCATCAACGCTATCGCGAGGGAACCGGTGGATATCAGTGCTGTTCCGGAAACACGCAGAAACCTGGTAAGTTGGCGCAGAAACAAAGCGAGTCAGTGGGTAGTGAACAAGCTTGTCTTGACTCCTTTCTCACTGCAGCTGTCTGATTTCCCGTCTGTAGCTTTAGTCACTGTTCCGTGATCTGCTCTCTTATTCGGTATTATACATGTACCACGCCGTGTCGTATATTTCCCTTTCACTGACTCTGTGTCCATCACTCCCATCCGCTACTCTTATGGATGGCTAGGTAGTGTTTTTCAGCCTCACGGAGACTCTGATGCTAGTGGAGTTTTGGTCTAAATCGGGTCCTATACCTAAATGAGCTCACACTGTACACAGAACACATAAAGATTATAAAAGATTATAAAATTGCAAAATTCTAAAATTAAATAATTTATTAATTAAAACTAAAAAATTAATTAATTAAAATTAAAAATTTATTAAAATTAAAAAATATTTAATTAAAATAAAAAAAAAAATTTAATTTTAAAAAATTATTATAACATTAAAAAATATATAAAATTATAATACAGTAATAAAATGAATAAATACATTGACAGAATTCCTTAGTTTTCTTGCACTATGTTATTATTGTTCATGTTAAAGGAACCGATCCTTTCACATGTTCAAAGACACCATCTTTAAACATTAACGTTTGTCGTCGCGTTTAAGCAGCTTGAATAAACAAACATATAAATAAACAGTATAGTAGTAATAGTAATAATAATTAATAGTAATAAATAGTTTCAGTATGTGGAATCAAACTATGGAATGGATTCATTCATTCATTCATCAATTCATTAATTGAAAATATTTGTACACCGCCAAATGTTGCAGGATATTTAGTGCAGTATGTTTTGAAGTATCTGCAGTATTACATAGTATTTAGCTAGTATATGCTCCCATGTCAAAAGGACGCAAATTTTTGAATGTCATTTTAGAATTGTGACATAAAAGCAATCTTCACTCGTTAAATGTACTGCAAAGAAGGCCAGTAAGGATAATTCATAATGCCACCTCAGGGAAGAAGTACATTTGAAACACTTCTATGCTAGGACTACGTTATGCTAGCCATAGCATTTCAGTATGTGGAATCAAACTATGGAATGGATTCATTCAAATTTTAATTACAAAGATATTTCAAGAAAACAACCTGACAGGGTCATTTTTGACCCACTTATGGAAGGTTGGGGTAGTAACACAAAAACAAAAATTTCTTAAAATGTATAAAAGACAAGTTAAAAATGTGAACAGCATGATATCAAAAACATGTTTTTTTAGGAATACCTGGAATATGAAATGATAAAAAAAAATTTCATTACGAAGATATTTTAAGAAAACAACCTGACTGAGTCATTTCTGACCCACTTATCCATCTAAGGGTTACAGTGGAGACAAATTTCCCGATTGATGATGTTGCCACTGAACGCAACTCGTCTCCTTCCTTCATTTTTTCTCTATGTCGCCTTTAAATCTCATCTTCCTGGAATCTGCCCCCCCCCACCCCCCCCATTGGCTCATTCAATCCCACTTCATAGACGAGCGTATTGCTTGCTGCGGCATAATCACATATGCACAAATAATGTCACCCCCCCCCCCCTCGTCTCTATTCTCTGAATAATCTATCAAAGACACGCTGGGTGACATTTACAGCCGAGCGCTGTCAAAGCAGGTTTCCCCCCCAGCTCGTCTTAAAAGATCAAGAGACAAAGCTCTCGGTTCTAATGATTCAGACGACGGGCCCGATCGTGTGTGAACACGCAATTTTAGAAGCAATTATCATTATTTTGCCTCACACGTCGGTGAAAAATCTATACAACGTTACCGGCAATGTTGACTCTGCAGCCAAAAACGTCGTCTCAAACGTCTTATAATATCTATAAAAAATGATCATCTGAATGATTGAACGATGTCTCCTACATTGCTACTACATTCCGGTGACTTGCAAGAAGTATAACTGCAAAGGGAATTGAACAAGTCCATTTATTATTGTGAAGCAAGACAACGTACGCGGCGATTGAAAACATAAATTTACTCTCTGGTACTTGTTCTACCCTCCTCCTTGCATGTTTCTCGCTTATTTTCTGGTTCTCATCAGGGCTCGACAATAACGATGTACCGATGGCCCCGGGGCAAGTTCAAACAAAATTGGGGCAATTAAATCCAATCAGTGATATTCCCGTCGGGGAATGTTAATAGTTATCCTCCCTATCCGTGTGGAAGTGGTAAGTTTTTGGCTATTTAAGTTGAAAGGAAATAACTTGGAGGCTACCGTTTAGGTGGCTAGCTCTCTAGTTTGCGAGTTAGCATGTCTCAAGACCCCGCAGTTGCGCAATATGTTGTAAATAAAAAGAGTATAAATGTGACTATAGTCGTGTTTTGTCATGTCTACAGGGCTCTAATAATGCTTTGTTCATTTTAATCTGAAAAAAAACATTTGTCTACACACCAACTATAAGTTTTTATTATTATTATTATATTTATTTATTACTGATTGATTTTCTGAGGGTCGCAGGGGGTGCTGGAGCCTATCCCAGCTGTCTTCGGGCGAGAGGCGGGGTGGTCTGGTGGCCGGACTGGTGGTCAGCCAATCACAGGGCACATATAGACAAACAACCATTCACACTCACATTCATACCTATGGACAATTTGAAGTCGCTAATTAGCCTAGCATGTTTTCGGAATGTGGGAGGAAACCGGAGTACCCGGAGAAAACCCACATTTAATACATAGCTTTTATTGAGGTCTTCCTACATTTACATTTTTTTTTTGTAATATTTTCCAAATATTTCAACTTTTATATTTTCAACAAAATGTCTTTTAGTAATATTATGATTTTATTCACATAATATTATAACTTTTTCCCCAACCTAATTTTCAAAAAATTACAAATTTATTTCATAATTTTACAACTTTGAAGAATATTCTTTAATATTTCCAGTCATTGCTTCTAAAATTACATTACATTATTTTTTTCATGAGTTTATTCTTGTCAAATTGCCAATTTTTTTTTCAATATTTTGACTTTATTCTTGCAAAATTACAGCTGATTTTCCAGTTCTGTTAACTATTTCAACTTTCTTCTTGTAAGTTTCTATGCCGCTTATCCTCACTAGGATTTGTGGTTGTATGCTGGAGCCTATCCCAGCTGTCTTGGGGCAAGACAGGGTACACCCTGGACTAAGGATTTCCGATGATTTGGAAAAGTTTAGTTCAGGATTCATTTCCAGGTGGACTCAAGTTGCAATGTGTCATTCCGAATGGAAAAATGAGACGATCCAAGGAAGTAGGGATGCTAAGACAGAAGACGCTAACTTCCTTGTCCTTCTTTCCCGTTGCCCAGGTGTGTGTGTTCTGCCACGGAAAAAATGTCAGCCAGAACCGTGGCGCCTGCATCCAGTGCTCCAACGAGAACTGCGCCACGTCTTTCCACGTCACCTGCGCCCAAATTGCTGGCGTTGTCATGACACCCGCCGACTGGCCCTACGTGGTGTCGGTCATCTGCCACCGACACAGAAAGGTCATTCCGAAGGTACGTACTATTCGGGAATCACGGTACACGGGAAAGATTAAATATGATGGGGATATTATCGATTTTGAAATCTTGTTTTTCAGTCTCGGGTGTCCGTGAAAACTCCCAGTGGTCCGACCCTGGGTCAGAGGGTGATTGGCCGAAACACCGACAGCTGGTTTTACCATTGTGTCATCATCGGCATGGCAACACAAACCTTCTACGAGGTCAACTTCTACGACGGCTCCTACTGCGACAACCTGCATCCAGAAAACATTATAGTGAGTACCGAGACTGATCTTAGATGGGCTGGGATAGGCTCCAGCACCCCCACAACAGTATCACTCTGACACTGTGAATGAACATCCAGCAGCAACACAACATTTTGGCATGACTACTATATTGATGAAAAATGTACTGAACCAGGGCTGCACAGTGGATGGGTGGTTTGCACACAGGCTTCACAGCTAGGAGACCCGAGTTCAATTCCACCCTCGGCCATCTCTGTGTGGAGTTTGCATGTTCTCCCCGTGCATGCGTGGGTTTTCTCCGGGTACTCCGGTTTCCTCCCACATTCCAAAAACATGCTAGGTTAATTAGCGACTCCAAATTGTCCATAGGTATGAATGTGAGTGTGAATGGTTGTTTGTCTATATGTGCCCTGTGATTGGCTGGCCACCAGTCCAGGGTTGTACGCCGCCTCTTGCCTGAAGACAGCTGGGATAGGCTCCAGCACCCCTGCGACCCTCGTGAGGATAAGCGGTAGAAAATGGATTTCTCCTCCTATTTTGTGTGGAAGTGGTAACTTTTTGGCTTCCTATTTTGTCTTTCCCCACCCTCGACCATCTCTGCGTGGAGTTTGCATGTTCTCCCCGTGCATGCGTGGGTTTTCTCCGGGTACTCCGGTTTCCTTCCACATTCCAAAAACATGCTAGTTTGCTAACATGCTAAACATGCTAACTGGCGACTCCAAATTGTCCATAGGTATGAAAGTGAGTGTGAATGGTTGTTTGTCTATATGTGCCCTGTGATTGGCTGGCCACCAGTCCAGGGTGTACCCCGCCTCTCGCCCTGAAGACAGCTGGGATAGGCTCCAGCACCACCGCGACCCTCGTGAGGAAAAAGCGGTAGAAAATGAATGAATGAATGAATAAACCTCATTTAGTGTAACAACAAACCAAGTAAAGTGAAGACAACCACCTAAAGGAGACCACTTTGTATCCTTTACTAGAAGTATGTATTCATCAGATCTCAATGACCTCTCATCTTTTCCCCCTCAGAGTCACGACTGCTTGCGCGCTGGCCCCCCTGACGCGGGGGAGTTGATCGTGGTCAGAACCCAGGATGGTCAGGACCAGAACGCTTACTTTGTCAAACAGCACGTCCACAAGGTCTACCAGGTGAATAAGGGCGCCCACGTTATTTGACGCTCAATGGTTATTTGACATGCCGCCATTCTCCTTCTGTGATGAGGACCACACACGAGTGTGGTGGTGGTGGTGGTGACGCTGGTGGTGACGCTGTTGTCATCGCACTAATCCCCAATGTTCAATCTCGTGTGCCCAGGTTGAGTTTCAGGACAAGAGTCAGCAGTTGTTAAAGCATTCAGAGATTCATCTGCTGGACCAGGAACTGCCCAAGAGGGTCCGGACCCGCCTTGTGAGTATTCTACTTGAACATGCATGATGGGTTCATGGACACATTGGTTGTCCGTCTGAGGCATGTGATTGACAGGTGACTAGCCGAGGGTGTACCTTGCTTTTCCACTGACCCTGAACAGAATGGATGCATTTTTTGTTGGGGTGCTGGAGCCTATCCCAGCTGTCTTTGTACACCCTGGACTGATCGCCAGCCAATCACAGGGCACATATAGACAAACAACCATTCACACTCACATTCATACCTGTGGCCAATTAACCTAGCATGTTTTTGGAATGTGGGAGGAAACCGGAATACCCGGAGAAAACCCACGCATGCACGGGGAGAACATGCACACTCCACACAGCGATGGCCGAGAATGGAATTGAACTCGGGTCTCCTAGCTGTGAAGCCTGTGTGCTAACCACCCGCCACTGTGCAGCCCTGGTTCAGTATATTTTTCATCAAAATAGTAGTCATGCCAAAATGTTGTGTTGCTGCTGGATGTTCACAGTATCCGAGTGACACTGTCGTGGGGGTGCTGGAGCCTATCCCAGCTGTCTCACATTCATACCTATGGACAATTTGAAGTCGCTAATTAACCTAGCATGTTTGTGCTGCGTCAGTAAGCGCAGTGGGCATGTTGTCGTTCTCCCGAAGAGAGGACAGGAAGTGACGTCGGGGGTTCAAACCCTGTTTTTAAAGGGATTGTTGTCTGATCAAATATTACAGTAACATTACTGACACCTAGTGGCCAGTGTAGAGTACTACTTATCATTCTGTGTTTTGAATGCGTCTTCTGAATACCTTGTAAGTATTTTAGTTCATTTAGCCATTTTTATGTTTGAAAATTCTTTATTTAGGCAAAAAAAATGTGCTTCAATTGTATATTTTTTTAAATATTTTTTTACTAATATTATTAAATCATAAAACAGCATGATTTATTAATACACTGATGAAAAACTGTGAGTCAGTCTGTGAAATTCCAACCTGTGTACCTGTTTTGTTTTCAGGCCATCCCCATGTCCCAGGAGGATCCCTCCTCAGCAGACGGAGCAGGAGCGGCCAAACGCCGCCGCCTGCCCTCCACCCCCACCCCGCTCCCCATGGAGACGACGCCCCCCCCGCAGAAGACCGCCCCGGCCGCCGCACCAGCACCGCTTAACAGCATCAGCAACCTACCATCCTCGCAGCTTCTAAGCCACCTCAGCGTGACCACGTCTGTGCCCGGCGCCATCCCGACGCGTCCCGACGCTCCGATGGACACGACCCGGTCCTTGCCTCACGCCCTGACAGACTCCAAGTTGACCCCGGACCCCACGTTGGCCCCGCAGCCCAACCCTTTTCAGTGCCAGTTGAACTCTGATCCCCTCCTGTCTGCGGCGTCCCCGCCCGCTCCCCCGCCGCCGCAACCCCCGCGGCACATGTCTGACAGCTACACTCCGAGCAGCGGCTACGTCTCATACATGGAGACTCTCCTGCATTCACATTTCCCCCAGGACGAGGGCCCCGGGACCCTGTTTTAGTGCCCCCAGCAGCAACGGGACGGACGCAAACAAACATGTCGCACCAGCTCGGGAAAAAAAAAAAAAAAAGACTCTTTTTAATGCATGTTACTTTTTTTTTTGAGTTGAGATTGCAGTGTAGCTTCAGCACAGAGCTTTTTTTTATTTCTATTTTTTTTTGCTATTATTATTATTATTATTATTATTATTAATTGTCGTTTGATATTCTTCAGCAGTTGGATGTGTTTTTTTTTTTTTTGCTAATTCTTTTCCCATCTTTAATATAAGTATCTCTGGGTGGTATCAACTCTGTACCTCGTCGCGTTTATTATTCGATAACGGCACGTTTTGTGAGACGGGGAAAAAGGAAGCTAATTATTCCAGTCTCTTACTTTTTTTTTTTAATCTAAACTCAAGCAACCAGCAACAAATAACTATTTTTCAGTCATTTTCTGTCATGTGATATATATATATATATATATATATATACACACACATATATATATATATATATACATATATTTGGTTTGCTGTTGTTGCAAGAGCCGGGTTAAATTGTATTGTGGATTACACTCAGTATTTAAATGTCTTGGATATTTAAAGAATTGTAATAGAAGAAAGCATATCCAATGCAAAAAACACGTAGTCAGCACGCACAATGCATCGCCGATGTCCTGACGCTAGTCGACAAAAAATGGCTCCCACTCGCAAAACTCGTCTCAGGGTTCCTACTTCCCCCCCCCAAAAAAAAATCAACAAGCAGTCGTCGGAACTTGCGGGGCTCCACTGCTAATTTTTTGTCCTCCCATCGGTGTGACGTATTTCTCCTATTAGCGGAAATGATTACATTTATCAATGAAGAATATTGTACTTTCATATATATAAAGATAGGAACCCGAAAAGTATGGAAATATTGTTAAAAATGCAATGTATAAAATCTATGTTGTATGTACTTTTTTTTTTTTTTCTACTTCATCAGTCCGCAAACTTGGCCATTTCCAAAAGTAATAATTTTTTACAGGCTTACTTTGGCTGATCAACGCCGTTTGTACCGATTCTAACGTTTGTTTTTTTTTCTATGGCCATTTTTGTGCTGCAGAGATCTTAAAACTACTGATGGACTCACCTTCACCTTGTCACCTTGTACATAGCACAGGTCTCGTGTATTGTGATATGAATATGTAAATGTCAAAACATGAAACCTTCACTTATTTCCTCCTCCTCCACCTTCATTACAACTGAGATGTTGGAGAAAAAAAAAGTGATTTGTGTCCAAATAAACATAAAAAAAATGATTTCATAGGAATTAAAGTGGCTTGCTAGCTGCCTGATACAGTCTCTATTTCACTCTTATTCCAAAATGGATTACATATTTTTTTTCATCAAAACTCCACACACAAGACCCCATAAAGACTAATTAGCAGGATATAAACGATCTCCGGAGTTTCAATATACTAAAGAAAAAAAGAATTACCGGAACCGGAAGAACACAAACTCATTGTAGCAGTGCGGTGGAGCTCTGAATGCAGCTACTTCCAAGCCCCGCCCACTCAAACCGCTGCTGTCCAATCATACGATTATGCTGCGTTCAAGACAACTCAAACGTTTTCGTGTGCTGTTCTCTAAGAAGCTAGTCTATGCTATAACGGTGCAGCCGAATTCGAATACGGTATTCGGAACGGCAGGAATAATTACCTTTTTTTTTTACGAAAAATTAATTCGAACAAATACTTTTAAAATGTTTGTATTCGGGAACAATTAAAACAAAGCTGCGTTTCTTCGTGGCGGTCGGGTGTTAGCCTGTTGCCACTGTTAGCATTAGCTCGCTAACGTGAAGGCTGTTGACAGTGTAACGTTCACATTGGCTTTAAACGGTAAAAAGTAAGTAAGGCTTGGGAGCTTGTGTATATTTGTATGTACTTCTGGCTGGTATTTGGTACCTTTAAGTTAGTCGGGGTTAAGTTTTGGACACAACTTGGACACTTAGCACATTTACCCACTGATGATGCAACATCAGGGACAACCGGGGGTTCAGTGTCTTGCCCAAGGAGACTTGGGAATCATCGCGAGAGGACGGCTTGGGCGACTTTATTCTTATAAAACTTTATTCTAGTAATATTTTACGACTTTCTCAAAAAAACATTTTTTTTCTAAATGCAGCCTTTTTTTCATCTGATATTTATGACTTTATTCTTGTACTATTGCAACTTTTTTCTCCTAAATTTACTGTTTAATTTAATAAATTTATTACTTTTTTTTTCTCGTAAATTTACAACTTTATACTTATTTTTTTTTCCTGAAAATTTATGACTTCATTATCATAATATTACGTGTTTTTAATTTACGACTTTTTTCCACTGATATTTATGACTATTTTTGTACTATTGCAACTTTTTTCTCCTAAATTTACTATTTAATTATCATAAATTTATGACTTTCTTGTAAATTTACAACTTTGTACTTAAAAATTTTTTTTCTTGACAATTGTAGACTTATCATAATATTACATGTTTTTAATTTATGACTTTTTTCTCGTAAATTCATGACTTTGTTCTCATATTATTATTTATATATATTTTATATATTATTAATTTATATTATGATTATTATAATTATGACTCACAAAATTAAAATTGTATGACTTTTACGAGTTTTTTACTTGTACATTTACAACTTTATTCTCATCAGGAGTTATTTTTCTTGTAAGTTTTTTCTCGTAATAAAGGAATAAAGTTGGAAATTTACGATAAAATAAAATATAATATGCGAATAAAGTTTCATGTTTTTAACAAAATTTCTAACAATTTTTTCATGTGCCGTGTTTGTAGAATTTATCAGATTATTACATAGCAAAATGTTAAAAAAAATAAAGACTACTGTATAATCTGCCTGCCATATGTTGTTGTAGTATCACTATGCGGCCACACGAGGGTAGTAAGTAACCATCAAACCCACCAGGATTTCTGCCCTTACTGTATGTTATATTACAATAGCCAGTAGAATGTTACTGACCTGGAGATATAATAAATCATAATAAATCAGGTTCCTTCTTAGGAATCCATCACCTTTTTGCCTGAATATTCCCTAAAAAGGCTCCAAAAGTGGCCATTAACATTCTGACGTGCCTGCAGTGTCTTTGCAGAGGAACTGGGAATGTGCCAGCTCGGCAATTACTTTAACAACGCCCACAGTTTGATTTCTCCAGCAGCTCAACCAAAGGAACGTTTTTGTTGAGCCGAGCCAGGCAGTGACCACATGCAACAAAAACGTTGATTACAGGAAGACATTTGGCATTTTTTTGAATAATAATAATAATAATGAAGTGAATAATATGGGATAATGCATATTAAATTTACAAGAAAAATGTAATAAATTTATGAGAAAAAAGTTGCAGTAATACGAGAATTAAGTCATAATTTTGTGAGTCATAATAATAATAATATAAATGAATAATATACTAAATATATATAAATAATAATATTAAGAACAAAGTCATGAATTTACGAGAAAAAGTCATAAATTAAAAACACAATATTACCATAGTGAAGTCATCAATTAAAAAAAAAAAATTTAAGTACAAAGTTGTAAATTTATAAGAAAAAAAGTAATACATTTATGATAATTAAATAGTAAATTTAAGACAAAAAAGTTGCAATAGTACAAGAATAAAGTCATAAATATCCGAGGAAAAAAAGCTACATTTTGAAAAAAATTGCAATTTTGTGAGAGTCATAATAATAATAATAATATAAATTAATAATATACAATATATATATAAATAATAATATTATGAGAACAAAGTAATGAATTTATGAGAAAAAGTCGTAAATTAAAAACACATAATATTACCATAGTGAAGTCATCAATTAAAAAAAAAATTTAAGTACAAAGTTGTAAATTTATAAGAAAAAAAGTAATACATTTATGATAATTAAATAGTAAATTTAAGACAAAAAAGTTGCAATAGTACAAGAATAAAGTCATAAATATCAGAGGAAAAAAGGCTACATTTTGAAAAAAATTGCAATTTTGTGAGAGTCATAATAATAATATACAAAATATATATAAATAATAATATGAGAACAAAGTCATGAATTTACAAGAAAAGAGTCGTAAATTAAAAACACCTAATATTACGATATTGAAGTCATCAATTTTCCCAAAAAATTTTAAGTACAAAGTTGTAAATTTATAAGAATGAAGTCATAAATTTACAAGAAAGAAAAGTAATACATGTATGATAATTAAATATTAAATTAATAGTAATTAATAGTAAATAGTAGAGAAAATCTTTAAAAAAATACTAGAATAAAGTTGTAATTTTATAAGAATAAAGTCGTAAATATACAAATATATAATCAAAGAATTACTTTTATTGCAAATGTTGATCCAAAATGTTTGTTTACTTTGCTTCTTCAGACACACCCAAGCCAAACTACCTTCTTTCCCATACAAAGACTCGTAAAAACTCGTAAAAGTCATACAATTTTCTGAGTCATAATAATAATAATAATAATAATAATATAAATTAATGGTATTTAAAATATATAAAAATAATAATATGAGAACAAAGTCATGAATTTATGAGAAAAAAGTCATAAATTAAAAACACGTAATATTATGATAATGAAGTCATCAATTTTCAAGAAAAATAATTTAAAGTACAAAGTTGTAAATTTACGAGAAAAAAGTAATAAATTTATGATAATTAAATAGTAAATTTAGGAGCAAAAAGTTGCAATATTACAAGAACAAAGTCATAAATATCATAGGAAAAAAGTCATCAATTAAAAACATGTAATATTATGATAATGAAGTCATAAATTTCCAAGAAAAAAAATTTTAAGTACAAAGTTGTAAATTTACGAGAAAAAAGTAATAAATTTATGATAATTAAATAGTAAATTTAGGAGCAAAAAGTTGCAATAGTACAAGAACAAAGTCATAAATAGAGGAAAAATGCGTACATTAAAAACACGTAATATTATCATAATGAAGTCATCAATTTTCAAAAAAAAAAAGTACAAAGTTGTAAATTTACGAGAAAAAAAGTAATAAATTTATGATAATTAAATAGTAAATTTAGGAGAAAAAAGTTGCAATAGTACAAGTATAAAGTCATAAATATCAGAGGAAAAAAGGCATACATTTAAAAAAAAAATTGCATAATATGAAAAGAGAAAGTGGTAAAATATTACTAGAATAAAGTTGTCATTTTATAAGAATAAAGTCGTAAATATACGAGTCTTAAAAGCTTTGTGAAAACCGAGAGCCAACAATGGCAATTGAAGAGAGAAGGACGAGACTTCTGGAGCTGAATCTAATCTTAAGAATTACAACCATCACTTTTATTGCAAATGTTGATCCAAAACGTTTGTTTACTTTGCTTCTTCAGACCTTCCTTCCCATACAAAGGCATTATTAAGCTAACGCTAGCATGCCCCTAAGGTCCTTGAGTAGCTAACATGCGTGTTGCATTCACGTACACGTCTTTGTTCCGTGACGTTTCAATGAAACATTCAGGTGCTTCATTTGAGCGTCCGGTCCTTTTCGTACAGGAGGGACGTTGTTGACAGACGGACTCGGCTATCACGGCGACGGCGCTACGCTAACGTGACTTCCAAGGCGGAGATGTAATCAGGGCTTAAGGCAGTAATGGAGTCTGTCATATCAAGCAGCTCGTCAAGGTAATTGCCACTTCCAGATGGGATTCAACCCCACAGCATTTCTCTGTCAGACATTCAAGCTTTCAGTTCTCTTCTCAAGGACCAAACCCGCTGGAGGACCTCACACGGGCGTCTTTGGCTCAATTATTATTACATTACAAGCATAAAGTTGGGAATCTGTGAGAATAAAGTCAGAATATTACGAGACTAGTTTACGCCCCTTTTTTGGAAAAAAGCACAATATGAGAATAGTCATATTTTTGTGAAAGAGTCATAATATTACTAGAATAAAGTTTATGAGAATTTATGAGAATACAGTCATCAAGGAACGAGAAAAATGTAATAAATTCACGAGAATAAAGTCATAAATTGATGAAGAAAAAGTTGCAATAATACAAGAATAAAGGCGTATGTTTGTGAAAATAAAGTCATAATATTATGAGAATAAAGTTGTAAATGTACAAGAAAAACATAATAAATTTACGAGAATGAAGTAATAAATTTGAGGAAAAAGTTGCAATAATACAAGAATAAAGTCATAAATTTGTGAAAATAAAGTCATAATATTATGAGAATAAAGTTGTAAATGTACAAGAAAAACATAATACATTTCCGAGAATGAAGTAATAAATTTGAGGAAAAAGTTGCAATAATACAAGAATAAAGTCATAAATTTGTGAAAATAAAGTCATAATATTATGAGAATAAAGTCATAAATTTGTGAAAATAAAGTCATAATATTATGAGAATAAAGTTGTAAATGTACAAGAAAAACATAATATATTTACGAGAATGAAGTACTAAATTTGAGGAAAAATAATTCAAGAATAAAGTTGTACATTTGTGAAAATAGTCATAATATTACTAGAATAAAGTTGTAAATTTATGAGAATAAAGTCATCAAGGAACAAGAAAAATTTAATAAATTCACGAGAATAAAATAAAATTATGAGGAAAAAGTTGCAATAATACAAGAATAAACACGTATGTTTGTGAAAATAAAGTCATAATATTATGAGAATAAAGTTGTAAATGTACGAGAAAAACATAATATATTTACGAGAATGAAGTAATAAATTGATGAGGAAAATTTTGCAATAATACAAGAATAAAGTCATAAATTTGTGAAAATAAAGTCATAATATTATGAGAATAAAGTTGTAAACGTACAAGAAAAACATAATACATTTATGAGAATTAAGTAATAAATTGATGAGGAAAATTTTGCAATAATAGAAGAATGAAGTCGTAAATTTGTGAAAATAAAACCATAATATTACGACAACAAAGTTGTAAATGTACAAGAAAAACATAATAAATTCATGAGAATAAAGTTGAGAAAAATGTTGCAATAATACAGGAATAAAATCGTAAATTTTTCAAAAAAAAGTCATAATACTATGAGAATAAAGTCGCAAATTCATGACAAAAAGACGTGAATTAACAAAACAAAATGTCTTAATATTACAAGAATAAAACCTTTTATCATTATCAGAGCCCTCTAGACATGATATAACACCCCTAGAGTCACTTCATCGTGTTAGCCGATACATGAGATGTAAAACGAGCCATATAATATAATAATATAATAAAGACTAACAAACACAGTTATGAATATTTACCTCATACCACATATACCTGTGCTAATTAGCCACGCCCTTTCACCTGTTCCTCCCACCTAAAAAATATTAGCATTTTATTCCTTGTGATTCTAAATACTTTTGAGTTAGCCTGTTAGCTTAGCTTTGGGTGTATATACGAATGAATCAATACATATGAATGAAGTATTTGGTGAGTAATGCGACTCGGTGAAGTAAATGTACCCTGAAGCTTTTATTAGGGAAGAACATTTGAAGTTATTAGGCAGCAAAAGTACTACAAACACAGAAATGATCCAGTCCAAAAAAAAAAAAATAAATAAAAAATTAAAAACTGCAAATACCAAAACTTAAAAAAATTTAAAAAAATTAAAAATTAAAAACTGCAAATACCAAAACTTAAAAATAAAAAATAATAACAAATTAAAAACTGCAAATACCAAAACTTAAAAAAAATAAAAAATAATACAAAATTAAAAACTGCAAATACCAAAACTTAAAAAAAATAAAAAATTAAAAACTGCAAATACCAAAACTTACAAAAAAATTAAAAATAAAAAATTAAAAACTGCAAATACCAAAACTTAAAAAAAATAAAAAATAATAAAAAAATATAAACTGCAAATACCAAAACTTAAAAAAAAATAAAACATTAAAAACTGCAAATACCAAAACTTAAAAAAATAAAAAATAATAAAAAATTAAAAACTGCAAATACCAAAACTTAAAAAAAAATTAAAAATAAAAAAAATTAAAAACTGCAAATACCAAAACTTAAAAAAAAATAAAAATTAAAAATTAAAAACTGCAAATACCAAAACTTAAAAAAAATAAAAAATAATAAAAAAATATGAACTGCAAATACCAAAACTTAAAAAAAATAAAACATTAAAAACTGCAAATACCAAAACTTAAAAAAAAAATAAATAAAAATTAAAAACTGCAAATACCAAAACTTAAAAATAATAAAAAATAATAAAAAATTAAAAACTGCAAATACCAAAACTTAAAAAAAATAAAAAATAATAAAAAATTAAAAACTGCAAATACCAAAACTTAAAAAAATAAAAAAATAAAAACTGCAAATACCAAAACTTAAAAAAAATAAAAAATTAAAAACTGCAAATACCAAAACTTAAAAAAAAATAAAAAATAATAAAAAATTAAAAACTGCAAATACCAAAACTTAAAATAAAAAAAATAAAAAATTAAAAACTGCAAATACCAAAACTTAACAAAAAATAAAAAATAATAAAAAATTAAAAACTGCAAATACCAAAACTTAAAAAAAAAAAAAAAAATTAAAAACTGCAAATACCAAAACTTATGACAAGGTGACAGAAGTTGCAGTTTGCCAAGCTAGCAGTCTCTAAAAGTGAAAGTACATTTTCAAGTCTCTTTCACTTTATGGCTCTCAGTCACAATGGAGCTTTTAGATTTGCTGACGCAGCATTTTCATGACTGCTGGGCCCCTCCATCACTTTCCTCTCGGCATTAATTAATCAGAGAGAGAGAGGAGGCTTAGCGAGGAAGAAGAAGAGGGGGGGGGGGGCAAAGATGGAAAGTGCCAAGCCTTATTAATGAAGCGAATCTCCATTCAGTCACACATGAGGAATAAACGAAGCTCTTAATCAGCCCATTAGTCTTTGAGGCCGTACTGTCTTTTTATATCAATCTCCTTTCTCTTATAAAAACGTCCACTTTATTCATCATTCATCACCTTGTTTTTGTTGCACGGTGGCCACAAGCTGCTGGACTTACTGCTGCCAAGGATGGACACTTTTTAGGCTTTTTCATCATGGGGGGGTGCTGGTGCTCATAAATGGGGACAAAATGTAAAAAAAAAAATTCTTAAATAACGATTTTATTATTAAACTCCAACAAGGTAGATCATGGGTCTCATACTTGTGGCCCGCAGGCCAAATGCGGCACACAGGATGCTAGTTTGAGCCCCCCCGCCTTGATATGAAAGTTTAATTGTATGTATATATTTATTTATATGTGGTTTCTTTTTACGTTTTTCTTATTTGCTGTTTTATTATTATTTTATTTATTTTCTTTATTCTTGATTTTTTTTTTTTAGTTTTTTTACTTATTTTGTATAGAAAAATAATTTAAAAAAAAAATTTTAAATAAAAAAAAAAATAAAAAAAATTAACTTTTAAAAATAAAAAGATATTGGAGAAGTGGTTACCACACAGGCCTCGCAGCTAGGAGAACCGAGTTCGATTCCACTCATCTCTGTGTGGAGTTTGCATGTTCTCCCTATGTATATATTACATTTAACAAAATGTTGTTAAATTTTTCTCTTATGTTATAGTTTCTGCTGCACGATGGAAAGTAGTTAGCAACCAGGCCACACAGCTAGGAGCCCCGAGTTCGATTCCACCCATCTCGGTGTGGAGTTTGCATGTTCTCCCTGTGTATATATTACATTTAAAAAAATTTGTTACATTTTTCTCTTATGATATATTTTCTGCTGCACAGTGGACAAGTGGTTTGCACGCAGGCTAGGAGACCCAAGTTTGATTCCACCCATCTCTGTGAGGAGTTTGCACCCGGTTTTCTCCGGGTACTGCGGTTTCCTCCCACATTCCAAAAACATGCTAGGTTAATTAGCGACTCCAAATTGTCCATAGGTATGAATGTGAGTGTGAATGGTTGTTTGTCTATATGTGCCCTGTGATTGGCTGGCTGGCCACCAGTCCAGGGTGTACCCTGCCTTTCACCCGAAGACAGCTGGGATAGGCTCCAAATGAGTAAATGTTATATTTTATTTCCACAATGTGCCGTTTACGGGTCCACAAATGGCCCGCGGGCCACACTTTGGATAGCACTGGTTTACATATTTCACAAGGGAGGGCGGGGAATGTTAACTAAATGTTTTGGAGGCACTATCAGGCAGAGGCTGGCTACAGGCTTCCACAGCGGTGCACAGTCACCGGCTTGTGGAGGTACGCTCCCACCGAAATCCTCTTTTGACCGCTTATTGATGAGTAAATGCATGACAAAAGAATCATATTATAAACATATAACATACAAATGTGCGAAAAAGTTCCTTTTGTTCTTTAATTACTTCATCCAAACTTCTCAGGAGCAAAAATACTCGCAAATACTAGCGTTTGTATTTTCACGCCGTTGTTGGCAAAATAATGAATAGTGAGTTGAATCGTGTCTGTGAGTGAACTCATTGCTACGCGGTTGCGACCTGGACTTATTTCCGGTCTGTTTTCCCTGCAGTCCTTTCCTTCTGTTTGCTAACTCAGCCGCTTCAAATCTCATTTCAGACACAATTAGCCTTTAGCCCATCCAAGAGCCGTCGCCCGTGGAGCCCCCAGCCTCCCTTTTCATCCCTTAGTGAACATTTTTTCATTCTCTGATAACGATCATTATTGAGGGCACTGAAAAGGACTTTTTGATCATTTATACGAGAAAACAAATTAAAGGGTCTTTTAGCGAGCCCATTAGGAGACTTCAACTCTTTGCTTGTTGCTATGCCGGGGGGGAAGGGGGGGGGGTGTTCATTTCTTTGCCAAAAGTTGATTGTAAATGACATTAGACGGAAGGTTCAATACCGTGAGATTGGGCCCGACTGTTATTTACATTTACTCATTTAGTTCGTACTAAGTACTGAGTAGGAAGAAGCAAAGCTTATTAAATCCTACCCCTCCATCTGGTACTTTTACAATCAGTAACTGTTGCATTTGTTCACTTCCTGCTTTCTAATATATATGTTTTAAATTTTTCAATTTTTTAATAAAAAAAACAGTATCTTTTATTTTTTAATTTAATTTTAGTTATATTTTTGTAGTACAAGGTGATATGAGCATCCAATGACATAATGGGTACCATAGTAAGACAGCTGGGATAGGCTCCAGCATCCCCCCTCCCCCCACCTCATGAGGAAAAAGCGGTAGAAAATGAACGAATGAATGAATTTTAAAATTTTTGAATTTTTAAATTTTTAAATTTTTAAATTTTTAAATTTTTAAATTTTTAAATTTTTAAATTTTTAAATTTAAAAAAATATATATTTTTTATTTTTAAATTTAATTTTAGTTATTTTTTTGTAGTACGAGGTGATATGAGCATCCAATGACATAATGGGTACCATAGTAAGACAGCTGGGATAGGCTCCAGCATCCCCCCTCCCCCCACCCTCATGAGGAAAAAGCGGTAGAAAATGAACGAATGAATGAATTTTAAAATTTTTGAATTTTTAAATTTTTAAATTTTTAAATTTTTAAATTTTTAAATTTTTAAATTTTTAAATTTAAAAAAATATATTTTTTTTATTTTTAAATTTAATTTTAGTTATTTTTTTGTAGTACGAGGTGATATGAGCATCCAATGACATAATGGGTACCATCGTAAGACAGCTGGGATAGGCTCCAGCATCCCCCCTCCCCCCACCCCCTGCGACCCTCATGAGGAAAAAGCGGTAGAAAATGAATGAATGAATTTAAAAATTTTTGAATTTTTGAATTTTTAAATTTTAAAATTTAAAAAAATATATTTTTTTATTTTTAAATTTAATTTGTTATTTTTTTGTAGTACGAGGTGATATGAGCATCCAATGACATAATGGGTACCAACGTAAGACAGCTGGGATAGGCTCCAGCATCCCCCCTCCCCCGCGACCCTCGTGAGGAAAAAGCGGTAGAAAATGAATGAATTTTAAAATTTTAAATTAAAAAAAGTTTTTTTTTAAAGATTTTTTTTATTTTTAAATTTAATTTTAGTTATTTTTTGTAGTACAAGGTGATATGAGCATCCAATGACATAATGGGTACCATCGTAAGACAGCTGGGATAGGCTCCATCATCTCCCCCTCCCCCGCGACCCTCAAACATTAACCCCCACTGATCCTTCAGCTCTACATCACCACCCTAAAGATGCTTATAGCAAACCTAAAGAAGAAATGCTTAGTACATGTATAGTATACTGAACTGCAGTAATATTAACAGTATTCCTGTTCATACTACACCGCATGAGCAGCGGCGTTAGATACAAATGTTATGCATGCGGAACTGCGGTCTTTGAAGGCGTACAGTCACCAAATTCATTATAGCTATCAAATGCAAATGGCATTCCCGTGGAACAGCTCAGTCATGGTGGTGAAGGATGATGGGGGGGGGGGACGCCTTATAGCGATGCTATTTTTTATGTATACATATTTGCATGGAAATGATCCTCAATTTGTGTCCAAATGAATACATGTTTGTGTTCTCCAATTTTCTATGTGCATACTAAATGTGGTTTTTTTTTTTCAGTGCGCCTCGGCGGCTCCGTGTCTTCTCTTTTGACACCGACTATGGTGAAAGATGTTTGCTTCTATAAATTTGAACAGGAAGGATTAATTCTGGTAATTATCAGCCACAACAGTAACATAGCTGTTGCATATTCTGTGTGACAGGGAAAATTAATCAAGATTAACACTTAGTAAATAATACAAGTGTTTATATTCATTCACGTTAATGGGAAATGGGTATTTATTTAGTTTTATTCTGGCACTGCTGGTGCATTTTAGTGTTCTAATACCTGTAATCTAATACCTTAGATGCTTAAGCGGGTCAAAAATGATCCGTTTTTTTTTTAAATATCTTTGTAATTAAACATTTTCATCATTTCATATTCCAGGTATTCCTTAAAAAACATGTTTTTAATATCATGCCAATCACATTTTTAACTTACCTTTTATACATTTTAAGAAATTTTAGTTTTTGTGTTACTACCCCAACCTTCCATAAGTGGGTCAAAAATGACCCGGTCAGGTTGTTTTCTTGAAATATCTTTGTAATGAAAAATTGTTATCATTTCATATTCCAGGTATTCCTAAAAAAACATGTTTTTAATATCATGCCATTCACATTTTTAACTTATCTTTTATGCATTTTAAGAAATTGTAGTTTTTGTGTTACTACCCCAACCTTCCATAAGTGGGTCAAAAATGACCCGGTCAGGTTGTTTTCTTGAAATATCTTCGAAATTACAATTTTTCATCATTTCATATTCCACGTATTCCTAAAAAACATGTTTTTGATATCATACCATGTCACCCCCTCCCAACCAACTAACTAAACATCCCTCCCGCCAACAAAGACAAGAATGAAACACCGAAATTAATCCCCCCCCCCGCAAGTGTCCCAAAGTTCCCGAAGAGTGAACAGAGGTGAAATCCGCAGTTCCACTCACGGTACGCGCCTCCACTTCTCCGTCCGATTCCTGGGTCCGGAACCTTGCCCACAGTCCAATTGCTCAAGCCAGGAGGGAAAAGGGAATCCCGTCAGGTGTCGCTTGACAAAGTTGGCCCTCGTGGCTAAAACGCCGGCTCTCAGCATCCATTCGCGTATGTGACGTCACAATTTTTTCCTCTTCCTCTAACCACCACGGCGCGCTGGAAGAGCCTCATTTTTTAATACGCGCCCCCTACAGGCGCGTCTGGTCACTGCAGTCGCTCTTGCAGATGAGGAGGATGCATGGTAACAATGATGATGGCCGAATATATGTTCCTGTACCTGTTCCCTCGTACACAGATCATAACAGTAGATTTCCTACAGCTGATATATTGTAGCGACCCCACTACCTCAGCTGTGGCCATTACAATTTCATATTCCAGGTATTCCTAAAAAACATGTTTTTAATATCATGCCATTCACATTTTTAACTTACCTTTTATACATTTTAAGAAATTTTAGTTTTTGTGTTACTACCCCAACCTTCCATAAGTGGGTCAAAAATGACCCGGTCAGGTTGTTTTCTTGAAATATCTTCATAATGAAAAATTTGCATAATTTCATATTCCAGATATTCCAAAAAAAAACATGTTTTTAATATCATGCTTTTCACATTTTTAACTTATTTTTTATAAATTTTAAGAAATTTTAGTTTTTGTGTTACTACCCCAACCTTCCATAAGTGGGTCAAAAATGACCCGGTCAGGTTGTTTTCTTGAAATATCTTTGTAATGAAAAATTGTTATAATTTCATATTCCGGGTATTCCTCAAAAACATGTTTTTGATATCATGCCATTCACATTTTTTAATTTTTTAGAAATTTTAAGAAATTTTAGTTTTTGTGTTACTACCCCAACCTTCCATAAGTGGGTCAAAAATGACCCGGTCAGGTTGTTTTCTTGAAATATCTTCATAATTAAATTTTTTTAATCATTTCATATTCCAGGTATTCCTAAAAAAAACATGTTTTTAATATCATGCTTTTCACATTTTTAACTTATTTTTTATAAATTTTAAGAAATTGTAGTTTTTGTGTTACTACCCCAACCTTCCATAAGTGGGTCAAAAATGACCCGGTCAGGTTGTTTTCTTGAAATATCTTCATAATGAAAATTTTGCATCATTTCATATTCCAGGTATTCCTAAAAAAAACATGTTTTTAATATCATGCTTTTCACATTTTTTACTTAGTTTTTATAAATTTTAAGAAATTTTAGTTTTTGTGTTACTACCCCAACCTTCCATAAGTGGGTCAAAAATGACCCGGTCAGGTTGTTTTCTTGAAATATCTTTGTAATGAAAAATTGTTATAATTTCATATTCCGGGTATTCCTCAAAAACATGTTTTTGATATCATGCCATTCACATTTTTTAATTTTTTATAAATTTTAAGAAATTGTAGTTTTTGTGTTACTACCCCAACCTTCCATAAGTGGGTCAAAAATGACCCGGTCAGGTTGTTTTCTTGAAATATCTTCATAATTAATTTTTTTTAATCATTTCATATTCCAGGTATTCCTAAAAAAAACATGTTTTTAATATCATGC